>NC_088378.1:146882500-147482500 GCF_037993035.2 Macaca fascicularis | reverse complement strand
AATCAGAACCGTATCAATGAACTTTTTAAAATTTTTTTACATTAAAGTCTGTTTGGTCTATCTTATCCTTCCACTGGGTCTTATCCATACATAATTTTGTAGCATTGTACATTGGTAACTTAGAAAATATTGGTTCATCGAGTTATACATAGTTTTCAAGTATCTTCCTCTTGTACAATAGCAAAAGAAAAAAGAAAGACATTTGATAACTGTCATCACTGATCTTATAAAACTTTTTAAAAATACTTCAGAGCTGTCGAGCTCATAGTAGCAGATAAAAGTTTTCCAAAATTTAAATTTTTGCTTGAAAGATACAATTTTACTATTGGGGAAAAACAAAACAAAACAAAACAAAACAAAAAAACCATAGTATCAGGTGAAGTGATATCTTTAAGTGACCAGATTACTTCTTACATTTTAGAGGGAATGTCTACCAAATCCCAAATCTAAATGACTGTATGTTGTCATTTTTTTGGGATGGCCCACTGAAAAAAAGGAGCTAGTTCTGCTTAAAATGCAACTATCACACAAACACTTTACATTGAGACAGTGATCACTTTGATATATAGAGGAACATCTCATTTTGAACGTACTTCTCATTTTGTTACACAGGATATTAAAACGTTTGTACTTAAGAGCTAAAATTTAATAAAATGAGTAATGTTTACTGCTTCACTGAGGACATTCTAAAATGAAATCGACGTTTGTTTAAAAAACTAGGAGCTTGTGCCAGTGAAGACGCCCGCCTGGGCTTGTGCTCAGGTGCTAGCAGTTTTCCTCACCATTGCTTTTGTACCTTCCACGCAAAGGTCAACACAGTGAAAGGATAGGTTTGTTTTAGTGTTGTTATGAAAACAGTTTTGAACCTGTGAACCTCCTGAATGAATCTCAGGGTCCCCAAGGGTCCATCCTTGGAGAACATCTGGCCCATGGGAGTGAAGACACTATAGGGCAGCTGGAGTGGTTTTTTTTTTTTTTTTTTTTTGACTTACTTTATTATGCCATAATGGTTTTTATACCATTGGTAGGTATATATAGGGTCAGTGCTAAACTTTTCAACTAATCCATGTTTAATTCGGTCTCATCCAGCAACTAACCCACCGTGTTTAATTAATCTGTAGGCAAAGGGAAACTATATTTAAATAAGCCACTAAATACAGTTACCTGAAATATGTAGCATGAGAAATTTGTCAAACCTTTTAGAAAAATTATTTACTAATTCTTTAGTTGGAGAATTTTCATTTCATCAGTAAAGACTGCATTGGTGGGGTAGACCCAAATAATCTACTTTTCTTGCCTAATTAAGGGGCTAGAAGGACATTTGTCGTTATTGAGACTCTAGTGGAGGATTTGGAAAAATTTTTTTTTTTTTTTTGTCAAGGACCAGATAGTAAATATTTTAGACTTTATGAGCCAGACAGTTGCTGTTGCAATTATACAGTTCCACTGTGGTAGCTTAAAAACAGACCTAGACAATATATGAATGAGTATTTCTATGTTCCAATAAAACTGTATTTGCACAAATAGGTGTCATGGGCTGTAGTTTGCTGATACCTGCTCTAGATCAGCCGCCTCTAATGTGAAATGTATGTATCTAGAGAAAAATCCAAGATGGGCTACAAAAAAGTAGTGGAACTTTGTATTTATTATTGACTCATTTTAACATTTCTCCTTGTTTTATAATATGTGTGTAAATGTTACTATTGTAGTCTTTGGAATGCAATAACTAAATATTAAAAAACAAGATGGTACTCAAATTTTTTTTTTACTGTTTTTTTACTAGTTTTACTATTAAAATTAGAGCCAGGTTATATATAAAGAGACTGCTCTCAGTCCTTTTAGATGGGCTTTGATAGTATTTCGCTAATTGAATTACATTTTATTAGCTGAATATTTCGATGTAGTAGAAACTTGAACATGCTAATTCATGAAGACATCAGTCTGCACTTAAATGGCACAGTTGTAGGATTCATTGTGGCATAAGTTGATGTGATGTGTGTGGGTTATTCTCTTAACCTCTACTGGTATTTTTCTCATTGAGGTGTGAGATACAGAGAAGAGGAATTAGAAAATGTGGAGGTGTCAGAGAAGACATTAAATGGGCTATGTGTTGAGCTGGAGTTTGTTAGCAAAAATGGGGAGACATTCTCATATGTATACATTAATTTTCCCTCTATGACAATTAGTTCCTGTGTTCCCTTTTTGAGCATATTTGAACATATATCCCCTATTTGAACATAATTCAGATACAAGCACGCAACCGTGTTTGCCACTTGTATTTATTAAAATTAGATTCTGCATGCATTTGTATGTCAAGATCTGTGAACTTCATATTACAGCTAGAGTTCCTTGTAGAAAGCTATACTTGTTTCATAGAGTCAATAAAAAAACTCTTCTGACTGGCCATCATCCAAAGCTTTATTTTTTATTTTTTATTTTTTTTATTTTTTGAGGCGGAGTCTCACTCTGTCACCCAGGCTGGAGTGCAATGGCCGGATCTCAGCTCACTGCAAGCTCCGCCTGCCGGGTTTACGCCATTCTCCTGCCTCAGCCTCCCGAGTAGCTGGGACTACAGGCGCCTGCCACCTCGCCCGGCTAGGTTTTTTTTGTATTTTTTAGTAAAGACGGGGTTTCACCGTGTTAACCAGGATGGTCTCGATCTCCTGACCTCGTGATCCGCCCGTCTCGGCCTCCCAAAGTGCTGGGATTACAGGCTTGAGCCACCGCGCCCGGCTAGCTTTATTTTTTCATTCCACTTTTTCTTGCCATTATATTTAGTCTTCCTACTTAGAAACATCCATTTGTAACAGTCCTTAAAACTATCAGTGCTTCTGGAAGGGAAATTCACTGAAGGCTAGGCTGTGTCTGTCCTGCTCATGCTCTGTGATGTGATACTCTACAGTCAAGCCATTGTCCCAGAATAAAGGATTTTTAAGGGACAGTGAGTGATCTGCTCTGGTGGAGCACATCAGAATCCTGCGAGGTAGGATTATTTCTAGAAAGCCTGTCAGATTACTCAAATATTGTTTACTACCCTGCTCAGGTCGGCAGTTATAGCTTTAATGACATTCTTAACCCCATTTTGCTTGAAGCCATGGCTAAATTCTATCTGGATTCTTATACAGTTCCATTTGTTTCTTTTAGTTTACTCATCCAGGTCATTATTTTCTTCTGCCTAGAGGTTTGTAACTACCATTTTCCCAGGACCAGTTCAGATTCAAAGCCGGGGATTTGAGTCATGGGAGAGGCACTGATGTTAATGTCACAGGTCTGAGAGGATGAAACATGGTTTTGGCACCTTGCTCATCTGAAGCACAGAGATGGAGGAAGCAACATTCTGTCTGTGTGGGACCCCATCACCACACGTGAGACATGGTTTTAGAAGGTCCAGGTGTGGTGACAGGGCAGTGCCTTGGTCATTGTTCTGTCACCAAGAGCCCCTACTACTGTCCTCACCCCTCTGATTTGCCTAGAATCTGCTCTTCTTCAGACATAGGCCCAGTGTTAGGACACTGTGCCACTTATATCATGTGATCTATAACCACAGGAACCGAAGGATGGAGAGGCAGGTGCATCGTCCTGTCCTGGGGCTGCTTTATCAGTCATCCAGCTTGCTGTTCTCTTTTCAATGTGGACTTGGCTTCCTGTTTCTATATATCTTGCTACTTCACTAAAACCAATTAGATCTATCTAGGTGCTTCATGGTAATTTGTAAGCAATTTGAATGTTGTGATAATGTTTTCTTATTTATTTACTATGGTTCTATCAGAACTGAATCTAGGACCAGTCCCTCTGTTGTTGCTGAATAAGCATTCAGGAATAAGGATGACAGTGATCATGCTAGATCTAGCCAGTTAATCTCTGGAGAACCATAATTAGGAAGTACTTGGAAAAATGCCCACTCCAGTTGTTATTTATAAAATGTCCAGTTGGCATCTTATTTAAGTATATTCTTTGCGTTTGTTCTGTTTTAGGTTATCAGTAGGCCAAAAAAAGCATAGATTGAAAATTTGTTGTAAATTTCTCATGGGATTTCTCAAAGGTCTGTGAGCTGACATGTTAAAAAATTTAATTACCCTGTAATTTGGAGTGGTAGGGAATTATGAAGGTAGAGGTACTGGTGCCAAGAAGAAGAAAATATATAGCTATAACTACATTGATTTCTCGTGTTCCTGAAAGATGTTAAAGAGGAGCTAATCTCATGAATTCTTTGAAGACTCCATGACATGCATCATTGAGCTTCAACTTGGCTCACAAGAGTCCAGGCAGCAGATTCATGCTTTTTTGTGTTGTCATATTTCTTACTGATCAAGGTGACATTCTTGAGTGTGATACTATCAGGAAAGAGTTCTGAGTGTGGATTATGTTTGGCAAGGTTGTCCTGAGGACACTGCTGTCATTCTTTTCCTAATCAAAGATCCATTTTTTTTTTTTAATTCCTTGTCTCATTTATAAAAGCATTGCTGTTTGGAGAGTGGAATCAGGTGTGAACACCATTGGCTTCTGTTTCCAGTCCTGAATTTCTTGAAATAGTTCTGTAGGCCAATAGTCCTCAACCTGGGTGAGATGAACTCTAAGGAGCAAATAAGATGATGATATGTTGGGGATGTGACGCTAATAGTAGAACTTGATTTTTGTCTAATTTTTCTTATTCATTTTATTTATGCATGTGTGTATGTTTTATACTGAGCTTAATATATTAATGCTGCAGTACATGTGTATGATTTATAGATTAACACATTTTTTAGAGGGGGGAATATTCAAAATTCTTTGCTGTTGGGGATGAATGATAAAAAAATGTAGAGACCACTCATTTAGACCTCTAGGAATGTCCTTATCTGGGAACTGTTTTAGGTATTTACATCCTTCCCAGAGTTGATGAGTGGTTCCACTAATGATTTAATAATATACAGGACATATAAGTTAGGATAGCAGGAAGGAATAGCTCATTTGTGACATTCTTAACTTTTTAAAACTCTCCAACTCCCATTTCCAAAATAGATGGAATGGAGGAAAGTCTAAATTATTCCCAGAAAGGCTATCAAATGAATATGTCAAATGAATATGCTCTGAGTTTTACCAGCCTTTCCACGAGAGTGCATAATCTATTGTGTGCATGCATGGAGCATGAAGAGTGGCAAGGCTGTGCATTCTTGCATTAAAACACCTCCTTTGAGCCTTTAAATGTTTATAAGATTTATTAGAGGGAAATCTTCACTCCTGTGGTAGGTGGATATACTAAGAATAATCATGATGTTGTTCATTGAATTACTGCTCTATTTGTGCTTTTCTCACGTTGCAGGTTGTGGGACTTGCTAGATGTCCTTAACATCCATCAGTTATTTTTGTTCTTTAACACTTTCCTGGTATATTTAACACTGTGTTTACACAGTGTTTTTAAAATTTCAGAGAGATGGCAGGCAGGGGAAAGGGAGTAAGGAGGGAAATTTGTACTGATAATAATAACTAGGAAAATTAAATTCTTATAAAGTCATACAGATCAAAAAGATGGGATCAAACTAGGTAATCTAGGTTTAATGGGTTATCTAGAATGTAGAGTAGCAAAGAATTTGGCAAGAGATCTAGACTCTCAATCCCTTGCCAACTTCTTTGTTTTTGCATTTTAACTTTTTATTATAAATTAGCCCCCACATATTAGCAGTTTATTTTTGATGTTCAGAAAAAAAGGGGATGGTACAATTGAAACTTCAGAATACATCTTAATACTCTGCTAAAAATACAAAAAATTAGTCAGGCGTGGTGGCACACGCCTGTAATCCCAGCTACTTGGGAGGCTGAGGCAGGAGAATTGCTTGAATTGGGAGGCAGAGGTTGCGGTGAGCCGAGATCCACCACTACGCTCCAGCCTGGGTGACAGAGCGAGACTCCGTCTCAAAAACAAAACAAAACAAAACTTTAAAATCAGAAACCAAATGATTGGTTAATTGTGATGGAAGGGGTTTTCGATCCTTTGATCTGAAAACCTGTGGATATACCATCCTGGTTTCCTCTGTAGAGTATGAAGACTTTTTTGATGGTATGGAAGGCAAGTTAGTCATGAGTGAGATGACAGCACAGTGGTTAAGACACGGGATCATGAGTCACACTGGCTGCTTTTGAATCCTGGCTCTGCCTCAGCTAGCCTTGTAACTGTGCATACATCAAACTTCCCTGTGCCTTTGGAGTGTTCATCTGAAAATGGGGTTAATAAATAATTATACCTCTCTTCTGGGGTAATTATGAAGACTATATGGATAAATATATTTAAAGCACTTTGTATTAGTACATATTCAAATAAATGCTTGCTATTTTCATATCTTTTAAAGGTCTTCCTTTTAAAAAAAATGAACAGTTATCTAAAGTGACAAGTTTTCTTAATTGAAAAAAAGTGAAGTTAGTGAATCCCTATGTTACAGAAAATTTTGGATTTCCTGAGACTAGTTCATGGTTTTTTTTCTGTGATACTCTTTATCAGTTTTATGATGGCTTTTTCTTCTGGAAAGGTATAAGAGAAAAACTTGATTCTTTTGAGTTTTAAGGGGAGGTTTCTATTATTCTGAAGTGTCAACTGACACGAGAAATAGGGATCCCAACTTTTTCTTTTTTTTTTTTTTTTTTTTAAAGACAGGGTCTTGTATCACCCAGCCTTGACCTCCTGGGCTCAGTTGATCCTCCCACTTCATCCTTAGTAGCTTGAGACTACAGGCATGCACCACTATGCTTGGCTAATTTTTATATTTTTAATTTTTTACATTTGATTTATGATTTATTTGTAAAGATGGGGTTTCACGATGTTGCCCAGGCTGGTCTTGAACTCCTGGGCAAAAGCTATCCACTTGCCTCAGCTTCCCAAGGTGCTGGGATTACAGGTGTGAGTCACCACACCTGACCTGGATCCCAACATTTTTTACACTCCCCAACAAGTCATTAGACTAATAACAAAACCAAAAAAACTCTATGTATAATAAATTTACAACAGGAAAAAGTTAGTGAATATTAACTGTCTCATCTCTCTTCAGTGTCATGTAAGAAATGACTGTGCGACGTGGCTCTAAAAGATGTTAATACTGGATCCTTCTCCTCAGGGTTTGTAGTCTTAAGATGTTTTTGCTACCATTTTAAGGAAATGATAGAAGTAATGTTTGGAAATGTACAGGAGAATGCTGTGTTGCCATGTTGACAGGACTCATGAGAGGGTTCCCTCAACTGTTATCACTTCTTTTAAGGCTGACTTTACTTTTCAGATCAAAGGTTCCATCATAATTAGGAGTTTCTTAGGATGTCAAAGCAAAACACAGTGGGGAATGTAAAATAAATATGATGGACTGGTGATGGTAAAAAGTTGTTACCACTTCCAACTAAGAGAAATCAGTTAATATGACAATGGCTGATGTTTGGAAACCTTTCCTCTTAAGTCAATTAATTGCATCAGCACTTACTGAAAACACCAGGAAGGATCGGTCCTGCCATAAACTCCACCAGGGAAAATCAGGTAGTCCTTTGCAGTGAGTTGGTATCAGCACAGCAGTAGGGAGGCCCATGCAAATGTCAGATTAAATATTTATTCATGATCTGTTTATGTGCTCACTTATTACTGTGTCCTAAGAAAGCCATCCAGGAAGATGAACTCTCAGAAATGAGATTAGTTACCTACTGTCTTGTGTATTTTGTATTTTCTATTAAAATGAGACCTCATCAGAGTCTTGATTATTACTGGCTCCGTAATTTTTTTATTGTATGCAAACTTGTTTGTCCCATGCAGGCCTGAGTCTCCCTGATCCTTGGTCTTCATGTTTGTTCTGGCTGTCATGGTGACTTGATGCCCAGAGAGTAGTGAATTCTAGGGGTCCTGAATGTCTCTCTAGACTAGACCTTGCCTCTTACATAAAGCGTTTGCTGAAGTACTTCCTGGGCACTTGGTCTTACACTGTAAGCTCCTCATTCTCAGCATGTTGCGGCCAGGCTGAGAGGTATTAAGTATCTAAGAAATTGAGGTTTTACGTGTTGGTATGTGTAGCTATAATGTATTAACTTTTGTTTCTATTTTGTATTCTAATGTATGAACATTCCATAATTTATCCATTCTGCTGAATGTTTGTCAGACATTTTGGTTAGTGTATTGTCTGTTATCTGTAATGCTGCTAAGGCCATCCTTGTACTTGTCTCCTTAGAGAAAAGTATGCAGATATATACCAAGATGGAAATCTTTGTAAATTTAACTACTATGTCCACCATTTAACGCAAGAAATAGGCTACTACCTCTCCTTAAAAGACTTACATATATCAATTTTCAATCACGGTTCCCTCCTTCTCCACCTGCCCTGCCCAGTTATAATAATGGTTCCGGTAATCTTTGTGTTCCTTTATAGTTTTATCACAAAAGTATACCTATTTTGATTGGCATTACATTACTTGCATCTATAAATCAATTTGGAAAAAATTACTATTTTGCCTTGGTCCTTGTTCTAGCCTCTGAACCCACACCCACCTTCTGCCTTAGACTCCTGCTATATCTCTGATACATCATGTCTGCATTGTGGAGACTGTTACCTTGCCTCTGATAACTCCCACTGATGTTGCAGAAATTAACTTTCTGAAACATTTCTGTTCAAAAGTTTTCTATGACTGCCTTGCATGCATGCAGTCAAGCCTCCTAACTGTAGCTTTCAAGCCTCATTTCTAGGTGCTAAGTGTTCTGGTTATCTATTGCTATGTAACAAAACCCCTCAAACTTAATGGCCACAGCAAGAACAGTCAGGAGTCACAATGAAGCGTTCCTCATTCACATGTTTGGTGCTCGATGCTGGCTGTCTGCTGCAAGGCAGCGCTGTGTTCCATGGGTGAGCTTGCCATGAGAGGGAGCTGGATAGAGCTGTATTATTACCTCTTCTAATGTAGCCTTGACAATCCTGTAGTTTGAAGGACATCCGTATTGTTCTTAGTTTCTGGTAATTATGAACATAGCTCTTAAAAATAAATAATTGTCTACATTTTTATGTGAACATAAATTTTGATTTTCCTTGGGTAATTTCCTAGAAATGGGATTGCTGCATCAGATGTCAAATATCTGTTAAACCTAAATAAGATGCTGTCAAACTGTTTTCTCCATTGAGTGTATCATTTTGCATCCTCATCGGCCACATTTGAGAGTTCCAGTTGCTCTGGGTCCTTATTAGCAACTGGTATTGTCAGGTTTTTTAAAAACTTTTTTTTTCTCTTTTTTAAACCGTGCATCACTTTTTGGTTTTTCCTTAATGCATTTTTCTAATGGCTAAAAACTGTGAGCATCCATTCATGTGCTTATTTGCTGTATATATATCTTATTTAGTGAAGTATCTGTTTAGATCTTCTGCCCGTTTAAAAAAACTGAGGTGATTGTTTTTTATTTTTGATAGTTCTTTATGCATTTTGGATGCAATTCTTTTTTCAGAAATGGGATTTGTAAATAGTTTCTGTCAGCATGTGGCTTATCTTTTTCTTCTTTTAACATCCTTTATAGAGCAGAAGTTTTTAATGTTGAATAAAGTCCAGTTTATCAATTTTTTTTATTTTCATATTGTGCTTTTCGGAGCTCTAAAAACTCTTAGACTAAGCCATACCTGACTTTGTTGCCCATTTCTTCTGCTTAGAATATGTGTCTCATCCCACTCTGAGGGCTCAGTAACATCCTCTTTCTCAACTTGGTTGTCTTGATTAGCACCCCTTTTATTTGCACACATAGTATTTTGTATTCCCCCTACCTCACTAGGGCTTGTTTCACTGTATTATGGCTGCTTTTTCCTTCCTGAGTCTCCTGCTAGACTCTGCCAGGCCATCAGTCTTACAGGGCAGGGACCATTTTCTGTGTTCATTTCTGCATCAGGCCCAGTGATTCATGCACGATGGCTGGCATTTGTTGAACATAAGAATGGATGGAATTGCTGGATATGCTCAGGTTCCCATGCCATTGTATATGCTATTCCTAATTTCTTAAAATACTCTGTCTCCCTGGCTGGTTGGTTTCCTTCTGATCTTTGAAGCCGGTGAACCATTCCCCATTTACTTCAGGCTGAATTACTTGCTGTCCTACTGTGCTCTTAGGGCTTTTTGTTTGTTTGTTTTTTAACATTTTCCCTATTCAGCACATCTCCTATTGTATTACAGATAGTTGAGTAGGAGTTTTTCTTTACCACTGGAGTATGATAGAGGAATAAGAGCTATGCTTCTTTTTCATCTCTTAGCTCTCAGAGCCTAATAACCCTGCCTAGTACTAAGGACTAAATAAATATCTACTGAATATAATATGTGATTGTCTCCTTCTAGTTGTTTTTTAGCATAAAAAGCCTAGGCATTAACACAATTTAGAGAAACATGGTAGGCAAACCATGCCAATATACTTAGTCTCCATCCTCCTCATGAATAATTTTTTCTAGAGCAAAATTTTGTTTATATCATCCATAGATGATTTAATTTTGTAAAATAGATTATGCGTATGAATCATAGAGCAATTTTAAAACATAATAATTTTGTTAGAAGAAATTAATATCACCTTTAATGCTAACACGGTATCCTTATGACGTTTGGTTGTATTTCTTTCTTAAGAAAAGTCTATATTTGTTAGCATTTGTATCTTTTTTTATATGTAGATTTTATTAATCCCAATTCTTGATTATATCACACAAATGTACACTTTAGAATGCTGTATACCTTAAAAATTTAATATTGAACAATAAGCATTTTTAGTGTTAAGTACTGTCGTATGTAGAGATGATGCTGTTTTACCCACTGCCTTCATGATTCTGTGAAATGATGTGCCCTTCAATTCCTGAAAATGACTTCATCTATGACAAAAGCCAGTTATACTTCAAATCAGATCATGTGACAGAACAGACTACACAAAAAAGTGGTTCCCAAGTGTGGTCACTCCTGGACATTAAATCCACAAAAAAGATGCAATGAGACTGCTTTGCCGTAGTTCTGAATGTTGAAATATACATGAGAACTCTCAGCGTGGGCTTTGGGGACTCTGTAATAAGGTGGAATCACCGTTAGAGAAGCTACAACCTGTAATTAGGCAACAGGGAGAGATACAGGGCCTTGTTCTGAGCCCAGAGAGCATGTCAGTGGAGGGGCACGAGGTGAGTGAAGACCGTAAAATAACTATTGAAAGTGTTGTTCTCCTTTTTAATCTAAAACTTAAAAAAAAAAATTTAAACTTAGGCAAAGTTAGTAAAGAGACTTGTCAGTAGAAAACCTGGCATGTGGAAACACATGACTGAGCCTACCTATTTCTCTGGATTCTTTTTTTTTTCTACTACCTGTGGGCACTCATCTCATCTTTTTAAAGCATGTCGATTGAAACTGCAGACATGTGGTGCTTCAGAGCCAGGGTTCTGACTGCAATTCTGTCCCTTCGGCCTAGTTTCACTTTATTTTCTGAGCATCTGTTCCTTCATCTGTAAGATGTAAACAACAGTAACTCCTGGGGTTGTTTTGAGATTTAAACGAACTGGCCTATGTAGAGTGCCAAGCACAGTGCCGACACCCAGAGCAATGAGATAATATTGATTCTCAGACCTCTTTCCACCTTCTGCCTTTCTTTTCTATTTCAGTAAAAATTTGAGTATCTGCTACTTGTCCTGCACTGAGTATAAAACTGCTATTACCTCACTAAAGCTAAAAAACTGAAGTAGACAAAGGCTTGGTTTTCAAAGAACTTAATAATTGGGGGTGGTAAGGATGCTTAAAGCAACAAAATATAATATAAGATAGAATAAATAAATGCTAAAAAGGGAGGTGGGGTTTGACCAGGGGAGGACTTAAGGAGGTGAGGATGTGTGATAGTAGTGGCATTTAAGGACACACAAATTTTCATAACAGAGCAGTAAAAGATTATTCTGAATGTGAAATTGCACATCATATTAGATGAGTAATGAGTTGTCAGCTTTTTGTCTTGAGCATGGGATGAGTTGTGGGAGCTTAGGCTGCAAAATTGGAATGGAGACAGAACTGACATGCAGATAGCTTCACTCTGTGGTCGAAGAGCTCATATGAAGCCTAAGACAAAAATGCACCTGGGCTATCTTATGGATGTAATCACTAGTAGGAACTAAAAAAAAGACCAAATGGTTGCAAAATGCTTGCTAAGCATTGGGCATCCATCCAGTGCCACTTACTGTCAGGGTAGGCAGTATCTCGCTTACAATATGAACTCCTCTGACTAGAGAATACTATATGAGATAATTGATGGTTAAAGAATTTATGAAGGAGGCCAGGCACTGTGGCTTACACCTGTAATCCCAGCACTTTGGGTGAGGGCCAAAGTGGGTGTATTGCTTTGAGCCCAAGAGTTTGAGACTAGCCTGAGGAACATGGGGAAACCCCATCTGTACAAAAATTAGCCAGGCATGGGGGCACGTGCCTGTAGTCCCAGCTACTTGAGAGGCTGAGGTGGGAGAATCACCTGAGTTTGGGAAGTCAAGGCTGCAGTGAGCCATGATCCATGTCACTGCACTCCACCTTGGGTGACAAAGTGAGACCCTGTCTAAAAAAAAAAAAAAGATTTTATGAAGGAGAGGTCTAAAGAAGTAAGACTTGTTATTGGTATGGACTTAGAGGTATGATATCTCTCAGAGCAAGGAGGTTCTTCCAGCAAATTCTGATACCAGCCTCTTTTCCTTTGGAAGTAGGAAAGAGTCCCTGGAGACAATTTACTTTAACTTTTGGGAACTTTGAAGATCAGTCTTTGAGAACTTAGTTGTTGTCTCATGGCCTACTAGATGTATCTGTAAATAATAGAAATTAACAGGTGAACTTGGATGTCATGGATTAAAAATTAAGTGTCAGTGTAGCTACTGTAGGAGCACTTTCATGTACTTTGTTTCTGTTTCCAGGGACTTAATACCTATCATTGCTGCTCTGGAATATAATCAGTGGTTCACAAAGCTGTCCTCTAAGGATCTAAAACTGGTAAGTAATCAAACATGCAGCAAATGTTGCTTGGCTTTGCTGAATTTCAAAAACCCAATATTTGTAAAAAAAAAAAAGAAAAGAAAATTTACTGTACTAGTAAACTATATACATTTTATTTCTTGAGGAGATATTTTCCTTTAAATGATTTGCATAACGTTTAGTAAAATTTGTGATGTGAGATGCTTCCAAGTATTTCCTCATGTATTCAGCTGTTTCAGGCAATTTAAGAAGATGAACAAAAAGATACATTTAGTGTAGCCTTTAGTACAAACCATTCAGTTGACAAAAACTGTTAAAGTTACGTTTGCACAGCTGCAAATAGCAGATTTTATATTCCTATCTTACACTCTGTGTCTACAAAGTTTCCCTTCCTAAGAATTTAGGAAAATATTAGCAGGTAGAGTTCCCCTGGTCGAGTAATGATAGTTAATGTTGATTTTCTAGATGGGTTTTGGGTAGATTTATATGAAAGCAAAATTAAATTAAAGTGAAATCTGTTTTCATAAGGTACGAATGAGAAAAATATTTGGTGTATTTTATTAGTGGAAATAAGATGCTGTCTTGGGGATTGTTGCCAGTTCATATCAGTCATATGGACGGATGCTTATCCATAAATTAACTCTCTGGTGTTTGTTATGGGATAAGAAAGAATTTGTATGTTTTCCTGGAGACTCTCATGTTTAAGTCTCTAACTTTCAGAGGTCATAGGATCTGGGGGTTTAAGATTTTCATAGTGAATACATCAGACTTGTAGTAAGACATGGATCTGTAGGACATGGAGGGTTGAGACTGGCTAGTAGGCAGGCGACTTGGTTCTCTGAATTTGCTTGGGGTAGGGGTGGCCTAAAACATTGTATGTATGAAAATGGACTAAACTCATTTGGGGTCCCTTAAGAGCCAATATGGTAGAGGAAAATGCTTGGACTTGGAATGAGAAACCTGGATTTCAGATTCTGATTTTTATTATAAGGCTATGTTACCTTAGATAACTTACCTGACCTTCCAGGGCCTCAACTTCCTGCATACCTGAGTTAGTTGGAACCATTTCTTACTCATCTCTATCCAGTACTTATGAGAATGTGTGACTCATAGTAACTATTTAATAAAAATTGGTTTAATAAGTATATGTCTAATAAGTTATCAAAGAGATTGAGAAATGAACATATATGAGAGTATGAATTATGTGAACTATATAATTCAAACAAGAGTTGTGTCTGAGCAGTGATGATGGAGTGAGGGTTGGCATGAGTTGGAGCCAGGTGAGCCCTCAGGGAGCAGACAGGTAGCCATGATGGGAGACCTAAGAATAGATGTCCCTTGTTTGCTGCTTGCTGGGATGGGACCATTTCCAGGCCTGAGCCAGCAAAGAGTACAGGTGGGAAAGAGGAGCCATTGGAGGAATGAGAAGGGGATTAGTCCAGGGGTTGTGGGATCAGAGAGAACAATGGTTTGCTACCATGTCAGTTTTTCTGGCTCATTCAGTCATTTACATAAGCTTGTGAATTTCAAAATGGGGCCTCAAGAGGGTTTCAGGAAGGTTGTGGATATCTCGCTTTTGGAGATTGTCCCAACCTGCAATTACAGGAAGGTGTCCAGGCAATTGCTGCTGCCATTCTGTCATTATTCCTCCCAGGTATCATCTCCTTTCAGCTGCCTTAGATGTTTAGGACATAAAATATGCACCTAATCATTTCAGTCCTGGCAAAACAAAGCAGGTAAATGCTATTATGTTTTCTTGGGTGTCCTGGGATGGAAGGAAGTGGAGTGACAGGATGTGAGGACTGCTCATGCTGCTTTTCTATTAACTGAGATTTAAACACAAAAATACAGGTTGCATATATTTTTAATATTTGGTATTTTAAAATGAAGTGATCTTTGTGGATATTACTCTACAGGTCTTCAAAAAGAATACTAAATTCTTCATGTTTTTTACCCAAAGTTGAAATGATACTTTCTCTTTTGATGGGTACTGAAGTGGGCAGTCTCGGAGCACTGTGTAACATTGGGTTTATTCAAAGAAAAGGACAATATGAAGAAGCACGTCTTTGGATTTTTGTAAACATGAAGTGCAAGGGCAAAAATAAGTGGCTGCTTCTCAAGTTATATGAGCTCTCTGGGTTAAGATTGTTACTAGTCCCATAAAAGCCTCCTGTGCTAAGGTGCCACGAGAAAAATATGACTTTATGTTGATCTTATGAAGCAAATTAGCAATCAGTATTTCTAATTTGAGTCAAGGATTTTTTTAAAAAATGGTACTGAATATGCAATTAGGACCATGTTTTTGGCCAACATTCTTGACTCATTAAAAAAATAGTAGAATTGGGGTCTTGCTCAGCTTCTTCTGTTTTGCAGCTCAGGCAAATTGGTGAGCATCATCGCATCTTTTTTTAGTCTTTAGGGAATGACATGGTGGGATGAGATAATGTATATGGTTTCTTTCAGTTCTAAAGTTCCAGTTTTAAAAAATTAATTTATTTTGCAATAGTTCATTTATTACTCTATAGTGATTCTAGTTTTTGTTGTTTACATTCATTTTTTAACTGAATGCAAGCTCCTGGAGAGTCATTGTATCCAGTTTTTAAAAAATTTCCTAAATTGATGCACATAGTGCTGCACATGCTGTAGACATTTGGAAAATACTACTGGAATTATCACATTATACTTAGTAGCTAGGTTTGAGTGTGTCTCCCTTTAAAAGTTTCATTTCCTTATATTCATCCCTGTAGAAAATGATGCTTTTAATGTACCTGGCACTCAATAAAAATTAGTAGAATTAATTTAGTCATGAATGATTTGTTATACATCTCCCCTACTGGCATTTTAAAGAGAAGTTGGAGACACTTTCATACATTTTCCTTAATAAATTTGTGTTATGGTATTTATACCCCAATGGGCTGTAAATCTTCAAAGCATTATGGTAAATTACTTTTCTGGGTGCACTGCAAGGTAGCCCAGAAATGGTAATGATCCCAAGAATTATTTCTGGTAATTAGGATAATATCCGCAAAAACATTATCTAAGTAGTCACTTTTTATCATGACAGCACAGAATAAGACCCTTGTATGTACATTGTGAGATAAAGAATTATACTGATAAGGGGGTCACCATTTTGAATATCATCACTGTCAGCATAATGTAAATTGCAGGCATCAGGTCAATTGGAATTAATTTTTCTCTTTCTTCCTTAATCAGTGGGACACATTGGAAACCCAGGAATAGTGTGAAAGTGGCATTATTGACAGAATGGAATCAAACAGCAAATAAGAATTATGAGAGCCTTACATGCTGTGGGACTTGGGGTGTTTCTAAGTTAGGTTTTCTTAAAAATACTTGACTAGAGAACTTGTGCCACATTCAGACTGTGTTCCAATTATGATTAATCCAGTTGGGTATTTGTTATATGATAAGTCAAAGTACTGTAATATTTTTATGTGATATTTTATGAAAAGAAAGTGCTTTGATATTGTATGCTATGGCACACAGAACATGCCTTCTTTCTCTCACTCTTTCTTTTTTAATATCATGAAGTATTTAGTACACGCTAGGTTGCAAGGAGAATTTTAAAATCACTTTGTGTGTGTGTGTGCACGTGTGAAACAGGGTCTCACTCTGTGGCCCAGGCTGGGATGCAGTGGTGCGATGATGGCTCACTGCAGCCTCAACATCCTGGGCTCAAGCGATCCTCCCACCTTAGTCTCCTGAGTAGCTGGGACTGCAGGCGCGTGCAGTCTGGGACGCACCCCGCTACTTTTTGTATATTTTGTAGACATGAAATTTCACCATTTCCCAAAGCTAGTCTTGAACTCTTGAGCTCAAGTAATCTGCCTTCTTCAGTTTCCCAAAGTTCTGGGATTACAGACATGAGCCAAAATGACTTTTTAATATATAAGTAATATTAAGGTCAAGAACCACTTTAAATTAGTTTTGGAATGAGGCAGGTTATAAATATAAAAACATTAATAAATATTTTTAAAAAATATGCACAATTCTACCACCAGGGCACAACTCTTCATTTTTCATAGTCCCCTCAAAATGTTGTTATATATTACTCATTTTAATTGTTGTAATCTTGTTTAACATATAGGCATAATAGTTATACAACTATATAATGGTTGTTTTGAAAACATGTTTATTAACATGAGACTATTATTTATTAAACTTTTTCGTATTATTAGGTTGTTTCCCATTTTATCCTATTTACATTCCAGTAGGAACATCCTAATACCAGCTAGCATTCATCAAGTACTTATTTAGCCTTCCTGTTTAAGTTTATGACATCTTTAAACCTTAATTTTCTTATCTATGAAAATGGAATAATAATCTTTAATGGTTTTATAATGAAATACACATAGAGGACTTAACTCAGTGCCTGACACATGGTGAGAACTCAGCAAAGATATTTTCAACATCATTATCATCATCACTAACATTTAGTCTTCAGTTCTTCATTTTGAACGTCACCTTCTTTGGGAAGTCCTCTTGGTTTTGTGAACCTGGATTAGGTGCACTTATATGTATGCATAGCACTACCAAAATGGTCTTTTTATTATTTTATCATAATAGTATATTTTTATCTTATTTCATTCAGGTTGCTATAACAAAATACCATACATTAGGTAGCTTATAAACAACAGGTTTATTTCCCAGTTCTGGAGGCAGAGAAGTCCAAGATCAAGGCTCCAGTAGACTTGGTGTCTAGTGAGAGCACACTTTGTTGTTCTCAGGTGGTGCCTTTTAGCTGTGTCTTTACTAGGTGGAAGGGGCAAGATAGCTCTCTGGGGCCTCTTCTGTGAAAGCACTAATTCCTTCATGAAGGCCCCACCACCCGGACCTAGTCAGTTCCCAAAGGCACCTAATTGCTAACGCTATCACAGTGGGGATTAGGTTTTTAACTATGAATTTTGGGAGGGGGGACACAAACTCTGACCATAGTGTTCTTCTTGTCTGTTTACCCTGCTGGATGGCACACTCTTAAAGGCAGGGACTTTCTCCTTTATAACATTGTGTTTCCAGGATCTTCATCACGATGGTGCATAGTAGAAGATGCTCATTCAAGGTTTGTTGAATGAGTGATGTTTTACTTAATTAAAACTTTGCATTGCATAGATATATAACAATAAAGTTTTTCTTCTTTAGAGTTATGGAGTAGTCAAAGAATGTTTTCTGTTACAGTCCACTGATGTCTGTGAACAGATCTTGAGGGTGGTGAGTAGGTCCAATCGACTGGAAGAATTGGTGTTGGAAAATGCTGGACTTAGAATGTGAGTATTTTCCTGAATCTATAAATATGTTGTTTTAAAATTCTGTGCCATTTGCTCTTCTAATTAATTCATAGGTTTTTTTTGTTTGTTTTTTGTTTTTTGTTTTTTAATTGGGCTGATCACATATACAGCAATGTTTTTCCTTCTGGAAAAAAAAATCCGTATAATTCCCATCATCATGAAGCCTAATAATTTGGTAACATCTCTTGATATTGTGTCACTTGATATTTTTGCGAGTACATAGTATCGTTTTTAAGAGCATGGATCCTTGAGCCAGATTTCTCATGGCCTTGCAGAAGTTGCTTAAGCTTTCTGTGCCTCATTCTCTTCACTCTTAAAATGGGGATAATAATAATGCCTATTTTATACAATTAAAATTGCAAGGGTAAATGAATTAATATATTTAAAGTATTTGGCAAAGTGCCTTTTACTCTGTAGATGGTATATGTAGGTTTTATTATCATTACTGGTGGTCATAGTGGTAACGTATTTCATATGACTTTACTGCTTTGCTTTGATCAGTTTTAGTCATTTTTTTCTTTCTCAGGTTAATGCTTGCATAGTCTTTATCTAGTGGTTTAGTAGTCACTACCTAAGCCTACTGTTAAGAGCATAAGAGTTAGAATCTAGTAGAATAAAGATTTCACTGCTGCTAAGTGAGGACGGTTGACAGTTTCATAATCATAGCACTTAGTACATTATTTCAAGTTAAACCTAACTAAAACAATGGTTTTAATTTTTGCCAAAATGTAGCGCTAGCAATTGTAACCTTTAAACTTAATAATTAGTGTAATCAGTTTTGCATTCACAGTTGCATGAAATGAGAAATAAGATATGGTAAATACTATAATTTTCATGAAAAGCAGGTTCGATCCAGGATTTTTTTTTTTTTTAATTATGGAGGGGCCAGAAAGTACTATTAATAGCATACAACAGAGTGCCTTTAAAGGGGCAATTATGTATTTTCTTTTCGCTTTTGGCCAATCAGAATGAACCATTTTCTGGCTGTGGCTTTACAAATTCTCTAATGAGGTATTAATGGGTATTAAGAAATATATGCTATATAGACTAATATTGTAAGGGAAGTTTCTCTATTTAGATTTCACTCTGTTCTAAGCTTTAAATGTTCCATTCGAATGGTTTTACATTTGGTTTTACATTTTACATTTTGTTGCTTAATCTTATTGTTTTGTTTACATGCAGAGATTTTGCACAAAAACTGGCCAGTGCTCTAGCGCATAATCCCAACTCAGGACTCCACACAATTAACCTTGCTGGCAACCCACTGGAGGATAGAGGTACTGCGGGGTTCTCATTATCATTGATGCCAGAATTGTAAGAGGATTAGAGAATTTTAATTTAGCCATGCCTGAAGAGCTGTATCAAGCTAAGTTGTAATTATAAGTGCTGTTGATTGTCCTGTTGGCTTCCAGTTCTTTCCACCCTTTCATATAAATACTTATGTTAAAATTGTATGATCTGCTTAGCTTTTTTTGAAGTGAAACAAAAGGAAAGGAAGATATTATTTTTAATGTATTTTATTAGTTATATAGTCCTGCATAACAAATTACCACATGCTTGGCAGCTTAAAATGATACCAATTTATTATCTCATAGTGTCTTGGCTCAGGAGTCTGGGTACGGGTTAGCTGGGTTCTGTGCTCTGGGTCTCTCAAGACAAAGCAAGTTGTCAGCAGGGGTTGTGCTCTCATCTGTGACCTGGAGTCCTCCTTAAGTTCACTGGTTGTTGGTGGAATTAATTTCCTTGGAGCTATAGGCTCGAGGTCCCCAGTTTCTTGCTAGCTGCCAGTGGGCACCACTCGCAGCTCCTAGAGGCCGTGCTCCTAGAAGGGTTCTTGTCATGTGACCCCCTTATCTCACAACATAGCAGTTTGCTTTGTGTGTGAGGCTAGCTGGAGCACATCTCTCTGATGCTTTAGTTTCTTTTAAACAGTTCACCTAACTGGATCAGACCCACCTATGACAATTTCCGTTTTTCATGAACTCAAAGTCAAGTGATTAGTAACCTAATCGTGGCAGGGATGTCTCATTACTGTTGACCCTTGAACAACTCAAGAGTGAGAATCACTGACCATAAGCCATCAAAAATCCACATGTAACTTTTGACTCCCTCAAAACTTAACTGCTAATAGCACTGTTGACTGGAAGCCTTGCCAATAAAAAGTTGACTAACGTGTAATTTGTGTGTTATATGTATTGTATAGTATTCTTTAAGCTAAATAAAATAAAATTTTATTAATAAAATCATAAGAAAGAGAAAATATATTTCCTGTTTGTTAAGCGGAAGTAGATAATCATAAAGGTCTTTATCTTGGTCATCTTCACATTGACTAGGCTGAGGAGGAGGAGGAAGAAAAGGAGGCCTTAATCTTGCTGTGTCCGCAGTGGCAGAGGTGGAGAAAAATCCACACAGAAGTGGACCAGTGCAGTTCAAACCCATGTTGTTCAAGAGTCAACAGTATATTTACTGCTCCCCACCCCCATATTCAAGGAAATTTGCACAGGGCGTATACACCAGGGGGTGAGAATCTTGGGGACTATCTTAGATTTCTCTTTACCACTATTATATTTTAATATTTAACAAGATTTGAGTGTGAGAATAGGGAAAGGATGAAGGACTAGAGTTCACGAAGAGTCAGAATGTTTTATTAAAAGTGGATGTGTAGAGAGAGGAGTCAGTAAGTTTAGAAAGGGAAACTCGAGAATTTGAATTCTTAGTGGAACACTGACGGACAAGGTTTAAGAAGGAATTGGTTTATCTCTAGTGGGACTATTTTGTTTTCATTTTCTGTTGCAGATGTTTTCCAGGTTGTTGAATACGGCCTTTCACCTTTCAATGTTATATTTGAAGAGTATTAATTATTAAACTGAGCTGAAGATACTGATATAGATGTTCAGTTTTTCTTTTTGTCCTTAATATGGTCATTGTTTGGTGCTGACAAAGATACCTAGGTTGTATTCAAGCAAACGTCTCCAGGGTAACTTGTCATCATCTAAAGTAGTGAATCTACAGGAAGGTCGAGACTGAATTAGAAAGCTAGATCACGCAAAAAGTACCCTCATAGAATAAGCCAAAGCTGAAATTAATGGATGCGTAGTACTGGAATAGGAGTTTCTCTAGGGTATACTCAATTCTTAGGAAAAACAAATGTTTCTCTATTAGATACTACAGAGAGGTGAATGTGACAAAGTAGAAATCATGGTGATCACCGTTTTATAGACAGAAGGGCTATTTTTGGTTTTGTTTTTAAGATGGGAGGGACTCAGTCATATTTATCAACATACAGGAAAAAATCTGTAGAGGGAGGTAGTTGTTTGAGGAAGGTTCTTAAGCAAATGAAATCCAGAGTTCAGATGGATCAGGATGGGGACACTTCTCAGTGTTTAGAGAAATGCAAATTAAAACCACAGTGAGGTACCATTTCAAAAGCAGTAGTGTGGCAATAATCAAAATAAGTCTTCGAAAGGATGTGAAGAGATGGAAACTCCTACATTGCTGGTGGGAGTGTAAAATGGTGCAGCCACATGCAAAACACGCTAGACAGTTTCTTAAAAAGTTAAACTCAAACCTGCCATATAACCCAGCAATTCTACTCCTAGGTGTATCACCCAAGTCAAAGGAGACTTATGTCCACACAGAGACTTGTGAATGAATGTTTATAGCAGTATTAGTTATAATAGCCAAAAAGTAGAAACATCCCGGATGTTCATCACTGGAGAGTGGTTACATAAGATATGGTGTATATAATATGTGCATTGGAATACTACTCAAAAGAGAATGGAATTCTGACACATGCCACATCATGGATGAACCTCAAAAACACTGTTAAGTGAAAGAAGCCAGACCTAAAATACCACACATTGTTTGGGGAGATGAAAGAGGAAGAATGAATTTGAGGCCCTTTGTTTTCTCTCCCGTTGTCCACTTCATGTTCTCTGAGGTGCAGCCACATTGGACAACTTGTCACCGCAGGTGCAGTTTCCTTTGTCTTGCCCTCACTTTGGAGCTCCCATGTAAAATTCCGTAATAGCACTTACTTCACTCTGCTCACATGAGAACTAGAGGTGGACATTTCTTTCCCCATGCTTCAGCACCTTGCTTCCTCTCATCCCCACTTTCTGGGTTTTCTGTCTCCCCTTCCTTGTTTCCTAAGATGCAAAGCATCTAGTGTAAGACTTGGTCCACAATCAACAGATATTTCTTTAAATTGAATTTGATTTATTTGATTGTATTCAATCTTAATTCTCTTGTATAGGTTTTTTTATTTGCACTTGAAAATTATGGTGAAGTTTGAGAGATTTCTTTTGTATAGAGTCAGACCATGTGTTCAAAGATGATGTTTGCCTACTTTTTCCCTCTGCTTTCCTATTTCTGAGACCTGTGTCTTTTTATCTAGCTGCAGCCCATTCACCAGTGCTGTCATCATGAATCATTCCAAGGATAGCCTTGAATATTCCTGCCAAGTCTGTAGTGTGGTTTCTGCTCATATACCTTCAAATTTTAACATCCTGAAAATATTTTCGCAGACCAAGACTTTTCTCATTTCTGCCCCTTCTAAATTCATTCATTGCTGTATTTGCCAGTGCTCACAGACAACTGCCAACATTCGTATCTCCCATCTTTCTTTACTCTTCAGGATGAGCCTCCTGAACACAAATTCTTTATTCTTTTCATTCAGGCTAACTACCCGAAGGATTGGTAACTTTTCTGCTCATGGATGGAAATTCCACAAGAAATCTACATGAGTGTAAAATATTTACTGAAATTTCAATCTAGAGAAAACTTTTAGTAATTTTTGTTCCCAAGGTTTTCAGTGATGGTATTTTGTGTTTGAAAGTAATAAAAAGGGTGAAGGAGGAGTCTGTAATTAAGTTATACAGAATATAAAAAAGACTAAGCCAGGACTATTATTTGTAAGGAAGCTCAAAGAAGTACAAGGGGCTGGGTACGGTGGCTCATGCTTGTAATCCCAGCACTTTGGGAGGCTGAGGCGAGGGGATCATGAGGTCAGGAGATTGAGTCCATCCTGGTCAACGTGGTGAAACCCCATCTCTACTAAAAATACAAAAATTGGCTGGGTGTGGTGGTATATGCCTGTAATCCCAGCTACCCGAGAGACTGAGGCAGGAGAATCGCTTGAATCAGGGAGTCGGAGGTTGCAGTAAGCTGAGATTGTGCCACTGCACTCCAGCCTGGCGACAGAGAGAGATTCTGTCTCAAAAAAAAAAAAAAAAAAAGAGAGAGATAAGGTCTTAACAGTTAAGTGGCCAAGAATTCTGAGGAATTTACACAGCAAATGGAATGTGGTTTTGTACCTAAACCTTCCACTCAGGAACTTATTTGGAAACTCTTCAAGAGTTGTATGATATGAATGTTGATGCAGCAAAACTGTTATTTTCACATCTATGTATAGAGGACCAGGCCTGTAGTCTTCTGATTGCTGAGGGGGTTGTGGTAAAGGAGGTTCGAGTATGACTTAGTAAGCAGAGGTATAATGTGTATGAGTAATCCTTCAAATGCTAGTTGCCCTACTGTTCTCTTTCTGCAAGAGCCACACAAGATGGTGAACAGACCACACACATACACAGGCTATTCTTATCCTTGTTGCCAGGCCATGCCTGTTCACCAGCTTGCTCTTGGTCTTCATCTAACACAGTGTTTTTTCAGACTGTGGGTCAAGACCCATTAGCTGGCCGTGAAATCAATTTAATAGTTCATGACAAGCATTTTTTTTTAAAAAAAGCAGTAGAATAGAACAGAAATGTCAGAGTGCGTTGTTTAGGGGAAACTTTGGTTTTAGTTTTCTAATACTAATATATGTACATTTATGCTTTACTTCTCTAAGCATTACAAATTCTGTGTTCTGTTTTTCCTAGTTATCTGTCCCAATTACCTTAGTTCTTATGATTTTAGCCTTTTCAGAAATGTCTGTCCTCACTTCTTCTCCTCACTTTTTTTTTTTTTTTTTTTTTTTTTTGGTGAGACAAGGTCTCACTCTGTTGCCCAGACTGGAGTATAATGGTGCAATAATGGCTCACTGCAACCTCGATTTCCTGGGCTCAGGCCATCCTCCCCACTCAGCCTCCCAAGTAGCTGGGATTGCAGGTGTGCACTGCCACACCTGGCTAATTTTTAAATGTTTTTTGTAGTGATGTGGTCTCACTATGTTGCCCAGGCTCCTCCACTCACTTTATTCCAAATTCGATTATTTCATTTAGACACCATTTAGAATCCTAGCTCTAGTGTTTTTTGTTGACCTGAAGTATGCTCATATTTTTTCCCAGCTATTTGGTGGTGGCTCTGATTTGAGCTTCTAAATAAGACAAGAGACTTATAGATTCTAGGGTTCCTGCTTATTTTTCTTGGTGTTTTAGATCTTTCATGTCTCAGTGTATATCAGTGAGTCCCAGAGTCGAAACACATGGGTTTAATTCCGAGCTTCACAGCTTTCTAGCTAAGTGTTCTTGGACAAGTTACCTACCTTCTCTATACCTCAGCTTCCTTATATTAAAAATATAAATAATAGTACCTACCAAATAAGAATGTTCTAAGGATTAAATGAGATAATTGATATTTTCATGGTTAAACAGGTAAAGCAATATTTTTAAAATGGCATAGATTGGCTGGGCACGGTGGCTCACGCCTGTAATCCTAGCACTCTGGGAGGCCGAAGTTGGTGGATCACGAGGTCAGGAGATCGAGACCATCCTGGCTAACATGGTGAAATCCCGTCTCTACTAAATATACAAAAAATTAGCTGGGCGTGGTGGCACGCACCTGTAGTCTCAGCTACTCGGGAGGCTGAGGCAGGAGAATCCCTTGAACCCTGGAGGAGGAGGTTGCAGTGAGCCGAGATCACACCTCTGCACTCCAGCCTGGGCGACAGAGTGAGCCTCCATCTTGGGGGAAAAAAAAGAAAAAGGCATAGATTTAGATTTTAGGGCATTTAAAAGTTAGAAGTGTTGACTCAATTTTTTCCAGTATCCCTATATTCTTACATTCTTGGTTCCAAGTCTTTTCCTCTCAGCCTTATGTTTGAAATGGAAATACTTCATTGTATCTTGCTTTTTCACTTACTTTTCTTAGCGTTTCTGAACTCTCCAGGAAAGCTATAGAAATGGGTGGAACTGTAAAAATTTTTACTCACCTATGCTCTGACATCTACAACGTTCTAATCTGTATGCTTTCTAACAGAGAAGAGGCCTTTTGTTTCTCCCGGAAGCCACTACCAAGATCAAGAGACAGAATGTTCCCAGTATTCTCCAGACTTACCTTGTGGTTTGCCCCAGTGATTACCAGCCCTGTCCTCTACCACTTGGAAAAGATAACTACTATTCTGACTTCTCTCATGATGGATGAGCTTTGCCTGTTCTTTGCCTATGTACTCCTTTGTGTTTGGCTTCTTTTGCTTCTCTTTATGGAGAGATTTTTTAATAATAGATTTGTTTCCTTGAATAGATAGCGAACTATTGAGATTATTTACTTCTTCTTACATTAGTTTTGGTCTATCATGTTTTTCATAAGGGATTTGTTCCTTTCTATTAAAATGATAGTTTTTTGACTTACAGATTTGTTTATACCCTCAAGTTATAATTCAGTGCCTGTAAGATCTTTACATTCTTTTTTGATTTGATTTTGATAATTTGATCTCTTTCTCATTTATTTATTTTACCAGTCTTGCTGGAGTTTATTAATTTTGTTAGTATTTTTAAAGAACCAACTTTGTTAAATTTACTTATTTTTATGGATGCTATCTATTTAATTGGATTCTTCCCTTTTTCTTATTTTTTTCCTTCCTTCTGTTTACAGAGGTGTGTGAGGATTAATTTGCTATTTTTTGAGATGGATAATTAGATAATTACTTTCCAGTTTTTCATCTTTCTTAAAATATGTATTTAGGTCTATTGATTTATCTTTAGGCATGGCTCTAGTTAGATCCCAAAAATTTTAATACCATAGTTTTTAGATTTAATTCAAAAGATCTTTAAAATTCCCATTGTGATTTTTGGCTCTTTTGTTATTTAGAAATATATTGCTTATGTTATAATTATTTGGGGATTTTCTAATTATCTTATTGTTATAATTCGTATTTTAACTGCAGTAGTGGTAACAGAGAGTGTACAAATATTCTGTGTATGAATTCACAGTACTAAGGAACATTCTATTATTTGTTGAGACTTGCTAAATTTATGGCTCGGTATCTGATTCCTTTTGGAAAATATTCAGTGTGGACTTTGAAGACATGTATTCTGTAGTTACTGGGTACAGCATTTTAAATATATCAATTATATCTTTTTTCATTATGCTTTTGATGGTCTCTATATCTTTACTGACTTTTTCTGTTCATTTATTAGCTACTAATAGAAGTGTGTTGGAAAACTTCTATTATTATATATATGTGTGTGTTTATGTAATAATGTATGTATTTTCCTTTTGTTACTGTCAGATTTACTTTATATATTTTCAGATGATGTTAATGAGAGCATAGATTTAGAGTAATTGTATCTTCTTAATTAATGAAATATTCCATTTATCTTTAGTAATGCTTCTTAAAATTTAAATTGTCTCATTGCAGCTACATCAGATTTCTTTTGGTTAGTGTTTGTAGCATATCTTTTTTCATGCTTTTACGTTCACTTCTGAATACATATATCTCTAGGTGTATCTCTTGAAAACGTTTGATATTTTTATTCAAGTAAATCATCTTTGATTTGTAATTTGAATCTTTATATTTACATAATATTTTTAAATAATACAAATGTAAATTAAATATATTTAATAAATTTATGTTTAATGTAATCATTCAGATATTTGGGTGAAAAGTTGTATTTCTATTTGTTTCCTTTCCTTTTTTTTTTTTTTTTTTGAGACAGAGTTGCTCTGTCACCCAGGCTGGAGTGCAGTGGCACGATCTTGGCTCACTGCAAACCTCCACCGCCTGGGTTCACGCCATTCTCCTGCCTCAGCCTCCCGAGTAGCTGGGACTACCTGCGCCCACCACCACGCCCAACTAATTTTTTGTATTTTTAGTAGAGACAAGGTTTCACCGTGTTAGCCAGGATGGTCTCGATCTTCTGACCTTGTGAGCCGCATGCCTCGGCCTCCCAAAGTGCTGGTCCATTTTTTTATTTGTCCCCTTTTTTCCTCACTTTTTTGCCTTTTAGATTAATCAAGTTTTAACAGTTATTCTGTCTTTCTCCTTTCCTCCATCAACTTGTTAGTCACTTATTATTATTATTTTTTACAAGAGTGTATCAGCTAAATATCAAGGCTGCCCTCTTGTAATTTACAAAATGGATTAGCATATTGAAGTCTCTAGAAATAATCAGATAAAAACCTGTTTAACGTGATTTAATCCAGTGATTTTCAAACTTCTTTGACTGTGGAAACACAGTGGGGAAATAGAGGCTCCCAGAACACCCACTATTCTAGGGGAAACGCCCATGTAGAGGCTTACTCTAGCTGCATGACCTCCATGTTGTTTCTTAGAAGTTGTGATAAGATTTATAGATAATTTGGGGTTCTATAGTAGGACAGCAACCAGCACAGTAATTTCTTCTTGCTGCCTGAAGCTTGAGAATTAGCCTAAGGGAGCAGGAATTAACATTGTTTTAGGAGCCCGCTGAAGAACATGCCCCTGGGGAAATGATGGCTCATCTACAGCAGGAGGTCAGTTGAAGGACCTGTATGAAGGGCATACATTTGTGTATTACTTATTTCCTCCCAGAAAACAGTTTATGCTCATTGCAGTCCTTGGATGGGTGAGCTGGTGTTCTCAATCTCCCACTCTGGTTATTAAATTTAGAAGATACCCGATTTTAAATACTGTAAATTCCTGGTGAGTTATCCAAAGTTACAAAATCTACTTTTAAGAAGTTAAAACATGCTCCGAAGCTCTGAATGAGGTTGTTAGCTGTAAGCCAATTAAGTATAGGAATCCATCTGCCGTTATCAGAATAGTTAATGTTACTCCATTCTTCTTGACAATAATTAAATAGCATACATCTGCTCATCTAGAAGAGCAATCAACCCGTTAAGACAGAGGTTAAAAAGAAAAGGAGTTAACATCCTTTCCAAGAGGATTTGCATTTTAACTAGAACTATGAGAAAAAGAGTGACACTTGGCCCCAAGAAAAGTATCTCCAATGGAAAAGTTTCAGATGTTGTATGCCGAATAAGACATCTTCCCCTTCTCTTACCCTGTAGGTAGGACAGAAAGAAAAGGGGGCTTGATGGTAAATGGTTAGAAAACAAAGTCTGATATTAGAAAGAAAAATATGATCACTTCATTCAGAATCAAAATTAATTTTCATTCATTGTAGAAAATGCAATTCCGAGAACTTGAAAATTCTAATCGCTTTTTTCCTTTCTCAGGTGTGTCCTCTTTAAGTATTCAATTTGCCAAACTCCCGAAGGGATTAAAGCATTTAAATTTATCTAAAACCTCACTATCACCTAAAGGTACAGTATTTCTTATTTACCTAACAATGTGTCTGAAATAGTTCTGCTGCGCCTGCTACCTTAGTTAGAATTATTTGTAAATGTACTTACATTTAAAAATATATCTATTATATTACTCTGGCAGTTTGAAGATAAAGACATTATGTAATTCAGTGTTTGATGCTCTGAAGTGAAATGCTGTCAGTGTAGAGAATAATTTTGATATGTACATGCAGTCTTTAACTTTTAAAACTTTGAGTCAGGGAACACTCTCCTGTCTGCCTCTATCCTCCTGCCTCACATTCCTAGATGCACCTGGTTGTGTTTATCTTGGTTCAACAAGTTGGCCTTTCTAACTGTCAGACAGACTGTCTGCTTTACAGAAAACTGTTGGGCCTAACTGCTGTAGCTCCCCTCTTTGTAGTTCTGTCTTTAGAGATTTCCTTATCTTCTCTCCAGGTGAGTTCATAAGTTCACTCACCTTCATTTTTTCCATCAAATCCTGTCAATTCTGTTATTATTTTGCCACAGCAGCACCACAATAATAATATTAGAAATTATCCTGCATTCATTGTGCCTTTGTATATCTTCACATTTTGCCCTGGATGCCTGAAAAAAAATTTTTTAATCTCCAAATATTCTCAGAGAGGTTCAGTTTGTTTTATAAAACTGTTTATCTGTGATAAACTCTGCTGAGATGTGTTCCCTGTTCCCAAGGCCACACAGAATCAATGACTGTTCCCTTTGTATTCAAGATCACATATGTAACATTATTGTATAAATATTGTGTCTTTCCTGCTACACTGGGGCTCTCCTTGTGGCCTGTGCTTCTCTCATCTTTTTATCTGCAGCACCTGGCACTGTGCCTGGACTACTGTTTAACAAAAGTTTCTTGAACATCTTGCCATTTCTTAAGAAAGTCACTGTCTTTTGGAAACAGTATGTATAGTGGTTGAAAGTGTCAGTTCTGTAGTCAGATTGCCCAAGGTTGAATTCTGACTTTTATTCTCACATGTCATGCATTTATATATAATGTCTTTGTTCCCAGGTGCCTCATTTGTAGGACAGAAATAACAGTATCTTATTTCTACACAGGTAGTTAGAGTTGAATGATTTAATATACGTACAGTATGGTTTCTGTCACAAAGTGCTTAGTAAACTGCGACCGTCACCCCCACCAGTACCAGCACCAGCACCACCACCACCACCATCATCATAATTATCATCATCCTGAGCTGTCTTATGTTTTTATATGCCTCAGTTTCTACCTGGAGCAACCTTAGTGTCCTTACCTGGAATGTCTCATGAAGTACCATGCATCCTATGCAGATTCGGCTTCTATCTCTGTCTCAAAAAAAAAAAAAAAATTATTGGAGGTGGATTTTTATTTTAATTTTATTTTTTTAGAAGACAGGTTCTTGCTGTGTCACCCAGGCTGGAGTGCAGTGGTACGATCTTGGCTTATTGCAGCCTCCACCTCCTGTGCTCAAGTGATCCTGCTGCCTCAGCCCCCCAAGTAGCTGGGACCACAAACACGCACTACCACACCCAGCTAATTTTTTTGTAGAGACAGGGTTTCCATGTTCCCAGGCTGGTCTCAAACTCCTGAGCTCAAGTGATCTGCCTGCCTCAGCCTCCCAAAGTGCTGGGATTACATGCATGAGCTCCTGCACCTGGCTGCTTCTATCTCACTTTCTCTTTGAAACGTTCTCAGACAACCTCCTCTCACCACACCTTGTATGACTAGATGCCCCTTTCTCTGTGTTCCATAGCTCTTTGTAAATTCCTCTATCTTAGCATGTGTCCATCGCATTTGATTGTGCCTTAGCCTGTATATTTCTGAATAATAAGGGCTTTGCCTCATTCGTTGCTGTGTCCTAGCACTTCTCAGTCTCTCACTGAATGTGCCTTGGATAAATGAGTAAAGCAAAGTCATCCCTTGATGATTTTATATCCATACCATCATACATTATTCTGAACATGCAGTTAAATTAAGAATGGTTTGAAATTGAGATTAGTTCCATAAGTACCATGATTTTATGTGCACACATTTATACACACATATTTAAGATTGAGGCATGAAAATACATTACCAAAGGGATTTCCCCGGGAGTCATTGTTTTCGGACCTAGTGCCTAAAGCCATCTACAGATCTTACAGCTAAGTTTAACTCCTTTACATTATCACTGTTCTACTTCAGCAAATCCATTTTATATAAACCTTTTTCTGATCATTATCAATGTAGTACACGTTTATGGTAAAGATTTAGAAGATACTAAAAAGTATAAATAACAAGGCAGACCGCCTCTGAAGTCCCTTGTTCCTTAGTCATTTGTATTTCTTTTAGGGAAATCACTAAGTTTATATCCTTTGTTAGTTTTCTGTTTATAGTGTTAATCTTTTTTAAAAAAGTTTATATGACTTCTGTACATATTAAAAGCATTCATTATTTATTGTGTGCTCCATAGGTCTAGTTTAAGTCTTTTATAAGATAGAGTGGTTTTAAAAAACCTGATTATATGAATTGCATCTGTAATTCTAGCCACCCCGGAGGCTGAGGTGGGAAGATGCTTGAGCCCAGGAGTTTCGGGTTGCAGTGAGCTATGACAGTGCCACCGCACTGCAGCATGGGTGACAGAGTGAGAACCTGTCTCTTTAGAAAACAAAAACAGAAAACTGGTTATATTAATAATCCTTGATTATATTTATTTTAATTCATTTGTTCATTACTATGTAACAAATAAAAGGATGTAGTGATCATTTATCCTTCCGAGGGCAAGTTTGGTTCTGAGGACCTTCAGTGCCACCTCTCCCTGATGTCCCTGTCCCTTTTAGAGTGGTAACAGTGGGGAGGTCCTATGGGCAAAGCTGGGCTTCTTCACCTCCTTATGATGAGGACAGCTCCACATTGCCTATACCCTTTACAAATAAGGGTCCTCCCATTTATCTCTTACTTGCAATAAAATATGTATATATTACAATATGTGTTTTAAGAATTAGCATTGTTTTATAACATGACTTGAAGAATTTTTATCTTATTTTATTTTAGTTTATTTAGACGGAGTCTCGCTCTGTCGCTCAGGCTGGAGTGCAGTTGCATGATCTTGGCTCACTGCATCCACTGCCTCCAGGGTTCAAGCGATTCTCTTGCCTCAGCCTCCCAGGTATCTGGGATTATTGGCATGTGCCACCATGCCCAGCTAATTTTTGTATTTTTAGTAGAGACAAGTTTTCGCGGTGTTGGCTAGGCTGATCTCAAATTCCTGACCTCAGGTGATCCATCTGCCTCAGCTTCCCAAAGTGCTGAGATTACAGGCAGGAGCCACCATGCCCAGCCTGAGTAATTTCAAATTGCCCTAGAACAAAAATATCTTGAAATGTTTGTTTACTTTTTTAAAAAAATTGACTTCTTGAAGTATTTTACATAGGATCTGAAAGATTCGCAGATTTAAAATGACTGGAGTTACATTGCAGTGTTAAGCTTCTGGTGAATCAGACTGGCATTTATATTCATGGCTCGATAACGCAAGACAGATTAAAAAAAAAAAAAAAAAACAACTCCCCATGACATCGCCACTGCCTCCAAATACCCTTTCTTTATCTCAGATGTTAACTAACTGATAGTTTTCTGGATTTCTAGCAAATGTCCTGCTGGTTGCCAGATTATGTCAAGGCAGAGCCATCTGGTACCACCTTTTTCCAGCTGTAAACACTACAATAATAAATAACAGAGAATGGTCAAAATCGCTAGACAGCCAGAATCGAGAAAGGCATGTAAATGTGTTTAGTCAGGGCTATAAGAGCCTTGATTTTTTTTCAGGTCTATACTTTATAATTCTCCACTCTTCGTGGGCTTATTAACACAGGCCTCCTGTGAACATGGGCTCAGGGGGCAGGAGAGGAAATCCTTCGTGCTGTTTCAGTAGCATGAAGCTGAGCTGATAACATGATGCTCTCTCGAGTCTATTCAGATGTTGGACAACTGCCAAGTGCCCGCACTTGTCAAGGAGCATTTTGCTGTCAGGACTAATTTAGCCTTCTATTTTTGGAATTTATTTATTGAGTTTTGTTATACCTCAGTAAGGAAATGACTTTACAAATGATTTTCTTGATGAGAATCTGATATTGGCCCTATGTTTTGGACTCAATTATTCCATTAAAAAATACATTAATACTAATATCAGGACAAACTAAAGGAAGTTAGTCATTTAAACAGTTATAGAAGATAACCTCCAGAAAATAACCTTTTGTTATAAGCCACCGTACATTCCTCTTATCTAACACAATTAATCACATTTCCTGCTTCTCTACTGCCAAGCTCTTGTTCTTGCCCCATTGATAGTTACTGCCTCTCTGGATAGTGATTATTCAGCTGTCTGTGTCTCCCGCTCCACTGGCCTTCAGCAAGTAAGATGGTATCTCAGAAGACCCTGCCTGGTGCACAGTAGGATTTCAGTAAAGGTTTATTGAAATGAATATTCCTTGTGTAGCACTGACTTTTCATTGCAGAGTCTAAGTAAGTTTTTCCCTAATGGTCTTTGCAATTTTTGAGGGTAAAAAGAAAAAGATCTTATTTATATTTATCTCCTAATTCCCAGCATTTGATTAGCGTTTAGTAAATGGTGAGTTGACAGCCAAGAAGTTCTTTGCACTTAAATATTTTTTATTCGAAGTCTCGGTCTCCTGTATACCCACCCAAATGTGCGCCCACTTTGAGAAATGGCTCAGTAACCTTTATCAGACACACACTAGAATCAGTTTATTATAACTCTCTGAAGTTGGGGAAGACAATGGCCTCTTTATCAGCCCCACACTGAACGTTCTAAGCTCACATCAGGGAGGTGCTCCAGTGGGAGGCTTTACCTGCAACCCATAGCCCTTGTAGTACCCTCATCAGATCCTGCTGCTATGACCAGAACTGTCTCTTACTGGCAGCCCTGACCTTGGCCCCTCTTCTCCATGAAGGGTCTGCCCAAATGTGGAGGGGAAAGAAAACCTTTTCCTGGTTCTCTTTAGAGTAGGTTGACTTACTTGAGTCTCAGTTTGATAGGTTGAGATTTTCAAAAAATTTTGCTGAAAACTAAGGAAAACAAAATACTTTATAAAAGTGTACCCAATTAAGAAATAGCCATATTTCTAAAGTATATAATTTGGAACCATGGACTTTTGGGTAGAAACACGAAGAGCTTTGCTATCTCTTACATTCCCATTATGCTAAGTAAAATCATCAGTGCTGTGGTGAGTGATTGAGTCTCAGTGAGTGATTAGACCCTTCTGGGCTCCCATTTGATAATGACACACCTCAAAGAGCTCCTATTCCCTTCTGAAAAGAAGTGGCCCACTAGACAACCATGACTAGCGGGCCCATCAATAATTGTTACCCACCTATAAGAGAACTTCGTTCTATCCATACAGAATAAGCAGCCTCCTCACATATTCATTATTTGTTTTCTGAGGTGGATTTGTCAGTTTAGTTCAGTTTATGTTAACTTGAGCCATTTATGTTTGTGTGTAAAGAGTGTATAGAATGTTAATTATACATTTTTCCTTATGATTGCATCTTACATGGTATACAGATCATCTCCTGATTCTTTGTGAAATCCATTTTAATCCAAATGTTTCCTTGAATGTAATACATTTAAGAAGAGCTGTATACTTCTCTTTTTAACTTCCCAATACTTTAAATAGCCTAAATTATCTGAATTTGGACAGGCATCGTTTAAATACCAGGCACTAACTCAAGAATCACCTGGCAGGATTAAGAGAAGGATAAACATTGTCAACTAGATTGCTTTCATCATTCTAAGGCTTCGGATTAAAATCCTTTCTGTCCTTGGACACATCAGAAGACATGGAGCAAAGGGAAACCAATTCATTACTCCTTCCGATTCAGTGAGGGGGTTGTATCTTTGACCAACCTGTTCTTCCTGAGGGTGTGTCAAAAGGAGACACAATCATAGCGCCACCTTTCGGGGACAGTGCTCATGGTTAACCTCAGTCCTGCAATTTGATGGAACTGTTGGGCCATTTATAGAAACACAAACCTCATTTTGTTTCCTGGAGTGCAAACCGAGCCTGGATTTTCTTGATGTTGCAGGGGTGAACAGCCTTTCTCAGTCACTCAGTGCCAATCCATTGACCGCCTCTACCCTTGTCCATCTCGACCTCTCAGGGAACGTCCTTCGTGGAGATGACCTCTCAGTAAGTTTTTCTTTCTTTATTCCATCTTTGAAGAAGCTGTGTTTAGTAAGCCTGGAATAATTCTAAACGTGACTTTGTAGCGTGTTTCCCTGCCTCTCTCTTTAGCATGACACCTTTGAATTATTTAGTTACGAGCTTACGAAGTGTTTTACTGAAAATTCCAGAGCCTTCATTAATTAAATGTCATATATCACCACAATTTTTTTTTTCTCATTTAATGATGCTGAAGTTCACATTTTTTTTGGAAGTAATGCTGTTGAAGAATTTTTTTTCTTCATTTAAAAACATTAGCTTACAGGGGCCGGGCGTAGTGGCTCACACCTGTAATCCCAGCACTTTGGGAGGCTGAGGCAGGCAGATCACGAGGTCAGGAGATGGAGACCAGCCTGGCCAACATGGTGAAACCCCATCTCTACTAAAAATACATAAATTAGCCAGGCATGGTGGCATGTGCCTGTAGTCCCAGGTACTCAGGAGGCTGAGGCAGGAGAAGCGCTTGAACCCCGGAGGTGGAGGTTGCAGTGAGCCGAGATTACGCCACTGCACTCCAGCCAGGGCGACAGCATGAGTCTCCGTATCAAACAATAACAACAACAACAAAAACCCCTTAGCTTACAGGTTAAAATTGCCTGGTAGGGAAGATTGGGGACATAAACTGAACTTTCTCATTATTTTTATTGTTACTGGGAAGATTGATTTTTTTTATAGGTTACAATTGAAAGGGAGTATTGGGAGAAACCTGAGCACTTGTCTATTCTGTGAATAAAATAGGGAGAAGAGTGGTCTACACATAACCTGGGGCCATTTCTTCAGAGTTTGAGTGTGAAGACAAAAACTACTCCCTCAATTATAATAAAATTGTTGATGTAACTGAATCAATAATGTAATATTTGGCAGATCTTTGACACAGTGGATTAGGTATGATCTCATTTCCATATGAGGCGAATGATCCCCTCTGGTCACCAAGATAGAATTTAGAAGAATTGTTTCTTTAACAACATGGCCCACACCCAGTGGCCATCTTTGGAGGGCCTTAATTTGCAATCCACTGCTTTGCCACAGGGCTGAAAAACACTGTGAAATTTATTCTTACTTCTCTTGTTTTGGTTTACCTGTAAGGCAGGAAGTACAAATGAAGGCCTTTTTGTATTTTTTTTCCTTTTCCTCTCCCTTGCACTTAAAATTATTTAAATAATACTTGATTCCTGGTGTGCCATGATTTTTCAATTCATTTTCCAGTTTCTGTTGTTACCTTCACTGACGGTTCATAAATCTGCTCCCTCCCAAAATAAAACAAGGAGGCCAATATGAAACCACCAAAATAATACTGTGGCAAAGTAGAAGAATAGAGGGAAGGGTGAAAGGAGAGGCTAAAGATTATTAAGATTCAGCTAAAATAGGAACATTAATAGTCACCTAAAACAACAAAATAGCTCAAGATTTCTTTTTCTGGCCAGGGTGGGTCCTATTGTAGCTTGCTTCTGGGGAGTGGAACGATGAGGCCTGAGTGAGATTGGGCTGGAAGGGAGAGTGGTTGAGAAAGATGAAAGTTCCAGGAGCCTGGTGGCAGGTGCAGGAGTTTACCTGACCCTGTGCCCTCAGGGAAAGCAGCCTAACAGGGCCTGGCCTCTTTGGAGAAGTGTGGCCAAATAGTCTTGTCACCATTTCATGGTGATAAGAGCTCCCCCAGCTGGTGGCTGGGAGCAAAGCCACAGTAAACTTAAAAGTCTTGAGACAATTTTTGCCAGGCAAACAGAGAGAGAGGCAGAGGATCTTCATGTGAGAGCAAAATGACTTTTCTGAATCAAAACTTTTCATAATGAAATCCATTCTATGGCTGGGTACAGTGGCTCACACCTAGAATTCCAGCACTTTTGGAGGCTAAGGCAGGTGATCTCTGGGGTCCAGGAGTTTGTGACCAGCCTGGACAACATGGTGAAACCCTATCTCTACAAAAAATACAAAAATTAGCCAGGTGTGGTGTCACATGCATGTAGTCCCAGCTACTCAGGAGGTTCAGGTGGAGGATGGCTTGAGCCCGGGAGTGGAGGTTGCGGTGAGCCAAGATCATACCACTGCACTCCAGTGTGGGCAACAGAGCCAGACCCTGTCTTAAAATAAATAAGTAAATAAATAAATAAGAAGAAAGAAAGAAAGGAAGGAAGGGAGGGAGGGAGGGAGGGAGGGAGGATGGGAAGGGAGGGGAGAAAGAAAAGTCATTCTATGTGTATGGTTATTTTAAAGTGTTAAGTGTTTATAGGCTATTTTTTTTTGCTCTTCTGAATTCCTTGATAGGATTCTTCTGAAGCACCATATAGCCGAACTGCTGCACATAGTAAATGTTTGCAAGCACATACTCAGTATAAGCTTGCTTGTTTTTGCAAGTATCCAGTGGTATCCAGTGAAGCAGAGGAGAATTAAGCTATTTGCCTGGTAGCAGGGAGCTTGGACTCAGTTTCTTATGGGTGGGCTCTGGCAGTTGCTACACATACAGGGTAATTCCAGAACAACATCTCTGTTGATGTTCAACATCTCAGTTGAACTGATCTGTTGATCAGTTTCATTATTTTGATGGCCTTGAATGGGAGGACTGGGGAAATTTAGGCATTGTGACCCCCTGAAACTGGAAGTGTCTTAGCTATTAGTGAAAACTTTTACAATGCACTCATATTACTGCCAAGTCATTCTTGTTAGCTTTGAGAAGTAACTAAGGGTAGGAAAATCATTATGTTGAACAGAAGAGAGGATAGCCTGAGACCATCTTATGGTTCAAATTCAGATTCGTAGTTCTGCAAACACTTTCAAAAGTGATTAGCATTTTGATAGAGTGACTGCAGTCCAGGTGGTATTTTAATCTCAGGAGTTAAAATGAATTAGCACTGTTCCAAAATTGTATAATAAAAATTAAACTAATCAGGAAAACTAAGTCATGTGTAACAAAATGGGGGTTTGGTTTTCAAGATTCCATTTGGCCTTTTTTACTCAAACATAATTTTAACTATTCTTGGGATTTTCACATCAGGGAATGTAAAGGAATGACAGAAAATTCTGGTAATCCCCTTGGGAAGAGCAGAGAATGGTCTAAGAAATTCTGGCAACTTCCTTTTAAAACATTAACTTGCATTGTGTGTATATGTGTTTCTAGAATCCTAACATGTATCTTTTATTTTTTTTCCAGCACATGTACAATTTTTTGGCCCAGCCAAATGCCATTGCTCATCTGGATTTATCCAATACCGAATGTTCCCTGGACATGGTAAATTTAATATACACACACACACACACACACACACACACACACACACACACACACACACACATATATTGCTCTGAGGGGTCTCAGAAGAGCTATTTAGATGGGATGTAGGGGACCTCTAATAAAAGATTCTCCTGGACCTAGAAATATTTGAAAAGAAGAGTACCTTATTTCTTTTTCAGGTCTGTGGAGCTCTTCTCCGTGGATGCCTTCAATATTTAGCTGTGCTCAACCTCTCCAGAACTGTCTTCTCTCACCGGTATAGATTTATTTCTGCTCTCATTGTCATCTGGAAGTGTCTTTTTCTGAGAAAAACTTGTAGTGATAAGGAAAACGGAGTGATAAAGGGTGAATATTGTGTATGAAAGAAGGTGGCTTTAAGCATTATTTATGAATGTTAGGCCTTGAACATTTTTGTTAATGTAGGTTAATGTTCTTATCAATAATTTCAGCCTGCCTACGTGAACTATGTGATAGCGCAGTATTTCTCATATGTGGTCAGGCAATCTGTCTTAATATGGGAAAAACCCTTTTAGAAACTTTTATAGTTATTTTGCATGAATGAGGTTGGATATAGGTATAAACTACTTTTGGAGAGTAAAGAGAATAGTTATCTCAAAGTCATGCAATTTTACTTGTAGAAGTAATTGAGGGCCAGTCTGACTACTTCACTTATATACTCCTGACTATAATTGTTTGCAGAATAAGGCAGTAGATTAGAAGCAACAAGGATTCACAAAGAGTAGCAACTTAGAATGCAAAGAGACTGTAGAGGAATTATCAGAGGAATTATGAAGAGTACATGGGTTGTGGCCGGGCGCGGTGGCTCAAGCCTGTAATCCCAGCACTTTGGGAGGCCGAGACGGGCGGATCACGAGGTCAGGAGATCGAGACCATCCTGGCTAACCCGGTAAAACCCCGTCTCTACTAAAAAATACAAAAAACTAGCCGGGCGAGGTGGCGGGCGCCTGTAGTCCCAGCTACTCGGGAGGCTGAGGCAGGAGAATGGCGTGAACCCGGGAGGCGGAGCTTGCAGTGAGCTGAGATCCGGCCACTGCACTCCAGCCCGGGCGACAGAGCGAGACTCCGTCTCAAAAAAAAAAAAAAAAGAGTACATGGGTTGTATAGGTATGGAATCTGGGAATATCTAAATAATTAATACAGTTCAACACTTAGCATTTATAATTATGACCATAAATTATAAATATATTTAGTTATTATATGCTTTTAAATAATATGGGTATTGGTTAATATTAGAAATATTTTTATTTTTGCTAATTTGTAAAGGCCTTATATATTTAAAAGGATAACCCTCACTTATTTGGAAAATTCAGTTTTGTAGCATGCTTTATTCCATAATTGTGCCTCGCAAATCAATTACTTTGTATATTAAAGTACTATTTTTTTATTACTTCAATATTGATTAAATCTTTACAGTAGCAAAAATATGCCACAAATACCTCCATAGATTAAAGTTAGGGAGTGTTACGTCTGAAAATATAATGGTGGGAAAAGTAGAATTTTCCATGGTAACTATATTTTGGGGAACATTTGAGAGTTTTAATTGAAACCTAGTCAACTCATATATTTGAAGCCAGCTTATAAAGCCATGCTTTGGTGGAGCAGTAATTGACTGGGGAACTGGGTTACAAGATGAAAGCACAGACTATAAAGGTTTTTGTATAATCAGCACTTTTGAGTTCACAATACTGTGAATTCTGTGATGACTGGTCTTCAGTAGAGCTGTTAAGCTTATAGAACAGAATTGCGCTAACAAATTGTCTTGTCTTCCACATGAAAGGTTGTGATTAAACTGTTTAATACCTAATACCTTACCTAGATATAGTTGTAGAAAGCCCTTAGTAATTTTGTTGAAATTACTGCATTTACGTTGAGGTGTGGATTGTCAGCCAGGCTTTTCATTCTTTTATTCACAGATAATTTCATAAGTGTATCCGTCAGGATAAGTTAGATTGTTCCACAGTAACAGTGACCCCTTTCCCCCAGTGTCCATGGCTTTCAGTAACAGTGATTTTGTGACGTGTCCATTGTGGGCTGGCATATAACCTTCACTCCAGGAGGCAGAGTGGCCTCCTATCTAGAACATTCACAGTCATATAGCAGAGAAAAAGAGATCATGGCAGTGCACATACTGGCTCCCAAGGCTTCTCTCTGAAAGTCACACACATCATTTCTGCTCACGTCTCACTGGCCAAAGAGAGTCACGTGGCCAAGCCTGCTGTCAGTGGAGGGATGAAGCATCATCCTCCTTCAAAAAGGGGCAGTGAATATTTGGAAACACTGGAATACTCAACACTAAGACAGAGTAGTAGGAGGAGAAATGTATTTAGAGTAAGTTAACAGTATTTTCTCAGCAGAAAGTGAACAAAAATATACAAGCTTACATTGTTCCACCATATGGAAACAGAGTTGTTTGAGATTTCTTATATCACACAGTCTACCAGAATTGTCTTTCCTCTTAGTTTTATTTTTCATCTTCTCAGATAGAGATTTTTGTTGTTTCGATTTTTCTTCTCAAATAGCCTTCAATTGTCCTGTTTTAAAACTTTAAAAAAAAAAAAACTGTCAAATATTGACAGATTTTCCCAGATCTCTGTACATTAAATATTATTGAATATTATGTGATTGAGCTAAACCACTAGGATGCTCTCTGCCCTGAGATTCCATGAGTCCCTCCACAGAATATGAATAACTATCATTAAATGAGTGCTTACTCTGCATCAGCTAAGTGCTTTATATATACTGACTTATTCAATCCTTCCATCATTTCTATCAGATAGAACAGAACAAGCAAAATGTTCATTCAGATTCCATCTTGGACTCTTAAATCCTGTTTTTCTTAAACCCTTATTATATAGTGTGGATGCTACCTCATTATTGGGCTGTATGATTTGATCCACATACGTTTCTCCATAATAGCAAGGGGATGTATTCGGAGGTTATAGCCATTTTATTTTGTAGTTTTGTCTTTAACTGTTCTAATGGTTGGCCTGAAATGATTAGGTTTGTGGTATGGACATAGTAGCTGAATAGGCTCTTTGTAATGCAGGCTTCATGCCATTTGGACTTTCTGTGCTGTTTTAGCTCAACATCAGATCACAATCTTGTTGCATGTGAAACCTGCTACATCTAAAAATATTGCCAAATGCAGGTATTGATCTCTAACATTTTGTGCCACCCAGTGGGAAAGCTTTTAAATTGGTGAGAAATATACATCTTCTCTGACCTCCTATTTTTAAAAATTCCAAACATGGAGTTTCCTGATCAAGAGGTAAAACACAATGAATTCATTGGATATGAAGAATAGCAATGAATTATTTTATGAACTAAGTATTTCTTTACCTCACTTAAGTGGTTCATTTAATAATATTGGCTTTATGGCTTTAGGTTTTGGACATTTATTTGTTTCTATTTACTTTTAAATTTCTACAGAGAATATGACTGATTTGTAGATTTCATAGTGTCTGAATAATCAATGAATATGTTTGATGAAGGTATAACCGCTTGTATAACTCTTGTGTTTTTTTCAGGAAAGGAAAAGAAGTACCTCCATCTTTCAAGCAATTTTTTAGTAGTTCTCTGGCTTTGATGCACATCAACCTTTCAGGCACAAAACTGTCTCCTGAGCCCTTAAAGTGAGTGGTTAATTCACTTTCTCCAGAGCTTTTAAAGTTCAACTTGTTTTTATGAATGTGCTTGAGGGAAGGGAGAAAGATATATAATCCAAAGACAAAAACCACAGATGAGAATACCTTTTTACTGTGGGGCAGAAAAATAAATTAAAATTTTAAAAAATACATCATGCACTATTGATATTATTGCATCTTCTAAGAAAAAACATCTTTTGGTTTATGACCTTGGCAGGAGTCACTGATCTACAAAAGTTGTATTCCCAGGTACTTACTATTGCTTTTATATTAACCTCTGTTCATTCCATTTCAGGCATATTCATGCGTGTGTGTGTGTGTGTGTGTGTGTGTGTATGTGCGTGTTTTCATTAACATTTACTCTAAATCTTTCTACTAATAGTAATAAACTCTAAACACATTGTATGTATGCAACAGAATGAATTTTTAGCTACTTTGGTTTCTGAATTACTGAGGTTAGTATGGGCTATTTGGCACTTTTATTTGGCAGCGAACTTATGGGTTAATATCCCTAGTGTAGGTATAGTGGTGAAGTTAAAATTGTTAGCTAAATTGAGGTTTGAGAATAATTTATTATCCTTGAGATTTCCGTTCACTATTGCCAGAAATAGTCAAAAGTTTACTGTACAAGTTCAGTGAATTTGACTCTAGGGTCAAATTCTCTTTGAGTCTAAAGAAGGTATTTTGAAGTAATGATTATGAAAGTTGTCAGATATGCTCAGTTATATGCATGGATTTCTCCCTTCCCAGCTGACTGTAAATCAGCATTTAATTTTTCACTTATAATGTGTATGAAATGTTAAAATTAATGTCTGCTATTCATCTTACTAGAAAATTAAGCTTCATTTAATTTATAAATTATCTTTTCTTTTCCTTTTTTATTTCTGTTTTAAGAGGTATGAGGTTATTGTTTTCATATGGTACCAGATGATCAAAACAATGGATGCCTTTAAAAAAGTAGATCCAGGCCGGGTGTGGTGGCTCATGCCTGTAAACCCAGCACTCTGGGAGGCCGAGGTGGGCCGATCACTTGAGGTCAGGAGTTCGAGACCAGCTTGGCCAACATGGTGAAACCCTGTCTCTACTAAAAATACAAAAATTAGCCAGGCATGGTGGTGTATGCCTGTATTCCCAGCTACTCAGGAGGCTGGAGGCAGGAGAATCGCTTGAACCCAGGAGGCAGAGGTGGCAGTGAGCCAAGATCACGCCATTGCATGCCAGCCTGGCGACAGAGTGAGACTCCATCTCCAAAAAAAAAAAGTAAAAAAAGTAGATCTAGTCAAGTGCTGAAAAAAAAAGTCTGATGTTATGTTATAGCAGGCTTAAAAAATGTTGAGTTAATATATTTGGGATCCCTAAATATAATAGCCACAAATAATAAACACCTCATGATTTGGCTATTTGTATGGATATTAAGAAAGCTATGAGAATCATATTCTAAAGTTCCATTATAATCATACTCATTTACATATTCATTCAAGTAATACTGAGCATCTACAATGTGCTGGACACTGGATGGCAGAGTAGGAAGCAAAACCAGAGAGGGTCCTTGTCCTGGTAATGTATCAGCAGGAAATTAGCATATTCAAATAGTTTTCTATTTTTAATTCTTTCAATCTTGTTGACTTTTGTATAATATAGAGTAACATTTTATTGGTTAGTGTAACTGATTTTGTGGAATGTTTCACTTTGCAACAAGGCTGGACTTAATGTACTTTGTTGCACAAGTATACCTGTAAATGTTGTACTTCAGAGATATTTTGTAATTGTTAAATCTTGGACCTGATGTTATTGGTGTGAATGTTTGATAATGTTAAGTCAGTAGTCTCTTCAGCTCTGTGTTTTAATCAGTAAAAATTTTAATATGGGGAGAAAGGCTTCATGGCTGAAGATTATGTAAATAAAATTCCACATACACATTTAATGTGATATAATTATTTGAAAAGAACACAAAACTGAAGTTCTCAGGTTTATGTGTGAGAGGGTGAGGATGAAAAGGAATTTGCACAGTACTACCCTAAACTAGACACTGCGCTGGGTGCTTACATATGGCCTGTCACCTTTAATGTTGATAACAGTGATGAGAAGTTGGTATCATTATCCCCATCTTACAGCTGAGGATATTGAGGCTCAGAGAAGCTAAGTAATTTGCCCCAAATCACTATTGGAGATTGGGTTTCCTGAGGAGCCAACTTTGAGATGGAGATTAGCAAATAGGATATTTATAAGGACATTCTCTTGGGATTGCCATCGGTGAAGAGGGATCGGGGAGAAAGCAGGATCAGACAGAAGGGAGAAGTTGCACTGGGAGGCTCTTCCAGTAAAGAGGAAGAACCCAGAGTGGGTTCTGGGAAGTGCCTAGCAGTGTCCGCTGCTCTCAACCAGCTGTCATGGGCTCAGCAGTGTTCCCTACCTCATTCCGCCTTCAACTGCACCAAGAGGGGCAGAAACCCTTGTTTCTCTAAGGGTTTGGGATTAGTAGCAGTGAGAGAATAAACTAAAACATCACAATTACTTTCGAGAGAACGCTTTAAGTTTGGACATAACAATATTTTTCCCCACAAGTTTCCCACTTAATTTGAGATTCTTTTACAAGCAAATTGGGGAAGTAGAGTGTCTTGCGGGAGGTGGAGGTGGGAAGCAAGACAAAGAATATGACTGCTTACTTTATTGTTGCGATTTTCCTTTGAGGCCTTTTTTGGTCCATGTTAATGTATTTCAAGGGGGGTTAGAGAACATGGTGACGCTGTTCCTTGATGTTTTCTAAAATTGCTAGAATAGTCTGGTCCATGTGTGTCACAAGGATGTTCGTTGCTCCAGCATCACTCAGAGTGCAGTGTGAGTTCCTGCTTGCTGCTCATTCTTGGTCTTTCGTTTTCCCTCCCTCAAGTCTTTCTTGCTGGACATCCCCTTTCTCCCTGCCATGTGGCACCCCTTCTCTTTGACCCCATCTCTCTGGCTGAGTATTTTTCATAAACTTGTTGAATGTGCTACCCTGAAATTATAACTAGTGCCACTGATCTAGAGCTGGAAGAATTAAATTCAAATTATTCTCTTAAGCAATTTTGCAATAGTGATTGGGGATCTAGAAGATGATTGTTAAGGCAATTTTGCCATCATTAGGTTAAAATAAACATCATATTTTTCTATAGAATTTTTCCCCAGTGCCCAGTATGCTTTATTGTATTTATTCTTTTATGTTACTAGGGACAGTTTCTATGGGTTATTTATTTTTACTAGTCTCATGAGTTGTTGCCTCCTAATCATTGGCCTTCTGTAGTTAAATGCCTTAAAGCATATCATTTGTTTTCTTGGCCTTAATTCACATGTGAGAAAAGTAGGAAGTATTTTCCTTCCATCTAAGCATCATAAAAATACAATGTTGAAATATGTGTCTAAGTCCTAGAAACTCAGCATATATTGGAAATAAAAGGGGCCTCTTTGGTAATATCCTAACTCTCTCATTTTACTGATGAGAACTTAAGACACACACAAAAAGTGATGTGCTTTAGGTCATTCAACCAGTAGCCACTGAGCTGGGACATGAGGACTGGCCTTTTGGTTTTCAGCCTCCAGCGCTTTCAGTGACTCAATACTGCCCCCATGAAAGAAAGGGCACATAAGTAATTTTTAGGAAAGGGAAGCAATTTAATACGTATTTGAACAAGTACATAGATGAGATATACCCAGCCTTTCTCATAGGACAGTGTTTTAGAATAAGGGACTAGTGAACTGAATTTAAAAAGTGAAAAGGAAGGCACTTACTTCCAGCCTCCCAACAGGGTCAGGGAGCGGGAGGAGGTGGGTTTTCATAGCTGGAGGCAGCCAAGCCCCTGTGTGTTCCATGCCACTGCTGGGTTCTCTCTTAGTAGATAAAGCCAGAGAATCACTAGAAAAGAAAATCTCAGAGACTTGGGCATAAAATAATTCCCTACCTTCCCACCTCACCCTTACCCTAGGGTATTTTTGGGGTATGCTGAGTAGAGGTCCTTTTCCTGGCAACATGGAAAACAGGTAGTCACCCCCAGTTAATAAATACCTGGGTTCCACTCTTCTAGTACTTACCACTGGCAGCCTTGTGTTAGAGTTACTGTCATACCTATCTGTTTTCCTTGTTTGAGAGCAGGAACCATCTTATGCTCATCTCTGTCTTTTTCACAAAGTCTGATTTAGGGTCTTCTGTCCACTTAGTATAATTTAGTGGTTGTGTGTGCATGTCTGAATTTTCTGTTTCAAGCTTGCTTGATGGTGTGGGATTTTATAGGACTGACTTGTCAGAGTGGATCCAAGTGATTAGTCTAATCTCCTCAATTTGCAGATGAGAAAATTCCTTTTCAGAGCAGTGATATATGATTTGTCCCGGCTCAGCAGGTAGTTGGACAGGCAGGATCCTGGACTGCGATTCAAGACATGTGCTTTGTTTTATACCCTTGCCCACCCGCTACTGTAGGTCATTTAATAAAGTCATCTAGATGTAATTTCACATCCTGGTATAGTATGGAGCCTGACTTCCTCACTTACATGTTCCTTAGGGAAAACTAGCTTTACTTTGCAACTCTAATAACAATTGCTTAATAATATTCTAAACATTATTAAAGCTCTTCTCAAACAGATGCAGGTGGGAATTTATCTGTGATGAGCACAATTTAATTTCAATATGCAATTAGGTGTGCTGTTGGTTTATTTGCATAGGAATAGCAATCCTGCCAGGTTTTACATTTATGATGGGCTCACTGCCTGTCAGGCAAAAGAATGCTGCAGAGTCAGTCTTTCACTGTTGTTGTGAGGCAGAAATGCAGTTGGCATTTTAAAAAGTAAGAGGGTGCTTGGTGCTTGACCTGTGATTCAGAAAAGGCAGTCTTCTTTCTCTAGGCTTTATTCAGTGTGCTTACATTTTTTCTTTTGGGCAATGTGTGGAATGTGTATCTAATATATGTGTTTCCTCCCCTCAGAGCACTGTTATTGGGCCTGGCTTGTAATCATAACTTGAAGGGGGTTTCTCTGGATCTCAGCAACTGTGAGGTAAGAACACCCTTAGATTGTATACTGGAAGAGATAATAGCCTTAACCGCTTTGTCTTTTTCCTGGATAAAATGTGATAGATAGTGTGATTCCACAGGGTGTAAATGAAGCAGAAAAATACATTATACAAGTTTATAACGTTCTGTACTTTGCAAGTTTCTTCTACAGACAGCCACAGAACACCATTTAGAAAACTTTCAAGTATGGTTTTAATGACTTGGGTTTTGTTGTTGTTGTTGTTGTTGTTCCATTCTTGGTGCCGGATGGCTGAGTATTTTATGATGAAGCCTTGAGATATAAAACCATAGACTTGCTTTGCCATCATGAAAATGAAACATGCAGCATTTGTTGCAGGGGATAAATGTGTATAACTCTTGGATTTTGTAGAGCGTGAAAGAGAATGGCTGTCTTATTAATTTTACTTTGTAATATCTTGATTTAAAACAAGAAAATTAACATACCTCTAAAAAGTATAGCAATTTCTAATACTTCCTATCAAAGAGCTCATAGAGAAGAATTGAGACTAAAGTGTCTGTATTTTACAGGACACCTAAACTTTTACTATCTTTGAAACTTTTACTTTGTGTGGCTAGTAAGAAGATACCCAGATACAAACTATATGGCCTGTTCAGAGCCTGACTTAACATGTCAAACTTTACCACTTCTTCCCAGGAAAGGAGATAGAAGTCTCCTTATTCCTATTCCCGGGCCTTTACACTCACTGTTCTCTCTTCCCCAGCACTCCTACCATGTCCCTCTTCCTCCACCTCCCCAAGACCTCCCTCTCTTTGAGGAATTAACTCACGTGCAGTCTCCTGCATACGTGCATCAGCCTCCTAGGCTATGCAATCCTGGATGAATTGGTTAATATCACTAAGTCTCAATTTCTGTGCCTGCAAAATGGAGATAATAGTACCTCTCCCAAGGGGTTGTTATGAAGTTTAAAGGAGCTCTTTTTGAAAAGTGCTTCTTAGGGTATCTGGTACGCAGAAAAGTTGTTTGCTCTTGCTGGTTTCCTATCTGTCTGCCAAATTTCTTTCCTGCCTGCTTCAGCCGTTTGTGATCTTGATCTTTTCTAATTATCTAACCCTTAATGATAATAGCATATACTTGGACGCTAAAGCGCCAGTCCTACCTTGCATAGGTATTAAATTAACTCCTGTATGCTTGGATGTAACTTTCTGGAGGGCAGTATATATGTCATACTATATTTTGTATTTCCCCTATCTCCTAGCAAAATGCCAGGCACCAAGCCAATACTAAATATTGAGTAAAATTAATGCTTTGCCTCTATGAAAATTCTAGAAATGGACAAGTCTGAATTTGTACCATATAAATTGTTAGTGTAGTATTTTTCATTAGTTTCAAGCTGGAGTGAACACCAATTATGTGATTGAACAGTCTTATTGTTTTGAAAAAAGAAAAGCAAAAAACAATACAGAAAGACATATTGTTAAAAAAAAAAAAAAAACCCAGACAATAGAACCCTAAAAAAACTAACCTTACATTGTGGAATTTTCATATGCACATTAATTATCTTTCGTTTGTAAAAATAGACTATAGTAGAGAAACCAAATATGGTAATATTAATTATTTGTTTGCCAGCAGTTTACTGAGGGGCATGCCAATAGTAATTTTATTTTTTATTTTATTTTATTTTATTTTAGAGATGGAGTCTCCCTCTGTCACCCAGGCCGGAGTGCTGTGGCACAATCTCGGCTCACTGCAAGCTCCACCTTCCAGGTTCATGCCATTCTCCTGCCTCAGCCTCCCGAGTAGCTGGGACTACAGGTTCCCGCCACCGCGCCCAGCTAATATTTTGTATTTTTAGTAGAGACAGGGTTTCACCATGGTCTCGATCTCCTGACCTCGTGATCCTCCCGCCTCGGCCTCCCAAAGTACTGGGATTACAGGCGTGAGCCACCGCGCCCGGCCAGTAATTTTATTTTTAATTGGGGGAGGAATAAGAGACGAAGCCAGTGGGATAGGTTATTCCGTATTTAAAAAAAAAAAAAAAAGAAAGAAAGAAAGAAAAAAAAAAAACAGGCCAGGCACAGTGACTCATGTCTGTAGTTCCAGCACTTTAGGAGGCCAAGGCAGGTGGACCACGAGGTCAGGAGTTCAAGACCAGCCTGGCTGAGATGGTGAAACCCTGTCTCTACTAAACATATAAAAATTAGCTGGCAGTGGTGGCAGGCTCCTGTAATCCCAGCTACTCAGGAGGTTGAGGCAGAGAATTGCTTGAACCTGGGAGGCGGAGGTTGCAGTGAGCTGAGATTGTACCACTGCACTCCAGCCTGGGCGACAGAGTGAGACTCTGTCTCAAAAAAACAAAAAAGCAAGTTGGTGTAAACCTTACTGCTCTATTAGATCAAACTACTAAATTAGCAATAACTTCTAATGTGGTTTTACAGTCCTGATTAAATATCGTGACTGCCAGCAGTCTAACATCTTTTATTCAGTTCTGTGATAAAACTGAGATGGTTCCTTAATTATAGGTAAACTGAGGTCAAAAGAGGTGTAAATAATATAACTACCAATGGCAGACCCATGATGAAAATACTGTCCTGATTCTCTGTTGCTAATAGTTATATTGACAGTGATAATTATTAGACTACTAAGTATGGTTAGGCATTTTCTTCTCAAATAAATTGATAGGGGCCGTGTTCCCAAAGATTGCAATATACCTTGTCCCTTAAACTCCTTTGTGATCTATTGAGAATAACTTTCAGATAGTTATAGTAGAAGAACTGTATAAAACTGATATTTTGCCTGTCAAAAATTGCAGACTATTGGCAGTTTTGTAAAGTTCAACCTAATTGCTAGTAGACTTTATCTTTTATAATTTTTTTTTAATGAAGGCAGGAATTCAGGTCAAATGGTTAATCTCTGATGATGGGATTGAACAGTATTGTTATGAAAATTCCAACTTCATTTTGGCCTTTCACTTATGCATTATATGATAAATTGATACTGCTGATATGGGGAAGTCTTAAAAGTATTGTAGTACCATGTTCTCCCCACTTACAACTTGAATCACAGTACTAGCGACCACATTTATAAAGTCACATGTTATGTTGATGCTCATGAAAGTTGGTAAAACACAAAATTATTTTTCTAAACTATGTCATAGTATTTTATCACATTTTGTTTCTTAGGCCTAGACGTCCACATTTAAGTAGATTTCAGTTTACTTCTCTTCATGATATAATATATCTCCCCCCAAAAGTGTTTGGATTTCCAATATAATTCATACTGGAATGCTTGACACTTTGAGTGTTAACTGTTTGAGTCTTTAATCATCTGTATTTGATATTGCAGAGTTTATGTAATCCTCTTAGAAGCTCTTTCTATCACAGAAGTTTAAAATCATGAATATGTATATTTTCTTTCTGCCTGTTCTCTATTTAACTACAAACCCTCTCCACTCTTAGCATACCAGTCAAAATCATAGCAGCTTCAGCCCTTGACTTTTCCCGATGATCATATAAATCTAGTCTTAAAATCCAAAAGGTGGTGAGAAATGAAATTTCTCCTTGATACCATTGTCATCTTGGGAAGTTACTTTTCTGAGGATGACTTACTCAGGCTGAGGGGCTGGCAGACCTGGGACAAGTCAAGGTCCAGAGCGTTCAGCTGGCAGGTGTTGATCATCCTGCTGGGGTTGGGGGAGGAGGTGGGGAGGGCCGGGGGTTGGGGGGATGGAGACGGATAGGGAGGGTTTGTCCTGCAGTACTGCAGTCCTGCAGTTTCATTTTTTTTTTTTTTGTGATGGAGTTTCGCTCTGTCGCCCAAGCTGGAGTGCAGTGGCGTGATCTCAGCTCACTGCAACCTCCGCCTTCCGGGTTCACACCATTCTCCTGCCTCAGCCTCCTGAGTAGCTGGGACTACAGGCATCTGCTACCACACCCAGCTAATTTTTTGTATATTTAGTAGAGATGGGGTTTCACTGTGTTAGCCAGGATGGCCTCGATCTCCTGACCTCGTGATCCACTCGCATCGGGCTCCCAAAGTGCTGGGATTACAGGCGTGAGCCACCGTGCCTGGCTACTGTAAAGAATTTTTGACCCAGATTTATTTCTTCTCCTGGTAGGGGGAATAAATCCAGTGATGGATTTTAAAATCAGATTAGTATGAGTATTATAGAGGGTAAATGATGGTAAAATATGGTAGTTGAGATTATTGGGAGAAAAGGGAAAACAGTCTTAAAGTAGGAAGTAAAAGTGTTTGGACAGGGAGCTTAGAATAACTTAAGCAAGTTATTTTTGATTTTGCCATATGCTGGTTCCTTTACTGTTCGTTCTCACCTTTCCTAATAAGTTGGCTTGTAGTTCTCAGGGTATTCTTTATTCCCCTGAAATAGGCATTTTTTTAATGAGAGACAAAAATCTCATTAATTTGAATGAGAGAGGAGACTTACACTTCATGCTATTAAAAAAAAAGTGCCCTGTGGGTATTTAGAACGTATGGAGTTGCTTTCTTACAATACAAACATTGTTATTTGGAAAATTAAATCTAAAATGTTGGTCTATAGTCTTTTGGATCTGTGATAACTAAGGTAATAAGCACTGAAATTAACCTTACATTTTCAGGTAACTTCTATACTTATAGGAAAAAACTTCTATGTTCCTTAAGGCATTTTGCATTAATGATATCATCACCTCTGTTTCTTTCCCTTGGTCTTTTAGTATGGAAAAGGAGTCTGTCTTGTATGTGAAAATGACTCAAAGTAGTTATGGGAGGCAAAAGAGTGAGCCAAGGGTGAGCACTTTGGAATCAAAAGGCCCCCTTTGAAACATGGCTCACTTACTTGGCTTATTAGGTGACTCACCTTCTTTCAGCCTTTGTTGCTCATCTATTGAATGGAAATAATGGTTTTCAAGGCTAGCATCTGACACAACGTCACTACGCCAGCCCAGCATATGTGAGCCATCATCTAGGGTGTAAAAGGTTTGCAATGGACGAGCTTTATTTGGAATGTCAGAATTGGTATCATAGGTCAGTATTGCCCTTCTAAAAATTTTTATTTAGCAGCTTTATGAATATTCAATCTTTACCAAAAAATTTTGGGAATTGCCTTCAAAGCTGTTTTACATCTTTCAATAAGGATTACTCTCATCAGCTTATTGGTGAGACAGATTCTTCTTGAAACCTGATTTTTTTTGACACAAGACAGTATTATACTTCATGGCCAGATTAGCTTCAGGATGGCCTGTGGCTGATCCTTATTCATTCTCAAAGGGTTAGGATTTAGTGTCAGTACAGATGTTCAGAGAAATGTGTGTATTCCATTGCCCTCTAGGTTAGTTCTGAAGAGCTTCAAAACCATTTTATATGGCAGTAGTGATATTGTCATTCATGAGTATTCTTCCCATGTACCCAAGTATCTGAAGAGAGGCAATGGATCTATGCATTTTGTTTTTTTAATTGAGACGAAGTCTTGCTCTGTCACCCAGGCTGGAGTGCAGTGGTACAATCTTGGCTCACTGCAACCTGCACCTCTAGGGTTCAAGCTATTCTCCTGCCTCAGCCTCCTGAGTAGCTGGGATTACAGGCATATGCCACTGTGTCCGGCTAATTTTTGTATTATTAGTAGAGATAGGGTTTCACCATGTTGGCCAGGCTGGTCTCAAACTCCTGACCTCTAGTAATCTACCTACCTTGGCCCCCCAAAGTGCTGGGATTACAGGTGTGAGCCACTGTGCCTGGCCATGTGCATTCTTGTATGTTTAAAAATCTTATAACTTCATAGTTATACATTAAGAGAAGAATTGGTAAATGATGGGACTAAATTCTTCAAACTTAATCTCCTTCCAAATGAGAGACAAAAATCTCTAATACTTCAGAGAAGATGCAAAGGGCAATTAATTGTAGTTGTGGCTTAGTTGCAGGCCTGGGTGTGGGAGTTAGTTTCTTGAAGTGGAAACTTTTCTAAAGATGATCCTACAGTTTATTGCAATTCATGATGAGTAGAAAAAATAACATCAAATACTGACATTTGTAATGAGTTTTGCAGCAATTGAATAGAAACTTTTACAGTTTCATTCCGTTTGATAATCATTCGACCAACCTTGAGGCAAGCATCATTGTAGTTCCCCTCACCTATCACTTCCCTGTTAGGCCAGGTATGGAGTGCAGAATTGCAAATGTTTCACGTGACAGGATGCATATATGAAAGCAATGAATATCTGCACCTATTTGCACCTTGAAAATGACTGTATTTGCCTGAGCATGGTGGCTCATGCCTGTCATGCCAGCAGTTTGGGAGGCCAAGGCAGGCAGATCACTTGAGGTCAGGAGTTCAGGACCAGCCTGGCTAACATGGTGAAACCCGTCTCTACTAAAAATACAAAAATTAACTAGGCATGGTGGTGCACGCCTGTAATCCTAGCTACTTGGGAGGCTGAGGCAGGAGAATTGCTTGAACCTAGGAGGTAGAGGTTGCAGTGAGTCGAGATTGTGCCATTGCACTCCAGCCTGGGAGACAGTGAGACTCTGTCTTGAACAAACAAACAAACAAAAAAGGAAACAACTGTATTTATATACATCCTTCTTAGGTACTAGATTGTTATTTGGCATCAAATCCTGCTAGAAAGTGGGCATTATGAACTGGATGTTGTCTAATCATTTTTTCTGTCCTTGGAGAAACCTATACCATTCAGTTTTATGTATGAAAATTTCCCAGGATAAAAATTAATTTAAAAAAATTACTATTGGAACCCCTATGAAAGAATAGTAGGTAATTTGGGGGTCATTTTATATTTTTGCCATATCTTTTTAAATGATAAATGATATTAAGGAAGGAAAGTAAATTATTGAAAGTTCCTTCTAGATTTTAATTTTCCTTGCTGTCCTTATCCCCATTATGGATATTTGAGTGTTTGATATTACTTTTTCCTTAGTAATGAGTAAGATCAGAAATGTTACACTTTCCTTGAGTGAGAGGATACTACTCTCTTGAAAGAAATGTGATTTTATTTTTAAGAGTTCAAAAAGTGTTCGTCATTTTAGTCACATTTACTTCTCTTTGATCTTGCTTTCTTTTAAATAATGCTAGTGTGTGGGATCCAAATAAGGGTAATTTAAAAACCAGTTTTACATGCACACATGCAGACAGCCTCTAATTATGCAAATTCATTTAAAAGGATTTTCATTTACAGTAATGAAAAAGCTTTTACTGTTTTGGGAAAGCTTTAGCTTTTGGAGAATTTTAGACATTTAATAACCTGTGACTTAAATTGAATGTTCTTGGTAACTGAAGCGCAGTTATTTTTGTATCTAAAATTTTTGTTTTGGGAGCAAATTTTAGTTAGAAGTATTTTTCCTGACTCTCTGCTTTTTTACGTTTTGTATTGATAGAGACTTTAGCTTCTTCTTTATTCTTGTTCTGCATACTGCTGATAACGTTTTCTGTTTTTTCTCCTTGGGCTTTCATTAGCTTGGCCATTGTGTAAGTACTTTATGAATCAATTAGAATATATTGATACATTTGATTATTTTTTAAGTATCGGAACATATGTTTTATGTGTATATGCTGCAAATATTATCAGTAAGGAGTATGTATAAGCAAAGTTAAACCTTTAAATGTTACCTGTATTTTCTATTTCTATAAATGGAATATTTTTACTATACTTTACAATGATAGAACATAGACATTTTCTAACAAATTTTATTTCTCAACAAGTAAATAACTCTCAGCAAATATGAAATTGTAAAGACTTACGCATTTACACTTACCTTCTCAAAAGCATACTTTTTTCTTGCTCTAAAAATCAAATTGTTTTTGGAGAAGTGTTTATTTAAATTAGTTCTTGTTTTAGCTTTGACATAATGTATGTACACATTTAATTCTTCAAGTTTAAACAAGCTGTGACCAAGAGCCATGCTTTTCAGAACTATCTGTAGTAAATAAATTTTTATATTTTTTAAACTTCCAATCTATCATAAACCAATACATTTATAAAATATAATAAGAATAAAATACAAGAAAATTTAGAAATATGTGAGATATGCAAGCCCCCAATTTTTATGATTAGATACAACAGACCTAAAATGTTTACTACTAAGGTTTCTAAAAATTTTTACACTCAATTTCTGTACTTATTCATCTCAGATTTTGAGTAGCAAGGTGCTGGGAAGATGTACAGGTGTCATGATGAGACAGGCCTGATGGGGCATTTGGGTAAGCTGGAGAGCTCCTGAGAAAATAAGCAGGTGTAGTGAAATGGGCCCGCCACTCATTCCTGACAATAGCTTCACACACAGGTTAGAAGCCCTTCAGCTGTGAAGTTGGTTTTGGTTTCCCTGAAGTATGTAAACCAGTCTCTTGGAGAGGTCTGCCTCTCTGCAATACTCTACTTCAGAGCTCACCTTAGAGCAATCTGTCACCTTAAAAAGTAGAAATGGCAAGATGCGGTGGCACATGCCTATAATTCCAGCTACTTGGGAGACTGAGGTGGGAGGATTGTTTGAACCCAGGAGTTCAAGACCAACCTGAGCAACACAGTGAGATACTGTCTCAGAAAAGTAGGAATGGCTGAATGTAAACATCCCCACTGAAATTCTTCTGAATAGAGAGCATTCTCAAAGATCTGTGCAGAACTCTCTGCTTACCATACAAAAAGCTAGAGAGGTTGGCAAGTTCTGATCCAAGGAACCAGCAAAATATTGCATCCAAAATAGAGAAATGAGGATTCTTCTAATTCTTACATCAAAACCTAGACATGTGGAAAATAGCACCTTGTATTGTAAATTTGTTGTCAAAATTTTTATAAATTTTAATTTTCCTACATGAGTAAAGGACTTGCCATGTTCCTTGGTTCACAGGTTTCCAATAAATGATAGTTTGTTTTTCCTCATTAGATAATAAGTTTACTGAGCAAAAGGGCCACAGCTTAGGGAACTTTGCATCCTTCACAGTGTCTTACACAGAGTAGGAACTCAACAAATATTGCTGAATGGAAAATACAAAGATATTATGACTCCTGTAAAATATGCTTTGGTTTCATAGGAAAAGATGAAAAGTGCTGTATTGGGTTTTTCAGGTTGTTTTTCTCTTTTAAATAAAATTGCAAATGAGGTGAGAATAATCATTTGCACTTAGTTTTGCTCTAAAATAATCATCATAATGATATTTTATATTAATTCAACATTTTTCCCTCCATGACTCGAAGCATTTCTACAAATCATTTTGCAGTCATCTTTAGTTAGCTAATTATTAGTGAGAACTCACACTCGTTTCTTAGAACAGGTAGGGATGGGTCCTTCCTGAAATGTTTGACAATCAAAGTAAGTCTTTATGTCTCCTTTGGTTGGGTGGAGAGTTTATACCTTGGAATCGGTAACAGTCAAATAAAACAGTAACTTTCTCATGTATAAAATGAATTTATTAGATTTCCAAAAGTCAGAAATGAAGAAGTTCTTCCGGGTTGACACTGCTTTGCTATTATAGTGGCCTGGGTGGTGGTCGTCTTGTTTCTCTTTTGTTTTTTTCTAATGGTTTTAGGTTTTAATGTGGGATCACGTGGCACAGGAAACAGCAGCAGTGGCTAGTGATAGGCTCTTTACAGCAGCAATGGCTAGTGATAGGCTTTTTTGGAGTTGATAAGCTTTTACTTTTTCTTTGGTACTAAGTTTATTTTAAGACTGACTATCTCTCCTATTTTTAATATTTTGATTACACTTCCAGTAGAGTGAAGACTTTACTCTGTGTTTGGTTTGTGTTTCTCCAGCTGAGATCAGGAGGTGCTCAAGTATTAGAAGGTTGCATTGCTGAAATACACAACATCACCAGCTTAGACATCTCCGACAATGGTAAGTCAGGTATCAGAAAAGAAACGAAACTGAAATATTTTTTGAAGCAAGTTAATAAGGGGAAAATAATCTTCTACCCAAATCCAGACATACCTTAATAAAAATGTTATTTTATTTCTTAACTAATAGGGCTTTTAAATTTAACAATAGGATTTATTTGTAGAATAAAACTGTGCCAGAGTCTTACTAAGTTGATTCTGTGGCCAACTATGCAAAGTCTATGCAGTAAAACAACTCAGTTACAAAAATATCACCAGTACATTGAAAAAGGTCTGAGCCCAACTTTTTGCATTCTTGCTGATAATAAAATTGTACTCTTGTTTATTTATTCAGAAGCTTATTTCATTAGCTTCGTTTCTGCTGATTGTAGTATCATGTTAGTATGAACCTGTGAAATTTGCATAGACAACTTTAACTCCACTTACCCCCTAGTGAACAGTTTGTTGGAATCTTCTCTAACAGAGAGGTGGGGAGAGATGAAACTTTCTGCCATTATTCATCCCATTTCCTGCTGACTTGGTTTAGCCACTGATTGTATAACAGATTTAGATAAGTCTTTGTAGAGAATGAGTTTATCCCTGTGAAATAATAGGACATGAAAAGAGAGCAAAGAATGCCTTTGAAAATGAAAGATTAGAATCCCGGCCCCTCAGGAAGGTAAAGGAAGTCATCGAACTACATGTCACCTTTGCTTAATTGTGTTCCAGCTCAGAATTAATTTATACACATGTGTTTTGATGCTTTATTTACTCTGATTCTTTCCAGGTTTAGAATCTGACCTATCTACCTTAATAGTGTGGCTCAGTAAAAACAGATCAATACAACACCTGGCGTTAGGCAAAAATTTTAATAATATGAAATCCAAGTAAGAGTTTTGAATTTTTTTATATGACAATGATGAAAATAACCAGCCTCCTGAAAGCTTTTGATTTGATTCCACTGTCCACATCTCTAAAATCTCTTTAGAAATCTGACACCTGTATTGGACAACTTAGTACAGATGATTCAAGATGAAGAATCAGTGAGTATTATGTTAAACATTTTTTACTAAAATCTTCTGTTTGTTGCCATTCTTACTGATTATTTCTACTGGATTAATTCTGAAATCCTTTCAGATAGTGTTATCAATGTATACATTTTCCATTACTTTTTAAAAATGGAATAAATATGCTTTAGTAGAGTTGTAGAATGTATTTAAAAACTCACTTTTTTACTTCATTCAACTCACTGTCAATTAAAGGAAGATTGTCACTAATGGATAGAAGGAAGTATAAATTAACTCCTGGGCCTATCTTTTAATTAGCCTTACTACTTCCTAACTTTAGCTAATAATCTAATCTGCAGGCATGAATTTTTACAATCTAGTTGACTTTATGACCTTATATAATGCTGAGAAATATCATATTGCTAATTTGAATTTCATCTAATAATTATGTGGCATTATAGGAGACCAAGGAAGTTTTCTTCCATCTTTAATTGCTGCTTGAAGTCTAGTAGCGCTCTGTATTTTTAATTCCCTTTAGTTGCTCCTGACCAAAATTTAGTTCAGGGTAAAGAAGTTTAATTTCAAATAGTATCTTATTTTGCTGCCCTTTAAAATGGATTAGGAGAAAGAAAAGTTATTTTATGGACAAAGTAAGAAGCACTCTACCATGAATCCATTTAATTTAGAGCTGGTGTGTTACACCTTATACTTTACTGATGCTTTTTACAATTGTGTCCCTTTCCTCTCAAAGTCCTATTTGGTCACCAGACTCAGCTTTTCCAGTTTCTAAAACTCAGATCAGTTTGTATTCCTACTATGAAGAGTTATATTATTCATGTTTTGTAATAGCTGCCTTTGTAGGTCATGAGGGTGATTTTTATATTAATCATGTGGAGTATGTCACATTTTGAAAAAGTGTAATTTTCCCTTCTGAATTCATACCAGGGAATAGCAAATTCTATTACAGCTGTAAGCTGACTTTTCTGTGAAAGCTAAGAGACCAGAAGGGATGGACACTGGACACTTCCTCACTTGCTGTTGCCCCCACTTCTTTGGCGGGGCTCTGAGCTGGTGGGCAGGAGAAAATTCTGTTCTGTTTCCTCTTCATTGTGCATGTAATTTTCAACCTGTGGGCTAGAAAATGAATCTCATTATTATTTAATGAATTCAGCACTTCTCCTTACCCTCATTTGCTAATAAACCCCACATTTTGTTGCTCTTATGCTGGGTTATTGAAATTAGGGATATAATTAGAATGTAATTTAGACTTCTCAGAGTTTATGCTGTTTGCTTTACGTATTTAATTTGACTTTGCATCACTCTGCTTTGTCTGAGTGTCTGATTTTCCAGTATTGGCCCAGTTTTAACCGATTACGGAAGCTAATATTATGTAATTATACTTAATATTCACCCCAAAATGTTTTTTTTTCTTAACACATACTTTAAGAAAATTTATATTTTTATTAAAAGTATATAAATTTTATGTTTTGGTCATTACGTGAGGTTCTTCAAACTATCTATAATTCTGGAAGTCTGTTACTTAAAGATAATAGTTAAAATATACCTAAAACCATATTTGCAGATGATGAAGTTTGCTATATGAATGTGAATTTTGTCAAGTTAGAAGTTTGACTAGAGTGTTGCTCGTAATGCTGTACAATGAAAAGCTTTTTATGTTCCTGCCATTGAAAAGTAGATGGCTTTTTCAGAAAGCAGTTACCTTCTATTTTCTTCTACTTTTAAATCGGTAATATGCAAAACAATTTGAAATGATTAGGAGATGAGTCTTGTGATGATAAAAATTTTATCGATACTTGGTACAATTGGGATCATTTTTTGTTTTATTTATTTATGAGTTTTACCTATTAAAAAAGTAATCTCTTTGCTTTTTACATTCTGACCTGGTGTTTGTAGAGCTTGTTCTTTGACAAGCCTATGGAATACCTTATTCACCCAGTATTGTACATTATGTTCAGTTGAAAAACCTAGTTGCTGGTGGATTCCAGTGTCACCTTCATCTATAGACAGTGGTTTTGAGGCTGCTGCACCCAGAGTCATGGGACAGTAACATAGAGGGGCCAAGATGACAGGGAGTTTGTTCTGAAGTATTATACATATGAACCCGTATTGTAACCAGCAGAACAGAATGTGTTTCTCCTGGGAGTGCCTGTAGCCAGGAGACAGATTCTCAGATTAAGCATGTTCAGCTATGAAAAAGAAATAGTAAGATTTCAAATAGTAATGTTACACAGAAGTACAATAAATCAAGAAGGGATGACCTTATAAATATGCATACAATTCAGGCTGTTCTGTTCACATTAATGACTACCTATTATTTTTAAGTATTAACTGGGGTGTATTAGAATTTGAATATAGTCCTGGAATTGATGCTTGATAGCTCAGAGAGTTGGCAGTTTTCCAATATTAAAGATTATTGAAATGATGAAAGATGTGATTACATCTTTTTTAAAGCATATTGTGTTTGTTTTTCTTTAAAACAGTAAGTTTCCTGAGCCTGAAGCATTTTTAGTTGTCATTTCTGCTTACCTGTATGTAGGATGTTAAGAAAATTGAAGAAACCAAGCTAAACCCACTTGAGTCTAAATGCATGCAGACTTTTTGGCCCAGGTTTTAATTGCCTTAGCACTTACCAGGCCATTTAACTTTTTATAAATTTGATTCTGATTAATACAGCATTACCTTTTGATTTTACCATAAATGTATTAACTTTGAAAGCCATGGTAAATTTGGATGATAAGGACGATAATATTGTCTCTTGGTACCAACCACATGCATAAAATAATGCTTTGTTGATATCTGCGTCTTGAAACCATCAACACCCTCATTCTGTCTCCTGTAGCCCTTTGGTAGATGAACCTCTCACAGATGTTGCTTTGGAAGTCAATGTTAAGTGGTTGAGTAGACATAGATAAACCCCAGGCTGTGTGTGGGGGCTGTCATGTAGACCACCCAGGCACACCTTGAGAGCTCCAATCCCCAGGCCATTGTGGAACTTGGTCATAGATTACCGCAGAAGCTGCTTCTATCACTACTTCCTGTAATGTTGGGACTGCTTATGCAATAACCATACAATTTGTTTAGTGTGGCTAGGACGATATAGAGCACTCCACGCAACCCAGGAGACATCCAGATCTCCCAGGGAAGTCTGAGTTCTGACATTTAGAGCCACATTGGTTCAACCTGGTTAACCTGGAATTCTTACCCCACTTCAGTAAGTTATGGCTTAAATCAAGGAATGCAAACTCAAATGCCCACAGGGCTAGGAAGGCAACATAAACTAGTAAAGTGAGCTGGGTGTAAGTAGGAAGCTCTATTAATTTATTATTATTATTATTTTGGTCAGATACCATGCAGGACAAACAAAACCTGCCTTTAGGCTGAGTGGCTTTCAATATCTGGTTTAAATGGACAATGAGTGGGCTGGTTTGGATTCACCATACAGCTTATGGTCAAATAAAAAGGTCACACAAGACCTGGTGTGGTGGTTCACGTCTTTAATCCTAGCACTTTGGGAGACTGAGGCTGGTGGATCACTTGAGGTCAGGAGTTTGAGACCAGCCTAGCCAACATGGTGAAACCCTGTCTCTACTAAAAATACAAAAACTAGCCAGGCATGGTGGTAGGTGCCTATAATCCCAGCTACTTGGGAGGCTGAGGCAGGAGAATCGCTTGAACCCGGGAGGTGGAGGTTGCATTTAGCCGAGATTATGCCATTGCAGCACTCCAGCTTGGGGGACAGAGCAAGACCTCGTCTCAAAAAAAAAAAAAAAAAAAAAAAAAAGCCACACACAAGTTTGACTTAAAAAAAGAATTGTAGATGTATCTTCTGATTGCAACTTAACAGATAAAGTTAAGGCTGGGTGCGGTGGCTCATGCCTGTAATTCCAGCACTTTAGGAAGCCAAGGTGAGAGGATCATTTGAGCCTAGGAGTTCGAGACCAGCCTTGGCAACATAGTGATACCCTGTCTCTACAAAAAAAAATATTTTAAAATGAGCCAAACGTGGTGGCGCGCACCTGTAGTTCCAGCTACTTGGGAGGCTGAGTGGGGAGGATGGCTTGAGCCCAAGAGGTCAAGGCTGCAGTGAGTGGTGATTGTGCCACTGCACTCCAGCCTGTGCATTCCTCACAAAGCGAGACTCTGTCTCAAAAAAAAGATAAAATTAAAGGGTGATGATCAAAAAGATCTGCAATAAGCTAATAGGGAGATGTGGTATAAGGTTAGGAGCATGAAATCTGAAACCAGTACATCTGGGTTTGAATCCTAGTTCAGGTCCTTTTTAACAATGTAACCTTGGTTGAGTCACCTAACTTTTCTGTTTGTTGGTTTGGGAAATGGGATAACAGTAGCATCTAAGTAATGGGTTAGTGGGAAGATTAAGTGAATTAATACACATGAAAAGCTTAAATGGTGGTTAAACATAGTAATTGTTCAATAATTGTCAGCTATTATTAATCCTGGCTGGCTTTTATCTTGCATTTGCCCTCTATTAGTATTTTAAGGTATCATTTCACCTTGTATAAAAATAAAATGGGTATAAAGGGTGATCATATTAAAGCTGAGAAATTTTTATGTTATGGTTTTTTTTTTTTTTAAATTTCATCCTATCCTCTGCTTAAAGCTGGCATTTGTCAGCCTACTTGTCTTTCCCTGGCTTCCCTTAAGAGAGAAGTGGTAGGTATTCAGCATTAAAACACAAGTTCTCCATCTTTGACTCCAGTGGTCCATTTTGTGCCAGAACCTTCAGTTTCTATCCATGAGTGTCTTTTAGGTAGCAGTTCTAAAATCAGACACGTGCAGTGGGTCCATCCCCTGTCATTCTCCACGAGATGTATCGTGGAGAGTGGATGCTGCTTTGATGAGACTACTGAGTGCTGCATGTTGTTTGCTCCACAGCCTCTGCAGTCCTTGTCCCTGGCTGACTCAAAACTCAAGACTGAAGTCACCATCATCATCAATGCCCTGGGAAGCAACACCTCCCTGACCAAAGTGGACATTAGCGGGAACGGAATGGGGGACATGGGAGCGAAGATGCTGGCCAAAGCACTGCAGATCAACACTAAGCTCAGGTAGGGAGATCCTGCCCTCCCTGCTCATGAGGAAGGCTTGGAGCAGATTCTGAACAGCAAGCATTGCAGAGCTGCTGGGCCCAAGGGGACCTGAGCTTCCCATGAGGCCAGCTGAGAAGAGGTGACAATGTCAAGACTTCTGTCAGAATAATGAGGAGGGTGTTCCCAAATTTAGACATCGTGATTCTTTCGGTCTGTTGTCTTATAGTTCTGTTGTAAAGGTGGAACCTGACTGAGAACTGCCACGATTTCCTATTTCACATCAGTGTTGATAGCTGACCAGTGTGTGGGTAAAGGCAGTGAAAAGCTACGAGGGTTTTGTAGGCAGCACTAAGTGAGCAGAGGCCATGCTTTGCTGTGAGCGCAAGGTCTTAACCCCCTTGCTCATCCCTGCCAATATAAAGACTTAGAAACAAGGGGCACGAAAGGTCTGCTGGTTCAAAACCAGGCTCACACTGAGTGCTAGCTGTTCTCTTTAGCACTTTTATTCCATGTTTCCTAAGTGTGGCTTTTCTCAAGGACTAGATCCACTGTTAACTCGTTGCCATCCATCATTCAGAGAGATTGGAGTTGCTACCTAGGTCAACAGTCTGGTGAATGAAGAGTTAATTCACATTGCTCCTCAAGGGCTCTTTTATGAAGTTTTTCTATTCTCTGGCATAAAAGTCTGAGTTTTCTGTCTAAACTGAAGCCAAAAGCCAAAATCTGCAGCAGTTTCTTTGAAGGTCAGTATGTGTGTAAAGAAGGTCATCGAGATTAGGAAGGGAAGGCAGTGAAAGTTGTGAGGCTGGGATCATCCAGACAAATAAAAGCTATTTTATGTGTCAGGGTGAACTGACAAATCCTAAATATCTCTGAAGTATACACATTGTGAAGGTAAAGTAGTAGTTTTCTCTCCAAATACATTTTGTGTTTAAAAAGCAAACAAAACTATAAGCAAACTATAAACAGGTAACATCAGTAACATTACCTGTTTATAGTAACTGATGTTTTGCCAGCAGAGTGAGGAAATTCCTAGGATTACTAATTAAACCATGTCAAGGAAGTAATGAAAACACAAGGAACTATGACAGATTCTCTCTAGTGTTTTAGAAACACTAGTGTTTTACTGTTTGCGGGGGAAAATCTCAGTAGCTGAAATTCTTTATATTGGGCATGGAACTGGTTAGCATCTTTTGTAAATAGCTTCCACCTCAGACATAAATATGAGAATATTATTGGGAGAATATCAGAGAAATATTGGAATTTAGAGTTTTCTGTCTAGTGAAAGTTAGATAACATAATAGTAAGTTAATATATGTGCTATTGCTTTTAAGTACAGTTTTTCCACACTACTTGCATGGTAAATGTGTTACGAATATAATATTGGGGGAAATGCTTATCCTTGTTTTGTTAGAAATGAAGATGAACATTATTCCTTGCTCATATAATGTGGCTGTACTGAAATATCTAGACAGTGCTGTCTATAAGAGGTTTATATTCAATGTGAGAATCATTTTCTCTAAGTGTCTGATCATTTATGTGATTTGGTTTTCAAACAGGACTGTAATATGGGACAAGAACAACATCACTGCACAAGGCTTTCAGGATATAGCTGTTGCTATGGAAAAGTAAGTTTGAATTAGGATTTCTTTCTAGGAAAATAAAAAAACAAAACCAATGGTATATGTATTATCTGTGGGGTAATAGAAGCAACTGTTTATTGGGGATCAGAAGATCTGGGTCTGAATTTAGTCTACAGCTAACCAGCTATGGGATCTTGGAAGACATTGAATTTTCTCTGGTGGAAGTTTCCTTATGTATGAAATGAGGGCACAGATGCCTGTTCTGCTAAAAACACCACACTGTCGTGAAAATTAAATGAGATCACGGGAAAGCGGCTGTGTGACACTTGCCTTGTTTCCTTTCCCCTTCGTGGTTTCACAATCTATACTGGGTCTTGTTCTTTTGCCTATTGTGACACCTTTGAATTCACTGGTGAGAAGAAAGCTGAGGTCCAGAAAATAAAGGTGAAGTTGATAAATGGTAAGCCCAGGGCTAAGTTGTGTCATTACTGTGAAAGACTTTCTTCATTACTTCAGTAACTAAAGCCTGCAGTTATTATTTATTGTTGAATTTACATTCCCAGTAAACTAAATGAGAAAATAATACTAGACCTAGTTGAAAGTAAAACTAGGAATGTGGTTCTTTCTGGGCTTTTCAGTCCTCATATTGTACCTTATAAGGCAGAAGTGAACAAAGCAGATTTATACCATTAAAAATGAGAGGCTATAAAATATGGGTGAAAAATAAGGGGCCGATAGCATAGAAGCCGTGGGAAAGGGGAGGAAATGCTCATTATTTTGTGTTTTTTCAGATTCCTTGTATATATGAGGCCTCCCAGGAGGGCCTCTCATGCCTGACATGGTATTGTGGTACAACCCTAGACTAGGAATCAGGAGTCCTTCATTCAGTCTTCAGTTCTGTCACCCACAAGCCTATGATCTTGATCAAGTCATTTAATCTCTCTGATTAATTCTTTTTTCATGAAGTGAGAGGATTAGGATAAATGATCTCCAAGTCCCTTCCATTTCTAAATCCTGTGGCTCTACTTTAGCCAGGAGTTCAAAGTTACTGCCACTACAAAATCACAGAGACTCATCTCTCAGCGCCTTCTCTGTAGTGACCCCAGGCCATCACTAAATAGGGGTTAAGCAGCTTAGACCATCAGTTTAGCATTGCCACTGCATGATTGTAGACCCCCCTATGGTTACTCCTGTTGCACCACAAAACCCCAAATGGAAACATTTATTTACACTGCATCTGGATGCTGACAGCACAGTTGCCACCCTGATGTTGTAGACTGCCAGCTCAGGCTGGTGTTTGGAAGAAGCCAGGAGCATGGACAACCAATACTCAACATTTCCAGATAGACTGTCAGACTCCCTTGATCACAGTCGATTACATATGCTCTGCTCCAAGATGCCAATGCTTCAAAATCACATTTGGTTTAAATAAACTATGCTGGTCTGTAACATGATAAAAATTGGATGATGGAAAGAAGAATTGTGAAGGCCATAAAAAAGATATATTTTCTCTTAGTTTCATTTGGCTGGATTTTCTGAAGGCAAACAAAAACAATTTTGCTAAAACAAAGCTAAGTTAAAAATCAGAGCTATAGAAATTGCAACTTTCTGTTTGTCTGATTATTTTACATGAAGCTACCTTATAAGTTGGACTGGGTGAATTTTTTTTTTTTTTCAGTAGTCCATCTAGACTGTTAAGTTGATGGTTTTATTATTTATTCTTTATTAGTACCTTATTTTAGGAGTTAGTTGCTAATTTATTCTTCCAATAGATGTCATCTAAATATGCCCCAGAAGCACACTATGAGTGCTGCTGATAGTTTAGAGTCCTAAAACAAGGCAGCTGACTGTGCAATTTTAATGTCCCAGTTGCTACCAAGTAGCCCAAGGTGAAGTTGATCTCTTCCTGAACACTGTGTTGTAGAAATGGACAGATGCATTTTGGGGTGGAGGACAGAAGTCATCTCTAATACTGGAGTTTATGGTAGGTGAGCAGGTGTTAATGGTCATTTCAGCACATAGCAGTTTGCAGCAGAGTCGGGATCAAAGGCCAGGGACCAGATTCAGAGTTCTGTGTTTTCCTCACACAAAAATGGCTCACTCTTGCATGTTTGTGTTTAATAGGCCTGCCAGTAGCAATGGGATAATATACAGCAATCAACAGTTGCTTCATTTGGTTTCTAGAGCCTGGTGGACAGCAGCTCTTGAACTCCAGCTGAAAGGACCTGCAGAGGTCAGAGTGTTTAGCCAGGCAGCAGACCCTTTCCTAGCAGCTTTAAAAGAGACAATCCTATGTCTACTGGACCTCATCATTTAATGGAGCCCAGAAACTTAACAGACTGTTTTGTGGGCGCTAATGGCTTGCTTTGCAAGCAAATGTTTTGTTTCTATTTCTGTTTTTCCTTCTACCAGTTTGGGGCTGGTTGTCACACATAATCACTGTGGGGACCCAGGTACAGTCAGGTCTATCGGTTACTAAAACCCATGTAGCGAGTTGATGTTGGACTTTCCCTAGGCTTGCCCTCTGTTCATCTTTTCAATCCTAGTGTGAAAATTCTCTCCTTGATGGAATCCAAAACTAAAAGCAAAACAACAAAACTGCATTCCTCAAAGTTGTGTCAGTTTTGTAGGTAGTGTGAATTAATGTGGTTGCTTGTGGTATTGGACCTGTGGTTATTACAAAGGATAATCTGCAATCTAGTGGTCTAAATGGTCTGGTGGTTTGGAATTTTCTAAGCTACTCTTACAGCTATCCTTTTGGATTTTTTTTTTTAAAAAAGAGTACTAATTAAGGTAATAGGAAGTTATTTTTAAATAAGTATATTACTTTCTCCTTTTTCTAGGAACTACACGTTAAGATTTATGCCAATTCCTATGTATGATGCTTCTCAAGCCCTAAAAACAAACCCTGAAAAAACAGAAGAGGCTCTGCAAAAGGTATTAAAGAATCAGTAGCTTAATTATAAGCAATTCACATTTAAATTGTGGTTATGTTCCTGAAGGTATTAACAATACTTTGCTATTTTACAAAGTTATTTTATTTTATTTTATTTTTTTCACATTGTCTTGCGTTCTTGTGACCATAGCTGGGGTAATGCACGACGGGGGGAGGAGTAAACTAAGGAACACTAAAGCTTGTCATGCAATTTAAGTGGAATAAATTAACATTCTTACAACATCAACATGCCGGAGCTGAAGTATAGTTAAAGTATAGTTAACTTCCTGATTGGCTGTCGGAGAAGTGTGTGGAACTGAATATCAGTTTGCACAGCTTCCCTCCTCTTCATCCTCAACAGATGGATCCTTCTCTTCTGTCTTCATCAAGAAATTTAGTGTATTCCTGAGCTCTCACTTTACCATCCTCATCTATAAATGTATATAAATCCACACCCATTCCTGCCTCTGTACTGGCAAACTCAGAGGTACCTTCCACTTCAAAGCCCAGCCATTCCGTGGTGCATTTGACTCCCTTATTCTGCCCTGTGCTAGAAACCTCTGAATCATTCCCTTGCTCTCCCATATCTTCATCCTTCTCTTTCTATGGCCACCTTTCTCTGCATTTTAGATGTGCTCAAATATTTCCCATCTGAAGAAGCCTGCTCCACTCACACTGTGGTATTATTTGAGGAATCTTTGAACTTTTCCTCCCGCTTTGTTCTTTCTCCTTGGTGATGTCATCCAAAAGACCACCAAGATGGCTAAATTTTAGAAAAGATAGCTTCATTAATGATGATTTGCAAACTGAGAAGAGACAGCCTCTAGTGTGTGCTGAATGTGCTCCTCTCTTCAAAGAAGGGAAGGGCAGTTTGGGTTTTATGCCTCACAAGGCCTGCATCATACAGTCGACTTGTACATATTCAGCAGGCTTGGGTAGAAGCTATACATATTTATGAGGGGAGCAGAGTGCATGTGCAATGGGTAAACATATGTAACATACATCTCATATTCACTTTGGGGTGAGGTTTTAGCATTAAAATGAGGGTGAATTTGGTTCTTTATGTTAGAACTAGAACACGAAGACAGTTTGTGTGCAGCCTCTGTACACTGGCTGAAACTAGTTTCAGGTCTGCAGTTACTTATCAAAAAAGAATGTAAGGCTAGCCCTCTGTCCAGTCAGAGTCGTAGTTGTCTGGGTTGTAAATCAGAATAGAAGGGATCTGATAGTTCCTGTTGTTAGGGTGTTTAGAGCTGTAGAAATTTAGAAATTTGCCTTGCCAGCTGGCCCTGAACCCTTACCCCATAGGTAACTTTGTTTCCTTAACCTTAGGGTCCATCTTAGTTGATGAAGGAGTTGCTCAGATCACAGTGTTACCACCTTCCATCTAGTCTTCCAGAGTTGACTTTCCTCTCTCATTTCTTCCTTAGCTTATCAATCAGCAAGTCTACCATCACGTAGCATAAATCCCTTCATTAGCTTTTCTTCCCTCTGTTCCCATTATGGATACCTTCCTTCAAGTCTCATCATTTCTTACCAGGATTATTGCCACATTTGCCTCCTCTTGTCAGCTTTACATGTTGCAATAAAAAAAAATAGCCATCCTATTTCATGGTAAATCTGAGCAGACTAAAATCTTCACTCTATCCCTTCCTAGTAGCTTTCAGGATAAATAAAGCTGGGTCTCCGTAACACAGCACTGTTCAGAATCTACCTCCTATACACTTCCTACTTCATCTTTGGCCAACTCTTTTGTTTTGACCTGTGTCGAGGAACTCATTAAAAATGCAAATTATTATTATTATTATTATTATTTTATTATTCTTTAAGTTCTAGGGTACATGTGCACAACGTGCAGGTTTGTTACATTTGTATACATGTGCCATGTTGGTGTGTTGCACCCATTAACTTGTCATTTACATTAGGTATATCTTCTAATGCCATCCCTCCCCCTTTCCCCCTCCCCATAATAGGCCCCGGAGTGTGATGTTCCCCTTCCTGTGTCCAAGTGATCTCATTGTTCAGTTCCCACCTATGAGTGAGAACATGCAGTGTTTGGTTTTCTGTTCTTGCGATAGTTTGCTGAGAATGATGGTTTCCAGCTGTATCCATGTCCCTACAAAGGACACGAACTCATCCTTTTTTATGGCTGCATAGTATTCCATGATGTATATGTGCCACATTTTCTTTATCCAGTCTATCATTGATGGACATTTGGGTTGATTCCAAGTCCTTGCTATTGTGAATAGTGCTGCAGTAAACATATGTGTGCGTGTGGCTTTATAGCAGCACAATTTATAATCCTTTGGGTATATCCCCAGTGATGGGATGGCTGGGTCAAATGGTATTTCTGGCTGTAGATCCTTGAGAAATCACCACACTGTTTTCCACAATGGTTGAACTAGTTTACAGTCCCACCAACAGTGTAAAAGTGTTCTTATTTCTCCACATCCTCTCCAGCACCTGTTGTTTCCTGACTTTTTAATGATTGTCATTCTAACTGGTGTGAGATGGTATCTCATTGTGGTTTTGATTTGCATTTCTCTGATGGCGAGTGATGATGAGCATTTTTTCATGTGTCTGTTGGCTATACGAATGTCTCCTTTTGAGAAGTGTCTGTTCATATCCTTTGCCCACTTTTTGATGGGGTTGTTTGTTTTTTTCTTGTAAATTTGTTTGAGTTCTTTGTAGGTTCTGGATATTAGCCCTTTGTCAGATGAGTAGATTGCAAAAATTTTCTCCCATTCTGTAGGTTGCCTGTTCACTCTGATGGTAGTTTCTTTTGCTGTGCAGAAGCTCTTTAGTTTAATTAGATCCCATTTGTCAATTTTGGCTTTTGTTGCCGTTGCTTTTGGTGTTTTAGACATGAAGTCCTTGCCCATGCCTATGTCCTGAATGATATTACCTAGGTTTTCTTCTAGGGTTTTTATGGTTTTAGGTCTAGCATTTAAGTCTCTAATCCATCTTGAATTAATTTTCGTATAAGGAGTAAGGAAAGGATCCAGTTTCAGCTTTCTACTTATGGCTAGCCAATTTTCCCAGCACCATTTATTAAATAGGGAATCCTTTCCCCATTTCTTGTTTCTCTCAGGTTTGTCAAAGATCAGATGGCTGTAGATGTGTGGTATTATTTCTGAGGGCTCTGTTCTGTTCCATTGGTCTATATCTCTGTTTTGGTACCAGTACCATGCTGTTTTGGTTACTGTAGACTTGTAGTATAGTTTGAAGTCAGGTAGCATGATGCCTCCAGCTTTGTTCTTTTGACTTAGGATTGTCTTGGCAATATGGGGTGTTTTTTGGTTCCATATGAACTTTAAAGCAGTTTTTTCCAATTCTGTGAAGAAAGTCATTGGTAGCTTAATGGGGATGACATTGAATCTATAAATTACCTTGGGCAGTATGGCCATTTTCACGATATTGATTTTTCCTATCCATGAGCATGGTGTGTTCTCCATTTGTTTGTGTCCTCTTTTATTTCACTGAGCAGTGGTTTGTAGTTCTCCTTGAAGAGGTCCTTTACGTCCCTTGTAAGTTGGATTCCTAGGTATTTTACTCTCTTTGAAGCTATTGTGAATGGGAGTTCATTCATGATTTGGCTCTCTGGTTGTCTGTTACTGGTGTGTAAGAATGCTTGTGATTTTTGCACATTGATTTTGTATCCTGAGACTTTGCTGAAGTTGCTTATCAGCTTAAGGAGATTTTGGGCTGAGACGATGGGGTTTCTAAGTATACAATCATGTCATCTGCAAACAGGGACAGTTTGACTTCTTTTCCTAACTGAATACCCTTTATTTCTTTCTCTTGCCTGATTGCCCTAGCCAGAACTTCCAACACTATGTTGAATAGGAGTGGTGAGAGAGGGCATCCCTGTCTTGTGCCAGTTTTCAAAGGGAATGCTTCCAGTTTTTGCCCATTCAGTATAATATTGGCTGTGGGTTTGCCATAAATAGCTCTTATTATTTTGAGATACGTTTCATCAATACCAAATTTATTGAGAGTGTTTAACATGAAGGCTATTGAATTTTGTCAAAGAAAAAAGCAAATTATTAAGCCTCAGAAACTGGGGTAGGACTTAGCATTTGTGTTTTCACAAGCTTTCCTGGTGTTTGTAAAGTTTGAGAGTCCCTGCTATGTTCCACACATGCTTTTTCTTTCCTGACTACCATGCAGGTCTGTTGAGATTGAAATAAGTGTCAGCTCATCTAGGAAGACTTCTCAGAGGCCCTTTCCTTCCCTAGGTGTATGGTCTTCGGATTTCCTGTGCTCCTCTCTGTCATTGGCCTTGCAACATTGATTTAAGTTACCTGGCTCCATGTTTTTTTCTCCTAATGGTCTATGAGTTATTTGAAGGCAGAGCTTATGTATTTTTTCATCTTGTTTATTCTCACAGCTAGCACAATGCCTGGTGTGTATGATTGGATACTTCATTGATTGATTGATTGGTTGACAGGGTCTCACTGTGTTGCCTAAGCTGGAGTGCAGTGGTGCAGTCATGGCTCACTGCAGCCTCAACCACCTGTGCTCATGTGATCCTCCCATCTCAACCAGGACTACAAGCATATGCTACTATGCCCAGCTAATTTTTCAAATTTTTTATAGAGATGAGTTTTCGCTATGTTGCCCAAGCTGGTTTCAAACTCCTGCACTCAAGCAATCCTCCGGCATTGGCCTCCCAAAGTGTTGGGATTATAGGCGTGAGCCACCATGCCTGGTCACTTGAATACTTTTTAGGCATATGTTGAATAGAAGACAATATGATTGGAGATGGGAGAGGGAAAAGCTGTAGTATGGCAAAATAAATCAAGATTTGAATTTAGAATATCTGACTTAAAATTAAACTCTTCCCATAACCTTCAATAAGTTACTCAATTTTTCTGAACTTTATTTTTTTTTTCAACTATATAGATAGGAAAAATAAAACTTTGTAATAACGGTTTAGCTGACAATATATAATTCTTACTGGGTGTCTGGCACTGTTTTAAATGTTTTACATAAATTAATACATGTATTCCTTAAAAAACGATGCAGTAGGTTCTATTATTACAGATATGGAAAACAAAGAGCAGGAAGATTAATTTGCCTAAGGTGACCATGAGGATCCAGTGACACAGTATATGTGAAAAGGAGTTTGTGAAAAGCTACATAAAAATATTAGATATCTTTATGATTTCCAATAGGATACTAATCAGCTTTGAAAGAATGACATATTCTAGAGAAACCAGATTTCTGGTTTCAGATTTGAACTCTCAAGAGCTTGGAAGTTATCACTCCCATCCTCACAACAGCAAAAAAGCCTGAACAAACAGAAAATCAATGACTTTCCTTAGATCTGTCAAAGAACTTAAGCCACAAGGACAACTATCACCCTGAAAACTGGGGACTTGAAAGAGAGGTGCAGAGAATCACAGTGAATCATAGCCAAGATCAGCCAGGAGCAGAAGCTAGTAGAATAATAACTTATAGGAGCACTTAAACAGTAAGTGATGAATTACCAGAGTCTTAGCATAGACTAGCTTGAGACCTGAAAACTCCTAGGGGTCCAGTTTTAGGGAACCCCCACCCTTTCATGGATTTTACTTCCGTGAGTCCCATCAGGCTATCCCAGTTAAGATTGGAGAGAAATTTCCTTTTTTTTTCTGGCAGGGGGAAGAGGAAAATAACTACTTTGAAATATACTCAGAGCATTCTGTTCTAAATAACAAAGGTCTACCAGCCAAAGAAACCACTTTAGTAGGATCTTACCTGAACAGGGGAAAGATAATTAAACAACCCTCCCTCTCTAGCCTTTCTGTCTCACATAAGGGATAGGGTTAAAAAGGATAAGAAATATTTCTGAAGGCCATAGCCCAGGGACCAGGATTGCTTAAAAACAAGCAAACAAACAAATAAAAGCTGATCATAAGATTATAGAATACTTCCCCTTCCTAACACCTTATCACCACATCAAATAAAATAACGGTGGATTACAACTGAGCAAACTGCAAGACACAGATTGTAATTAAGAAAGAATTTCTAGGGAAACCCCAAAATAACGGGATACAAAAGCAAAAACACTAGAGGAAATCAAAGCCTCTGGCACATACAGCTACAACAAATACTAAACAGAGTCCAGCTCTTAGCCAGTTAATATATAAAACCTCACACTAAAAGGCTGATTACCTCAGTTTGTATTACCAGATATATCATTTTCAGCTTTGAGCCAAAAATTACAAAGCATGTTAAAAAGCAACAAGCACAGTGTGAAAGAGACAAAACAAGCATCAGAACGAGACTTATATGTGATACCAGTTTTGGAATTATCAGAGCCTTTAAATAACCATGATTAACTTGTTAAGGGCTTTAGTGGAAAAGCAGACAGCATACAAAAACAGATGGGTAATGTAAGCAGGAGATAAAAGTTCTTAAGAAAAAAAAATTAAAAGGAAATACTAAGATAAAAAACCTATAACAAAAATGAAGAATGCCTTTGATGAGGTTATTGGTAGACTGGACATGGCTGAGGGAAGAGTCATTGAGCTCTAAGATTCTTCAATAGAAACTTCCCAAACTGATTTGCAAAAAAAAAAAGAGAAAAGAAAAGAAAAGAACAGACTATCCCAGCACTGTGGGATAATTATAGAAGATGAAACTTGCAGCTAATGGGAATACCAGAAGGAAAGTAATGAGAGAAAGGAACAGAAGAAATATCTGAAGTAATAATGGCTGATAATTTTCTGAAATTCACAACAGACACTAAACCACAAATCCAGAAAGCTCAGAGACCACCAAGCAGGATAAATACCAAGAAAGCACACATAGGTATAGCAAATTCAAAATGTGGATAACCAACGACAAAGAGATAATCTTTAGAGAATGTAGACTAAAAAAACACCTGTGTATTGAGAAACCAGGATAAGAATTACTCTTTTTGTCAGAAACCATGTAAGTAAGAAGAGAGTGGAGTGAAATATTTAAAGTGTTGACGCAAAAAACCCCTAGCAGCCTGGAATTCTGTATCTAGGAAAATTATCCTTCAAAAGTAATGGAGAAATAAAGACTTTCTAGGATAAACAAAAACTGAGGGAATATAGCACTAGTAGATCTGTCTTGCAAGAAATATTAAAAGTTCTTCATGGAGAAGGAAAATGATACAGATTAGAAATTGGATCTGCATAAAGAAAGGAAGAGCATCAGAGGGAATAAAATAAGGTAATATATTTTTCTTATTATGAATTGATATAATAGATGACTGTTTTTTCAGAGTAGTAATAACCACAATGGACTGGGTGAATATGGTATAAAGGATGGAAAAGGAACTGACAATCTTATGTTATAAGGTACCTACACTACTCATGAATCAATATAGCATTATTTAAAAGTAGACTTGGATTATTTATAAATGCATATTGCAAACACTAAGACAAACACTAAAAACTTTTTTAAAAGGAGTATAATTGATAAACTAGGAGAGAAGAGAAATGTAACCATACAAAATGCTTAAAGAAACAAAACAAATGTAATAAATAGAAAACAGTTACAAACATGGTAGATATGAATCCTACTATATTAACACATAATTGACAGGCCAGAAAATTGAAAATAGGTACAGAAAATGGACATTCAGGACAAAGTATGCAGATATGTTAACTGTAACATTTGTACTTTGTTAATAAAAAAATAGGTGACTTTAAAGCTTGTATTTATTGGTTTCTCTTCTCTCCCCTCCCCTCTTCTTCCCTCTAGTTCTCCTGTTCTTCTCCCCTCCTTCACCTCTCATTTCCTTTTCCTCTCCTCTCCTCTTCTGTTCTTTTTTTTTCTGAGACAAGGTCTCACTCTGTTGCCCAGGCCAGAGTACAGTGGCGCAGTCATAGCTCACTGTAGCCTCAAATTCCTGAGCTCAAGTGATCCTGCCACTTCAGCCTCCTGAATAGCTAGAACTACAGGAGTAAGCCATAATGCCTGGCTAGTTTTTTAATTTTTTGTAGAGATGAGATCTTGCTACGTTGCCCATGCTGGTCTCCAACTCCTGGGCTCAAGTGATCCTCCTGCCTCATCCTCCCAAAGTGTTGGGATTCAAGCGTGAGCCACCACGCCCAGCCTATTGGTTTTTCTTGTAAAACTTGCTGTGTTCTTATATATTCGTTTTTATTTTAACAGGTAGATTTTTGTCTTCTGGAAAAAAAAATGACTTATTTAGTTTTACTCTACTGAAGAAAAAAATACTGTGATTCAATACTCAATCTTAAACACACACACACACACACACACACGATTCCTTTACTAAAACACAGATTTTTTTGTTTCGTTTTTGCTTCTTGCTCTGTTTTCAGCAGTGGGACCAGCGATGTCTAACTAGCTCTAGGTTATCTCCCAGCTTGCTCTCAACTGTCCAGGGGAGCCCAGTAAACATGATAATGACCCCTTTGGTCCTTCAGGAGGTAGATTTTCTGTCCTTAGTCTGAAATGATACATGCAAGCAAAGTTTACCCTATTAATCTAAGATGCAAATAATTTTGGTGGTGGTGTATACAGACCTGATATTAAAGTCACTTGAAAATTGTTACTGTTTCTTCCTTTTGAACTGGTTTTTAGAAGCAAGCTTTAGAGTATTACTCTTAAAAGAAATTCCTTCCTGGCTTAAGTCTATAAAGCACCACTGGTGCATCTGGGGAAATGTCTGGAAGGCATGAGCCAGCCTTGGATGCACTGCCTGTGTGTGAGATGAGCCTTCTGAAAAAGCAAACTTCTCTCAGACCCAGCCACAGCCAGTGCTGCAGTGAGGCCAAATGTATAAGAATTAATAAAGCAAAAGGACCGGAAGCTGGATGGTGGTGTGTGCCTGTCATACATTTCAGCCAAATATTTTGCATTGATAGTCATGTCACCTTGGAAAGAGATGACTTCTTGGGAAGCAGCAAGAGAAAGTAATGTAATATACTGTCAAGGCATTAATGTGTCACTTTAATGATGTTTCATTTCAGGTATCTTTTCGTTTTTATAATTTCTTCGTTTATGTTTAATGGAAAGTTACATTTTGTTCTGCTTCATATTTTCAAGGGATGATCATAATTATAGTCTGTATTTTAATAGTTTCTAATTGACATTAAGTAGTAGTCATTTTAGCATATGGAAAATAAAAATTAAAATGTAAAAATACTTAGAGCTTCGCAGTTATTAGAAGTTCTTAACCAGGGAACTGCTGTGACAAATTAAAAGCCAAATGGTTAAGTGATGTTACTAAAAACAAACAAAAAGAACAAATTTAAAAAAATAGATGACAAAATTTACCAACCTCAGATTATTCCTTTAAAAACATCTTTATAATACCTATCATTCTTAATAGTTAACCTTGCATTTTTGTTAAATATGTATTTATTACATATTATTCTTCTTGAATGCTTATTTTAATCTAGTTATTTGTACCTTTGAATTTTTCATAGTAGATAATCTATGTATAAAAATACAGAAATCCATTTTTTATTTGCTATAACTTTAATAATTCAGTCCTGTTTTTGAGAAAATATGAAAATTTGATGGGTTAATGAAATTAGTATATGTCTTTGAGTTGTACCAGCCTGTATCCTTCAAATGTATTAGCGATTCTCTCTGTCTCTTTTTACGTTAAAATAAAGAATTTTCTAAGTGCTGATACATTCTACAGCTGGAATAAGGCTATAAGAGATTCAGAGAGCACTACCCTTATTCCTTGGGGATATTTATTTAACTTCTGAACTGTTGGGTAGTTAAAAATTCATGTGAGAGAAGGATTGAGGTTGTGTGCTGAAAGTGATGAAAAGTCACGAAGTGGGGTCTCTGACCCTGCAGGCAATTAAAAACCTGCTTATCTTTTTCAACTACTGAGTTACACAAAAATTACTCCAATTACCTGCAAGTTGAATCTCTAACTAAAACCACCAATACTCACAATGAAAGCCAGTTTCTCCATCCCGTGTGTTTTGTGGGGTCAAGGCACTGGCAGGATGTATGTATTAGCGCTTTGGTTTTTAAGTTCAGCAACTGACTGTTTCACTTGTACTTTATTCTCTGCTGGGTTGAAATGTATTCTTGAGGGATACCTGTGCTTTATTTCCAGATAGAAAACTACCTGCTACGAAATCACGAGACTAGAAAATACCTTCAAGAGCAGGCCTACCGCCTGCAGCAGGGTATTGTCACCAGCACCACCCAGCAGGTAAGCGAGCCAGTGCTTGTGACTTCGCCTTCTGTTCTTAACTGACCCTCTGAGAGCAAAAGACTTCTAGCGTTTGAATCATTTCCAGCGGGTCAATAAGAACTAGTTTTTGAAAATGACAACAAATCCAAGTAGAGTTTTAGGGAAGATACTGAAGGAGGAAAAGGTAGGCTAATTCTAATGCTAAATATGTACTTTTAATTATCAATCAACAATTGCCAGTAAGATAGGTTTCTATACAAATATTAGGAACTTTTGGTTATAATAGATAACAAAATCTGAAAGTGATCAAATTTGCTACTTTGGAGACATTCTGTTCCTTTCTCTTTATTCCTTCACATTTCCATGGGTAGAATACAGATTCTCAGATTTTATGTTGACAATGTCAGGTTCATTAAAAAAAGAAAAAAAAAATTCCGAGATTCTTTTGAAGAAAAGTTTGATGAATGTTAATTAACACATGCTGAAGAGAAACTGAGGTGTTTTTCTCTTATACTGCATTCCTCTTCGCTCTACCCAGCTTTACCGAGGAAACGGAATTATAATAATTTTAAAAAATGTGAAATATTTCTTTTCAAAAAATTAACCAAAACCAAAAATCACAAGCTATTTGAGGAAAGCAATTTATGTGTCAAAGAGCAAGATGAACAAAGGAATTGAGCTCAGATAATGCAGAGTACAGCAGAGAGCTTTAAAAAAAATTGTCATTTTAAGTTCATTGGGACTACAGAGAATGATATGTCCATAAAATAAGAATAGGCTGCTATGAACAGGAGTAGTCAGAGAATAAGAACAGTGCTTAACAATTAAAATTATGATACTCTGGTACAGAATTAAATAAACTGATAGGACCAAACTAAGCTGGTCCTCTGGAAGAAAAAGTAGAGCAAATCTTTATAGCTTATAATAAAAAAAAAGACAAAGATTAAAAATAGGAAAGCAAAGTAAGTGAAGTGGTTAATTGACTTAGAATAATCAACAGCCTTCTAATGGAGCTTCAAAATTATTATAAAAATGAGAGATATTAGAGAACAGAAAATAATAGAAAACCATTTCATATGAGTCTTGGAATTGATATAGCCCACTAGAATTGATCAGAATGAGAGGGCAAAGGGATCCACATCTAAATATATCTTGGTGGTATCTCAGAACACTTAGAATAAAGAAAAAAAAAATCTTAAAGAGTTCCGGGCCGGATGCCGTGACTCACGCCTGTAATCTCAACACTTGGGAGGTTGAGACAGGTGGATCACTTGAGGTCAGGAGTTTCAGACCAGCCTGGCCAACATGGTGAAACCCTGTCTCTATTGAACGTACAAAAGAAAAAGTAGCCAGGCGTAGTGGCACAGACCTGTACTCCCAGCTACTTGGGAGGCTGAAGCAGGAGAATCACTTGAACCTGGGAGGTAGAGGTTGCAGTGGGCCAAGTGCGTGTGAGACTCTGACTCAAAAAAAAAAAAAAAAAAGTTCCAGAAAGAGTAAATGGGCTATCTTACAAGGGAACTAGAATCATTTATTAGCATCAATCCCAATTAGTATATGTAAACGAAGTAATGTCTTCTTAGTTTGGAAATGGATTTATTCTGGACCAAGAATCGTATACCTAGCTGTTTTCAGACATGAACTCAGAAACTCTATTCCCTTTGTATTCCATATATGAAAAAAAGTTACTTGAATAAATTCTCAAACAGGAAAGTATGCAATATGAGGTATAAATAGGATATGATAGCAGATATGAAATTGTAGAAGTTTTACAAGCTGAAAGAAAGATTTTAAAAATCGCTGCTTTGGGAAAATCTACTTTGAGCTACGGGGTTAAGGGACATGGGATTGGCATGTCTTTCTCTGGGGCAGCCATAATCACAACTTTATAACTACATTTTAGAGGGTTTAAAATTTTAATATTAGACAAGCATTTCTCTGATGGCCAGTGATGATGAGCATTTTTTCATGTGTCTGTTGGCTGTATGAATGTCCTCTTTTGAGAAATGTCTATTCATGTCCTTTGCCCACTTTTTGATGGGGTTGTTTGTTTTTTTCTTGTAAATTTGTTTGAGTTCTTTGTAGGTTCTGGATATTAGCCCTTTGTCTGATGAGTAGATTGCAAAAATTTTCTCCCATTCTGTAGGTTGCCTGTTCACTCTGATGGTATTTTCTTTTGCTATGCAGAAGCTCTTTAGTTTAATTAGATCCCATTTGTCAATTTTGGCTTCTGTTGCCGTTGCTTTTGGTGTTTTAGACATGAAGTCCTTGCCCATGCCTATGTCCTGAATGGTATTACCTAGGTTTTCTTCTGGGTTTTTATGGTATTAGGTCTAACATTTAAGTCTCTAATCATCTGAATGGCAATCTTAATTATTGCTACATAACAGATTGTAAATGTTGAAAATCACAATAATGTAAAGGTAATGAAAGATACTAAAATTAGAAGTTTAAGAGGGAGAAAGTTGAATGGTATTATAAGTATGCTAAATGTTTAGTTTTTATTTCATGGAATTAACTGCTATTTTCTATAATTCATAAATCAAAAACATAAAAATAAGTATCCTATTTAAATTTAAAATGGAAGCCACCAGAGGAATTAAAAGAGCAGAGGCTTTAGAGAAATTAGAAGCTTAGAAGAAATTAGAGAAATTAGAAATTTAGAGGCTTTAGAAAAAAAAAGAATTTTTCTCTGCAAATTGAAAAGAATTGACTAGTAGGGAAATTTTTGTCATTTTAGACCATGTTGAATGACTCACATTATTTTCTTACCTTGTTAAAAATGTTATTTAATTTTCTGTTGCTTCTTCTTAACAGAGAATGAAAGAAAGATGTCCATAATAAAAATGTCATGTATAATATTCCAATTAGGTAAAATATGGATGACTATATAGATAGGCATAGAGACATGTGAAAGGGTGTTCGTCACAATATTAATGATGGTTATTTTAGGTGATATGAAAGGTGTATTTTATTCTCTTATACTTCTCAGTATGGTTTGAATGTTTTATAAATATGCATTGTTTAAGCAAGAAAAAGTAAACCAATATGTGTCGAGAAGAAAAGTTGTACTGGTGAAGTAGCAGGACTTTTGATAAAGCCATTATTTTGACCTTACCAGTCCCTTAAAAATCTAATTTATTTTCCTGCAAAGAACTAATACTAGCCTAGTATTTTATGGTTTACTGTTATTAACAGGTTTTTGTGTTCAATATGAAAAGCAATGATAGTTACATTGACACTTTGTCTTGTGTTCCTTTATGAGCTACAATAATGAAGACTTCTCACTCTGTCACCCAGGCTGGAGTGCAGTGGCGCAATCTCAGCTCACTACCAACCCCTGCCTCCCGGGTTCAAGCAATTCTTCTCCCTCAGCTTCCTGAGTAGCTGGGATTACAGGCACCTACCACCATGCCCGGCTAATTTTTGTATTTTTAGTAGAGACAGGGTTTCACCATGTTGCCCAGGCTGGTCTCGAACTCACCTCAAGTGATCCACCCACCATGGCCTCCCAAAGTGCTGGAATTACAGGTGTGAGCTACCGTGCCCGGCCCAAGACTTCTTTTCTTTTCTTTCTTTTTTTTTTCCTTTTTTTTTTGAGACGGAGTTTCGCTCTTGTCGCTCAGGCTGGAGTGCGATGGCGGGATCCTGGCTCACTGCAACCTACGCCTCCAGGTTCAAGCGATTCTCCTGCCTCAGCCTTTCTTTTCTTAATATAATATCTTTCCAACTTTTTCCCCCTAATTCAGAGCAGATTTTGCCCATCCAAAAGAAATTACAGCAGCACCCTTTAATGCTTATTCTTAAAAGTACGTTTCATCAATTGAGAGAAAATTGTACACAAGAGCAGTTGGTGGATGCTTAATTCTGCATAGATGGCATTATTCTGAATTATCTAAGTCATTATGTAGTAGGTATATTGCCACCTTTACACTTTGGGAATTTCTTAGGACATTATGATTAGCAGTTTTTAGACTTTAATCATTTTAGTCACTTCAGGAGAGATTTACCTTGAAGATTCCAAAAACCTGAATATAGAAAGGATAGACCCTCTGTGACTAATACCCCTGCCAACTTAATAGCCATCATTCTCAGTCATCATTCTCAGGTGACATCAAAGGCATTAAAAAATGTTTTAATGAAATATTGAAGTCTCATAACTGCTTGTATTTGTTTTTGTCTGGTGACTTTGATTAGGAAATATTTTTGTAAGACTCAACATTCTACCTTCGTTTTTGATACCTCCTTTTTCCAGATGATAAAGCCTCTTAATTAGGACTCAGCAAACTTCTTCTGTAAAAAGCCATATAGTAAATATTTTACTAGTTTTGGAGCCCATAGGATCTCTGTTGCAGCTACTCAACTCTGCTGTGGTACGGTGAAAGCCACCACAGACAATATGTAAATGAATGAGTGTTAACAATAAAACCGTAGTTATAAAAACAGGCCCAGAATTGCCTGCCACTCGCCATGCTCTTCTATTTAGCCTTCTCACCAAGAAAGAAAGAGAGAGAGAGAGAGAGAAAGAAAGAGGGAAAGAAGGAGAGAAAGAAAGAGGAGGCGGGGGAGGGGGCTTTACTGCTTACAGCTATTTGCTTGGTATATTCCCTTTCCTCTTTCATGTGCACATCTTTACATTTGCAGTCCTAACTTTGTTAAACACTCACTTTGCAACCTTTTGAAAAATGGCCTCTGTCCCTCTTTATCTACTGAAATGGCTCTTTCATTGGTTTCTTTGTCACAAAGTGCCGGGGCCTTTTCTCCTTCTTTGTCTCTTGATAAAAGGAGGCAGAATATTATGGTTAAGAATCTGGGCTCTCAAGTCAGATGACCCCAGATATAAATCCAGGCTCTGCTATTCCCTATGTGTACGAACTTAAGTTAGTCACTTACTAACCTCTTTAAGCCTCAGTTTTTTTATCTGTTTATTGGGGATGATGATAGTACCCATCTATGAAGGTGCTGTAAAGAGTAACTGAGATAATGCTTGAAAAGTACTTGGCTTCTTACCAGTAAACATTAATGGTTTTTTTTGGCTGTTATTTTTATTATTACGGTTACCATCATTATTATGGACCATCTCATCTTTCTTAAAACTCAATTCTTAGTTCATTGGACAATGTGCCATTCTGAATGTTCTGCCACTCTTGTGTCTTACCTTCTACTTTCTACACAACTCTTTCTCTTTTCATATCCCCAATACAGGATTTTTTTTCAAAGCTTTGTATTTAGTGTTCTTTTCCTTTGGCTGTTTACTTCTGTTTTAACTCTCTCATCTGTAGATGACTCCTGGATCTAACCATTCAGTCCCTGTTTCTTTCCAGAGAGCCCTATCTTGCCACTTATTTTTTTCAGCATCTCCACTCCTTTGGCATTCTGAGATACCAGTCATTAAGACCAAACTCATCCTTTTGAACTCTTGATTTTGCCGTTTCACTCAGGAACATCATCATTCACTGAGAGTTGAACCTTTGGAGTCATCTTGAACTCTTCATTTGCTTTCCCCATCCATTACCCATTATATACTGTCCAGTGGCTGCAAAAGATACTTCTTATGTTTTTATTTATACTACCAGCCCTCTTGCTAAGGTCTTTTTACTAACTACCTTCTACGTCTTTTTTTTTTTTTTTTTTTAAACAAGAACTGCAAGAACTAGTTTTTTCATCTTCCGTGTCTCTTCCTGCTTTCCACAGCCCATGCCCTTTGTATCAGGGACGTGAGCCACCATGAATGTTTTTATGGGAAGGGATTTCTAGAGCTCACAATTGTGGGGGAGAGCTGGGGAAGTGGTACTGTGTGCCTTGGACACCATGTTCAACCTCTTAGCCTGCACTGGAGTGCTATAATATCCTACCTTAACCCATCATTCCAATCTGATCTCCCACTATAAGGTGCCTCTATTCCTAACCAGGAGATAGGAGTCATAGTGTCTGGATGTACCACTGCTTGGGTTCATTCTTTTGCTTAACAATCCCTTCTGTTTTCTCAATCTGTACAAATATTTCAGGACTCAGCTAAAAAAAAAAATAAAAGTAATTTTTAACCTCACCTAGGTGTGATTCCTCCTTTGGCTAAAATTTTTTAAAAGCTTATATCATTCATTTATCATTGAATAAACAGTTGTAAAGGTCTATGATATGGCAGGCACTATCTTAAGAAATAGGAATTCAGCAGTGAAGAAAATAAAATGTTCATGTCCTTGTGGATATTATGTAGCACTTTGTGTCTTACGTTACTATTAATTGTCAATATTTCTTCCCACTTCTAGGTTTTTAAGTTGCTGATGGCAAGGGGTAACGTTTTTCAACACTGTATCTCCTCTATGCCAGGTGTTCAGTTTATTTCTATTGAATGGAATAAAGAAACAGATGTGGAGAGTGATAAAATTTTCTATGAATAAGCTGTTTGCTGGAAGTAAGATCAGTTGTATCAACTTGTGAGCAACAACAGATGACATTTATTGCTAATAGTTGTAATTCTTACACGTGGGTTCAATAGCCCAGTATATTTGAAAAAGCCTAGGTAGTCACCAGCAAGTATGATATGAGTTAATGGTGTGACATAGTTGCCAAAGAAACCAATTTGACTTGTACTGTATTAATGAAGGTATACTTTCTACAGTAAGGAAGCTCAGCTCTGTGCTTACCAGTCCACTCTTATGTTACAATCCATTTCACTGAGGAGGGCATACTTCATGAGGTTCTAGGTGGAAGACAGAATGCAGAAGTGACTTACAGGAAAGGAGGTCAAGGACTGCAGAACTGTGTCAGTGTAGGCATGGGAAAAGGAGCTGGGAATGTTAAACCTGAAGAAAAGAACGCTAAGGAAGAAAAGATGGGTATATTTAAATATGTGCAAGACTGTCACTGGAAGAGATCATATGATTGTGCAGGGTGTTCACAAGGGGAAGATATGGGAACTGCAGGATGGATGTAAGAAGACAGATTGAGACTCAAAACCATGTCTGGGAATGACAGGGTACATTTTCTTGGAAGGAATTGGACTTTGTAAACTATGGCAGTCAACAACTTTTCTGTGTAGCTTTAGAGAAACTGAACACTATAGGGTTAGGGTGAAGTAGAGAGGTTAAACTAAACAGCCCTAACACAACCGTCTTCTATGAGGTCTTCTAACGGAGTAACCCAAGAGATTATAGCCTTTCAGATTGCATCTTGTTTATTTTTCATATTTATGTACTTGAGAGATGAATTATGAACTGATAAACCCCTTGATTTACTTTTTTCAAAATTTTCAGTTTGTACTCTGTGTAATCATTGTATGTCATCTTAAATAGTTTACCTTTTCTGAGCTTTGAGCTCTTTCATGGTAAAGGATCTACATGTGGTCTGTTGAGCTATGCTCAGAAGAATCTTGGAGACGTGAGATTTTTATGTCTCCTTTGAATTGAAGAACTTAATTTTGATTTTTCTTTTGGATGACATTTTAAAATGTTCTACTTAAAAACTGTTTTTGTTAAGTTCCTGTAAACCCTCTCTCTTTGGTGAATGCATACATTTCAAGCATCTCTTTGGTCTCTCTTGGTGATTAAAGATACCAGCTTTATAGTGCCTCATCCACATGCCTCTCAAATTAGCCTATTGCGGCCCCAAATGTATATCAATTTCTTTCTTAGTGTGTGGCTTATTTGTCTCTTGAAATTGGGCATTCATTCTTTGTAAAATATGAATTATTGATGACCCTTTTTGCTTCAGGAAGCACAGATCAATACAATAGTTAGAAGAGTTATGATTTCTATCAATTAAGATTTTTAAAAACTTATAGTTAGCTCTATTCAGGGCATTGTGTAAATGCAGAAAGATATGATTTCTGCCTGCAATCATAGGCAGGAATCATAACTTTCTTATCTTAAATTTTAGGGATTTTAGGCAGAGAATTTGATGTGAGAAGCAATATTCATATAACTTCTTTCTCCTATGGGGATCTCAAGATACTAACTTATGTAACCTCAATATATTTTACAGCAATAGGAGCTGTTTTTATTATACATGAACTTTGGCATTACTGGCCCTTTATCAGTAATAGGTGCTTTGAGTGGTGTTATATTACTGAATTGTCTTCATAACACACTAGTAAAGAAGGTACGGTAGATATTATGAACGTGACTTTACAAAGAAAAAGGCAAGAGAGATGGCAGTGCTGCAGCAAGTAAACATGGGCTTTGTAATCAGACTTGAAGTCTTCGGAATAGTGTGTAAAAGTCTCTTATCATTTTGAAATTTATGGGGGAAGAAGGGCAGACTTTAGCTTCCTATAGTTATGATATCAAATAATTCAAAATAGAGAAGTGCAAATTTAACTAAAAAAAGAATATTGTTTGTCTCCTCTGCCAAATGAATTATCAGATGGAAGGGGACTCTTGACATGTAAGGTCTTTGAAGCATGAATAATTTTTTTAAGAACATGAAATAAATAGACAACTGGCAGCTCTGACGAAAATATTGGAGACACTTTTAAAACCACACTGTGGTTATCTTTTTCTTCAGACTTCTTGGCTTCCTTCATGCTTTTTTGTATAAGTATAGAAGAGCATAATCTTACCTTTTGTATTATTTTTTGTCTACCATAGGGATCCACCATCTCCTATTGGGTTTTGTATTTATATCCATAAAACAGTTGAGAATGATTTAGGTGCAATTAACCTGGCAGGGGAGGCATCTTACTGTAAATTAGACGATATTGACTTTATTATTACCTATGTCAGTTTAATAAAACCTCAATTTGTTTTTGTTTTTTGGTAGCTCTTAGTTTACAAAGAAAAATGGTTCGTGTAATTGAATCAATTTTTAAAATACCGATTTTTAAGAGATACTCTGGTTTCTATAGTATTGAGACCAACTGACTGTCGGGCATCATTTTGTAGTCATCGCAACAGTCTCAGTGTTGCACATTTTATTTCTCTGTTTCCTCAGTACCTAACTCTATGTCTAACACAGAGGGTGCTCACTGAAAGTTAATGAAGGAGTTAGTATCTAGCAGAATGTCACCAAGTGAGCTTCTGAATCATCAAGAAGTGTTCACTTTTGTTCTAGGTGCTGCATTCCCTAAGGCAGGAAAGGGAACTGAAATGCCTTCAATTTTTTTCTGATGTTAAAGTTGCCAAAGGTTACTTGCATGAATAAAGTTAATTAATAATTGCTTATAAGCAGCATTCTCAACGATTCCAGTTAGAAGGGTTTGAGGTTTTCATCCTCATGCATTCTGTGGTTTGCTGAAGTTGTTTTCATACTCCTTCATTCTGTGTTTCCTTCTATCTGAATATCGGCGGGGCTGACTTGGATGCTTGTCTTTTTCTGGTTTGGAGCAGATGATTGACAGAATATGTGTGAAAGTACAAGATCATCTCAACTCCTTACGAAATTGTGGGGGAGATGCTATCCAGGAAGATTTAAAATCAGCAGAGCGGCTCATGCGTGATGCTAAGAACTCTAAAACGGTGAGTTTCACTTCAGGCTGTGTGAGAGTCTGGTGTAATAAAAGCGTTTAATAAAATTTAGTTTTAGAAACCAGTTTCAACTTTCTTTCTCTCTCTACCCAATTCCAAGTTTACTAACAAGTGGCAAAGTGAACTGAATTAGCCTTGACCTCCTTTCTGTACCTGTGCTGATTACCAATAATCAAGATATAGAATAAAAAGCAGAGGGCCAGGGTGATTTCCAGAGGGTGTGATTGGACCCTCAACAACTGAAAGGGAGCTGTAGTTTAAATGAGTAACAGCTCATTTAAAATGATTCTGCTTCTAAGCTGATAACATGAAACTCCCCTCTGTTGCCTCTAAAAGGAAGTTTCTTTCACATTAGACTTTGGTTCCCAGTGTGTGACTTAGTAGAGCAAGGACTTAACTGTGAGTCAGAAAAACTGAGATCTGGTTTTGGTTCTGCTGTTAGAATCACACAATCACTGAATGTCATGAGTATGAGGAAACTGTAGATCAATCAGATACTCTGGTGATACAATAAGAAATGTATATTTGGTCTTTGTTCCCAGTTCCTGATATGAAGCTTCTAAAACCCTTGTAATTTCCTGAGTGATAGGGATGATAGGAGCATCTTTTGTTATAATATTTGGTCTTTGTCCCTGGTTCCTGGCACAGAGCTTCTAAAACCCCTGTAATTTCCTGAGTGACAGAGATGATAATAGCATCTTTATTATTAATGAAAAGCCCCTCTCATCACACCAGAGTTTATCCTAATGAGGTGACTCTTCCTGTGCCCCTAGAAAGTTGCAGGATAGGGAAGGTTGCCAGAGGAACCAGCCATGTTATTAGTGAACTGAATCTGTCAGCTCCACCCCCTGGAATCCATGGAAATGGAGAGGGGCTGGAGATTGAATGGACACCAATGGCCAATGATTTAATCAGTCATGTCTATGTAATGGGTCCTCCATAAAAGAAGACTACTCTAAACAGTAGTCTTCAGAGAACTTTTGGGTTGATGTACTCATCAACATGCTGGGAGGGCTGTATACCTGGAGAGTGCCCCCGAAGCTCCCCCAGCTCCGTACTTCACCCTATACATCTTCTGTTTGGCTACTCCTGAGCTGTATCTTGCATAATAAACCAGTAATCATAAGTAAAATGCTTGGCTGAGTTCTGTAAGTCATTTTAGCAAATTACGGAAACTGAGAAAGGATTTATGGGAGCCCCTTGAATTTAAGGCTTGTTAGAAGTACCAGTAACAACCTGGGACCTGTGACTGCCATCTGAATTGGGGATAGTCTGGTGAGACTGAGTCCTTCGCTTTTGGGATCCGAGGCAAACTCTGGGTAGACAGTGTCAGAATTGAATTGAATAGATTTGTAGGACACCCATTTAGTGTATGCAGAGAACTGGAGACTTGTCCGGTGTGGCAAACACCTACACTTTTGGTGATAGAAGTGTTGTAAGTAAAAGCAGCTCAGCGTTCATACCCCAGATAAAGAAATTAAGACACGAAGCGGGGCTGGGCGCAGCGGTATGTGCCTGTAATCCCAGCTACTCGGGAGGCTGAGACAGGAGAATCGCTTGAAGGCGGGAGGCAGAGGTTGCAGTGAGCCGAGATTGTGCCATTGCACTCCAGCCTGGGAAACAAAAGCAAAACTCCATCTCAAAAAGAAAAAAAAAAGACATGAGGGGGTAATGTATTATTCCTGTGGTTTCAAAGCTGCTTAATGACAGAAGTGGTCAATGTGAAAGTCTCCTAATACCCAGTCTAGTGTTTCTTAGGGTTGCCATGATTCATTGAATAAAAATGAATGCCCATAGTCTGGATATCAGTTTATTAATCCGTGCAAAGAGCCTTTGACTGAGAAGAGATTACGCCTAACAGTATGTCTTCACCCTTCTCATTCACTCTGCAATGGCTTTGATTGAAATATTTACTCAGTTATAAAGAGGTTTTTTTTTTTTATTTCTCTTACAGTTGTTACCAAATTTATACCATGTTGGTGGTGCATCTTGGGCGGGAGCCAGTGGCTTGTTATCCAGTCCAATTCAGGAGACCCTGGAATCAATGGCTGGAGAAGTTACAAGAGTAGTAGATGAACAACTAAAGGTTTGTGGGATTTGTTATTTGGGAAATGAAATTGTTAAGATTTAACTATGTGTGATAGCATTTTATTCCATAGCTATCTGTGTTTTATAGATTTGTATGTGTGCATGCTGCAAAGATGTACTTGTAGTAAAAATTGAATACTGTGTCTTTTGCAGCTTCATTATAAGTTTTGGAAAGACTTCTTACATAATCATTTTTGATGGTAAACCTCTAAATGTACCTAATAAATTATGGGTTGCCACTGATAAAGGAATGATTGATTTCTATTAAGGGAGTAGAAAGAGAAGTGTGCTTCAGGAAAAAATACCTTCTGTTATTAACATCTGATTTAGAGAATGGGAAAAATGATGGTAAGTACATTTACATTACCTAGATAGTGCTTATGTGGGGAGTCTGCCACTGGGTGAATAGATAATCTTGTAAGGAGCTGGTTGAAAGACTAGGAAAGGTATTTAAATGTAATTACAAGGTACTCAAAGTTGCAGAGACCTGCCTATAGATTCACTGGAAAAAAGGTGAAAAAAAGGTTTTAAAAAAAAAAAAAAAGAAGAAGTTATTGAAATTTTAGGGGAATAGACTAATCTAAGACCAGCTTTTGCTTAAAGTAACTTCAAGAAACACCTACACTAGATAAATTTCACGTTCAGAAAGTTTTCATCACTTCCAATCTGCCTATCAAGGCAGCTTGTAAAAACTGTGTCTGAATTTGTGTAAGTATTTGGCCGGTTTTCTTCTGAGAACACAATTACTACAGCATATAGGGATTTGAAGTACAAATCAGTAATAACTTTGCAGCATGTTAATTACTCTCTTTGAAAATTAAGTTAATGAAGGAGAAAATGTGGGGTTTTCTTTTTAAGGAGTTTAATCCCCTGTCTTCCTGTGCATATGATACAGAGAGACTCTGTGTGTCATTTTTGTTTTATTTAATCATGGTTGTTTTTAATCCGTAAAAGGAGTGGACGGTAGAGTTCTGCTAGACCATTTATTAATTAATAGCACTTGTTTTATCCTCCATGAAGGATAACATATTTAAAACAAAATTGGCTTTGTTGTTTATTTTTAACTGTAAAAACTGACTTACTCTTTGTGAAATGTTTAACCAATACTAACATGTAGGGAATAAAAGAAAGTGAAAAAATTCCCTGAGATCCCAGAGGTAGTATCTCTGTTAATATCTTAGTGAATTTCTAGACATTCTGTGCCTATATAAACAGTTTTTTATATAAGTGATCATACTATACATACTGATTGGTAACCTTATTCTATTTGGTACAATGTCATGAATACAATTATAGGTTGATGAATAATCATTTTTAATGGCTATGTGGTATTCCATTGCATAGATGTACCAGCATAATTTATTTTATAATTTCTGATTAATTTAGTTAGGGTAAATGTCTATAACTGACCCATTGTTATGTCAAATAGTATTATACTTTCATATGTATTCACACACTGCTATTCACTAGTGCAGGCAATTGCTGATTTTGCCACATCTTTAACAACGCTAAGTTTATCAACCTTTTAATATTTTTCCATGTAATGGAGAAAAAAATTTTTTCATTGTGTCTTTTTGTTTTTTGAGATGGTGTCTAGCTCTGTCACCCAGGCTGGAGTGCAATGGCATGATCTCAGCTCACTGTAACCTCTGCCTCCTGGGTTCAAGCTATTCTCCCGTGTCAGCCTCCCAAGTAGCTAGGACTACAGGTGTCGGCCACCACGCCCGGCTAATTTTTGTATTTTTAGTAGAGACGGGGTTTCACCATATTAGCCAGACTGGTCTCAAACTCCTGACATCAGCTCAAGTGATCTGCCTGCCTCTGCCTCCCAAAGTGCTGGGATTATAGGCATGAGCCACCGCTCCCGGCCTCATTGTGTTTTTTGGATTTCTTCAATAACTCAGTGATGCATCAAGTAATTTCATCCCGCCTTTGTATTTCTTCTTCTGTAAATTATGTATTCATATCTATTGCCTAATTTGTTTCATTTGTAAGAACTTATTCCATACTGAAAATTGGCTAGAATTTAAATGGGCATGAAACATTTGTAACAGGACCTTTCCTATCAAACAGCTTCAAAATTGTCATTTCAACTGGTCTAAACGACAAACCACCCCTTATATCTTTGGTGTTCATTTTCTTCTCATTGCATGGAATTGTTGAAATGGATTCTTGCCAGTCTCTTTCTCAGGAGGGAGCAGAAGGAGAATATCTGAAGTATAACTATATGTATTTTTATTTTTATTTATTTTTTTTTGGTTGTTGTTGTTTTTTTTTTTTTTTTGAGACGGAGTCTCGCTCTGTCACCCAGGCTGGAGTGCAGTGGCCGGATCTCAGCTCACTGCAAGCTCCGCCTCCCGGGTTCACGCCATTCTCCTGCCTCAGCCTCCCGAGTAGCTGGGACTACAGGCGCCTGCCACCTTGCCCGGCTAAGTTTTTGTATTTTTAGTAGAGACGGGGTTTCACTGTGTTACCCAGGATGGTCTCGATCTCCTGACCTCGTGATCCGCCCGACTCGGCCTCCCAAAGTGCTGGGATTACAGGCTTGAGCCACCGCGCCCGGCCAACTATATGTATTTTTAAAAGCCTAAAATAATATAAATATATTTAGGGTTCAAAATATTTTCTGTAAATAGGCATTTCCTACTTTTTTTTCAGGCTGATTTCTCTGACCCCTCTTTAAACATCCCCATTGTTCTCCATTCATCATCGCCTCCTTGTTTGCAAATATCGTAGCATGCTTTTCTCTCATTCTCACTATTTCGAAGGTCCCGGGCCTCCAAATGGCCTTTTCCCCACCTTTTCCTGTTCCCTACTTACTTGTTTTTATTATTCTCCGTCCTTCTGAGTTTCAAGTTTCTTCTCCTTTGGGGATGTCTGGAATGAAGCAGAGAAAATCCTCAACCAAAACATCTTAATTAAATGTATTTTAAAATGTTCTTTTAACTGGGTGCACATTTCAGTTTTGATACTTCTAATGGACTTCCTTATATTTCCTTCCAGCTTACATGACAAATGGACAACCTTTTACTATTTTTTAAAAAATACCATTTATAAAATTTATATAAACTTCTAATGCATTGATTTTCTTAAAATTATGTAGGCAAAGTGTATTTTTAATATAACCAGTGTTCAGTTTTAAACTATTGTGTCTCTTATTGAATTCACTACTACTATCAGATTTTCCTAGTTAAAAAGTTTCCTTTTTCTATTTCCCACATTCTCTAAAATTAACATATTAAACTCACAAGAGCTAAAGTCGATGGATTATCTTGTTTAAAAGTTATTTTGTAAAAATAGTTTTTATTATAGGAAGTGGTAGATTAAAAAAAGGAAGCCAGCAGGCCTAGATTTGTGTCCTGGGTTTCCTGCTGTGTGCTCTAAACAAGTTGCCTAACTTTTTTGGACCACGTTTCCTTCTGCAAGATTATCTTGGCCTCATGATAATCAGGGGGATTTATTCCAGCTCTAATGTTTGATCATCCTGTACCATGGCCAGTCATAGACATTTTGAACATTGAATGAGAATAAGTTCAAATAACTCTTTAAGCCATCTTTCCAAAGTATTATTTCAGAAAGCAAAATAAATGGCCAGATAAGCCAGCCTTCTTAGTATACTTCCTGGAGGAGAATAAAGCAGTAAGTCTGGAGAAATTCCTTCTTTGAAGGCGATGATGTTTTCTCTAAACTGGCCTGTTTTAGGTATTTCAGAATGACAACAGTCCCCTGTTTTCCCTGTTTTGATCCTAACGTTCATTCCTGGAACAGTAGTAGATGAACAAAGGGGAATCGAATGTTTTAACATAAGGAAACATTCATTTCTCCCTTCTGGACTTAAAGTCTAGGGTATTTGTGTTGGCCTAGGAAATTCTTAATTTCGTTCAGGGCTTAAATGGTAAAATACTTGACTGGTAAATTTCAGCTTTACTTAGGATATGAGGCCTGAGGGATTTAGGTGGCATTTTGTCAACTATTAACTCAGTTTAGCCAGAAGAGTTCTCTGAGTTTTCTTCTTTCTAGACTTTATATTTTCCAAAGCAAAAGAAAGGAAGATTTCAGGGCATTTTACTATGGAAGTTGTATTTGCTGGTAATGAATTACAAGTCATTGGCTCACTGCAAGAATATAAGAGCATAGCTGCCATGTTAAGGATATTAATCCAATTTATTTTACAAATATTAAACAGGTTTCCTAAGTACCATTAGTTATTTTTACAGTTAAGACATATAGACCCTCATAACTGTCATTAGAGATACATCAAAACAAAATTGGATTATCGTATTTCAAAAACAGGGCCTGTTCACTACAAGTTGTCTGAAGGTAGTAAAACAGGGAGACTAACAAAATGAAGGCTATATAAAAAAAGTTAGGAAATATGGATAGAATGAGAAATTTAACATAAGCCTAATTTAGATTTCCCCCCAGAAAAGAAAACAGAGACTAGGGGAAGGCAACATTTGAAGAGATGACAGCTGAGAATTTCAGAGATGAATTAAAGACCAGAATCTTCTGATGCAGGAAGCGCAGTGAAACCTAAAGCAGGATAGATAAAAGCAAACTTACATCTAGAATCGTTGTAATAAAAAGTGAAGAGCGCTGAAGATAAAGATCTTGAAAGGAGGCCAGAGTTGGTGGTTGGGGGCAGGCAGGGAGAGGCCCTTTTTTAATTACTTAAAAAAAGACCAGTATTAAGACTGACAGCTCACTTCTCAATAGTTAATGGAATCCAGAAGACAATGAAATAGTATCTTTAAACTTTAGAGAGTACATAACATATCAATCTAGAATTATATACTCAATGGACCTAGTTTTTACAAATGAAGGTGAAAGCATTTTCATCACTTCAAAAACTGAGATCATTTACTGTCACTGGGCTACACACACACACACACACACTCACACACACACACACACCAAACACTAAAGGATATACTTTAGGACAAAGAAAAATTATCTAAAAATGTAGTCTGAGCTACAATTGTGAAAGACTAATGAGCCGGGAAGGTCCAAATATGAGGAAATGGTAACATTTCATGAAACAATGACATTAATGTCTAACATGCTGTAAAATTTTAAAAAGCAAATACTGAAAGTGAGTGTATAAGTTAGTAGAAAGTCAGTTAAAGCAATCCAAGGTCTTAGTTTTATTCTGGAGAAGTGTTAGGAATTCAGCATTAGAACTGCATTGTCCAATGCGTTACGCATTAACCACATGTAGCCATTAAAATTACAATTAAACAAAATTTAAAATTCAGTTTCTCAGTTGCAGTATGTACATTTTAAGAGCTCAGTAGCCACATGTGGCTGTTGCCTCCCTTATTGGACAGCACAGATATTCCTGTCATCTCAAAGTTCTATTGGACTGTGTTGCTTTACACATGAAGTAAAATATGCATGTTAAAATTCCTAGTATAATCACTAAAACAGAGGCACTAAACTAGAAGTTATGCTGCATTTCTAGAAGAGCATTAGGAAATATCAGGTTATTTTTGGTGTCATAGTGACTGACATGGGCAGGTGACAGTGATCCTAAATATCATACAAGGTTGAGTTCCGAGCCAGAAGAATTGATCCCACCCAAATGGCCATAGAAGAGGTATCACCAGAGAGAAACAGGTCCGTGAATAATGACAAATGGTCCAGTTTTCCAGAAATACTTAACAATTTCAAGTGTGTAAGCATCTAATCATATGGCTTCGTATATAAATGAATGAATAAATGGACAAAATTACAAAGAAAAATGGATGAATTTGCCATTGTGATAGAGATCTTTTAAAATAACTGCCCATAACTGATAGATCAAGTAAAACGATGATGAAGATTTGAACAACAGAAATCTCAATTGCAATCTAATGCAACTATTCAATCAGTGCACAACAAAAGGAGAATGTGCAGTTTTTTTCAGGTGTCCGTAGAGTATTTATGAAAAATGCCCATGAAGTCATTAAGGTCATCTGCACAATTTCAGAGACCATATTTTCTCGTCTCAATTCAAATAAGTTAGAAATTAATAACAAAAGATAGCTAAAAAAAAGACCCCACATATTTATAAATTTAAAAATTACTTCTAACTCATGGGTCAAAGAGGAGGACATAATTTAAATCAGAGGATATAAGGAATTGAACAGTAATGTAAATAGTAACATAAGAACCTGTAGGAGGCAACTAAACCAGTATTTAGGGTGAAATACATAATTTTAAGTACCAATATTGGAAGTGAGGAGAGGCTGAAAACTAATGAGCTGTTAATGGATAACTTAAAAAGTTAGCAGTGAGGGTCATGATGCCTACATGCTTTCAGGTGTTTCAGAGAGAGGGAGAAACAAATATTGCAAATTATTAGCAACTGGTGAATTTGAAGAGTTAGGGTAATAGATGTTTTTCGTGCTATTTTTTCCAATTTTTGCTAGGTCTAGATTTTTTTTTTAATGGGGGAAATACTTCCTTTAAAGTCAGGAATAAGGCAAAGATGTTTATTATCATCACTTGTATTCAGCTTTATACTGAAGGTCTTAGCCAGTGCAATATGATAAGCAAAAGAAATGAGAAATGTGAGAATTAAAAAGGTAGAAAAATTATCAGAATTTGCAGATTTTATGATGTCCTACTTAGAAAACCCAGAAGAATCTGCAGGTAAGTTATTGAATTTGTATGATAAGGTTTTTAGATGTAGAACAATATGTAAAAAATGAGGCCAGGCACGATGGCTCACACCTGTAATCCCAGCAGTTTGGGAGGCTGAGGCTGGAAGATCACTTGAGCCAAGGAGTTTGAGGCCAGCCTGGACAACACAGTGAGACCTCATCTCTACAAAAATTTTAAAAATTAGCTGGACATGGTGGCCCGTGCCTGTAGTCCCAGCAAGGTGGGAGTGAGCTATGATTGCACCACTGCACTCCAGCCTGGGTGGCAGAATGAGATCCTGTCTCAAAATAAAGAAATAAATAAATGAATAAATAAATAAATAAAAATGGTGTTTCTATATGTCAGCAACAACTAGTTAGAAAATGTCATTAAAAATAGTCACCATTTAAAATAGTAACAGAGAGCCTGGTATGGTGGCTCATGTTTGTAATCCCAACACTTTGGGAAGCTGAGGCAGGTGGATCACCTGAGGTCAGGAGTTCGAGACCAGCCTGGCCAATATGGCAAAACCCCATCTCTACTAAAAAAAAATACAAAAAAATTAGCCGGATATGGTGGCAGGTGCTTGTAATCCCAGCTACTCAGGAGGCTGAGGCAGAAGAATAGCTTGAACCTGGGAGATGTAGGTTGCAGTGAGCCAAGATCATGCCACCACTGCACTCCAACCTGAGTGACAGAGCGAGACTCCATCTCAGAATAATAATAATAATAATAATAAAATAGTAACCGAAAAATCTAAAGTACCTAGGAAATAAATCACACAAAAATCTCTAACACCTCAATGGAGAAAGTTTATTGAGAGACTTTAAAGAAATTCTAAAATAAAAATATGTGTCATATTTGTGGGTGGGAAAAGTTACTGTTACAGATGTCAGTTTTTCTCCAACTTTATCTGTTATTTGACAGTTCTAATAGACATTCCAATAGATTTTTAATAGAACTTGACAAAGTTGATTCTAAACATATGGAAAAGCAGTGCTCGAAAATAGGCCAGACACATATAAAGAACAAGAAGGTTGGTAGTCTTGTTCTACTACATGTTAAGACTTAGGATAATTAAGACAATATGCAGAGGTAGATGAACCAAAAAAACAGATCCCAGAAATAGACCCATACATATATTCAGATGTTAGAAATGACAGAGGTAGCACTGAAGTTTAGTACAGAAAAGATGGACTATATAGTACCCATACTTAGTGAGTCCTTGGGCCTGTAATACTTTTTAATATGTTCCTTAGTGATTGTTTTAAGAAGTGTGCCAGGCCCTGGGGATGTAAGGTGGGTTTCACAATTGTCACCAGGTTCTAACTCTGTATCTAGAGTCTGATGATTCTAGCTCTCTGTGAAGTTCCAGAATTCTATTAAAATTGTATATAAATTTTTCTGTATAAGTGTTCATCAGATCCTCAAAGGAGTGTCTTGACCCAAAAATGGGTAAAAGTCACTAACTTCTTGAGCATTTTATTTTATTTTATTTTATTTTTGATTACTGAGGTTCCCACTGTATGGCATCAGGAAAGAGTGCATGTCATCAAATACAGCTTGGAATGTGAAGAGAGTAGGGGAAGAAAGAAAATATTCTCAAAGAAAAATATTGAACTGAGTACAGAGGAGTACAGATGCTTTATTCTGGCCCAGAGGGGGAAATGGAGGAGTCTAGGTCAAGAAAACAGTATGTATAAAGCATGGAAACAGAGCCTGGATCATATGGGGAACTACAACCATGATTGGATTATGACTAGTTATAAAGGAAAGGGAGAGATATGTCATGAAATGAGGCTGGCAAGCTCAGCATCTACCAGATACTTCAGGGATTTTTATTCTGTGCTAAAGAATAATAATTTTGACATATTTCCACTTTTGAGGAAATATCTAGGAATAAATTTAGCATGTTTTGGAGATAGTTGTGGTGGAAGGGGTTGGGGTAGGTAGAGTCTAGTGAGACTTGCAAATTTCTCACCTAGTTTGATACCATTTTTCACAGTAAAGAACTTAGCATGAAAGCCTGATTTTGCTGTTGTAGTTGTTATTGTTTGAGTGGGGAAGGGAGGACAACACATTGCAGTTGAACTTTCCGTAGCAGAACATTCAGGTGGAAAAGTTCCCTAGGCTTTATTGTGTATGTATCGTATGTATTGTATAGGTGATTGTAGATAAACATTTGGTTGAGACTCACTAGAATATAAGTAACACTCTGAAGCCATGGGAAGGATGAATGTTGAACAGGGTCTGGTGTGCAGAGGTCCATGGGGCATGAAGGAGAGGCTGCAGTCCTCTCTCATCTTCCTCCCAGTCCTGCCACTGCAAAGTTCACCTGGCAGCTCTAGATACTGTTTACTTAAGAGAACAAGGGAACAAATTTACAAGTAATAAAGCAGAGATGAAAGGCACATTCTTTTGGCTGCTGATCAGGGCCATTAAATGAGGATGGGTAGAATAGAAAACAAGAGTAGGAAACAGAAGACCTGAGTCCCCATCTCACCAACTCCAGTGACCAGCTGAGCAACCTTGAGCTCACTTACATCCTGTGAGCCCCAGTTCCCTCATCTAAAGTCTACCTTTAGTTGTGTGGATCAAAGGAAATCCTGGGTGAAGTTACTTTTAAAGTGGTGTATTGTACTGTTGGGATAAAGGTGGTGGTAAGGAACTAACTGCAGAATATTTGCTGGATTAATTAAATGCCTAAGACAGGCTAAAATTCCTTTTTATAGGGTCAAAGTTACGTGTTCATGGAGCAGAAAGAGACCTTATATAATTTTATAGATGAAAATGCAGAGATCTGCAGATTATTCACTTGATACTACTCACTTAACATTCCACAGAAATTTCATGTCAGAGTTTACATTGGAAGCCAGGCTTCTTCCCTTTAGGTGTGGAGTTCATTCAAACTGAATTAGCACTGTCATGCAGGGAGACCTTTCAGAAAGTAACTGATATGTTGAAGAACATGACAGAATTAAAACAGAGTATTGATTCCTGAGGTTGTTCGTATCAGGAGTGCCAGACTATTACTCCATCTAGAACAGAATGTGTTTATTTCAGTGTCAAAGAGGAAACTAATTTGCCTTAAACTGACTTACTTGCATCTCTTGCAGATGATTGGTATAGGAGCTTTCTTGGAAAATGTACTACTTCAGTGATTATTCAACCAGAGTTATAATGGGGACAGACCACTGTCAAAATAGGAAGGGCTTTTGGAAACTTCTCAAACAGCTGCCTCCCTCCTCTATTCCCCTGGTTTTCCATATGATCCTTGTAAACAGCGTGCTACTCTGCTGCTCATACTGCAGTGCAATGAGAAATTTTACTAGTGGATTGTGCTTTGCATTTTAATATGTGAGCAGATAAACCACTGTACTAGTCTTTCGATAATAGTGCTTCATTGGTCCTTATTCACACTGGACCAGTTAATAGAATCCAAGCCTCACTTTCAAAAACTGGGTTTCTTATCATTAACAATAGTCTTTGAAATCAGGTTAATAATAATGTCTCTGATATATTGAGCTTTTAATATCTGTGATACACTGAGCTCTTATTGTGTGCTAGACACTCTATGGAACACATTACACATGTAATATTATTTATCCTCAATAATCCTATTAGGTGAGAACGTTTTTATTGTCATTTTATGGGCAAGGAAAGTAAAATGGAGAGATCAGTAACTTTGTCCAATGTCACTCAGCTAGATTTCAAATTTAGATCTGACCTACACTGATGCCCTTTCCACACTTTCCAACCGTATCACCCATCTCAGACAAATCATTTAACTTCCCTTAGCTCACATTCTTCAACTGTAAAATGGTGATCACATGAATAGCTGCCCTTCCCATCTTCACAGATGTTGGAAGGATAAAATGTGCAGAACATTTTTCAAACTCTAAAGTGCTATATGAATGTCTTTCAACTGTTATTATTAATGCTGTCTATAAAGTGCTGTTGATGTTTTTGTCTGTTATTTTTCAGGTTGTTTATTGTTGTCATAATAATTAATATCTTACCTAACACTAAAGCTTTTCTTTTAAAAGAGTAAAATTGGCAGTAGTTTCTGTGATTTTTCTGCTACTGCTGTTTTGATAGAGCGATTGAATGGTTCACCCTAATTTGGGGTTTCTGTGATTTGTAGAATCTCAGAAGCATTCAAATATGATATATTTGCTAGGGTTGCCTGTGACTTTATTTTCTAGTACCAGGGAAAACAATTTCTTGTGGTAAGGGTGTGTATAAAGGCTTGATGTTTGTATTTTTTAATCTTCTCCTTAATAGCTTTTTGTTAAATACAGCTGACACACCATAACACTTCAGATGCCAGCGTGAAGCTTGCTTGGTTCTGCCAAGTGTCTGATTTAAAGTGATTACCAGAGATCAATGATCATCCAACAGTCACAAGTCACCCCGGGGCAGCTCAGAATTCTTGGTTGTGCTCTGGGACTCTGTCGTGCTCCTGTTCTCTGAGGGCTCCGTATCATATATTACCACCTTTCAGTTTTATGGCGGGCGTCTCTGGTGCAGTGTCATCATCTCTTCCCTTCACTTGTGCTGCATTGCAGGCGTTGCTTGAGTCCATGGTTGATGCTGCTGAGAATCTTTGTCCCAATGTGATGAAAAAAGCCCACATTCGACAAGACTTGATTCATGCCAGCACCGAAAAGATTTCTATTCCACGTACCTTTGTTAAAAATGTCCTGTTGGAGCAGTCTGGAATTGATATCCTTAACAAAATTAGGTAGGTTTATAATGTTAATAAACCTAGGAGCTGCAATTTCTGTAAACGCAGTTGAGGCAGCTGTAAAGAGGGTTATTGTTGGCTGTATCCATATATAATATGTTTAGGCATGTTTAATAGGCAGAAACTGTATATAAATATAACTGTGCATAAATGCATAGGTTTTATACATTTCCAAAATAAGATGATCACGTAAATGCCTGCATTACTTAAGGACATAGAATTATCTGCTCTGTTTAAGGGTTTTATGTTTAAGAGGGGGGTACATGTTTGTAATCCCTGTTTTCTGTTTCTGAAGTTTATCTTTCACCTTTATAAGTCACTAGCTTGAAGATTGAGATCAGTTTGCTTTTTACCACCATAAACTGTGAACAAATGCACAGCCTATAAATAGGCAGAGGCCCACTTTTACCTTAGCATGTTTTCCTTCTGGGTTATTTTGGTGGGTCTGTAATACTATGTGTGTATTAATGGTGTCTTTGCAGTGTTTACCTAGATTTCTGTTTGAAAAAGTTTGAAAAATATGACAAGATATAAATATTTAGAAGCTGTGATTACTGGCAAACTTTTCTGAATTTTTACATAGAGACTCTTGGTCCATCACCAATATTACATTATAGCTCAGCTAATTCTCATAATGTTTCTTAGTTGGGGAATCAGATGACTAAAAACTAAGTTCAGAAACATTTTTTAATTTTCCATTTTAACCATTTTTGAATATTGATAAAGATATGTAGATGTAGCAGAAATAATAGCTCCTGTCTATAGAGCTGGGGGTGGTACTAACACACAATGATATAGCTAAGTGACAGTCCATGAGAAAAATGAGTCAAAAACAAAACAAGCCCCAAATTATATTGTCGTTAACTAGATGTCAAAGGCTGATGACTTTAAATTGAGATTATAGAACTTAGAGGATTTAGAAATTCTGCAAAAACTGAATAATCTCAGGTCTTGTTTTTGTTTGTTTGTTTGTTTTGTTTAACTAAAGCCCCTAAATCCTACTCACTGAATTGTAAGGCAATTGGAAGGACTTGAGAAATTTTAGAAAAGACTTATAGAGGGTTTATAGGACCCCATAGATTAGTGACCTTATAAACTCTAGCCCTTCACTAGGTGTGCTTACATTTTCTTATAACTGGTGGTTTCAGAATTTTTTTTTGTTGGAGATGCCTAAACATTAAGGAGAAAATAATATATTGGCTACTATTCTTTCATAATAATGGTTTCAGCCACAAATAGATCCTATTCTGATAGCTTTATTTGAGTATCAAATTCTGTCAAATATGATCATTTCCTTTGAAAACAGGCAGATTCTGAAAGTTGAACAGCAGTATAGAACACACATCAATGAATCAATTTTATGTCCATTAACTCCTTACTTGGCTTTTTATAATGCATTATACTGAACATTGATAGAAGGAAAATATTTACACCTACACATGCATGTATGTATACATTCATATAATATGCACGTTTGCATAGGGAGGTTAAGTTGACTCTTTTCCTCTAAAAGCTTTGCAGACTGGAAGCTTAACCAGTAAGGAAGCATAGTATCCAATAGCAAAATAATAGAACGATCCTGAGATATTAAAAAATAATTGCGTTTTTAAGACTCTATCTTTTTTGGTGCTACAATTTGAAATAGATAAACCACTCCTACCCACTTTCAGAGAGAAGGAGAAGCTATTGAACCTATAGTTTTATGAGGACGTATAATTTCTAAACATGCCTAAAAAGAATCAGAGGAAGTACTTAAAACTAGATTTTCAGGTGCCTCTGAGAGTTTGGAGTGGGACCAGTAACTTGTATTTTTAATATGAGACCTGGGTGAATCTTGTATCAGTAGACACCTCTGGGGAATAGGAAAGTATCAGATAAAGCAAATAGCTAGTGATACCTTGTTTCAGGGGCAGAAATTAAACGTATTTTTTATCTTTAGCTTAAGATAATTTTTACTGTTAGTAAAAAGTACTTCTATTCAAAAATCTCCCCGGGCAGAGAAATTTCCATGCAAATTATTGCCTTTAGGTTGGCAAGATTTTTTCCGTGTTACACGAATATCTTTTCAACGTTAGCTTATGAGACAGTGTTGGAATATAGGTATGTATTTCTCTCACATATTTACCTTTAAATATATTGTGCTTAATGTACATTTGTACATATGTGCATTAAGATATTCAGACCGAGAACACACATAAAAGTGGAATTCTTGGGAATACCAAATTGCAAAAATGGAAACAAAAATACCAGCCATCTGACAGACTCTTAGTGGCTGGGTCTGTTTATTAGTAAAAACAACAAGCCACTTTCTGCTGTGTAGACAACTTTCTGAGGTCAGGCAACAGGCACCAGAACTGCAAATTTCAGTAACCTGTCTTCATAAAAGTTAAGGGTAGATGATTTTGTAAATATTCAAAGTAAGATGGTCAGTCAAAGCAGACGCAGTTACGGTATCATTTGATTGGTGAAAAGTTTTTTAAAAGGGTGAGTGATATGCATACTAAAGCAGTAACTAAGACTTAACAACCAGGCTAGACTTTCTTAATTTACTCCAGCCCAGGTTTGTTTTCCTTTATGTCAATGGATGAATTGTTCCTCACCACATGGTACATATGGTTCCCATTAACTTTGTCTTTATCCAGATGTTTTTCATTTCTACCATTAAATCTTGAGTTTTGAAATTGCAGAGGCAGGTTGAAATTGGTAAAGAAAGTCTATTACTTGTGTGTTTATGGCAGTGTTTAAGGTTTATTTTTGGAAATCCTTAGTCCTGTTCACACATTCTTATATTCTACTTTCAAAGACAGAAATGGAATCACAATTGACCTTATCACTATAGCAGCAAGGATGGATGATTTTTCCCCCCTTGCACAAATTAAAATAATACTCTGTCCTTTTGATTTTCACATAGTGAAGTAAAGTTGACAGTGGCCTCCTTCCTGTCTGATCGAATTGTAGACGAAATCCTGGATGCACTCTCACATTGCCATCATAAACTGGTGAGTGCTGTACACATCTTGAGCAGGACCTCCTGTTTCATCTCTGCTGTGATGCAAGATGACTTCCGGTGTGGGAATGTGATTTCTTTCACACTATTACAGCTTTATGGTTTGTGATCTTTATTTTCCTCCTTTCTCTTCTATGTTGCTTCTAGCCATTCTGGAGCATGTTAGAACTTCTCCAGAGAGAATGATAAGGGAAAGCAGAACTGATTATATCCAGAAATCTTATTGTTCATTTATAATGAAGGTCAAAAGTTTGGGCAAGAAACGTTGAGACTGAGGTCTAAAATTAACATTTTAATGTATCTTTGCTCATTTGTTGCGGATATGATTATCTGATAATGGACTATTCTAAAAATATGGTAGAAAATAAAAATATTTGAATAAAGAAAGTGCAAGAACAAAATGGGCATAATTTAGTGATGGATAGTTGCTGACTGGCCAACAGGTGCCTTGGATATAACCAAGGTAAAAAAATATATATTTTCTTCATCTAGAGACTGGCACTGTCTCTAGAAAATGGCACTGGATTGTGCCTTTTTTTTTTTTTTATACTTTAAGTTCTAGGGTACATGTGCATAACGTGCAGGTTTGTTACATATGTATACTTGTGCCATGTTGGTGTGCTGCACCCATCAGCTCGTCAGCACCCATCAACTCGTCATTTACATCAGGTATAACTCCCAATGCAATCCCTCCCCCCTACCCCCTCCCCGTGATAGGCCCCGGTGTGTGATGTTCCCCTTCCCGAGTCCAAGTGATCTCATTGTTCAGTTCCCACCTATGAGTGAGAACATGCGGTGTTTGGTTTTCTGTTCTTGCGATAGTTTGCTGAGAATGATGGTTTCCAGCTGCATCCATGTCCCTACAAAGGACACAAACTCATCCTTTTTTATGGCTGCATAGTATTCCATGGTGTATATGTGCCACATTTTCTTAATGCAGTCTGTCACTGATGGACATTTGGGTTGATTCCAAGTCTTTGCTATTGTGAATAGTGCCGCAATAAACATACGTGTGCATGTGTCTTTATAGCAGCATGATTAGGTAGGGGACTTTACTTCCAGTATCAGTGCATACGAAAAAATGTGTCAGAAACTCAATGTTTCGCAAACTTGAGGAAGTTCTCTGAAGTACAGATGAAGCTTTTATAACTGGTTATATCTTATGTCTCAATATGATGCAGTGGAAGTCTCCCAGGAAAGTTATAGCAATGTTTCCTTCAAGAAAAATATCTCTTCAATGTTTTCTTAACTGTGTGGGATGGAGATGCCAGTTTCATGGTATTGAATTATTGGTTGACACTAGAGAATCCTAAAATGGGAGGAGTAGCAACAGCTTCTTCTTCATGAAGCAGACAAAATGCATGTTTTTGAAAAATTCATTTGAGAAAAATGTGCGAGACTGCCTTCTAAAATCCGAAAGACAAGACAGACATCTCTAATAGCACGATTCAAGTGCTGCCTGTGGACCAGAGGTGGCCCACTAATGGATGGTTCCCCAGAGGAAGCATCCAAAAACTTCTTGAGCTTCCAATATCAGTGCATATGAAAAAATGTGTTTTTTCATTATAGCACCAAAAAAAGATAGAGCCTCCAAACACGTTATTTTTCTGATTTTTCTTTTTATTGTATTTTAACAGTAAATTGTTTTGTGCTAAATTGGAAATATAAAAAACCAGTTTATCACCACATTGAATGTAAGAAACACTGTTTTCTATTTCCTGGCACAGTAAAGAGCTACATGATTGTTTAGAGCTCCTAATTCAGCCTTTTCTTTTTTGTAAGTAAATACAAACAAAAGCAATAGAGTATCCATTCATTCATTCGAGATGGGAGTCTTGCTCTGTCGCCCAGGCCGGAGTGCAGTGGTGCGATCTTGGCTCACTGCAACCTCCGCCCCTAGGTTCAAGCAATTCTGCCTCAGCCTCCGGAGTAGCTGGGATGACAGGTGTGCACCACCACACCTGACTAATTTTTGTATTTTTAGTAGAGATGAGGTTTCACCATGTGAAATCCTTTCTTGATCTCCTGACCTCAAGTGATCCACCTGCCTCAGCCTCTCAAAGGGCTGGGATTACAGGTGCGAGCCACTGCACCTGGCCTAGAGCATCCTTTTAAAATAAGCTTTTTTTTAGAAAGTTTATTGATAACCCATAGCTCCAGGAATGGCCTTAAAATGCTTACTTATGACACAAATACTACATATTATACTAACAGAAATCTTCATGTGAGAACTACACTGAAGGTTTGAATTTTTCACTTTTTTGCATTTGTTTTTTCTTAAAGAATTTACTCAGAAAGTATTGACTTTTTTAATTGAGAAAAAATTTGCTGAATGCACTTTTGGTTTGCACTTCATTTTAACATTAGTACTGCTGATTTAGATTGTAAGGAAAGAGATTAAGTCCCATATGAAGGAAATACTATCTTCAAAATGAAACCTTGTTTTCAATGACTTTCAGATACCATTTTCACTAACTTAAGTTTGTAAATGTTCTCAGAGTTTCCATAGACTTACCAACTGGTTTTCAGTGTTTCAGAATTAAATCAAAGTTTCTGGTGTCAGATCAGCTCAGCACTGAAGTTTATTAATTTCAGCTAAGTTTATTCTACCTCTTATTTAATTTGTTATGTTTACCTAAAGTGTAACACTGGAAATTAAGAAATCATATCAAATATGGTATTCATTATATGAAAACAATGAAAGCTAGCAGTAATTAAAATTTTGCTAGTAATTTCCTTCCTTTCATTCCTTTAAAAATAATGAAAGTTGGAATTGTTTTATTGCTCTCAGATACTTTTTAGTACTAGATATAGAAGGAAATTTCTTCAGAGGAAATATCAAAATTAATAAAAACACTACTAAGTTGTCTCTTCATTTACTAAAAGACATTTATAATTTATTGCTTAAAACACTCTGATTCCAAAGAAAGATAATAAAAGAGGTAAGTTACTGTACTGTTCATATATTAAGAATTGTCCTTATCACTTGTCAACATTGTGCTCCACTGCGCCATCTTGTGGAAGATGTCTTCAGAAATCCAGCTAACCAGCGCTTCTGGTCTCTGTGCTTTAATTTCTCCTCATATGCGTCTTGACCTTCTAGGCTGACCATTTCAGCAGACGTGGCAAGACCCTTCCTCAACAAGAATCCTTAGAGATCGAGCTGACTGAGGAGAAGCCAGTTAAACGTTCCATCATCACAGTGGAGGAGCTAACAGAGATAGAGCGTTTGGAAGATCTGGATACCTGTATGGTAAGACACATCCTCTGGTGGCGCCGTTACCCTTTTCACTGGATTGTGCCATTTCTTTTTTTAAACAAATCTCAGTTTTTGAAATCAGACCAAATAAAACACTCTCCCCACCCCCAGAGAATTCTTTCAGAAAAGTCCTAAAGAGGCCACTAATGAAGTGAATAAGCTGAAGCTTTAGCACCCGTCTAAGGCCTGGTATCCCTAGTGGGAAAATTCCTAATTAGGAAAAATAGATTAGGTAACTCGTAAAGGTTTTTGTGACAGGAAAATATCATCAGTTAAAATTATAAGTAACCCATTAAAAATGTGGAGAAAGACTTTTTCAAATAAAAAATATATATAGGGTGACTTTCTTGGTCTTACCAGTTTTCCTTTGTTACACAATTTTTTGACAAACCCTTAAATTTGGGCTTCCTGTTTAGATGAGGTTGTGTTTCGTTAACCTGATTTGATGTGCTTTAGAAGATCAAATGCACACCATAGTGTTTACCTAACTGTAGGTCTTAATTTCTTATCCATTTTCTAAATTTCATGTAACATATCCATCTGGCCCTATAACTAGAGTATGTAGGTCGTTAATACCTTTTCAGTCTGAGGAAAATTATATCTGAATCCTATTTCATTATTTTAAAATTTATATTAATTAGCATAGCTACTTCTCACTTTACCATGAAACAATTGTTTGTGTCTATATCATCCTCTGTATTCAATATGTTTATGTTTTACAAAATGTTTGCTTTTTAATAATTCCTTATAATCTGAGGTGGTGGTGGTAAGACTAGATTTTGGTTACTTGTATGTCCAAATGTTTCTACATTAGCTTGTGTAGTAATTTTTAGATGAAACCATTGTTAAGAAACAGTACTTGTTTTAACTTTGAACACCAAGGATCTGATATGGCCGATATTACTTTCCTAGCTTAGGAGAGAATGTAGTGTGTTAAGAAGTTTACTTATTTATAAACCACTGTTACCGTGTTTTAAAGTCTGTGAATAAAATATTTGAGGGTTCTCCATGTAAAGTCCTGTCCTATACAAGGAGAATAGCAAAGAAAGCCTAATGTATAATCCAAGATTTCAAGCAACATCCTCATATCACTAAATAAAGCTGAAAAACAATTTTCTATATAATTATATAAAACTACACATATATTTAATCTGCGTGGAGGAAATTGTCAAGTTTTTAAAAACTTGGTTGTCCAGCTCATTATAAAATTTATATTTCATAAGTATTTTGAGTTTGTTTGCCTTTTGAGGCATTAGAAGTTGGACACTATGTTATAGGACAATTGTTCTGGAAAGCTCTTAGACTAGTCCTAAAAGAAAATAAATAATAGGAAATAGAGTTGAATTAAAAATTTGAAATTAATTCTGCATATCACGTTTCCTAATTTATTTGGTCATGTGTAAATTGGAAAAGGGTGAAGGAAAAAACAAGCTAGTAAAATGTATTTTATTGGGTTTATAGATGATGTGGTTTGGAATGAGGAAATGGTTATGAAAGACCGACTCAGCTACGGTAACGTTGGTTTTAAATGTGTAAGCTTTGTTTGGAAGTAAGTTTTGGTTTTTATTAATTTGGTTTAGTTTTGTGAAAGGAAGAAAAAGGTTTTTCTTTTCTTGTTTTGTTTTTGTTTTTTAAGTGAATGAGTTGAGGGTAGAGGAAAGGAATAATTTTTTAAAATGCAGTTGGAAGACCACCCTCAGAACTTAAGGGACAGCCCTGCAGCAGGCACAGCCCCTGTGAGGCAGCTTCCATTGTAAAAACATTCATGTTGCCATGATGCCTAAAGAGGCAGGAGTAAATGCAGGTCTCTTTGAATTCAACTCTCAGGACAAGCCAAGTTAGGAGTGTAGACTTTATCTGGTTTAAAGGGCCAAGGAGATAAGCAGGGAGGGCAGTTCCTGAGATGAGCATGTGTTGAGTCCTGGGGTGAGGAGCAGGACCCTGGGTGTTGAGGGAGTGACAGAGAAACACGAGGCTGAGCTCTTCATCAAAAAAAGAATATATAGGTAGGCATGAGTTTTTAAGTCATGAAAGTAGCTTTTTTTCTAATAAATATTGTCTTCATTCATTATTCTAACTAGGCTAATAAGTTGTTAAGTAGTAGAAAACCAGAGTTAAATTTGCTGTTAGTGTAATGAAAAAGAATATTTTTTGTGCATAAAAAGTGCAAGTCTGGATTCTATACTATTGATAATGATTTCCTGTATACTTTCAGCCTAACCATCAATTCCAAGCCACCCAAAGACAGAACCATTCACATGGCAGCAGCTGCCCCAAGCGCAGGGATCCCTCTCCTAAAGGAAATCTATTTTCTGAGCTTTAGGTGGTACAAACTCATAGCTAATTTGGAAGGAGTAGAGCAATAGATTGGTCTTTTAATGCTTCCTTTCATTATCAAGGTAGCAAACCATTATTGTTTGTTATAGACATCCATTACCAGATATTTCAAGTTGTGACCCTCATATGATGCCATTGGGGGAAAAAATTTGCAGTCTATATTTCAAAGGGAGGTGCATGTAATTCGTGATGGTTTTCAAAATGAATGTATGCATTTTCCTTGGCAGCATTTCTATCTTAAGTGATCCAGAAAGTTAGGACTCAAGATTAACTGTTGTGTAGAAAACTATCAGAAGGGCAAGTACATAAGTACATGCATGCAACCTTTCCCTCATGAAATTAAAAAAAAAATTCTACCCTGGTGGGTAGAATTTGTGCCACAGATGGAGCTACAGCACTGTTGAATTTGATTGCTTTGGGAGATGTTGTAATTTTACTATTAGCAAAAATGTTTGTTTATAGCCCAAAGATGTGAAACTTTCCCTATGAATTCCAAAGGAACTTTGACACATCACCAACCTGCTATTCACAGATTTAAGTTTGTTCACAGATCCTGGCACTTTTTGTGCAGGATGGTCATAGCTACTAAACTCATTTCTTTAGGAAACTGGGCAGAGATTCTGGGAACCCCTTTTGTCCCCTGCCCCTGGATTTCTATCTTCATGTTTTCTTCCATTTCTCCCTGGTCCAAATGTCAATTCCATTTCAGTGCTTAAGTCTCTTTAAAAAACCAATAGTTGTAATTGCACTAGGGGAGGTTTAAGGGCATGTTAGGTATAGAAATTTATATTAATTTGAGATTTAACGTTTACCTTCCTGGAGTTCGAAACGATAATCCATACGATTGATTTCTTTTAAAGAAGTTCATCACTTAGTCAACAACAATTAAACTTTTGCTTTGACTAAGCGAAGGCTGAAGTAAGAATGATTGAGTGATTTCTTGGGACCTGTAATCTACTGGAGGATAACTAAGCTAATCAAACTTAATTTTATAAAGTTAAAGAAAAAGGCTATTCTTTTTAAACCGAGTGTCAGAAAAGGGAATTTTGTTTGTTTCCAATAAGATAAATGATCTTTTTCTTTTAACTAGAAGAAACTAAGAGGTAATCTAGTTCAGGTGGTAGGACATAGTGGGGAGGAAGATAACACAAACTATTAAAATAACCTGCATTGTTTTTTAGCCTGTGTCTATTCTCTTAGTCCCGGAGAGTGTGATGTCTCCCTAACTGTAGGGCAGAAAATCAGATGGTTTAAAAAGCCTTCTTATTCATGTATTTAACACTTATGTAGTACCTGTGACGTGCAGGCACTATTCTGAGCTCTTTATCGCTGTTAACCAGTTCAGTCTTCATAGAAACCTGAATAATAAGGTCTTATTAATACCTTCTGTTTAATAAATGAGGAGACTGAAGGAGAGAAAAGTTAAGTAAGTAACCTACGATTAACCACAGGCAGGCAGTTTGGTGCCAGAGTCTGCATTTAACCAGTCTGCTATAATGAGTTTGTGGATTTCATCTATGGTATTTCTTACCAAAGGATTAAAATTTGCATTCAATTTAGTTATACCACATTGATTTCTGTAATATAGGTACTTACTAGTCCCAGATGAAATGAACATGTGAACAGAAACACAAGTAAAAGGCGCAGTGTCGTATAACCATAATGGAAGCCTGTAGTTTTTAAACATTGTTGGAAACAACTGTGTCAAATATCCGCTGTGCTCAATTGTTATCCAGTTGTTAGAAATGAAGTTGCCCACTTTTGGCTTACCAGAAACCTCCTGAGCCTCTCTATGTGTTATTTTGTTGGTGACAATGATTAATTAGTTTTCCTATATGCTTCTTATCATTTCAGCCCACATGCTTTATATGTCATGCTGAAACGTGTATTTCTTTAGAATCTTTATTGTTCACAGACCATCTGTTCTTCTGCTGTCGGATGCTCTTAGAAAATCAGTATTCTGAGCCATATCTTTGAACTTTGGTGTCTTATTGGTCCTTGGGGTATTGAAGGATGCAGTTTTAGTTCTACTGATTAGTTATCTCTAAATATTTAATTTATCTCCATATATAGTATACCATCTTTTAAAAATAGCCGAAGTTTGGGATTTAAGTAGTATGCCAAGTAATTGAAGAGCCAGTGTCTGCTTCTTAGGCATAACTAGCTCACTAATTGTATGTAATTCTTTCAATTATTTTAATGAGCATCATACCAGTTTTAAATCAAAAGATATTCATGCAGAGGAGCAGTTTGTCTGCTTATTGCTATTTCCTAGGAAAAGAATCTTAAAAGGCTTGAATTATTACCGAATGCATCTTTGTGAATCCTGTCTCCAATGACAAAATAGCAATTATTTTCCTTTAACAAATTCAGCTTCAAATTTCAATATATATATTTTAAGTTTTTTAATACAGACTAAAATTCAGCAAAAGTCTATTTGACTTGGTCAAAATAATATTGTTTAGAAAAAATTTAAACAGACAGCCTTATTCTCAAGTACCAACAGCTATTAACTGAACTAATCTATTCACAGTGTTGCCAAACACAGATTATTGAGTCAATATGTTTCATTTAAAATGGTTTACACTAATATTAATTATGTGCCAAGGGGTGTTCAAGTCATCATTATTAATTTTCTCTTATAATTTTATTCTGTAATGTCCTTTTCTTATTGATATTACTTTTGAAAGCAGAGTTAACTTTTTAACTAGTAGAAAGCAATTGATTAAAACGCCTTTATTTCCAAATTCTAAATTTCAAAACTATAGTACACTCTCTTGAGTCCAACTAAAATGGTTAATATGTGTTCCTCAAAGTTTGTGATATTTGTTTTTTTATTTTTTATTTTATTATTACTATTATTTCTTTCCTCAGAGATCCTTGTTCTGATGTAATAATATTTGTTACAGTCCTTTGTGGAAAAGCCAGGAACACATGTCCCATCCCTGAAGAGTTCATTGTTGCCTCAAGACCCAGAGTTAATCTTTTAATTTTTAACTTACATGAATACCACTATCAGAGGCCCTATTCCAGGGAGCTTCCAGAGATCTGACCCAGACATTTTTTTTTTTTTTTTCTTTTTTGAGACGGAGTCTTGCTGTGTCACCCAGGCTAGAGTGCAGTGGCGTGATCTCAGCACTCCAGACTCCGCCTCCCAGGTTCAAGCGATTCTCCTGCCTCAGCCTCCCATGTAGCCGGGATTACAGGCACCCACTACTGTGCAAGGCTAATTTTTGTATCTTTTAGTAGAGATGGGATTTCACCATCTTGGCCAAGCTGGTCTCAAACTCCTGACCTCATGACCCACCTGCCTCGGCCTCCCAAAGTGCTGGGATTACAGGTATGAGCCACCACACCCGGCCAGACATCTTTTTTAAAGGATTAAAACAAAGCCTAAGGTACAGTGTTGACTGCCCTCACAGACCACCCGGGAGACAAAAGATTTCCCCCTTATTGCAGTTATTTCTAGAAAGAGATGAATCCTACACCTTTGCCCTGCAGGTGACAGAGCAGGCTTCACCCCCAGAGCCCTAAAGCTCCCAGTAGGAGCTAAACTCCTAAGATAGAAGTTAGGGCATACTAAATAAATCCCTCCACAAAATGACTTCAAATATGAGCCAATTGTGACTACTCGGGGTATTCCAAAACCAGCACCCAAATTGGGCATCTGACCTGTTGATTGGGAATGGTGATGCTTAGGAGCTTAATTTTGACATGTAATTATCATTATAAAAGGTAATTTTGTAATCGTAAACTAGACATGAACTATATTAAATGTCTCTAGTGACCTGCAGATTTATAAAGCAGAAACCATTCCATTGATTTGTTCTGTGTGTGTGTGTATGAATGATATAGGTAGGAGTATACTTCTCTTAAGGAGGAAAAATTTTAAATGAAGTCTAAATGAAATAAGTTATTTATAAGCAGTCACAGATTTAATGACTCCTGGGTGTAGTACAGTAGAGCCAATAGTAAGTGAAATAATTTCTCTAAACTCAGTCTCAGGTTTCCTCCCTTGGAAACCTTGTGCTTTTCAACATGCCATGATGACACTTGTGTCAACAACATTTCTCTTATGTCAGAAAAGCTTCAAATTATCACTGCTTTCCAGTTGGAATAAAAGATCAAATCCCTTTGGGATGAAAGGTTTCCTCTTTAATTTCTGGTTAAACAATTTTCAAATTGGAGAAAACAATGTTTTTAGATACTAAGGATGTATTTCTTGTCTGTATATATGTACGTGAGAGAACCTGCCCAAAGAGGAAGACAATGGGAAGTCCTTAAAGAGGACTTGTTTACCCAGGTGATGGGGTAAAAGAAACATCTGGAAGAAGGTGGCTGCTAGCTCTCAACACAGCCCAGAGGAGGAGGCAGTTGTACTTGATGTTGAAGTCTTAAGTAGCGATGAGCTATCAGAAGATCCCTTAAGCCAAGAATAGGCTAGACAGCCGTTCATTTTTTCAACAAATGCTTATTGTTCATCCATTGTATACCAGGTATTCTTGGCTTCTTGCTAGGAATGGAAGGTGAAAGAACCATTGTATCACCCACCAAGCTTGCTACATTGAGGGGCAGATGTGGCAAGGTAGTTTTGGTGGATCACAGAACCACCATCTGTGTAAATCCATCGCTTGAATTTGCTTGGATCCTGGAAGCTATGAGTCTACCACTGAAATGAGGTCATCACGAAAGGCTTGAATTCATATAGGTTACATCTTTCAAGCTTTTGGTCACAACCCACTAGGGAGTCATGAAATCAGTATAATGGTTGCAACCAGGATTTTAAAAAAATGATCTAACATAAAGTATGAACATATTTTGTGTCATACTAAGTATCATAAGTAACATACAAAATGTAACCATAAGTATCATATTACACCAAATGTTTGTTTCAGTTATACATACATGGATATGTAAATTGGGGTGTAACATAATAACATATACATCTTACAAATAGGTCACAGTCAAAAAAATTTGAGAAACTTTAGTCTATAATAACTCTCTCTACCCTGGTGTGTTTCAGCTTTCTCAAAATATTAGGCACACAGCAGCTCATGCATGATCTTATTATTTCTCCACTACACTGTTCAGGTCAGGAAAGGACCTGAGCAGAGACGCAGGAGTAGAAGAGGATTTGGTACCCTGGAGAGCCTCTTCTAAATAGGCTCATCATTTGTTTCATTGTTTTGCACTCCCATGGAATCACTTTTACTGAAGTGTGCTTTTGCCTTATGTTGTTGATCTTCATTGAAGACCACTTTAATAAATATCCCTATGAAATTCGTTACCATATATACTCTTTATACTGTCTGTACCACTATTACTGTCACTCTGTTTTATCTTAAAGTGCAATTGTTACAGCTAAATCCAGGTGAGATTGCAGGCAAGGGTAGTAGACGTTCTGAGTAGTTTACCTTCTGTCTTACGGACACGATGGATTGTGCCGTGTGTCTCGCTTGGGTATTGTTAATTGAGAGGCTCAGAACTGAATGTGCATTTGACCTATAAAAAGTGTGCAGTGCCTGAAGAAGTATAGTTTGTTGTATTAAGCTGTAATTCTGGCTCCATTTTTTTCTTCATTGTCTTGATTTACTCATTAAAAAAAATATTGCTGTTACATATGGGCGTCAGCTCATTTTCAGACTGAAGTGGTTATACATTAGTAAAGTGAAAAATTAGATATGGTGGGCAAGTGCTCTGATAGAGGTAGGCAGGTTGCTATGGAAGCACAGAGAATTGGTGTCCAGCCCAGCCTAGGGGAGGGGTGTTGTTAAGGAAGGCTTCCTGGAGGAAGATTCTGTGCATCATGCCTGGCACGTACCAGGCCCTCAGTAGCTGTTGGTACAATGAGAGATGGCATGAGAAAGAGAAGTTCGCTGGAAGGAAAATAAGTAAGTAAATTTAGTAGGGAGAGTGGCACATATAGAACTCTGGAGTGAAGATAGAACAGTGCAATTTGAGGAACTAGTATAGTATTATGATATAATAGGAATAAAGGATAGGAGAGGGGATTAGATGGGGAGGCTGGAAGGGAAGGCATGAGCCTTATCACCAGAACCTTGTAGATCTCACTTAAGGGTTTGTTTGTTATTTATTTGTTTATTTTTAAGGCAGCAAGCAGCCACCAAAGGTGAGGAAGCTGTAAGATGGGCTAGGTTTTTGCAGAAACAGTGGTGACTTCTGTTTTGTTCATCGAGATTGAGGTACTCACAAGGCCCTGGTTGAAGTGTCCAGAAGTAGCTCTGGGGCTCAGTAGTCAAGTCTGAATAAGGAGTCAGCCATGCCCAAGTAAAGCCACAGTACAGATGCGCTCACCAGCCTTCCCTGAAGTGATCATTGCCTCTGCAGCTCTGTCAGCAGTGTTCTTTTTCCACATTCATGAAATTTATCTCAGTTTACCTTCAGCGGCCAGGTACGGTGGCTCACGCCTGTAATCCCAGCACTTTGGGAGGCCAAGGCGGGCAGATCATGAGGTCAGGAGATTGAGACCATCCTAGCCAACATGATGAAAACCCCGTCTCTACAAAAAATACAAAAATTAGCTGGGCATGATGGCACATGCCTGTAATCCCAGCTGCTCAGGAGGCTGAGGCAGGAGAATTGCTTGAACCCAGGAGTCGGAGGTTGCAGTGAGCCGAGATCATGTTACTGCGCTCTGGCCTGGTGACAGAGCGAGACTCCATCACAAAAAAATTAAAAATAAAAATTTACCTTCAGCTACAGGTACATATATTCAACTTCCTACTTGACATCTTCAATTAGCTGTTCAAAAAGTATCTCATATACAGTATGTCCCAAATAGAATCATTGCATTCCCGCCTTCCCTTCCTAAGGCTTCACCGTCAGCTTTATGACTTTCTATTTCTACCCATTTGTTCCCAACTCTACCTGTCAGTCTCAGTATCTCTCTTGTTCTTTCACTGTCCAAATCTGTCTTCCCTCCCTCATCCAAGATATGTTGGTTTTTGTCTGGACTCTTGAAACAGGCTTGTACCTCACACGCCTACCTTCACTGTTGATTCTGCAGTCAATCTATCCTCTATTCAGTATCCAGAAGAGTTTTCTAAATGGAAATCAGATCGGTATCTAAGGTGTCAAATCCTCTGATAGCTTCACATTGTACGCAGAATAAGCCTCCTGGTCCATAAGGTCCTACATGGTCTGCCTTCTGTCTCTGTCTCCTAATCTTACTCTAGTCTCTCCTTTGTTCACTTCCCTCCAGCCACTGATGGTTTTCTTGCTTTTCCCTAGAACTTGTCCAGGCTCCCATCTCAGCTCTTGTTCCTTCACCTTGGAATATTCTCTACCAACTTGTACCATGGCTGTCTTCTCACTGTTTAGGTCACAATTCCAGTGTTTCTTTCTCAGAAGTTGTCCTTGATCCTCTGAGCCAAAGAAGCCTTCCAGTCACCTTGCGTATTATATTATCTTAGCACTTAGCAGAACTTGAAGTGATCTTACTCGTGAAGGTATAAGCTTCTGGCGGGCCGGGACTTTGTGCTGTTGACCACATATCCCCAGTATCTAGAGCAGTGCCTGGCACAAAATTGTTCAGTAAAGTTCGTTTCTCTCCTCCTGGCTTTGAATTGTAATTACTTGCATGAGTTTTCTTTGCATGCTTCTTGAAAGAACTGGAGTTACATGTTATTGATTTCTTTTTTTTCTTTTTTTTTTTTTTGAGATGGAGTCTCGCTCTGTCGCCCAGGCTGGAGTGCAGTGGCCAGATCTCAGCTCACTGCAAGCTCCGCCTCCCGGGTTTACGCCATTCTCCGGCCTCAGCCTCCCGAGTAGCCGGGACTACAGGAGCCCGCCACCGCACCCGGCTAGTTTTTTTGTATTTTTTAGTAGAGACGGAGTTTCACCATGTTAGCCAGGATGGTCTCGATCTCCTGACCTCATGATCTGCTGGTCTCGGCCTCCCAAAGTGCAGGGATTACAGGCTTGAGCCACCGCGCCCGGCCATGTTACTGATTTCTATATAGCTAATGCCATCAATAATTATCAGTAGTAGCAGATTAATCTGGGAGCTATAGAAAATAATTCTTGCATGGAAAAGTTATCTTTAAACTGATGTGGTTCAATTAATGAGAAGATTATAGATTACCAAGCTGTCAGCAAGTTGCTTAGGAGAAAGAGATTAAAACCACCCACCCACTGTAACCAGTGCTTTGTCATAGCAGCCAGGTGTGGTAGCTATTTTAACCCATTTTTCAGATGAGACTCGTAGAAGTCAGAGATGTTAACACACCTTCCCCCATCACATTGCAATAAGGAGTAGCTGCAGCTGAGAGCCCATCTCCACACGATCTGACTCTCAAACACATTCTCTGTATGCAGAACTCATGGTCTTCAGGCTGGCCTGAATCACAGGAACAAAGACCCAGGGGAGGTTTGTGGTGGGAAAGAGCCTTTGCACTGAGGGCTTACACTGAGTGTTCAGCGGATAGTATCTTTACTCCCACAGGCCAATTATTTCTTTATAGAGGTTTATTGTTATTCTCCGTGGAACTGGGGAAGATATTAACATATGGTAGCAAATCCATACCTCTTCCAATTATGGGGCAAGCAATGGTGTGGATTGTAGATGCCTGAACTGATGGAAACAGCAGAAAGATCCGGGGTAGAGGACTCTGCTTCTGGAAGCTGCCCATACATATAATAACACATGTGATCCTTCCAAATTCAGCCCTTGTGGTTAAATCAGGCTGCACTTCTTCCCCTAACTTTGAATTTGATAGTTTTCCTTCTTGCCTGATAGAATCTTAGGTTTAACCAAATGTTCCCTGAGATTAAAGACTTTCTGAGGAGGGAACAAGTAGGGTGGATTTACTTGGGCTGAAATTTGGGAATGACAAAAAGAAGTGGCCTAAATGTGGGTGGAGGGAGAAAGATAACTAGTGTATGACTCCACTCCACATTATGCTTTTGACCATTTAAGATTAGGTCACAGTAGATAAATTAAGTGATTCTGTCTAAATTTCTAATTATACTGTTATAGTTTAGAAACATCAATTAAAGTTGGGATGAGTTAAGCTTCATTCTTCAGCTCACATGTAGACATTCAGAGAGTGAAGTGGGCCTGTCAAATTCTCAGTTTCCCTAAATGTGCCTCAGAGGAAACCTGTCACTACTGGAATTTATATTTAAGATTTCTCCCATCTCTCAGGGCCGAGGTCAAACCTCTATCACAAGCCTACCCCTTAAAAAAAAATCAAAATATAAAATAAATGGTTTTTAGCTTTGGCCTTTAATGTATGTGCTGAAGAAAATCACATTGACTTTCATTCTGAAAAATCACACTTGGAAACTAGACCAAAAAAATTACTTCCATGCTCCAAATATAACTGCAAGGGATTTCTTTTATAAATTCTTGTCTAGATTATATAGCCTTATATAAATGTGTTTCTTGGATTTATATGTGTTTCTGACTTCTTTGAGAAACTATTTTAGGTAGCAGATTTAATAATTAATGGAAATTAAAAAGATAAAGTGGGGTGAACAGAGTTTTAAGAGGAAAGAAAACCTGAGGGAGTTCTAATACAGCAATCTTAAGGATCCATTCCCAGCCTAGGACCACATGGTGCTCTCTTCTGCTTGCTGGCTAAGGGTGGAGTCTTAACCTGGAAACTAGTGCTGCAAGTTTTAGATCTAGCATTTGATTATCCAAATTGGGGTATGTGATCATTTCTCTTGTCCAGACAGAAGACGTTCTAGCCAGAGCCAAGCTGTTGGGTGGGTACCTGCAAATCGAGACAGGGTTTTTCTTTGAAAGCAGCTTCAAATCCACTTCAGCCCTTGAGCCGTGTACTCAATGGAAATCCCCAAATGCCAAACTCAATTCAACAATTCCAAAGTGACTTTTTTTTCTGAAAAAGATTTCAGAGCATTCTTTATCATGTCCATCAAAACCTTAGTGATGCTTCTGGTTGTGCACTGTGTGGCCTCTTTCCCTGTAGGTAACTGAATGAATTGGCCACCTGTTTGTGGTTATTTGATGTTGAAACTTTAAAAGTTGGAGAATGTCAATGGAAGAGTCATATGGAGTTTATTCCACCTAACATTAAATCAAACAACAGCTAAGAGATTGCCCTCATTATACTCCGAAAGCCAGTTTTGTTTTGTTAGAAAATAATGCCCTAGTGGCATATAAGTCATATGTTTGATAGAAAATGTACCCAACTTTTCATTATACCTTGGCTGTAAATCGATAATTCATTTTAAAACGAGATCAAAGCCACCAAAGATCAAAAGCAGCAAAAAACATTGCTTATTGTTTTTGACAGATATTCTCATAGGTAGAATAGAGTGTATGAATGGTGATCTGAAGTTATGGAAAAATAGCTATCAAAATAATTGATCTGTAATTTAGAGAGGGATATCTTGAGAATTCACTCTTTTGAGAATCTCTCTTTAGAATTCATTTAGTAGGGATGTTGATTAAAAGGAGTTAAACTGAGCATGATGAAAATCTTGGTTTCCAAGCTGGAGCAGGTTTCAGAGTTTTGGTGGTAAGCCATCTTTCCCTGAAGCTCTGTTTGAGGTTGAAGAGTTGGGATTTGAGGACCTAATTTCAGTAAAGCTTGGGGAACGACTTGCTCTGTGTTAAAAAGTATGGGAACCAGATCTTCTGATTACTGATTGATTACCACAGCTCTGTAACTAGGATCCTAAATTTAAATTTATAAATTTATTAGTTTTTATTATTTTATTATTTTTTATTTTTAATTTAATATTTTATTCAATTTAGGATAATTTATTTATTATTTTTTATTTAATTTTTATTATTTATTAATTTATTAATTTTTGTCATTATTATAAAGCTGATATTCCATGAAGGGAGCAAATGTGTTACCTGAAGAATTTAGGCTAATTTTGATTATTCATCTTGATGTCACTGAACTATGATGTCCATTCTAAACAAGAGTATTTAAATCTTCTCCTAAATTCCTAATTTTTGCCTTCCATTTTAACATGGATTTTCCAAGATTGCAACTTAAAATATCTCAAGTTTAATACTGAGTGGGGTTCTCGCTTCGTTTCGATGTTTTCACAATAAAGAAAATATTAAAATGCTATTCAGGTTTTTATGACCATTGGATTAACATCATGCTTAATAGTGCAACAAAGTAATTAAAGAATTTTCCCACTTTTTAAAAAATTATAATGCTACAGGGACATATACCTGATCTTGTAGTAATAAACATCATGTTTCTGTGCCCAGCAGGAGTCACACACATTGTGGTGGCAAGATATTTGCTTGGAATCAGTGCCAGAGAATTCTGTTTTTGGATTTCTCTTAAGAAAAATGTATTAAATTTTATTCGCTTTTTAAGGAGAATATTCAAACATGAATTTTCACTTTTGCATCAGTTGCAAGATGAGTTACAAGGAATAAAAAGTGAGGTATTTCCTGTTTCCTGGAGAAAACGTGACAAAGTTAGGAAGATAAATATTTTTGTTGTATCAAAAAATTGTGCAGATCTGGAAAATAAGGAAACAAACCATTTTAATTTCAAAATAGTTCTCTACCATGATCTTTACAATAGTCTCTCATCAGTGCTATTCCCTAAATGTTTTTGTTTTAACATCATGATGCCAGTTTAACTTTTATGTGAAATGAGACTCTGGATATAAAAGTTAATGAGTGTAACATGAATAGCTGGATTTAATGTTGTGTTTAGTAGGAAATGTGACACATCACTAAATCTCTACATATCGTTCCTCCTTTTGTCCATCGATTTATTGCAGCTTTCTCAGAGTTATGACTTCCCTATACCTTTTCTTTCTAGGCTTGCAAAGGAAGACTTTATGCTGTCCAACAATTGTCTTAGAAAGAATTAGGTATCTCTTTTTCTCAGTGAGATTTACACCATCTCAGACTTTTTTAAATGGAAGTGCACAAAAATTACTTTTTTTTTAACTACAAATGTGATAATACTGTTTGGCTAGATATTGAGGGTAAAAGTCAATTAAAAATTACTGAGTTTTCTCCTTGAGCTGAAAAGCTAGTAGTAAGTATTTAGTTTTTATAATCTAGTTCATTAAACAAGGAAGGTAGGTCTAGGATATTTTGTATCAAAAAGCAATGATTAGCTCTAAATTCAATGGGATCATTTCAAAGCTCAGAAAATCCAGTTGAAAGGACTTCACTGAGACATTCTGAGCACCAAAAAGAATAATGAATAGTAGTTTAAGATACATTGAAGTAATAGAGATCCATGCATTCATAGTAATACTCAGAAAACATCGAAATGCCAGTACAGAGGATTTTAAGAGAGGAAATGTTTCTCTTTTCAGAGGAATGGCAACTAATAAATATAAGAATAATGAAAGAAGTAGAAAGTTATAATTTTGCAGTTCCAATCATATCTATTAATTCAGGCAAGGATTACCAATAGTTGCTTTAAAATCCAGATGGACTAAACGTATCACCTCATAGAGTTACTATTAATTACCAAGGGAATGAGTACTTTACAATGGAGTGCAGCTAGAGAGTCCCCATGCTAATCAAGGGATCAAGGTCAGTCTTACCAGTATTGGAACAACCTGACATATATGCCAATCACTGTGATTCATTCAGTAGTTCACAGCGTCCCCTATGTGGTATTAATGCTAAAAATGTTTCATTGAATCTAATTATGAGGAAACCATCAGACAAATATAGAGTGTGAGGCAGTCTATAAAACAATTGGCCTGGATTCATGGAGAAAGTCAGTATTATGAAAAAGAAAGGTGGGGATGGGAGTGGGGAGGGAGGATGTGCTAGATGAAAGAGCCTGAAGAGACATTACCCTATATAATGAGTATATTCTCTATTAAGATCCCAAAATGGAAGGGGATGTTTTAAGGCACCTGAGGGACAGTTGAGGGAATTTGAATATGGACTATAGTGTGTACGTTAGATATCATGCAATTGCTGTTAATTTTCTTAGATGTTGATAATAATGTATGGTTATATAGGAAAATATAATTCTTAGGATATTCATGCAGAAGTATTTAAGGGAGAAATGTCAAGATGTCAACAACCTTTAAATGGTTCAGAATTTTTTTTCTGTGTTTGTGTTAGAGAGAGAGATGAGAATGAAGGAAATAAAGTAATTTTATGTGACAAAATGTTAACAATTGCTGAATCTAAGTGAAGAGTATACTTGTATTTATTAGACTATCCTTGTCCTTTTAATTTGCTAAATTTGAATATGTTAAAAATAAATAGTTGGGGAAAAAGAGTGGGTGTGTGTATTTGAAAAGTGTATTGTTTAGGGAGGTGGACATCATGGCCGGGCGCAGTGGCTCATGCCTGTAATCCCAGCACTTTAGGGGGCCAAGGCAGGAGGATCGCTTGAACTCAGGAATTGGAGACCAGCCTGGGTAACAAGGCAAAACCCCGTCTCTAAAATACAAAGATTAGCTGGGCATGGTGGTACGTACCTGTAGTCCCAGCTACTCAGGAGGCTGGGGTGGGCAGATGGCTTAAGCCCAGGAGGCAGAGGTTGGACAGTGAGCCGAGATTGAGCCACTGCACTCCAGTCTAGGTGATAGAGCCAGACCTGGTCTCAAAATTAAAAAATAAAAAAATAAAGAGGTGGACATCAATACATGAACCACTAGGGTCCATGAGGAAGTTTTTGTCCGTGTAACAAGAAATAGAAAAAATACGCCAGATTTTTCATGAAAATAAATGTCTGTAAAGGACTATTCTTTATAATAAACATGTCCTTACTATTTTATCTTTGTGCCTAAATGCCCTTTTTGGTAACAATGTTTAGTACTGGTAATATTTTGTTTTTAAACAAGTCTGTAGAACTTGCATGTGGGGAGCACACTGGATTAAAGCAGTGTTCAGTTCATTCATTCAAACACACACTTCTTGAAGGCCCATTATATGCCAAGTCCTCTATGGGCTCTGGGGATCTAGAGGTGAACAAGACAGAATCCTGGCTTATGTTTTTCACCCAAGAGATGTTCATTTTGTCTTCCCCAGGGATGACCAGGGGGAGCAGGAAGAGGATGGGCACCTAAAGGAAATCCTTTGAGTCATTCTCTAGGCATTCCCCTATGTCACCCAAATTAGTCCCATTTATCTATCATGTGTTTTTGACACACTGCTTAAGATGTTTCAAAAAGTGTTCTGCTGTATATTACATGAAAACCATTTTCATTTAAAATGAAAAAGAATTACTTTTTGTGAAAGGATGCTATAGTACATTTGTTGGCCGTTAGATAAAAAGAATGTATCTCTGCCTGCACGCCTCCTGTTTCTATTCTAAACTCATTTTTTAAAGTGAATATACTTGATGAGGTGACTCTGTAGTTGAAATTCTTGTAGGTTTTCTGCTTTTTCTTCCCCTGCAGACTGAGGGAGGACTGATGAGACAGTGGCCAAAAGACACCTCTGCCAGTTTTTTGCCAGCAATAAGAAAATGGAGGGTTTACCTCTAAGCAAAAAAAAAAAAAAAAAAGTATAATAATAATAATAATAATCCTTTTTTTTGCTTATTTCTTTTTTACTTAGAGGTAAACCCTTCATTTCCTTATTTTTCTAACTAACTGGCTTTTTCCCACTTCACCTAGTCTGTCCAGTTCTGACCATCATGTCTCCATCTCAGTTATGTATTAAAAGGAGGTGCTGAAATGACTGGCAAAACATTTGTGTATTTCTGATAGAGTGAATTATATTAAGGTTAATATTAATTTTTTTAAAAAATTCCTTACATGTGAGGTTCATGATAAAGAACATGAAGAAGGAGGATGTGGCACTGGAATTTTTATTTAATTCGAGTTCTTGGTCTCTGGAAAACAGTAGTTCCTGAATGTCAGGAAGCCAGCCACTTTTTAACACTTCCACAGAATAGCACTAATGCTTATCAAACACTTACACATACAGAAGAACTCCGAGTTACTTTAAGAAACTTTAAAGTTTCTTTCCCTGTGTTATAGTTGATCACTTTCCACCCCCAAGCTATTATGATCTGGTTGGTGTTTTTGTCATTGTTACCCATCAGGAGGTAGCAAAGGTGGTGAAAGTCTATGGTCATTCAGACAGGCTCCTATTAGAGTGTCTGCAGAGTAGTGTAAGTCCAGATAATCGGTCAATGCTATGACCAGAGTGATTTCTTTAAGTATTCCTAAATAAACTTTTTGGGGCATTCCTAAGAAATTACAAAAATTACTCACAAATGCCAAATACCTGTGTTCCTACCACCCTGAAGAGCCACCTGTTAACATGTTAGAATGTTTGTTTTGCCAATGTACACTGGAACACACACACTAGGAGTGCAAGAGCTCATCTGTCTTATTCACTGCTAGACCCACCCCTTTCTCCAAGAATGCCTGATGCACAGTAGGTGCTCAGTAGCATTTGTTGAATCTTGAATAATACAGGGCATCAAAGATAATGTAATAGCATCATTTGACCACTACTAACAGTCTCACACTTCTTCCCCTTTCTCCAGAGGCACTCTCATGAGTTCAGTTGGACACTTCCTGTTTGTTTTTTGTGTTCAAACATACATGTATTCATGAACAGTGTATAGTATTGTTTTGCATGTTTTACAGTCTACATAAATGGCGTTGTACCACTTGTATCTTTTTTGAAACTTGCTTTTTTCACTCAATATTATATTTTGAGAGTTGTTCATGTTGCTACATGTAGTGTTTATTTTTCCTTTTAACTGATGTTTCTTCATTTAAAATACTTCATTTTAGTTATTCATTCTTCTACTGATTGGCTTTTCGATTGTTCTGACTTTTTTGCTGTTATAAATCTGCTTCTTATTAATGGTCCCCCTCCTTTCTTCTCTCTCTTTGGGAATAGAAGCATTTTAAAAATGATAATATTAATCTCTCATAATCACAGCCAATTATTGAAGCACTGAGAGGTCACTGATTGGCACTGTTTGCCAGACACTGTGCCAAGCGCTTTGTATTTATTAGCTTATTTAATCTTCACAATTTATTTTACAAACTAGAAAACTGGAAGCTGACTTTGCAAAAACATTGGTCAAAGTCCCATAACCCAGGAAGTGGCAGGTTCAGGATTCAAGCCCAGTTCTTGGATGCCGAAGCCATGAGCATGAGACATACTCCTTCCCTCGTCCTGATGGAGGGATGTTGAAGTCAGTGTGGCCTAAATGAGTTCCAAAAAGTGGACAAGAGTAGCGCGATGAACTAACGATCTTCCTTCTGTCAAAAAGTTGAAATGTCTGTTGCCATGCTTTCCATCTTCATGGGAACATGTTTTGCTCGCCTGTCATTTTAGGAGTTGAATCAATTGAAAGATTCCTCACTATCACTTACAATGATCTTTAGGTAGATAATTGGGACAGACTACTTGTCTTGTTGAATTAATCTTTCACAAGGAAAAGGAAAGTAAAAAGTCATCTGTGGGACTTAACCATCAACTGTAACTCTTATGTATGTGTTCATAGTCATACCTTTAAGAATGCTTCTGAGGGCTATGTGTTGGGAAAGGGCAAGAGTCTTTGTTTTGGGCAATTCTGGAAAATATATTTGAAAATATATTTTTACTTTTTCTCCTTTCATCCAGCAAGGATGTTTTCATGCTAATTTAATGGGTCATAGAATGAGTTACATTTGAAGTAAATTGCCTAATCAAGTATGAAATCAGAAATGTGAAGAACGAGAATTTTTCAGGACTTTACCAGTGGAAGCCTTTCTGATAAGCACGTAATACTGGTGCCAGTGATGGTGATGGTTATAGGGAATGCTTTTTACTTATGTACTGCCTTTACTTTAAAGAGACACAAATCATTTACATTCACAAATTGAGGAGCCCTGTATTTCTATCCCATTTTATATTGAAAACAATTGACATGAGAAAAATAAAGAACTTGGAAAAAAGAAAGCCCCAGCTCCAGGTGGAAGGAGTAGGTGGCCTTCCTCAGGAGGTTTGGAAAGGATGCCTCAACCCCTGACACTTTGCTTTCACGAAGACTAACATTCTATAACTGGACTTCTTTTTTGTTTTTAAAAATTCTTTTATAAATGTTCAGAATAAGAAGAGGATGCCCTAACAAAATTTAATGATGACCAATGGAGTTTTAAAAATTATTTAGAGATTTTTTTTTTCATCTAAGGAGAGGGAAAGAAAATAAAGAAAAAACTTCCTTAGAGATATAATGTAAAATGTAAGGTGACCAAAGTTCCCACTAAGGTATAAGGTATCATCAATATTGAATTACACTGTAGGTAGGTAACTTGTGCTGAATCCTGGCATCAGATCTTTCCCTGAAAAGTTTTAATGACTAAAGAGGCAAAAGAATTCAAAGATACTGCTCCTAAAATGCAGTGTGAGCACAGAATGATGTAAATGGCCCCAGAAGAGACTCTTGTACATGCCTGCAGATACACTGTCCCCACTTAGTTCTTGAGACTGGTCCTGTGGTCCAGGAGCCAGGACTTGCATGGGGTTCTTTAATAACCATCCTCTGCTTTGTCCATTATGTGCTTTGGAGCTAATAAAGCCACTATCCCCCAAATGAGGTTAATGCCTTGTGGGGTTGGTAAATATCACTTTGATACATTTAGCGAGAGAAATAATATCTGTAGGTTAGGCGTTTCTGAAATTTTTCAAGCTGTAATTGTGCTTCTGCTTATAAAAAGCCAGTTTGGATGTCTTAAGCCATTAATATTTTGGCCTCATTCCTGCCTCATTCCTTTGCTATGAAGGCTTTTTATGTGTTTTAGCTTTTCTGTTTCTTTGTTTGTGAATGGTATCCCTCTCCCTCCCCTTTTCTAGTAATGCTGTTGCTTTATCTCTTTTCCATTCATATTTTTTTCTTTCTTTTTGCTGCATGGAGACTCTCTGCTGTACAAGTGTAAGTATTTTTTGGTGGCTTTGCGGTTTCTGGCTCTACTACTTTATATTCTTGTGCTCCATTTGCTTCTGTGCTGCCTGGCTGGTCTCCCAGGAGACTGTAGTGTCGTCGTCCATCTGCAGATCCTGAATGAAATAGGCAACAATTTAGAGACAAGATTGGATTTTACAAGATGGTTCAGCTAGCAAAACAGGCGATGAATTTAAAATATCTCCAGCCATGTGTCTGAAAGCAAGCAGAGTGTTGATGAAGAGGATACAAACATTCAAGAGGAGACAAGTGCTTATTCCACTCATGTAATAATAATAATAATAACATTACTTTTAAGGTTTTTTCCTGATTCTTGTCATATTACTTGTTTTGGGCCCAGGGTTGTAGAAAATCGATGTTGTAATTTGCTTCTTATATTAGAAGAACTTTCCTAATCTTCTTCTCAACTGGTATTGTTATGATTTTTTTTTCTTTCTACAGCCTTGGTGGTGAGGGGGAAGTAATTATGGATTCTTGAGCTTGGAATGAGAGTGTTATTTATTATTTTTTGAGCAAATGGTGACAAAAACAAAGCATCTCTTTATATTTTTATAGTGACATAAGCAATCTGACTGTCATTTTTAAAAAAAGCGTGTCTAGGAATTACATGTTAAAAGTGGGTTTGACAGGAAGAAAAAGGTTATGTTATTTGTAAGGTTCCAAGATTAGTCTTTAACTTGTAGTAAAAGTAGACATATCTCAATTGAGCTATGTGCAGAATAGTTTAAAATTTATTATAAAAATTTGATCAAATGAGTACAATTTCAGAGTAATGTAGACATTGATGCTTTTGGATTCTCAGAAAATAGAGTTATGGCCTTTTTGTTCACAGTGTCTGCCACAGTGAGGATTTATTGATGATTTGTGATGTTAGGACAAGAAAGAAGTCTGTGTTTAAGATTTTCCTGCTAAAATTACATTTAAAATAAGGGTTTAACACATTTTTCCTCATATTTCTTTAGGATATGGGTATTGGAAATTATACCTTATTGCTTACAAGATTCATTTTTTAAGATAAGTTAATTTTGTCTAGGCCTCAAGTTGACAGTGTTAACCATTGATTGATGAGAGGTCCGTTTGCAGTATGTACCTCTTCTTTTTCAAATGTTGACCCCCTTCATCTGATGAACAGTTTGTGATTTCTCTGACTCAAAAAATACTTAGGCATTAACAGATATCAGGGAAAGGTCAATAAGGACTAAGAAACAGTTTGAAAAAATTGACCTTTCATTTTGGTACCAAAAGGGAAGAGAGCTAACCGTGTTAAAGAAGATGGTAAAGTCAGATTGTTTTCTTTTTCTGGGATGTAATTCAACAACCCAACAGTTGTGGAGAGGAGGAGGAAGGAGTTCAAATAAACCAAATTTCTAGACAAACATTAAATATTTGCTCCTAAATATACCCTTAGGTGGATAATTATAGTACGTTTTTATATTTCCTCTTGCTTTAGGTTTATATGTAATGGCATTGTAGGAATAAGCCAATAAGATTAAGGAAGTCCACATTTTCTGTAAAACTAAGGAAGAATTACTTCCAAAGAAAAGCAATAAAAATGTGAGAGAAATGAGATTGATTTTTTTTCTCTGTTGTCACACTTAAATCCCATGAGGGAAAGATATAGAAGCTGGGTTACCTTCTTAATACCAATTGTAGAAACTAGCCTGATTACAAATTCTATTTTAACAAAAGACCATTGATTCTGTGCCAGAACTTCAGAACTAAAAGATATGATGGGTATAGTTTTATGGGAAATGTAATTAGAAGTTACTTACCCTTGTAAAAAGCACACAAAGTAAAGGAAAGCAAGTGAAATACATTAGAAGTGAGTTTTTCTGATATTCAAGCTTTCTATATTGGGCTTTAAAGCATTGGAAAACAATACCAAGAGGAGAAAACTAGCTCCCCTTTGAGTGATATCAACCGTCAAATTATCCTGATGATTTTGTGTGTTTCTTAATTATGTCTATGAAATGAAATTAAGCTGAATAACCTGTTCACAGATGGACATGAGTTTGTAAATGTGATTCTTTCTGTACATATTATATATTATGTCATTTATTTTATATATAGTACATATTTTTATATGTTTAAAATTGTAATATATTTGCAATATAATTTTTATGTTTTACATGTATTTGGTATCATAAAGGCTTTCATGATATGGAAACTTAAACTAGACTATTTTTGCCCATGAATACACTTTCTGTAAAATCTAATCAAGAGTCAGGGAAATAAAAAAAGACATCTTCAGTCCATGCATTTTTAAACATCTTTCCTCTTTATTTGTGACAATCTAAATGAAATTGGCTAAAAAATATATCTGGAGCTACTTCTTGATTATTTTACCTACCACGGTTGTGCATAAGATGGATAGAATACTGAAGAACTTGTTGCAACCAAACACAGCATATGTTTTGATAGCTTGTATCTCCTGATAATTATTTTCAGAGATTTCACTTGTGAATAGACCAGGCAGGCCACTAACTTCTTCAGCCAACTGCATGGCTAACTTTGGGGAGAACTGCCTTAAACTGGATTCCTTTCCATTTGCATTGGGTTAGCTGAGTTTTTATTGAACCCGCAAAGCCTGTTACTTTATAAATAGCTTTTTCTCAGATTGTCTGCCTTTAACGAAACCTAAAAAAAGTCAAATCAGCAAGTTTCATTTTGTATTTTAGGAAAACAAGTCTGAATTTCAATACAATTGCTAATCATTTTTTTCTCTCCCTTTTCTCTCGACAATACATAATAGCAAAACGATATTATTATTAAAACTGACATAATTGTCAAAACTATAGATTTGTTTGCTTTAAATATCAGTATCAGCCAGTTTCTCCTTGGAGCTAAAGAATGTTTTTCCATCATGTAGATTTTTTTTTTTGAGGAAGCATTAGATGAAAACCTATTAAATGAAATGAAAGTATGCAAACTAAGTTCTTTCAGTTACGTTACCTCCTAGTTTATACACATACCAATTTCCTGATATCAAACCAGTGAAAACATCCCTAACATCCATTCATCTGTGTGTGGGTCATGAATTATGTGGCAGGAAGGATGCTGGCCTGACCCTCCTCACTGGGTTCTGTCCATGGCTCTGCTCCTTCTGACAACATGAATGTTAGCCTTTTTCACCTCTGTAACTCGATTTCATCCTTGGAGTTGATTTCTGTAGGTGATAGCAAAGCTTCCCTCCATCTTTGACATTTGTGTGATCCTATTGAGGGAGAAGATAGTGCCTTTCTGAGGGTTGGCTTTGCACCATAAACAGTTGACACCAGTACTAGCAAAGTGCTCTTCAGTTTCAGCCCTTGATTTGAGTTTGGGTTTCATTTTTTAGAGGATTGACAGGATCAAAGACATTTCACTGAGAAGTGCCAACAGATACAGATTTTTGAATCCTAGCACCTTTTCCTGGTCTTTGCCCATGATGTAAAGATCAAAATCTTGGGGGCAAGATGTGAAACGAGAGAGTGAAACTGCTTAAATCATTGACGTGACACAGAAAGAGGTCAGGGTTGCTTACACTGATGTTACTGTGAGAGTGATCAGTGAATAGTAGTGTTTTCAGTTTTTCGTGACTGATTTTTACAGTCTTTGATTTTTATTTTTGTATCCATTTTAACATCCTCTTATACAGCTTGTAATTAAATTCATTCATTGTTCTTTTCAGCTATGTAAGTGGAATTCAACTGGTTAGGGATGGGGGAACAAAAGAAAGAGGTTAGCTGTATCATTTGAGAAATTGTAAACATTTAGAAATAGTTTGGTCTTTTCAGTCAGGCTTTCAATCAACCTCTAAAGCAAAGAAACAACTACTGAGTTAAACAATCGATCCAGAATGTTTCAGAAGTTTGAAAGGCGAGTTTTTGTGGCTACCTGTTTTTTTTAATTATTATTATTTCATTTCTAGATGACCCCTAAATCCAAAAGGAAGAGTATCCATAGCCGAATGCTGCGGCCTGTTTCTAGGGCTTTTGGTAAGTGTTTTGCTGCTGCCAGTCATTTTCTTGGCACCGTGAAGCACCCTCAGCAAGACCTTAGACCATTTTAGGGATGTTCCTTATGGATGCACTGCATGGGTAATTATTGAGAAAGAGTTAAGTGATCTGTGAATGGGTGTTTGCTATTCTATGCTAGACTTAAAATTAGTTTTAGGAATTTGTTTATCCATCTCCATTCATTAAGCTTCGGCCTTGGGCTGTTTTTTTGTTTTGTTTTGTTTTTAATTTTAGAAATGGAGTTTGATCTAGATAAAGCGCTGGAAGAGGTACCAATTCACATCGAAGACCCGCCCTTCCCATCCCTCAGACAGGAGAAGCGGAGCTCGGGATTTATCTCTGAGTTGCCCTCTGAAGAGGGGAAGAAGCTGGAACACTTTACCAAGTTAAGGCCAAAAAGGAATAAGAAGCAGCAACCCACCCAAGCAGCGGTAGGTGGACTGGAGAGGCCCCATCTCTCACACCCTTTTCTTCTCTGGGGAAACTTGGAGGGTCTTGCTAAAGTGCTTTGCACAAACATGAAAGCTATGGTTGAGGAGACTAGAACCTCTTTGCATGAGATATACAAAGTATCTCAACTTGGTGCTCAGTAATTTTGGAGAATGAACAGATTGTGTCACTTAAATAAAACAACATAATTGTGGAGAAGACAATGCTGTAAAATTTCCAATTCTTCAGAACAGAGCTGCCCTTGGAAATCCTTAGATAGATAAGGATTATCTAGGGTAGGAAATCCTTATTCTAGATAAATGTCTCTAACACTTTACAGTGTCAGGGCAAAAAAGATACAAGTAGCAAAAGAATTAATTGGTAATTAAAAATTGTTTGATTCTGGAGTGCACACATGCATTCCCCCGTCCACAAAATGATGTAACTGAAGTGTTGGAGAAGAGCCCTAAGTGGGAGTCCCGGTGTGTGATTCTTGACATCCTGCTCTTTCTACTCCAGTAGAAGACTCAATTGTGTGTGCTGATGAACCTTATTGTAGTTTACCCGTGTCTCTCTCTGGTTAATGTCTTTTCTCTCCTTTATAAAGACATTAAAAAAGTTCGCCTGTGCCAACTGTCTCTACTGCCTCTCTTCTTCACCTTCCTGTCATTCCACAATTTACCAAAATCTTCCTTCTGTATCTACCCACCCTTGAAACCACCCTCCCAAGGTTACTCCAGACCAAATCCCGTGGACTCTTTTCAGCTGTCCGTCATCTTACTTGATGTTTCAGCAGTTCCTTGACACAGAAAGCTCTGTCATTCCCAACAGGAGATTTCCCGTTGATCTCTGAGTCATCACACTCCTTTCTTTTCCACCCACCTCTCCAGCAGTGTCCTTTCAGTTTTCCTGTCAGACCCATTTAAGTTTTTTATTGTCTGTCTGGGTGATGTCATCTGAACTCATGGTTTCAGTCTCTGTTGTTGACTGTAGATTTCTGGATATCCACTTGCCTCCTAAATTTGAATGAGTACCTTGGGCTCAAAAATTTGAAACTTAGATCCCACCTTTCCCTATAAACCTGCCCTTCTCATATCCCCTGTTCTTCTTGGGACATCATCAGTTGACAGGTTAGAAAGCTGAATACGATCCTGATCACCAGCTCTCCCTCTTCCTCCTTGCTATGGCTACCTCCCATCCTGAGCTCCAGCCCTGTAATGCTGCATCTCTTTTCTTATTGCTTCCCTCCATCTCCTGGGCTGAGAACTACTTTCAGATTTTTTACATCTCCACTACATCTCTTTTGATAGTGGAGAACTATCCACTTCTCTATACTCTGTCCACCAGTGCTCTGGGAAAAAGCCAGATCTATTTAGACCTCTGGCCATAATACATTATTTTGGGACTTACGTTTGTGTTACACAGTCCCTAAGGGAAAACAGCCTAGAGTATGCCAACCCTGTTATTCCTGGCTTCATTGTGGACAAAGGTGAAATCTCTCTAGAACAGATTGATGAGGTTGGGACATGCTACCCCAAAATATGGTGCCTCGGCATTTGAGAAAATGGCAAAAGCAGGAAGGTCATTCTCATCTTCCCCCTGCCTTTCTCCCTTGAAGCAGATCATAAAACCTTCATTCAAGAAGAGCCCTCTGTATAGCCAGAGGAAAGAAATGTCCTTATCTCTGAAGACATGGGGACAGAGGGAAGAATCTGAACAAACAGGCCTTACTAAGTGCCCCCAGTTTATTACCATTAGATCATAGTTGTTTCTAAAGAAGGCAAGGCTTCTTCCAGGAAGCCCTCCTCATCCCTCCCACTGTGTTCCCACAGAGCTAGGGTCACATGACACCAGGAAAGTTGTTCTCACAGACTGTTTGTGCACAGTGCACAGCCTGAGCAACTCTCCATGGAGGCCCCACCTCCTCCGGTGCCTGATGCTTACTCTGTCACAGCTCTCATCACACAGAGTTTTCTCAGCTGACTCCTTGTCTCTAAGTTCTGTGTAGGCAGGGCCTGTGATTTATTATTCATGCTAATATGCTCAGTGCTTACATTGGGTTTTGAATATAGTAGGGGTTCAACAATACTTATTGGATAAGTAGGTGGATAGCTGGAGACATAGATGGATGAAGGTCACAATAACTTACCTACCTGGTTGATAATTTCCTCACTTTAGATCAGGCTTTTGTTGTGTTTGGTTAATTTCTCTCATTTGAATCCAAATAGCTTGACACCATTTCAAAATACAAAAAAAAATTCTAGTTTGTTGTTTTCTAATTTACTGATTTTTTACTTTTTTAGTCCATTATTACATATCCTTATAGGGATATACTTTCTTTTTTAAAAATAAGGGAAAGATTTTTGTAGGTAGATAAAAAGACAACCCCCGTCCCCACCCCCGCTCAACAACAACCCACACTTTCTAGAACACACCTAGGTTCTAGGGTGTTACTGAGTAAATGGTTTCTCTATGGATCTTTCCATATGGAATAACATTAACAATATAACTTGTCTGCAAAATGGCTTAAGTTTATCCTTGATAAAATGGTGACTCATGGAAAGAGATAATCTTGTGTACTACTTTCTTTTCTTTTTTTTTTTGAGATAGGATCTCACTCTGTGACACAGACTGGAGTGCAGTGGCACAGTCATGCCTCACTGCAGCCTTGAACTCCTGGGCTCAAGCAATAACAATCTTTCCACCTCAGCTTCCTGAGTAGCTGTGACTACTGGTGCATGCCACCATGCTTGGCTAATTATTTAAATAATTTTTTTTGTAGAGGTGGGCTCTTGGTATGTTGCCCAGGCTGATCTCAGAACTCCTAGCCTCAAACTACCCTCTTGCTTAAGCCTGCCGAAGTGCCAGGATTGCAGGCATGAGCTACCATACCAGCCTTTTTTCCCTAAATGTTTGAAAAATAGAAAAGAAAGGAAGGAAGCTGTGGCAGAGTCCTATTTGAGGTGCATACTAGATATTGCAAGGGAGAATAGATATTTCTCATCTATCACTAGGTTTCTTGGCTGAAGCACCTGTAAAAAAAGACAGGTCATCAAGAGAAAAGCGTAAGAGAATTTATTTTATGTAAGTTTTATACGACATGGAAACCTTCAGAAATGCAGACTCAAAGAAATATTTTTGTATTTTTGTATTTTTATGCTAAGTTTGATGAAGTGAATAGTTACAGAGAAGTAGGATTAGACAAAGAGGGTATGATCTAATGGTAATAAACTGGGGGCACTTAGCAAGGCCTGTTTGTTCAGACTCTTCTCCCTCTCCCCATGTCTTCAGAGACATTTTTTTTTTTTTCCTGGCTATAGGGAGGACATTTCTTTTATCTTCCTGTAGGGAGGGTGCTTCTTGAATGAAACTTTTATGACCTGCCTCAAGGGAGAAAGGCAAGGGGAAGATGAGAATGGCCTTCCTGCTTTTACTATTTCCTCAAATGCCAAGGCGCCATATTTTGGGATAACATGTCCCAACCTCATCAGTCTGTTCTAGAGAGATTTCATCTTTGTCCATAATGAAGCCAGGACTCACAAGGTTGGCATACTCTAGGCTGTTTTCCCATAAGGACTGCGTAATACAAAGGTAAGTTCCAAAATAATGTATTATGGCCAGAGGTCTAAATAGATCTGGCTTTTTCTCAGAGTACTGGTGGACTGAGAAGTATAGATTAGCACACCTTTATTTGAGTTCATAGTGAAAATATATTACCTTATGATATCACACTGCTTACAATTTCCAAAGTGCTTTCATGTCTAACAGCCCTGTGAAGCTGCCACACAGGCACCATTATTTAAATTTTTCAGTTAAGAATGAGGATGCTGTGGCTTACTTTTATTACTAGTGTTTAGTAAGAGCAATTATTAACAATTATCATTGTTTTTCTTCCTATGATTGAGTAAAATCAGTTCATCCAAAGCCTGTCTTAGCTTTTCTAGAGTTTGTCTCTGAACCCTAATGCCTCAAATGAACTTTTCCAGGTGTCAGAATTCTCAACGCCAAGACTGAGTTAAATGCCAGCATGCCAGTTTCTTCCAGGCCAAACATGTTGTAATGACCGATTTTTGTGCTAAAAATGTACAAATAGATATTTGTATAAATATGAAGTGTAGATAGCCTATTTTTAAAACAAGAAACTAGGCACAAAAATTTAACCTTAGATCAAACCACAGTCGTTTTAAGAACAATGGATATAGATATTTTAGTTATATGTTTTAATTCCACCTCTACCACTCCAATAACAAAAACAAAGATGTTTTTTAAATAACAAGAGATAGAATGTTTCTTTCTTTTTTCTTTTCTTTCCTTTCTTTCCTTTCTTTCTCTTTTCTCTTTTCTTTTCATTTCTTTTCTTTCTTTCAGTAGATAAAAGAATTCTTAAACATTACATTATAGCTGCTTAGCCCATAGAGTGTAACCTTCTACTGTAGTGGTAAGAGCAGGATGCCAGGCTCAGCCAGTGGGCTCTCCCACTCCCTGACAGTGTTTATGTGGACAGAGGCTTGTGGGTTTTTTTTTTAAAAACCTGAGCCAACTTGTTTCTAAATACCAGCATTGCCTACATCGTAGAGTTGTCATGAAATAAATAGGATAAATAGAAATAAATAGGATAAAATAGAAATAAAATAGGATATTTTATTGAAATAAATAGGATTAAAATATGCCATCCTTTACATAAAAGCATTGTTCTTCAAAGCTAGTATTTCCATTTTATTAATTTAGTTATCTTTACAATATAAATCTTATATTTGCTTTTGCCTTTGTACCTATTCTCCCTTTTCTATACTTAAATGGAGGAGGAATAGAAAAAAATTCCTGGAAACTGATTTAATACCACACTCATTTACCCTCATTAATTCAAAGGGATTCTTACCCATGTTTACTAAGAAACAAATTAGCTAACTTTACATAAAATTTTATTCAAAAATTATTTCCTCAGTTGAATTGACTGTCAGAAAGTCTTTACTTTTGGGAAAAGAGCGTCACATGGGTAATTTAAGAGTGGAAATGCCATTTTCTCAGGTACCAGAATGTTCCAGCTACAGCAGAGAAAAGGGGGAAAATGTGTAGTGTACAGTGAGTCCTCCATATCCACACATTCTGCATTTGAGCATTCAACCAACTCTGGATTGAAAATATTTATTTAAAAGGCAATTAGAAAAACCACAACAATGAAAAAAACTATATAAATTTTAAAATACAGTGTAACAATTATTTACATAGCATTTACATTGTATTAAGTATTGTAAGTAATCTAAAGATTATTTAAAGCACACAGGAGGATGTTTGTAGGTAATACACAAATACTATGCCATTTTATAGCAGCGACTTGAGCATCTATGGATTTTTGTGTCCTCAAGGGTCCTGGAACCAATCCCCCTCGGATACTGAAGTTCAGCTCTATTAGGTAGGGTAACACTAGCTACTATATGAGATAAACTTTTACTATGTTAAATCTCTGATATTTTGGAGATTATTTCTTGTTCATATCATAGTCCATTGTGAGTATTTCCAGCAAGGGAATGCTATAGTTGTCAGGGATCCAGGCTACTTTTACTTTGTGGCTCTACCTTCCTTTTTGGTCCTTCAAGTCATATGCATTCAGCTGGAGGATGACATAAAGCATGAAGGCCCATACCCCTGAGGTTTTATGGGCCAGGTCTGAAAGGATGAGCTTCATATTCATTTGAATACCACTTTCCAGAACTTGGCTACGTGGCCAGCTAACTGCAAGTGAGCATTCTAACCATGACACCCACCAGGGATGGAGGCGTGCTTATACTCACTCATCCACTGCCAGTTAGCTATTGCTCCTTTCTACTTTTTCCTAACATAACTGTAGGTGAAAAGTATTCCTTTAAGGAAAAATCATTGAAAAATTTGCATAGAGGTGCGGATAAAACACTGGACTGGGATATAATGCTGACTCTACCACTAACTGGAATAATCTCCTAGTGGAAGGAATTTTAAAGATTACTCAATATTCAAGGGAATATGAAGTCCAGGGCAGATAACTGATTTGTCTTTGATCATTCTCTGAAATATTATACCATGCAGTGGATTCACTTGGTGTGATATGTCAGTATCAGTCAGTTTGCCATATATTGGCATAAGGCGTAGCCCTACACTAGTCGGCCCAGTGATGAAACAAACCAACTCAAATTAAAATAGACTAACTCCTGGGTAATAGGTTTTCTCCTGTATGCATTGACTCATGGTGTCATAAGGGTGAAAAGGATTTTGAAGTCATCTTGTTCAGTCCCTCATCAGGTGCTCAAAAATCCCTACACAGCTGTTCATTGGCCATTCCATCCACAATGACTTCTTTCTCTGAAGCTGCCATGGTCTTAAAGCTCTAATTATTAGCAAATTATTTTTTGTGTTGCTAAAACTCTTAACTGCATAGCTTGAAATTAGCCATCTTGTTTCTGTCTTCTGGAGTGGCACGTGGTATCCAAGTCTCTTCCACTTAGTAGACTTTACAGTATTTGTGGGTCAAATCTTAATTCTTCAGGTCTTTCGATGTTCTTCATATGAAATTGTCTAGAATCCATTTACAAGTCTTGTTACTCTGTTCTGAATAAATTGCAATGTGGCACCCAAGACAAAATAGAGTACTTTAATAAGATCTGCCATATCTCTTCTCTCCTTTTATTTATTTATTTTTAAGACAGGGTCTCACTCTGTCACCCAGGCTGGAGAGCAGTGGTGCGATCTCGGTTCACTGCCACCTCCCCCTCTCAGGCCCCAGTGATCCTCCCACCTCAGTCTCCCACATAACTGGGATTACAAGTGCGCACCACCACACACTGCTAATTTTTGTATTTTTTGTAGAGACAGGGTTTCACCATGTTGCCCAGGCTGGTCTCAAACTCCTGAGCTCACACGATCCACATGCCTCAGCCTCCCAAAGTACTGGAATTACATGTGTGAGTCACCACACCCATCCCGTTGATTCTCTCCTTTTAAATAGGACACTTCTATTTATTCAACCACAGGTTGCATTCACCTTTAAAATGGCTGTATCATCCAGGTGACTGGTATTGATCTTATTCTCAGGCAAGGCCTATAATCTATTTTTATACATATATTTCAGACAGAGGAAAAGGGGGTGCATGCAGCAGAGAATCTGAACTACCCAGAAGTCCTAGTATACTTCCAGTTGCATCTTACTGGCCAGAAATGAACCGTATTTCCATCCCCAGCTACAAAAAAATCTAGGAAGATAAATAGCCAGTTGGTCACATTGATATTCCAAATAAATCAGGGTTTTGTTATTGAGTCAACAAGAGCGAATAGACACTAAATAGACACAAAGCAGTTTCTGCTGTAATTTATTCAGGTGAGAACGTTTTCTTCTGTTTTGCTGATTTTGTTTTGGAATGAATGGTAGTTTGATTCTTTTTTTCAGTATTTGTTGACACTGATAATTTTTCTTTTTTAATGTGAAATTTGGGTGAATCTCATTAACATACTTTTTCTAGTGTTATAACATTCTTAATCATGATTTTTTGCTTTGTTTTAATCCACTGCTAGACTTTGTTTGCTAATATTTTATGAGAATTTTTGCATCTATATGCATAAATGAGAGAGACTTAACATGTTTATTTTTCTTGTCTGAACCATCCATCTAGTTTGACTTTCAAAGTTATACTATCTTCATAAAATTGGTTGGGAAGCTCTTTCTTTTCTCCTATTCTCTGTAACGGTTTACAAGTAATAGAGATTGTCTCTTCCTCTCCTGGGATGCCATCTGGGCCCTAAGTGTTGTCTATATGCTTGTGTGCATGTGATGCTTGTATGTAGATGTATTACTAAGGATTTTATTTCTTTTGTCATAGATCTGTTCAGGTTACCTAATTCTTCTTAAGATCATTTTGATAATTTATGTATTTTTAGGATATCTTCCATTTAGTCTAATTGTTCATTTAATTGTTTATAGAATTCCTTTAAGTTTTTAATTTATTATACCAATAGCTTTAATCTCTTATATAGATATGTCCCATTTCATTTTAACTTATTTTTAATGCCTTTTCTCTTAATGTTGTCATTATCTCTTTTATTAGTCTTTTTCTAAGAGTCAACTGTTTTATCAATCCTCTCAAGTTCATTATTTTTTTTCTTTTATTATATGCTCTTCATTTTACTTCCTTTGGGTTCCTTATTTCTTGACTGCTTAGCTAATTAATTTTCCATGTTTTTTACATTCTAATATATGCACATAACATTCCATGATTATTCAGTTCACTAATTAGCACTCCTTGGTATATTTGTGCGAAGAGTTACTAATACACCTAATTGTCCTTACTTCCTGTCCATTCCTCTCCATCCAGCCTATGAAGACATTGTGAGAGATTTGGCAACTGCCACATCAAAATCCAGGCGCACCGCCTACTGTCTTTCCCTGGTGTATTCACTGTAATAACCCTGGCAGAGGGAAAACAGAGGGTGGTCTGAATTGTCTTTAGTCCTCACAATCACCACCTTATTTTCTCACCATTCACGAATTATCCTTTTAGCACTTGCACACTGGAGGTGCAAAATCTACCTTCTTTTTTTTTTTTTAACCTTCTTTATCAAATATCAACAACAGCAATTCCTGATTTTATTTGTAAAAACCTTTCTCTGAGTGCAAATGCAGTGGGTTCTGGCCCCAGGCTCACTGCTGAGGTTTCTGCTCACTCCCTTTCCAACAGCTGTGCTACCCTTTTCAGTCTGAAATGTATTTTCCTTGACAGAGAAGACTGAAAGCAAATAGGATTTTGAGAACTTCTGATAACTGTTTGTCTTTTCCTTTGCTTTTGTTAGAAAAGGAGCTGAAACAGCATGTGCATTTGACCTTGAACTCTTTTGCAAACTACATTTCAATTCAGTCTTCAGTTTTTCTACTGCTCTTCATGTAGGCTGATGCCACCTCCTGCTTCCTATTTTAACAGATGCATTTTAAACCATGTCTCATGGAAGATCTCCCAGTGATACTGGACTTCTCTTAACCTGTCTGCTCTCTGTCCCTTTATCTCTAAAATGACAGAGTTGGACTGGAGGATCTGTAGGGGCCAGTCCAGCCCTAAAAGCTGGTCTGTCCTGCAGGAAAGCAGACTGCTTTGTTCAGCTCTGTGCCTCCATCACTGAAACCCATTGATGTACCCCACATCCCCAGAGAACCTTTTGTGCTGGCTGTGACTTCTGTTTCCAAGCGGGAAAAGAAAAATTTTTCCTGAGGGGAGAAATTATGCAAGTAAAACTTACCTTTTTTTTTTTTTTTTTTTTTCAAAATGGAAAGAGGAGCCATTGGGGGAAGCTGGGAGGAAGCCGTGTGTTAGGACTGTATGTCCTGGGGTCACATCTTTCTTCATTCATTAATTAGGTGACCAGGTGGTAACCTTCTGAGTCACTGTTTGATCTGTGACTAACCAAAAAGTAGGATAGTACTATCTCTTTCAGTTTAAGGGTAGACGTAGGGGTGACATAATAATGTGTAAAACACTTGTAAACTATCAAGTACTATATTAACTTAAGGAGCTGTTACTGCGACAGAGATTCTATGCTCCATTCTTTTCCAAAAGGGAAAAATAATATAATACAAGCAAGTTCTGTACTACTTTATCTTTTGTAATCAAAATAAAAGTTATTCATTGAGATTTGTTTCTCTGCATACTGGAATTATAGAACTTTGCGAATTTTCTGCTCTTTTGCAACACGAAGGAAATCCTTGCTCCAATATAAAGCACCATTCAGATGAGAGGTATAATTGTTATTTCATAGGGTTCTTTGTCTATTATCTGTTGTCTCTTCACTTTTCAGCATGTCACAAACATGAACTCAAACACACAGTTCATTTTCATAATGAGAGCTTCCTGATGAACGAAGTGGATGATTGTTCAAGGGTTTTTTTCTTTAAGCAATTTCCATACAGACATAAGCCATGTTCTCCCTAGGCACCTTGAGACTTGCAAATCAAGATTACAGAAAACAGCTTTCCCACCACTCTATGGCAAGACATCTAGACCAGGTATCCCAACCACATGAAAATTTGTCCTTGTATCCAACAGCATGGGCAAGATGCATGCTCTTTCTCAGTCATCCACAACCTATCTGTGAAATATTAATATACATTGCAGACACAAATCAAGCATCTGACTAAGCTCACTCTGAGTTGTCCTTTCAAAGACATGCTACTTGGTATAGCTTTATGATAGCTTCTCACCACCAGCCTCTCTCATAAGATCAGAGTTTTTGGCTGCCTGCGGGACACCTGCTTCTGGATATCCCACAATACCTCAAACACTCAAGAAGATAAGACACAGCTTTTTCCCCAAATATGATCTTTGTAACGTGTTCCCTGGAACCATGCCCCCATTTACCTGGCCTAGAAACTTTGACCGTATCTTGGGCAGCTCTTATCTTTCCGTTCTCACTTTTCCACTTCATTAGTGTGCCTCATCACCTCCAGATTAGATTAAATTACTACAAGAGTCTTTGATTTCAGCTCCTGAACAGGTTTTCCTGCTTATATTCTCTGGCATCTCCAATTGGTCCTTCATGCTGCCCCAGAATTGCTGCCCCAGAATTACCTCCCCAGAATTCAGGTTGGTCCATGCTGCTGCGTTGGTGTCTCCCTATCATCTAAGGAGTAAATTCCTTCTTCTTTAGCATAAGGCTCCTTTTGGGTTTTTGTATTATTAGTTGGAAAGTATTCAACTGGATATTATGGAATACTCAATACTCACTCAAAAGTGACTTAAACAACGAGAAATATTTATTTTCTCACCTAACAAAAAATCCAGAGGCCTCAGGATCCAGGCCTGGCTTATTCAGCAGCAGAGCATAGGTACCCAGGTGCTTTCCCCTTTCTGCTTTGTTATTGTCAACCAGCATGCGGCCTTTTATCCTTGGGCCTCCCCATTTGGTGAATGCCAGTGGCCTTCCGCAGCTCAGACATCACATCTCCCTCACATAACTGCGGAAACACACATTCTGTCCTCCTGACAAAACCTGCCCGCATGAGCTCTCTAGCAAATTTCCCCTTGTATCTCACACACCACGATTATATCCCACTCACATGCCTATTAATCACAGACAAGAGGAAGGGGACTGTAGCTTAAGCAAATCAGTATCCATAATCTGACCCTAGGACTCTTCCAGCAAGAAAGAAGTAGGCAGGGGAAAGGGTTAGGGGAAGCCAGTATTAGCATCTGCCATGCTCCATCCTTAGCAGCCAGCCCCACCCACACACTTCAGGCCCCCTGGAGTTATCACCACTCTCAGAAGTCAGTGCATATTTCATTTCTCCATGCATTCCCTTTCCCCTTACACACGCCTGCAGTGCCTTTCACTGCCTTTAGAAACACTCAACTCGTCATATCTGTTAGGTCCCAGCTTCTGATGCACCAGTCAGCATGAATCCTCCACAAGGCATGGTGTTTATAGTGCATCCCTCACTTTTGTTTCTTCCTGTCTATGTTATGATTGTACATATGGCTTCTATTCCTGTAGATTATGTGGTCCCTATTTTAGTGAGCCTTGTCCCTCCCATAGCCCTTAATCACAGTGTCTTAAATCTAGTAATAAATGATTGCTAAATCAAGGTGCATGTGAATTAACATCACAGCTGTTTGTTTTGCAGGTCTGTGCTGCCAACATAGTCTCCCAAGATGGTGAACAGAATGGTCACATGGGGAGAGTAGATGAAGGTGTAGATGAATTTTTCACCAAGAAGGTGACCAAAATGGATTCCAAGTGAGTTCAGAGTAATTTCACTAATAATGCTGTTTAATTCATATTTAAATTAGTAACAGTTGCATTTTATATATGGAAATTATTATTCTGACAGCTTGCAAAATATGGTCTCTGGGCCGGCAATATCGGTGTCCACTGGGACCTTGTTAGAAATGCAAACTCTCAAACTCCTACCCCAGACCTACTGAGTCAGAAGCTCAGGAGGTTGAGCCCAGCAATCTATATTTTAATAAGCCCTCCAGGTTATGCTGAGGCATGCTCCAGTTTGAGACCTATTGTACGATTCTAAACCAGACCACAAAATGTCCCACCCCAAGATTCTTCCAGGGCTTCATCACTTGGATAGTTCCATTACAGGGGACTGATCATGGCTATGCTGGAATTACTTACTTTGAGCTTCTCCTTGTTCATAATTTGATTTATGGGGTTGGGGGGCTAAGTCATTGCTAAATGGCGTGATTTAACAGACAGTGTCAAAATGACAGCAAAATTAGTAAAGGGCCCTCAGAGTTAGCATTTTCTGAAGAGTTTTCTCCTGTCTTCTTGCTACTGAGACAGTTCCCTTAGAAGATAGTTCAGTGGTACTTTTGTTAACACTTTTTTAACTTGAAACATTTCAGTCTTTAAGCATGATTTTGTACCACGTTATTTAATCCTCAACTAAATACAAATCTATCCCAAACTACGCTCTTAACATGGATTTGTCTTTATGAAGATTCTTCACCTTGAGATACCAAATTCAGGAACAAATGTAAGCCAGATAAGCCAAAGGCGGCAGGCTGGGCACAGGTAGGGAAGCAACTAATCAATTCTAGTAGATGGATGTGCCTTATCTTGCCTCGGCGGGATGGTGAAGTGGCAGTGAGTTAAATTTTTATATCCATAACAGTGTAACTTACTGAATCTTATAACCTTTAGGAACCAATTATTTGTCTTCTTTGACCCTGGCCTTGAAGCTTAGCATACTATACTTAGCAAAATTTTCTTCTCCTATCTTTCAAGAACCAACCTAAATATCATTTATTCTTTGAAGCTTTTCTGGGACTGCTCCTCCCACCCACCCCTGAATTAATTGCTGTTTCTCTACTGCTAACTTAATACTTTTCTTTCCATCCTTCACACACATCTGTTAAAGCCTACGTCATCCTTTAAGAGTTTGTTGGATTTTTAATTTTTTTACGACTTAAGGAATAGATGAATGTGTTTTCAATGTAAAAGATTCAAGAAAAACCAACACAAACATATTGCAAAATGGGAAATTGCTGTTAATTATTTGCTTTCAAGTCTTTTTTCCCAAATAGAATGCTATTCTTAAGGAGCAATACCTGGGCCTTATTTTGTTATAGCTTCAATGTCTAACACAGCCCGTAATATATAGTCTGTCCTCAATTAGTGATGGTTGAATGAGTGGAGAAAATCTTGACTCGTCTCCATATAATTTATAGATACCATTGTTTGCTCTTGTCTTTTTAAACTTCTGAAATTTATATTCAGTTACTGGAGTGGTTTATAAGCATTCGATCCAAACTGTACGTATTGTTAAACCTGCCCCAGTGTGATTTCCTCTCCCGTTAATGCTACTTTCTTCTTTAATAGTCTCTGAATGAAAGTTGGGTAAATTTTGTAAGGTATAAAATATATTTTTTAATAAAGATACTGCTCAAGGAAGATTCTGTTCCTGTTTCAGTGCACAAATAGAACTAAATACATCAATTTTCATCATCAAATAATATGATGGAATCTACTAAGTTGTGATTTTAAAATTTTTTATGAATAGATTATCAGTCCAGTCTTTAAAGGTCAAGGGATAGGTAAAATCATGAAGTAGTATGAAGAAAGTTTGAAAATCAAAGTTATACATGCTCATAAAGTGTCAGATGTTCTACGAAGGCCTAAAAAAAGTTCCTTGTTATTTTCCCACTCCCTATTCCCCAGAAGCAACTAGTTTTTATTCCTTTAGCTGTTTCTTCCATTTGTCTTAATAGCATACTTTCTTTTTTCTTTCTGTGTTTCATTTTTAGGTAGTACTATAACCATTAACTTCTTACTTAGATGATGATAATACAGACCAAATATCTCTCATCTGAAATGCTTGTGACCAGAAGTGTTTCATATTTGGGATTCTTTTTTGAATATTTGTATTATACTTGCTGGTTTTATATCCCTAATCTGAAATTCAAAATGTTCCAGTGAGCATTTCTGTTGAGCATCATGTCGGTGGTGAAAAAGTTTCAAATTTTGGAGCATTTCAAATTATGGATTGCAGATACTCAACCTATATACTCTGTCACCACACACACACACACACACACACACACATATTTAGACACACACATGTACTTAGACACACACACTTTTCCTTACCTCATCTTCTTTATTTAATTTTATCATGATTAGTGTCTTAGTCTGTTTCTGTTGTTATAACAAAATACTTGTGAGTGGGCAATTTATAAAGGAAAGAGGTTTGTTTAGCTAATGGTTCTGGAGGCTGGGAAGTTCAAGTTTGGGTGGCCACACTGGTTGGCTTCTGGTGAGGGCCTCCTGCTGCATAATGGCATGGCAGAGAAGTGAAAGGAGAATTGAGTGTGTGCAAAAAGAAAGGAGGGGTAAAGGAGGCTGACTCACTTCATAACAACCGAGGCTCTCAAGAACGTATCCATTCCCATGAGAACTAATCCAGTCTCAGTAATTGATTTTAATAACCTAATCACCTCTTTAAGGTACCAACACCCAATACTATCAAAACTCATGTTGAGCCCAAGTCTCAACATAAGTTTTGATGGGGACAAACCACAGCAGTTGGTTAGATCAATATTGAGTGTTTGCTTCATTCTAACCATGTAAATATTAACAACTGTGTTAGATTGTATACTATGATTACATTTTCTTTCTATAGAATTTTTTGTTTTCCTTCGTGTTAATAATTGTCCCCTTTTTCATTTGCTTTGTTTTCTGCATTCCTTTCACTGACTTATCTCCTAAATGTCCAATAAAGATATAAATTTCCTTTCAATTTGTTCAAGTATTCTCAGTTTTTTTTCTTTTTTTGGACACACGTCTTACCAGCATCTGACCAGCTCCAGTGTGTCCTCTAGGTCCATCCCACTGCTGTCTTCTGGGATCTCCGTTCATCATCTGCTGGGGGATTCCCTTCACCTCATCTGTGTCATTTTTCTATTTCCATTGGCCCATGTTGGTCTTAGTTTATGCCCCTGTTTTGGTGGAGCACCTTCTTGAATTGCTTCCTAAGAGAAGTTTGGAAAACAAGTTTCTGTAACTGTTGCATATCTTTCATTTGGATTAATAGTATCACTAGGTATAGAACTGTAGGTTGGTCTTCCTTGTACCTTAGCATTTTGATAGCTTTGCTCCATTATCTTCTAGCTTCCGGTGTTGCTATGAGAATCTGATGTCGACTTGAGTCCTGATCTTTTGTTTCTGACTTGCTTTTGTTTTCCCTCTCCTCTGGAAGCATTTGGGATCTTCTCTGCATTCCCAGTGTACTAAAATTTTATGATGATATGTGCCCTGAGGTGGATTTTTTATTTTTTAATTTTTTAAAAAAACCAATTTGCCAGGCACTTATAAGCCATTTCATTCTGGAAACTCATGTCCTTTATTGCTGAATTTTAAAAAATTATTTATTTCATAATTTCTTCCTTTTTTCTCTGTACTTTTTTCTTAAACTTCTATTATTATTATTATTATTTGAGATAGCATCTCACTGTATCACCCAGGCTATAGTGCAGTGGCGTGATCATGGCTTACTGCAACTTTGACCTTCCAGGCTCAGGTGATCCTCCTACCTCAGACTCTTTTAACTGGGACTGCAGGCATGGACCACCCCTCCTAGCTAAGTTTTGTATTTTTTGTAGGGATGGGATTTTCCCATGCTGACCAGGCTGGTCTCAAACTCCCAGGGTCAAGCAGTCTGCCCACCTCAGCCTCCCAAAGTGCTGGGATTACAGGCATGAACTACCATGCCCAGGCCGTTATTCAGATTTTTTATTTCCTCTGTTAATCCACTGATTCCTACCTGTTCTCTCCTATTTTTTTTTATTCTTTATATTCCTTTTTTTTTTTTCTGGAATATTTCCTCAGTTGTGTCTTCCAACCTTGAGTTTTCTACTTCTGCTATCACATTTTGCTATTATTCATGTTGGTGGACACAATATTTTTTTCTCTTCCATGTTGAAAAGGAATGGGGCACCGAAGAGCTTCTTGGAAATTTGTGGGTAGAGCTTATCGACTGGTGGGCTTCAATGTATGGTGGTCTTCCTGGACCATTTTGTTGGGGGAGAGGGTATCCCTGACTCTCAGAATCTTTAGGTCTTTTCTGTTGAGCTTTGGAAACTTCGATCTCCTGCCTGGCAGGTATAAACCTGCCTGCCTGATTCTGGTATGCAGAGTGAGAAAAAGGGTCCCGGGGGTGTCACTGCTCACTGTGCAGGCTTTCTTGAGCCTGCCTGTTTCGTGATCTTCACTCAGTTCAGCTGCATTTGGTGTCCCCCAGCTCAGCTTCTTTGGTTCATTCTCTCCGGAGAGTGAACTTGGGTGTTGGGATGGGCATCATTGGCTCTGTGGTTTAGGGAGAGGATCTGATGAATTTCTGAACAGGCTTCACAAAGAAGAGAACCTTCCTGTCTTCATTTCCCCTTCGCTTCCACTTGCAGAGGTACCTGCATCTCCTCATTCTGGAACCAGCACAAATCACATGCTTCTGGGTCTCCCCGACTGTTGGCTTAGGTTTCAGCTTTCTCTGATCTATTAAGTCAATTTTCACACATATCTAGCGTATTTTGGCTTCCAAATTTTGTTGTTTCTGCCTTTTCTTCCCTATAGGGCTTATACTTTCTTTTATAAATCCTTTGCTATTATTTTAATGGAGATTCAGGGGAGCTAAGTGGATATTCAGTCTGCCAGCTTTAAATGAGTCAGTTGTCTGTGATATTTCCTACTTAGCTCATTTCATTGACTGTTTCTCCCTTTCCATTTCCCAAGTTTCAGCATATTCTCCCTCTGAAAACTCTCTCCCAGAGCATACTCTCTGCCTTTTTGGAACCAAACTCAGGTTTAGCTGCTTGCCGCTCAAAAAGCCAAACACGTGCGAAGCGAAGTTTGGTTTATGCAAGTGACGACAGCTTGGGAGATGGCCAGACTCAAGTCCCAAAAAGCCACCTCAAATTTTCAGGCTGGCTAAAAGGGTTTTAAGGTGAAAGGCGGCATGAAAACTATGCACAGGAGTGGTGTGGGATGCCAGTGTGTTAGTTGTTTTCTGATGACTATCTTGAGTAATGGACCATTTGGAGGTCTGGTTGGTTTCCTCTTGGCAGAGGTTAGGTTATGGATTAACTACGTACCAATTTCTTCTCGGAAGGGAGAAAATTGCACCACCACCTCTGCTTTATGCCTGGATTGTTTCAAGATTACTCTTTGGAATTCTCAAGCAGAGCAGGTAGTTAGATACATATATAAAACAAGAAACAAAGGGAGGGAGGAGTTACTTTTAGAGTAAGCTAGCACACTGGCTGTACCAGTTACATTTTCATCTTTCATACATAATGTTTGCGCACCTCAATTTTCTCACATGTGAATATGATGATGATATTCCACATTCCTTTCTGTTTCCTAAAGGTAGTAACTCAAATCCGCTTTTAAATGTGCTTCTGAATGGTTACTGTATATGTAGCAATCTCCATATTTATATTTTGACTGATTCTTGCCGGAACTTATTTACAGTAAAAACAACAGATCTGTGTCTTGGTTTGAAATGCAGGAAATGGTCAACAAGAGGCTCAGAGTCTCATGAGCTTAATGAAGGAGGAGATGAAAAGAAAAAGCGAGATTCTCGGAAAAGTAGTGGCTTTCTCAACTTAATCAAATCCCGGTCCAAATCTGAGCGGCCACCAACGATCTTGATGACAGAAGAACCCTCCTCACCAAAAGGGCCCGTCAAAAGTCCACCTGTGGACTGTCCCAGGAAGGACACAAAGGCCACCGAGCACAATGGCAATTCTGAACGGATAGAGGAGATAAAAACACCTGACTCCTTTGAAGAGAGTCAAGGGGAAGAAATAGGGAAGGTGGAACGGAGTGACAGCAAGAGCAGCCCACAGGGAGGGCGGAGGTATGGGGTCCAGGTGATGGGCAGTGGTCTGCTGGCAGAGATGAAAGCCAAGCAAGAGAAGAGAGCTGCGTGTGCACAGAAGGTAAGGGTGGGCCTCTTTTTAATTAATTCATTTTTTTGATATATAATAGATGCACATATTTTCATGGTGCATGTGATATTTTTATATATGTCCATCACCTTAAACATTTAACTTTCCTTTATCCTGGGAATATTCAAATTACTCTCTTCTAGCTATTTTGAAATAGACAATAGATTATTGTTGACTAGAGCTACCCCACTGATCTGTCCAATACTAGATCTTGTTTCTTTTATCAGCTGTGTTTTTGTACCCATTTTGCACCTCTTTTCATCTCCCCCCATGCCCCCACACTTCCTGCCCTCTGGTAGCCCCCAATCTACTCCTTGTCTTCGTGAGATAAGTGGGGGTTCATTTTTTACTTGGTTGTCCTTGTTTGTGTTTTTGCCCTCACTTGGTTTATTTGGGTGAGAAAATAAAAATAGCCTGTTGGTTAAATAGAAATCCAAAACTATAACTTACTGCTAAAGAACCTGCAGTACAGACCCTAAAGAAATGGCCATGTTTTCACTTTGGCCTGAGGGTCACACTCTTGTGGAGTGCCAGCATTCTAAGGTAGGCTTTGAAGACCCCAGTCTTTTCCCACCTGCCCAGGGGACTCCTGTGCATGTCGTGGAAGCATGTCAGAGATGGTCCCGGGTCAGGGGAAATGCTCATGTCTGGGGGAAAAGACAGTCAACTGAATCCAAATGGAAGACTGAAGGTAATATTGAAGATAGGTGAACTACCAGAGGGAAATAAAAACACTGAAACTAGATTATATATAAAAATGGAAACTATTTTCTAACTTATTCCCTTTTCAAACCTAAAAATTATTCTCTTTTCAAACCTAAGAATGCCTTGCTATATTCCAGATTTAAAAGACAAAAGAAATAACAGTCAAGGTATTCTATTAGAATTAATTGAATATTTGACCATTGATATATATCATCTGTTGCTACAAAGAAAAACTTCATAGTTTAAAATTTGCTGAGTTCCCCCAAAATCTGACTTAAAACATTATTTGTTCTTCGAACCTCCTTTTAAAGTGTTAAGGAGTCTTTTTCACTTTCCTTTTTACCTCTGTTTTCTCCTGTCACTGCACGAAGGATTGTATCCGTGTGATAAAATGAACATACCCATGTGTAAGTCAGGTTATGGCTTCTGTGCATTATCTTGAGCTCCATTGTTTTTACACAACTGGTTCTCCAAAGAAAGGATATCACCTGTCTATTTTATTTGAAGTACCACAATAAAACAGTTCATCCCGGTGAGCCCTTGACTTTCAGAAAGTAAACAATTAACTAATGGCAGGTGTAGGGAGCTCTTTTATATGGCTTCTAAACAACCAATGTTTAAAAATTAAACTCTACTTCCCACCTGATCTTACAACTATTCACCAAAGTTCTCCCACCAACATCAACATTATTTAGCAATTCTCTAATTATAGATCCCTCCTAACTCCCTGACAAACCTTTAGAGTTGGGAGAGACCACATAATTACATCCTGCTCACTCAACAAAGGAGGCATGGTGTGACCCTCACTGGTCAGAATTCTGGATGATACTACAACCATGTCATTAGTGAGTCAGATGCCAAAGGAAATGTTAAAATTTTAATGCATGTTGTGAATTTCTTTTTTTTTTTTTTTTTTTTTTTGAGACGGAGTCTCGCTCTGTCGCCCAGGCTGGAGTGTAGTGGCGCGATCTCGGCTCACTGCAAGCTCCGCCTCCCGGGTTCACGCCATTCTCCTGCCTCAGCCTCCCGAGTAGCTGGGACTACAGGCGCCCACAACCGCGCCCGGCTAATTTTTTGTATTTTTTTTTTTAATAGAGACGGGGGTGAATTTCTTTATAACAATGAATGTGCGGTTTTCATTAATATGCTGTTTATGTTTTTCATGATTAACAGTTTCTTTTTGGTGTAAAGATGACATGTGCTAGAGTGTTTGATTCATGTACTTTGGATTTGATATCTAAATCAGCTTAAAGTGACAAAATCTTTATGGTTTTATATTTGTTTAGGGTTTACACAGTATTAATGATCTCTTAGCGCCATCTAGTGTGGGTTTAAAACCACCATTGTTAAAAATTATTGCTATTTAAAATTCAGTCATGGGTCTTCTGTCAAAATCATTAAATAATACAGTTTTTCAAAAATTTGCTTTAGAACATTTTTTTTCTAAAGTACCATGACTGTATTCTTTATAAAGGTAGCAACAATTAGCATCAATGATCAGTATACTGTTGATAAAATATATGATGTCCTCACCCTCCTCTGAGTAATTCTCTTTGCATTGTTGGCATTTTATATATTTGGCATTTTATATATATATAAAAATACATATAAATATATATATATAATACAGTTCTTTTTCTATATATGTATATAGAAGATATGACACTTCATTTATTGACAAAAGAAACAATCAGTGAATACTTAAAGTTCATGTATTTTCCTCTGGGGCCTCCAAGACATCTGTCTACACACAAAGGCCGTGGGCATTATATTATTTTATCCTTATTCCCCACAGTCAGTTTGGGATTTATAAATAACTTTAAAAATATGGGAGGGAAAAGAAAACAACTCCCAGGATTGTTTTAGAGACGCAGGCAAATGAGGTGCCCCGGGTACAGAGTTTAAGGAGGTCCTCACTTTCAGATGCCTGCCCTGCACTTGGAGGAACCTGAAAGGGAAGGATGTGGAATGGGACTTCATGGATGGTCCCCAGCCCAGTCCTCCAGGCACTTGTCCTGGGCACAGAGGGCTGGCATGGGGCCTCCTTTTTAGGAGATCACTTTTCCATAGTGAAGCCAAGTAATGTGCCTGTTTTAGCTGCAGTGCTTGTAGACAGATTTCCTCCTGGACACCTGTTTAGCACCTTGCACTCATGACAGTGGAACTTTTGTCATCTTCCTGAGAAATTCCTCAGCCTTCCTGCCCCTTGGGTGCTTCCTTCTGATAGAGCCGGCACTCCTGGGGAGTGTGTGACTGGAGTAGATTGATGATTTCAGGGAGTGAGGCTTTTCTCACCTGCATTTCAAATAATCCTTCCTGTGTCATCAAACACAGTTTAAAGTTAGGAATTGGCTGGCTGCAGAGCTTTTGAGGTTTGTCAGAAGCATGAGATGAGCAGGAACCAGTAGTCTGAAGGTCAGACTGCCTTGGGAATCATCATGCCTCCTGGTCTACTGGTCCACCTTGTTTTTGCCTGTTAGATAAGAGGTGGATGTAGACCATCTTTGTCAATATAATTCTTAGATATTATGACGTAAACACCAGACTTTGCTTTCTATATCTTTTTTGGTATCTAAATGCCTCAGTCTAGTGTGGACTTTCTAAACTTTCCACTTCTACCCCAAGACAGTGGCATTTTACTTTCCCCATCATCACCATCTTCGCCATCACTAATTCCTCCCACCTGCAGATTTTAAAAAAATTTGTTCAGTCCTATTCATCTGTATTTGCCTCCTAAATAATAGATCTGTGTCCTGTGATTCTGCCTCAAAGCAAGGAAGACCTTGCCTATTTCAGGACCCCTTTCACCTATATTATCATTGAGGTTGGAAAGGTTGCTGCTGCTTTGAAAATTATATATATATATGTATTTTTAATAGATAAGGTCTTGCTCTGTCACCCAGGCTGGAGTGCACTGGCACGATTATAGTTCACTGCAGCTTCAAACTCCTGGGGTTGGTCAGGTGAACCTCCTGCCTCAGCCTCCTGAGTAGCTGGGACTTCAGATGCATGCCATCATGCCTGGCTAATTTTTCTATTTTTTGCAGAGATGGGGGTGGGGGAGTCTCACTTTGTTGTCTAGGCTGGTCTCAAACTTGTGACCTCAAGTAATTCTCCCATCTCAGTCTCCCAAAGTGCTGAGATAGATTACAGCCACTGCACCCAGCCAAAACTAGATTTTTGGAAACCAGACCTAGAGCAGATTCTGTCAATTTCTAGTGTGTAAGGGCCCTCATCACATAAAGCATCATGGGCTGCAGAGCTGCATAGATGTTCAACAAGAAAAACAGTAAATGTCACCGAGCCCACTGACTTTCCCTGGCCCTGTGCACTTCTCTCCTGTGAGGAGCCTTCCGAGGAACCAAACCGGCCACACTTTGGACCCCACGGCTCTGACCGTAAACACAGAATAGAATGTGTTTCTCACAGCTTTGTCCCAGTAGGAGAGCCTACGGAGGCAAGTCAGGCACAGTCACCGTAACAGCAGCTGAGTTAAAGAGCCCTTCTTTGCTGTCATTTATTACCTGCATTGTTTTTTCACTTTTGCATTAAATAAATGTGCACTTTTTTGAGGGATGGTGCTTAAATTTTTCAGAAGCTTGGGAATGATGCCGTATCCCAGGATTCTTCCAGCCCAGCCTTGAGCAGCGTAGAACGGTTGGATGGAGGTGGGGCAGGTAAGTCAGGCAATTGCCATCATCCCTTCGGAAAAATGCTTACCTTCTGATTGCAGGAGTCACATGTGATTGACAGAAGAAAAATGTAAATGGGGAGGCAAGAACCGATCTCTTTGTTGTGTGTTCTCAGCTACCACCTGAAAGACCACATCCCTTACCTACCTTCCCCTGGGGTGCATCCTGCCCCACTGTAGCATTGTGCCTGGACAGGGCACTTTTTGATTTCCCAAAGGGAGGAAATTCTGACTATTTTTTTCACTGCAAACTCCTCAACTTGGAGCATTTTGGCAAAGTTAGGGGTGGGGGCAGCATACAGGATCATGGCTGATGTATTTAAGAATAAGCCATGCATGATATATGGAAGATGGGTGGCTGTCTTATTTGGTATGAAAATATGCTTCCCTTGCAGCTTGAATATGCATGAAATCCAATATCACTTGTCCCTCTGACTTTTTAGGTATAATAAAATAAGAAAATACCTTAGATGAAAACTGGAGAGTAATGTGTTAACTGTGTGATAGAATCCTCATTTTGCTATTTGAGATTCTTATGCATAGCTACAGTATCTTGGTGCAGTAAGAGTTGGATGATAAATCACATTTTATGGGCTTATTTTTACCAGTTGTCTTGTTAAATTAAGGCAGCAGTATGGATGGAGGTGGGGGATGAGATGACATTTCTGGAGCTGTTCTCACTAAACATGAGATTGCAGCCATCAGCATCGCCCTCCTCTCTTAGAACCTGCAGCCAGAGCCCTAACCGCTTGTTGTCCAGAACCAAGGCACTTCCATTTGGTTATACCTGTACCTTGTGTCAGATCTGAGAAAGACCTGAACACTTCAAATGCCTGAAGAACCACTGTTTTCCTTGTATGTGATTACAGCACTGTACACTATTAAATGTAAAAGCTTGTCAACCCTAGAATAATCAGGGGTGATCAGAAAAGAACCAAAAAGTTTATTGCTTTTCTACCAAGAACATTACTCTTCCTCCAGCATGTTTTGATTTTAAAAACATGCTAGAACAGCATATTCTTAAGATATTCTTAAAACATCCATGATGAGAAACAATGGTAAATGATTATAGCGGTTTGTACCAGACTTCTAGTTTCAAGTTACTGGCTTCTTTGACCTTTGATTAATTTTAAAGTGGCCTTTTTCGTCTTAGTGCCTAAACTGCACCCAGGTCTTCCAGAGAACCGCTTTGGTTTGGGAACACCAGAAAAGAATACCAAAGCAGAACCCAAAGTGGAAGCAGGTTCCAGGTCTCGGAGCTCATCCAGCACACCTACAAGCCCGAAGCCCCTCCTGCAGTCCCCCAAACCCAGCCTGGCAGCACGGCCCGTCATCCCACAGAAACCAAGAACCGCCTCACGGCCTGGTAAGAGTTTTGCCGTTAGGGAGTTGCATTGTGACCAGGTAGCTTCCCAGAGCCAGCTGGATCAGATGCTGCAGGTTGTTTCAGGGACAGCTAGTGAGCAAGGTACAACGGCTTCTGCAGGAGGGGATCACAAGAAACCTGTGCAAAGCTGTGAAAGTGATGAGAGCTGAGGGATTCCTTTATTCAATGCTGAGCTCCACTGTGTGTCAGAGTTGGGGACTCTGAGACTATCCTTGCTTTCAGGGGTACAGGTTGGTTGGTAGGCAAGACAGGGACATCTGTCTTTTGTCATGTTGACCCATCTGCAGTGCTTGGCTTGGCTTTCTGATACTTGTCTCCAGGGTGTTCAGACACTGAAAAGCAGCAGTTTAAGGATGAAGGCTACAAACGGGGAAAGCACAAGCTCTTCAGTTTTTATGCCATATTCTATGATGTATCAAGGGTTTAGAACAAGACTTGGCAAACAATGGGCCTGTTTTTGTAAATAGTTTTCCTGGACACAGCCATACGATTTGTACTGGTGTCATCTGGGGCTGTGGCTGTGCTACAGTCACCGAATGGTGTGCTTGCAACAGGGCCATATGGCCTGCAAAATGTGAAATATTTACTCTTGGGCCCTTTACAAAAAAGTTTGCTGACTCTTAGTTTAGAAAATCTAATGATAGAAGAAACTTAAAAATATTAGAAATGGGTTGGTCTTCACCTTATTCTCTCCTGCACAAAAGAAGTCCTAGTGTGGTAGTGCACACCTGGAGTCCTGCTACTTGGGAGGCTGAGGTGGGAGGATCATTTGAGCCTAGGAGTTTAGGCTGTCATCACACTGTGACCACACCACTGCACTCCAGCCTGAGTGACAAGACCCTATCTCTTAAACACACACACACATACACACACACACACACACACAATTTTTTTTAAATTTAACTTTCCATTGTAAGAATTTTCAAACATACACAAAAGTAGGATAGGTAATATAACGAAAGTTACATCAATTCTTCACCTCTTCCCCTTGTTCTCCCACAAAAATTAGTCAAACAGGGATAAAAATAATATAGTCACATCATCATCATGGCTAATCTTTGAGCACTTAACTGTGTCCTTGGCACTGTTGTAAGTGCTTTATGATGAACTCTCAATATCCTCATCACTGCTCCGTTTTGCAGATGAGGAATTTGAGGCATAGAGATACTGAGTTTGCCAAGTCACGCAGCTGGTGTGTCTGGGTAGCCGCCAGATGTTCTGACTCCACCAACTGTCTTGGTTACTGTGTTTCTATTGACCTCTCCCCCATGGACATGCATATTGTAAAGTAAGATGCGCAGGTCATCCTAATAATTTGTCAATGTGCAGATGATTTGGGTAGAATGAGCAAAAAGGTAGAATCCTGTGTGTCCAAACTTCTTCCACTTGTGGTTCTTTCCCATGTTCCCTCATGTATTTTTTTCATTTCCCGGGTGGCCAGCCTGGATGACACTCCCTGGTCTTCATAGTCCATTGGTCCCTTGAAAAAACCAGTAAACTATCTCCAAAGAGAAGCACAAAGAAAGGGGTATACTGGCTTTACCTCAAGGAACTAAGCCTTGAAACAAACCCCTGAGTACTTCCTAAGTCTACTCAAACTTTTTCCCAAACCAAAGTTCTTTATGGTGGGGAACACAAAAAATTTATTGGTACGCACACAATGTCTTCATGTAGAAGGAGTGGAGAGAATGAAGGCAGAGAAAATGGAAAAATGTTTTAATAGAAAGCAAAGCAAATAAGTTCTCAAAAGGAGGCTTGCTCCTAGCATTGTCATCAGCTAGGTGTGTCTCTAGTCTACAATAAAGAAACAGTTCTAATAAAATGAATCTAGTTTGTAGAGTAACTAGTTTGTAGAGTACAGTAGGCCCCTCTTATCCAAGGTTTTGCTTTTTACAGTTTCAGTTATTCATGGTGCAGATATTGAGAGAGAGAGAGAGAGAGAGAGACCACATTCAGATAACTTTTATTATAGTATATTGTTACAATTATTCTATTATTGGGTTTTAGTGTTAATATCTTACTGTGCGTAATTTATACATTAAACTTTATTATAGGTGTATGTGTAGGAAAAAACACAGCTTATGTAGGGTTCAGTACTATCCATGGTTTCAGACATCCACTGGAGGTCTTGGATTGTATCCCATGTGGATAAAGGGGGACCACTCCCTAGTTTCTAATGCTGAATATAAAACTAGCTGAATTCCCAATATTCTGTTGCAAGCAGTTTTATTTTGTTTATTTACTAAATGTGTTCATTTATTTCATAGCACTTAGTGTATCAAGAATTATGTTAATAAACCCATGTTTTTATAGAGCTTGGGAATTCAGCAGGCATTTTCAAATACACCATCTCATTTCCTCTCCGCCACAGCTCTGACAGCTTGTGAAGGTGGATAGTGTTATCTTCACATGTCTTATCACATCCCTGCTTATTTTGGTTAAGCAAGTAGGCAACTGGAAGTGTAAGACTAAAGAGAACCTTGCTGTAGATTGTCTTCTACGTGCACAGACACTCACACACCAACTTAAGAACCACCTTGCTGGTAACAGCAAAGGAAGGAGCAAGATCCAGTAGTCAGGGTGTCCACTCTTTTGGCTTCCCTGGGCCACATTGGAAGAAGAATTGTCTTGGGACACACACGAAATATGCTAACACTAACAATAGCTGATTACTTTAAAAAAAAAAAAAGGCAAAATAATCTTGTAATGTTTTAAGAAAGTTTACAAGTTTTTGTTGGGCTGCATTCAAAGCCAACCTGGGCCGCATCCTTGTCCAATCCTGTGGGCCATGGGTTGGACAAGCTTGTGGTAGATCCTTTCAATTAGGGTGAAACAGCCCTGGTGTTTGAATTAAGAGACTAGAATTGGCCGGGCGCGGTGGCTCACACCTGTAATCCCAACACTTTGGGAGTCCAAGGCGGGTGGATCATGAAGTCAGGAGATCGAGACCATCCTGGCTAACACGATGAAATCCCAGCTACTTGGGAGGCTGAGGCATGAGAATCACTTGAACCCGGGAGGCAGAGGTTGCAGTGAGCCGGAATCGCACCACTGCACTCCAGCCTTGGTAACAGAGCAAGACTCCGTCTCAAAAAAAAAAAAGGAAGAAAAGAGACTAGAATTCTAGTCCTAGCTATTTTGTCATCTTTCTTATTTTTAAGCTCTTCATTTGTCCAGTGACCAGAGTTTTTTCTGGTTCTAAAAGACCATGATTCCAAATTTTTGTTAGTGACCTACATATATGCATGCATGCATACACATACACACATATGTATAGTGACTGTTGTACTGGGTTTGACAACAGGTAAAGGCAGTGTCTTGTAAGTATTACATATTTTATGAAAACCAAACAGGCTTTGTGTTTAAGTCAGAAGGAACATGTGGTTTACTTACAGTCTAATTTTCAAATATCAGCACATTGAAATTCTTGATCTACAGGATAGATTCATATCTTTTCAGATACTAACTTTTTATGAGTATTCATTGGTTTTCCCTTTTGTTTGTGGATGTAACTTAACTGAGCAAAGACATAAAACTAATTTTTGGCCAGAAAAATTCTATGATGCTTTTTTTTTAAATGACCTATTTATATATATATATTTACCAGGCTTTATGTTCTTGGAATCCAGTTTGTAGGATGGTTTGAGTCATGTGTTTGTGTCTCCTCAGATGACATTCCAGACTCTCCATCTAGCCCGAAAGTTGCCCTTCTTCCACCTGTCCTGAAAAAAGTTCCTTCAGACAAGGAGAGAGATGGCCAGAGTAGCCCCCAGCCCAGCCCCAGGACATTTTCACAGGAAGGTAAGGATTTCTTTTCTCTGGGTTAGCTCTCCCCAAGGAGGGACATTTCAAAATAAAGGAATTCATTTTGGACTTTACTAATATCTTAGAGTTTGTTAAAGTCAACATTCCTTGGGTTAAATTTTTGGAAATGGAGTAGTTTCTTAGTTCAGAAACGATTCAGCATGATTGGTGACATTGGATCTTAATGACAAATGAAAAAAGCAGCTGAGATACCCAACCAAAGGTCTAACTTATTTGCAAGAGTAATTTCTAGATGCTTCTGAACTGACTTCCAGCATGTTAGGAGCTCCTTAAACATGATTTTATGACATATTTGGGGCTAAATATAGATTTCTGAGTCCCATTATTTTCAACGAAATCTTTTCCTACTTGTGGTAAATCACTACTGCAGTAGTTCTGGAGCAGCACCCCCGGGCCTGAGCCACCTTGCAGCTCACTCACGGTGCTCACTGAGTCACAAGGTCAGATGTTCCTCACTCTCAGAAGTGTGGTGCAGACGTGGACATTCTCAGGGCGACTTTGCACCAGTTTGCTCCTTCTAATTTGCTGAGGTAGAAGCACAGCAAGCTAATCCTGTGACAAGAATGCTTTCTTCCCAAATCAGATTGAGCTGTTACCAGTTACTATCAGAGGTGAGGCATGGTTGTGGCTTCAGCACCCATGCCATTTCTTTTAAATGTATGATCGACTTTGGGGTTCTGTCGTATGTAATGTATAGTGTAAATGCCATCTCTGAGCCCTACCTATAAGGAAATTCTAGAGCTACACAAGTCGTCTACACCTAGAAGGCTCTCATTGTGGTTTGGAGTTGCTGTGTTTTATTTTAGATGTATTTAATGCTTTAGAATCCTTTGATCTCTCTGACTGTTTTCTTCCTACAATGGCCTTTTTTCTTTTATTGATAATAGTATTGGGTTGAAGTTAATAGAAAGTGTTACTGAGCATAGTACTGTCTTTGTGGCTTGGAAATCTAATAAAAACAGTAACACTGCCTGCTTTCTCATCTCCATCCTACAGATTTATTTGTTGGGTAGAAGCTTTACTCACCTATTTGCTATAAATAAAAGATGGTAGGGTTGAGACCAAAGCTGCTAAACCACTTCTGCCAAATAGAGAAACTAAAGCTTTTGAAAAGTAGCTGGTATCTAGAGTCATTTTACATGAGATAAATAAATACAGGGTTCAGTATTATAACCGAAGCCTTTGGAAGACTTGGTATAAAAGGAAGGACCTTTGGTGGTGCCAGCTCAGAGAGACTTGAGCCGGCAGGTATTTTCTGACAGTCCAGTTCTCACCACAAAGTGCCTCCCCCATTCCTACCCTAATTTTCCATCCTTTCTGCAACTGCTAACTTTACGTCTTTACTTTTAAGGAAGTGTTGAAAATGCCCGAAAGAATTCAGTTGGAGAGAAAAAGAAAGGTGAGGAAGGGATGGTAGTGCTAAGTAGGAATGTTCATCTGTCTTGTCTGAAGCAATTGAAATATTGAAGGATTTACAAAAGTAGAAAAAAGATCAGAAGGTTGAATACAAAAATCATTCTTTTAACATTTCTGGAAAACGATGTTTTCTAGATGCCTATAAATGATCAAAACAGGGCCTAGAGTAACCACCAGCCTAACAAGTGCAAATATATATCATGGAGCCTCTCTAGTTAACAAAGTCGGGGAGATAGTGGATACTGCTGCAGGCTTTTAGCTGCTGTGAAAAAGTTGAGTGTTCTTTCCCCAGGAAGTTAGAGATAGAATGTGTTGCTCTTTAAATGTTTCAGAGCTTTAGGGGTGGATGTTTGATCCCCTTCCTCATCCGTCTCCCTCCCCTAGTAGCAAATCTTAGGAATGGCTCCCACGCCCTTCTTTCCAGTCGAACGGTAGGGATGGCTGAGCTGTGGAGACCATCACTTTCCCACCTGGGATCCAGAATAAGTTAATCAAAGACATCATCCCGATGTTATCACTTGGTATACAAATTGGACTGAAAATATACATGAAGTCTGGGAACAGTCTGTAAATGTCTGAGGTAGTAAGATTTTGACTTTATCAGCTTGTCCACTAAGGTGGCCCAGAAGTGGCAGCCATTTGTGAGTCCTATCTTTTTCTTTATAAACTGTCCATATTGTGCTCATTTCTGTTTTCTTATCTGTTATTCATGCTGGTTACTTCATTTCCCTGTTCTTTGCCTCCCTTTGGACTAGCGTGCCCAACTAATTTCTGAAGCAGGTAAATTGCTATGATTCTTCTGGATTATTCCATAGTGAATGTGATTTTCATTAATCCATCATGGAATCAAAATGATAATACTGGGGCCTTTTTGTTAATACTTTTTTGGGGCAGAATCAGAGCTCACCTCATTTTGCACGACATTTCCATAATGTTGGCTGTTGAATTCTGTAGATAATGATGTATATCTGCCCAGGACCAGCACTGTAGGTTCCTTGAATCCTAAGTGGGGTGGGTAAGCTGATATTTAATTTTTAATATTTACATTTTTAAATATTAATGTCAACACATTGATGTATGTGCTAATATAAAGGGTAAAATAAATCCCTTTTCCTCAGTAGTGCAAAGAGGAGATTATTACAAAAGACATTCAGATCATGACAGTGGCAAGCCTTCCAGTAGAGGGAAAAGATCTTCAAAACTGTACTCCACCATTGCAGAAGAGGAAGTGAATGCAATTGGGCACAGGAAGTCACAGCCAACAAATGGTTAGAGCCTTCGATTATCATCCCTCACTGACCCAAAGCTTATGAACTGGCACTAACAAAAACAAACTGTAATTGAGTAAATTCTGTCGTGGGACTGGGTCATACAAGAGAGTCATACGAGAGAGTTTTTTTGTTTTTGGTTTTGGTTTTTGGTTTTTCTAAATGTCAACAGGATGGTCCTTTTATTTGGGATAAAAAAATATTGACTTAAAAATCTAAAATTAGAAATTCTTATGAGGAAGATCAAGTTACTTTGGTGACTTGTCCTTTCAAATTTTTGTGATCATGCAAGTTTATTTTTATAATTGGGGTTAGACCTCCTATTCTCTTCCTTTATATCTTTACTCTCCTGTTAGGTTTCAACTGTGGTTGGATCAGAGATTCTTAGAATGACAAGAGTTTATATCCTTAGAGAATATTGGCCTAACATCTTACATTCTTTCAGAAAAGGATCAATAAAAAGTCACTGACTCAATGCAGACGTTGGGTCATGCACATGATCTTTCAGTGGACATTTTATCACCCTTTAGTAAGAAAGAAAAAGTACCAATTAACTTGTCAACCTTCAGGAACAATTTATTCCATTTTCTAGAAGCTTATCTCTGACGTCTGTCTTTCATTTGGCCCTGTAGTAAATTCTGTAACGTACTGTTCATGTGAGAACAATCCCAAGCGACAGAAAGGAGACAGATTTCAAATCAGCTTTGCCCTCCAATGGGAAATTTAAGAACAAGTATTGCTGACTCAGAGGAAAAAATGTCTTTTTTTGTGCCTAAAGTACTCATCTCCTCCCTGGTTAATACAATAATTTTTTTATAAATATGACTTCAAAAATCCATTAAAGGAAATCTTAGTACCTGTAAAGAATGTAACATATTCTGGTATGTGAGATTTCTTTAAAGGACTTCTGCTCTTGGAATGAGGCTCTTTTCTTTCTGTGAAACTATCAGGAGTTAATAGATGCACGTATTTAGGCTCCCAGGGATTAGGTGTGGCCCAGCATTCAGGCTGTAACACCATGCCCTTCACTGCCTCCCAAGAAAGCATTTCAGAATACAAGTTAATGGGAGTGACCTTATTATAGGGATACCTTCTCTTATTCTCTTACTGCAAAGGGATAAACTATTCTTGAATTTTCACACTTTACTATTGATAATAAACTTCTTGTGATACACTTCACAGCTTAACAGCCCAATGAGTTATGACACCTGAAGTGGGAACTGTTGTCTTTGAGAACGTTCCTTGATACAGGTTTTAAAACAAAAAAGCATCTACCAACTGCCTGCCAGGGACAATGTTTGGAGCCTGCCTTCTCAGCCAGTGCCGTGGGCTCAGCCACGTGTGCTCACTTGCCTGGGATTCCAGCATGTACTAGCTAGGTGGCGGGGTGGGTTAAAGATACCTCTCAGAGCATAAAGCTAAGTCTGCAGGACACATAAGGATAAAACATTCTGCTTGGGCTGGGTAGCTCCTGCCCTAGAGAAAGCCAATTGAGTTGACCCTTTACTTTTACAGAATTCCTATGTAGTGGATTTGTTTATAGATACATAGTTACAGTAGCTCCTCTCTACAAGAAAGTTTCCCTCATATTGCCAAGAAAATCTCTATCTTCAGTCCTAGAAAAGTTACATAAATGAACACCTAAGACATTTATTTTCTGACGAGTTATTTTTGAGAATTTATTAGGCCAGAATCTCTGTCTCTATCTTGCCCCTTTTGTTAAGGGCACCTAAGGTTGCATAGATGTTTCTGGATTCTGGAGCTTTACATTTGAACTATTGTTTTCATTGACTTATATCACTTGATTATTAACAAAGCATCATTGATGCAATGTTCCTTCTTCAAGAGGCCACTAAAAACACTTCATACAAAACAAAAAGAGATGCTCCCCTGCCACCTGCCGCCCAGTGCCTATTGATCATCCAGTGAGGCTTTGCGTTAGAGTAAAAAGAGGATAAACACAGAGATAACCCACATTATAGAAAAGCAAGGAGAAGAGATTCTATATCTGTCTCAGATTTGTTCATAACCTCTTTAGCTTAAAATTCTCATTGTGAGGAGCTGGTCAAATTTTGATGGAATTAAATAGGACCATCTTGTATTTACTTTTCTGCTTTGATTTCTTGAAATAATGACAGGCATTAAGAAGTAATTTTTACAGGAGCTTCAATTAAAGTGATTTTGTGCATAATATTTTAATTTTGTTTTGTTAGTGCCGATTCCTAGCACTTGACTGTCTTCACCTTTGAGAATTGAGTAGCAGTCTGCTTTCTGAATAGTTCCTGCTTAAAAAAATAACATTTAGCGGATTAATTCTATTAAATAATTGCATGTACTTTCTTTTAAGTCTTTTAAGAGCAGCTTTGTTTACGCTAAAACAGCCTTATTTTCCTAAAGTATGTATTCATGAAACAAACAGAGGCTATTCTCAAATATTGTTCTCAAAGCATGCTGCATATTTCTATCATGAATATTATGTTTTGTGTGGCTATTATATTGATTTGACAGACAAAATGCTTAATTTCTTTTACTAGAAATATTTGTAAGCACATCTTTTTCCATTTCATATTATTTCCTCTCTGCATTTAATTATACGTTGTGATATTTTTATAAGAGTATATCCTATTTTCTTGAAGAAAATAGTTGATTTTGGCTTTGAATGCATTGTAATGGCCCCTGTTTGTACAGGGCATCTGATTCTAAGATTCCTTTTATATATCACTTGCCTCTTCCATAATCCAAGCTACAGCCAATAAATACTTGGCTGTGACTTGCAGTCTGTAAGCCAGTGCTCTGCTCTACTTTTTCCACCAGATTCAAGTTCTGCTCCCACTAAGTGAGTTCTTAAAGATAAATTTAACAGTTGGCATGTTGGGCTCTTGCTAGAAAGTATAAAAAATCAGGGCCAACTACTGAATACTATTTTCAGGTCATCATAGTGTTTTTCTCCTGGAAAATATGGATGTCAGTGGAGCTTACAATGGAGAAAATACCAGATTTTCATATGATCCTCTAACTCTGCATTTATATGCATGTTTCAGAAGCTTTAAAATCATCACATATATGCAATATCAAATCATCTTCAAGAATGACAGACTTCATGTTCGAGCCTCTCTGTACCAGTTATTGCCACTATAGACAGGATGTGTATATACATGGAGTGTTTGTGTTGAATAAATTACCTGTTCATTTACTTGAGTATCTTCTATTAGTTAACTTTAATTATATTTAAAATAGTGATAAATATGTATATAGACACATGCATAGAGATGCTCCAGCACTCTTAACAAATACTTGCATTGAAGAAGTGTTTGTGAAACAACTGGATTTTTTTCACCCTGTGTAAAAGCAAGCATTAACTCAAGCTGCCTAAGAGGAGGTCTGCCTGAATTTGTAAAACGTCTAAATCTTATAAATATTTTAAAAATAAATTCTAGCCAGGCACTGTGGTTCACATCTGTAATCCCAGCACTTTGGGAGGCTGAAGCTGGAGGATCACTTGAGGCCAGAGGTTTGAGACCAGCCTGGGCAACAAATGAGTTGTCTATACAAAAATAAAAATAAAAAATTAGCTGGGTGTGGTGAGAAGGTGCACCTGTAGTCTGCGCTACTCTGGAAGCTGAGACAGGAGGATCACTTGAGCCCAGGAGTTTGAGGCTACAGTGAGCTATGACTGCGCCACTGAATTCCAGCCTGGACAACAGAGTGAGACTCAGTATCTATAAATGAATAAATGCTTGCATGCATACATACATACATGCATACATTCTGGAGTTTTAAAAAAGGATGTAATTCTATTGAAACCATCTTTTAATAGAAGCCTGACTAAACCTACTTCAATATAGTTGTAGTCAACATCTTAATTACATGCAATCAAATAGATGTTCCCTTAAGGGCTGGAAAGCAAACGGCAAAGAACATTCCCCCTACAAAGTTGTTCACATTAGGCATCTGGACTAATAAGGCTGGAGACTAGAACACCAAGTGCTTTGACCTTCAAACTCATCACCTTAATTGCATAACTTTAAGTCCTTGATCTCGCTCTGCCTTAATTTTCCTGTCCTTGAATGGTGCTTACCTACTATAGTAAGAACATGTCAGCCTGGTACTAGTCTCATTATCACATGCACATTCATAGTTGGTAGAGTTTAATCAATGGAGGTGAATATAGTTAGAATGAATTTCTAAATAAAGTCACCACCATAGTGAAATTCTTTGACAGCCCTCTTGAAAGTATATATTATTTTTCCTCCTACAATCCCTGAGTCTTGGAGAATTCGGAAGCCCAGTGTCAGTGACTCAAAAGAATCAGCATTTAGGTGGAGACTGAAGGACAACCTGCTTTTAGCAGGAAGATTTATATGTTGGATTTCTTTGAATTTTAATCATGCCTGCTCTAATGACCCTGGTCTATAGGGTTATCTCAGTTTTTTATCTGTGACATAAACATTTTTGGTTTCTTGAATTTCTCCATTTTTAGAAAGTACTCTTATGTCATGTCATAGAACATGAGTTAGACCCAAGATTGCCAGGAAACAAAAATATTGGGAAGAATGGAAAGTTTGATTATCCTTTAAATCTAAGAATTAGAACAAATATATTTGCTCTGAAGACAAAAGAGCAGTATATTGTATTTGTTTCTTCCCTTGAACCTGTAGTGTATTTTTGAGTCATTTAATATAGAGGAAGAACTTATTTTGTTTTTAAAACAATGAAAAATATTTTCTAGAAGATACCAAAGGAAATACTCTAGTTTAAGGTTGGGTTTATTGTAAAAAGTTTTCAGGATGAAGATAATACAAGTCTTCCCTACTTTCTTTTGTTCTTAGTAATTAAAGGATTCTTTGTCTATTAGTATCAAATTGGTTTTGTGATAAAGAGCAAAATATTTATAGATATTTATGCACCTTCATTCTCCAAACCTGGCTTACTGACAGCTTTGAAAGGACAAGTGCATTTAATTTTTTTACCCAACACAAGTGCATTTAATTTTTTTACCCAACACGAGCTTAAAAATACAAGCTTAAAAACACAAACTTAAAAATAGAAATTGCACTTCAGTTTGGGTGATAGAGCAAGACCTCATTTCTAAAAAGAAAAGAAAAAATAATAGAAATCAATGATAATATTTGTTTGTTGCTTTCTTCCCCCGATTTGAGAATTTGCCTAAATCTGTTGGACAAAAAGAAGTCATAATTTAAGAAATGACGAGTTGATGGGTGCAGCACACCAATATGGCACAAGTATACATATGTAACAAACCTGCACATTATGCACATGTACCCTACAACTTAAAGTATAAAAAAAAAAAAAAAAAAAAAAGTCAAAAAGAAAAAAAAAAAAAAAAAAAAAAGAACCACTGAAAACTTGTGAGCAGGGAAGTGACATGATAAAATTGATGATGACACAGTAGACATGAAAATCAAGTTAGGAAGTGGGATACTGAAATAGACCAGGGGTATGTTAAGGGTGATGTCAGTGGGAATGCAAAGTTAGTGAAACATATAACACATTTGAAAGGAAGACTCAGTAGACTTGGGACTAGTAAATATGAAGCCACAAAAGAAGAGAGGAATCAAGGATCACTCCAGCATTTCAAACCGCAGTTTTTCAATAAGGTGACATTTGTACAAATGGAGAATTCCAGATGGGGGATAGTTTGGAAGGATCAAAGATGTGGTATGGTTTAGATATGTGCAGTCATAGAATTTGGGAATAGAAGAGTTTCAATTTTTTCTAGCTTTGTTTTACCTTGAAATTTTCTTACCAGCATTCTTAAATACATAGAAAAAATTTAAAAACTAGTACAGTAAACTCCTATGTACCCAATACATCTAGACTCAACAGTTTTCATTTTGCCATATTAGTTTTATCTATATGTCTGCCTCTCTGTTTATCCATCTTTTTGACTGAACCATTTAAAAGTAACTTGCAGTTGCAATAAAATTTCATTTCTAAACAAAAAAAAAAAAAAAAAAAGAAATTACCTACTTTTATTATCAGATTTGAAAGGTTTTTTTCTTTTCAGAGTTTTGAGTCATTTCAATTTAATGTCATTAACTAAAAATTTAAATTTTTATTGTCTAAATAGCAGAATCTGGCTCTAATACCAGTATTGGCAAGAGAAGCACTCTATTAGGTTTGCATTTTGACTATTAGGTTTAATGAGCTTTCACTTCCTGAAACACTCTTCAGTGGGTTCAACATTTTAATAGCCAGCTCCTGGCAAGATGAGTTTTGTTTTTTGGGGTTTTTTTTTTAGCAGAATGCAAAAATCAAGTGATTAGAAGCATCAAGTGAATCCTATAGCTTTTGAAGGACTGATACAGTGTGTTCCTGGTTAGATCATTTGAACTTCCAAGTGATGAGGTAGCTGTACTCTTCCTTCAAGCTGGCACAAAGTGTGTAGGTTTAGTATTTTTAGCTCAAGAACTGTCTATACAATAGACAAGATGAATAGTATTTAATAATCCTTAATAGCTATGCTGGAGTACAGCATCCGAACCTTTTCCCAAGGTATCACAGCAGTGAAGCCATGTTGTAGTTGGAAAGACCATAGACTTTGGAGAGACAGATCTAGTTTAAATCCTGGTTTCAAGTTTTACAAAACCTACCTTACAGAAGGTAATTGTGAGGAATAGCGATAATAAAACAGAGAGTGCCTGACACATAACAGAGGCTCCGTTCCAGTAATGATTCTCCCACCGTTGCTTTATAAAGCCTCAGTGGATTCTTCAAATTTATGTGTAATCAGAGCAGGCAACAATAATGGTAATGCTTTTACCTGGAGGGTGATTCCAAAATGGTTGATTGTGTCATAGACAATATTTAATGCATTTTCACTAGACTTTACAGTATTTATTTCCTAGAGGGTGAAACTGAGGTTTTCTGAGTCACAGAAAGGTCTGAGAAAGACTCCTGAGGCCTTTGCTGATATCCTGCCCCACAATCAGGAATGACAAACCCCAAGTCATCTGCAGAAGGCATCGAATGGGACATCTGTCAGCCCAGCATCTCCTCAAGGCTCTGTCTGCCCTGTTCTCTCTGCTGCATGAGGGGGCAGCTACGACTGAGGAGGTCACCTGGGGCAGAACCACTTCAAAGCCCTCTTCCCTCCTGGCATCTCCCTCCACTTCCCCGCCATCCTTGCCTGGGGGGTCCTCACCTCAGATTCTTGCCCACATCTATGAGAGGTTCACCCTGTCATAGACTGTGTTTTTGTGTGTGTTTTCTCTTTTTGTTTCTGCTTTGTTGGTTGGTTTTACATTTCTGTCTAGAGTCTCTAAACATAATAGCAAGTTTGTTTCTGAGAAAGTTCATGCTGTTCCCCTCTCCTCCCGCAAACATTCAAGGCTACTGCATCTCAGCCCATTGTCAGTCAGGCCAGTGGTGTTATTTTGTCAATAAACTGTGCGACTTTTCTTTTTATTTCAGTTTCAAGGAGAAGCTGGGGCCAGCAGGCCCAGGAGTATCAAGAACAAAAGCAACGGTCCTCCAGTAAAGATGGCCATCAAGGCAGCAAATCTAGTGACTCTGGAGAAGAAGCAGAAAAAGAGTTTATTTTTGTGTAAAGGTCACCCACGCAGAAGTCTTTCTGTGCAGGGTGCTTTGGTAGCCATCAGAGAGGAACCAAGGGCACCACCTCTTCTTCCCAGGCGTTCTTCTCTCGGTGCTTTATTCTCTTCTTTTTCTTTATTTCTCCCCCTACCCCCATCCCCTGCTTTTTTTTTTTTTTTTTTTTAATAGAAACAGATCCATTTCTTGGTAATCAAATCACATTTGTTTGGTCTTCCTCCAACCCTTCGCATTTGATTTCTAAACATTCCTTCATATGCCTTTAATGAAAGCCAGCAATTATCCCATGGGCCCTACTTGAATTTCTCTGAGGCAGCTACAGATTGCCCTGCAAGATGAGTTTTTGGAGATAAATGAAATAACTGGACACACACTCACACAAGTAACACCACAGCAAACCTCAGAGTACTGCTGAGTGTACCTGTGTCAAATCCACACAGGACTCAATATAGCAATTTATTCTTGATGTATGCAATTGCACATTGTAATTATATTAACAGAGCACACTAATAATTTGTATAAATTATATATATTAGATCTTGGGTATGGTTTTTACCTTCTCCCATGGGGAACTTCTTCCTTCCTGATGTGGAATTGTACATTTAAAGCTTGGTCGGTGACCTTTGCATAGCGTCAACGAGCACAGTTAAGAACAGAGTGAGAGAGGCCTGCGGCTGATTTTACCATGTGCCCAGATTAATGTATATAGTTGATTGGAATGAGGTTTTATGAATATTCATGTTTTTGAAGGCCTTTAATTTCTGTCTGCATATTAGCTTTTAATGTGTGATTTTAAGAGAGAATACTTTGACACCTGTAAAAATCAAAATACTACTCTTTATAAGACATTTCACAAATATTCACTTACAGGCTGGAAGTATTTTATTCATATGTATATTTATACCAATAAAATGATTTTACAAGTGGAATTGGGGCCTTCTCCAGTTACATTTTTAGTTTGGACTGGCTCAGGGTGGTGAACTTTGGTTTTGTTTCCAAAATCCAAAATAATCAATGTTCTCAGATAAGCAATCTGGGAACCATTACCTTCAAAATAAAGATCACTTAGCAGTGCCACTGCCTGTTTTCGCCCTTGGGAAAAATGATAAAATTTACCAGAAGAATATAGAATTATGAGTTTGATCCAGCTCCCATTACCATGCATAAGGGTCATACGAGGGATGCAAGTGTGAGCGAAGAAGTGTGATTTGAAGAGTTGCAAGCAGTGGTTATCTATTGGAAAGAAGAATGATAGAAGGTGGGGTTGGCATGACATGACTATTTCCCTCATCATCCTCCACTAGCCCTCTCCTCAACTCAGGTGCCTGGCATATGAGTAAGTGCCCATAATGTAGACCAGATGGTTTGCTGCCTTTGCGTGACTTCATGAGGGCAGAAAGACACAAGATTGCTTCCTCCAGCTGTAGCTCTGCTGTCATAAAACAGAAAGTGCTCACAGAGCAATCAGGTTCACATTCATTTAGAATGCTATGTGGTAAAAGGCACACATGCTGCTGATTAGCACTTCTCTCTGGGTTTCAGCATGAGAACTATTCTCAAAGAGACAGTCGAGAGAAGCCCAGGTAGTGAATAGCCTTGGTGCTTTATTATGGAGTTGGATCCTGATTCTATGCAGTAGGAGCCATTGCATTTTTTAAAGCAATAATGCAATCAGAGCTAAGATTATAAAGGTAAAACCCTATAGACTAGAGGTAGGCATCCAGTGAAGTGGCTGAGCAAGGATTCTTAATCATTTTCCCTCTCCTTATGGTGGTCAAGAGGTGCCCACTCAGATGCTCCTTTAAGAGAACTTGGCTATGGGGAGCACGTGGGGGCCGACCATGGCTACCAGCTTCCAGCTGCAACACCTTCAGACCCTCTACAGTGGTCATGCTGCGACTAGGCCACCCCCATTCTCCCTGCCAACCTCCGAGGATGGTTGGTTCGCTAGAGCTGCCCAACACAGGACTCTACTGAGCAACTTTTGCTCTAGGGCCCTCCTCTGGTCTGGCCAAGGCTTTCTCAGAGCTGCACCAAAGCTCTCCCTACCTACATCTGCTTTCCTCCTTCCCAAACTTCTTTTACAGGTGATCAACCTGAATAAGGTCTGAAGGCACTCCCTGCTACTGCTCCCTCCACTTTTATCCTTCACAGCGATTTCCCCCAGTAAATAAATATTCTGCGGTCTAATCCCATCTGGGCACATGCTTCTTGGAGAACCTGAACTGACATACTTCTCCATATTCTGTCACTGTAGATCAAGAATACCTGCACTTTGGGAGGCCAAGGTGGATGGATGAACTTTGAGATAGGGAGTTTGAGACCAGCCTGGCCAACATGATGAAACCCCATCTCTACTAAAAATACAAAAATTAGCCGGGCTTGGTGGTGGGTGCCTGTAATCCCAGTACTCAGGAGCCTGAGGAAGGAGACTCGTTTGAACTTGGGAGGTGGAGGTTGCAGTGAGCTGAGATCACACCACTGCATGCCAGCCTGGGTGACAAAGACTCTGTCTTAAAAAAAAAACTACGCACATGGAAAGTCAGCTTTACCATGTACATCTGCTGTGCTGGTGACTAGCAGATCTTTCCTCAAAATGTGTGGGCCTTTGTATTTGTTTTGTGAATATATTATAATTTGTGCTATGTCCCTAAAAGAAAGGTGCCCTTAAGGCAGAGTGGACTAACTGACTTCTCGACGCCCTTTGGGATTTTGACACAACAGATACCACTTTGATTCCCGTTACCCTTGTAGAGTGCCAGTAGAATTGAAGAGAACCATTCTTGCATCCAGGAACCCAGTGAAGCTAAGTGCTGGAGCAGCAGTGGAGCCCATCAGGAGCTGCAGGTCCCAGAGAGCCCACGCGGACCAGCCAGATGGCGGTGGGGGGTGCTGGTCATGGAGCAAGGGTTGAAGCCTCCTAGAAAACCCCTAGAATACTAAACCACACATATTCTCTTTTTTCTGTTTGTGCCATGCACAAGACCTAAATTAAGAATGAGAAGGTTTCCAGCTGCATCCATGTCCCTACAAAGGACATGAACTTATCCTTTTTTATGGCTGCATAGTATTCCATGGTGTATATGTGCCACATTTTCTTAATCTAGTCTGTCATTGATGGACATTTGGGTTGGTTCCAAGTCTTTGCTATTGTGAATAGTGCCGCAATAAACGTGTGCATGTGTCATTATAGCAGCATGATTTATAATCCTTTGGGGAACTGAACAATGAGAACACTTGGACACAGGAAGGGGAACATCACACACCGGGGCCTGTTGTGGGGTGGGGGGAGGGGGGAGGGATAGCATTAGGAGATATACCTAATGTAAATGACGAGTTAATGGGGGCAGCACACCAACATGGCACATGTGTACATATATAACAAACCTGCACGTTGTGCACACGTACCCTGGAACTTAAAGTATAATAAAAAAGAAAAAAAATTTTTTTAAATGCAGACTGTAAAAAAAAATAAATAGAAACACAAGCACAAAAAAGAATGAGAGATTTCATAATCACCTCTCGGATATACTAAGCAGGGGCCAAATAATCTAGGAACAGTTTGATCACTTATTTTGGGAATGCATTCATTGTGCAGCTTTTGAACAGGCTGACTTTCCAATTTTATTTTTCTTTAACATTGGTCAGTATGGGTCTACTAGCACAGGCCATTGGCCAGCAGTTGATCAGGCATGTGTCAAGTGTTGGAGAGAACTCAATCGCAATTAAAAATTGGCGACTAAAAATCTGAGAAGAGGATAACAGGCACGTGCTTCAATTAGGAAGGGGCGAACAGCTTGCAGTGGGTAAGATCTTCTCATGACTTTGACCCTGCCCTGTGTTGGCTCATTTCCCCAGGTGATCCAGTTCCTTTTGTTGACTATTCACTGTAACACTCCATTTGCAAAACAGCATTCCCAGAGAAAACAGCTTTTCAACTGAAGGGAAAACAGAATATAAATACACACACACACACACACACACACACACACACACACACATATATATATATATATATATTTTTTTTTTTTTTTGCAGAGAAGAAATAAATGGATTGCAACAGGAAATCTCAGTAGGCAGGATGGCCCTGATTTTCAACTGAGACATTACACCTGTTCTGTCCCAAGTGTGAAAATCCTAAATTGAGGTGGCCTTGAAAGGATATTTCTGTTTATCACTTTTTTACTTGCTAGATTGAAAGCACTGCCCCAGTGTGACCCTGCAGTAAAAACGATGTGGCCTTTATTCATTCTCAGTCTCTCTTTTACATTTTCCCTCAGAGCAAGAACATGAACCAATGCCTTCAATAGCTGTAGTGATGCTGGCCTTCATTTCTACTCTTTAAAAGGTGCTAAGAAAACAGTAGAGGTTTCCTAGATGCTCACTGTTGTCATTGCCATGTTTAGGGTCCTGCTTTTCCTAAATTATTCCAAATAGAACCCTACCTTCCTAAATTCTTTAGCCCAGAACCCCACCCCTTGGCCAAACTGCTAAAAACCAGAGCAGGGAGGCAAAGTAGGGAACACAAAGAGCAATGGAAGGAGGATAATGTTTCCTCTCCCTCTTTCTTGTGTTTTGATTTTTTGTTTGTCTCTCCTGAGGTTTGATTGAATGAGGCAAAACTAACTAAAAGCCATGCTTTGAGGCAGCCTGGTCTCTCCTCCCCTCTGATGGTATAGGCTGGGCAAACTGTCTGCTCAGTGAGCCACATCATTTTAACATCTCAGCCTTCTGTGACTCTTGGCTCACACGTCACACGTCACAAAGCTGAGAGTAGGAGAAGTCTCCGTTCACTGAAATGGGCCATAATTTAATCTGCTGATGCTATAATTAAGGTGAGTTAAGAGCTATGCAGTGTTTGCATCACATACAGACATAGAGAATGGGGGAATTCAGCTTCTGTGCAAATGGTTATCATTGGCCCAAAGCCAAGGTGGTCTGCCTGGGTTTTGAAATGTTGATCACTGTGTGCCACTGCCACCAAAATCACTAAGTCTCAAATGTAAGGCAAAACATTTGGGATGTACAGATTGCATCTCAGGATTTCTTAGTCTGAGGTCAGATTGTATGTTATTTCATAATCACAACTTAAATGTGTAGCTTCCTTTCCTTTTTAGGGCAACATAATAGAGATTAAGTCTCTTAGCCACACTTGAAAATCTATCTCATGAATTAGAAACTGTCCCTAGTCAGAGATTTCTTGAACTCATTAGAAACAAAATGTGTTTTCTCCAAGGGGACTGACTGACCTTGCTGTTATTGGGTGGAGGCACATTTAAATAAGACCAGGGTAATCCATTTATACTTTCCAATTACAGTTTGTATTAGGTTTAACTCAAAGTGAAGCCATCACTTACACTGTGTACACACAGCTTACACTGGGGCCTATTTCATGCGTCCACACCCAAACTTTGAGGATTAGGCACAACTTTGCACCTCCCATGACATATAGTGATCATGAGGTCTCTTCTGACAGTAAGAGCATACACTTAACCATAGTCTCTGGAGGTGTGAAGAAAAGAATTATCTCAAAGACAGAAGCATTGTCAGGGTAGAGGCCACTTCAAGTTGCCTACCATGTGATCAGAGGGGCCTGGATGCAGAAAAACCACTGCTGGGAAGATGTGCTTGAACTTCTAGACATTGAATCCCTGCAGAGAATTCAGACATGAACTGCACAGGGATTCTTCCATGCAGGAGTGTCCTAACCCATGGCAGTAAGGACATGGAAGAAGGGCCCTAGGTCTAGGTCCTGCAGAATGGGAGGTGTCGATGCAGGCAGGAGCTCATCTTGGGGACATTCCTAGACTGTTCCCAAAGGGTCAACAGGTCTCCCATGCTCTTCCCTCAGGTCCTCAGAGGAGGGGGAGAAAAGGCAGGCTGCTTCCCACTTACTGAGAGCAAAGAATTCAAATGGACATTTGACCTTTTGACCTGACCAACCCTCACCAAAGCCTGTCCTCTCTGTGATCAAGTCATTTTGAGGCTGGCTCATGATGCACCTTCTTCTCATTTCCCCAGGTGGCCTTACTCCCTTCTAAGGCTACAATTCCCACCTTTGCAGTGATGTCTCCCTCGCCTTTTGCTTTAGCTCCGTCTCTATGCAGCATCATTAGGGTGACCCATGGGCATGAACAATTCTGTATGTAATATAGATAATTCATGAGCGTAGGGTGACCATACTCCATGCCTAGAAATGAGATAATTCAATTTTATGACACCTGGAGAGATCTCCAGGGCTCATAAGACTCAACTCTCACTGGAGACAGAGGGCCAGAACCCCCATGTCTTTCCATGTCTACAGAACGGAGACAGACTTTGCCCAAAGGTCGCTAAGCTAGTTTGCTCTCACTCTATCCCAGGCACCCTGATGGAGCTTTCATTGCCTACAATAACTACGTGTGAGGGAAGGGAGGACCATTTGCAAATAAGAATATGATTTGCTGGCCCAAACCACTGGGCTCCCAATGGACACTTCCCAGCTGAAGCCAGCACTACTGTGGCTCAGGCACACTCAGCAGAGGAGACCAGCTCCTCTGCCTGCTACTAATTTTCAAAGCTCTATACAGGGTGTGTATCCTGCATACCATGGGCTGGGGAGAATGCTGGGCATCTGTTTGTGAGCTTGAATTGTAAAAAAAAAAAAAAAAAAGAAAATGACTTATTTATTTTCATTAGCCTCCTTTTCAATTTAGCATTTCTTTCAGTTATGAATATGTGCAACAAACTATAATAGTATTAACAGTGCCTGGGAAAATGGAAATCATAAACATTTTTAGATCAGTTTTCACTGCAGATATTGTGATACATTATCCCACTCACCACTACTTCAAAATTATGGTACTTATAAGACCATCTACTACATTGTGTTATTTAAAGAATTAATAAAGCAGTGCATTAACTTCTAAATCAAAGTTTGTTTTAAAATATTCTAATAATTGTATTCTCAATATTATTAGTTTCTTCTGTAATACCCTGTATTCTACTTTATTTGTATAAAATATTTACGATAAGAAGGGGTCCTGAGACTTCATCAGACTATCAGAGAGATGACGGTCCAAGCAAGGTTAGAAACCAGCTCTAAGAGCTGCGGCCCCAGGCCCAGCCGGGCGGGAGAGGAGTTCTTTTTGGAAATGAACTGGAAAAGGCTCTTCTTGTGGATACATATTCCTTTCTGTTGTCTTCCAAGCTGTTTCCTATCCTCCTGTACCATATGTGCCCCTGAGGATTTTCTTCAATGGGTCTTGGAAATGTATAAAAATTAAGTCAATACCTATGAGGAGAAAATGTTTCCAAAGTTGGAACAGGATCTCAAACTTCATTGCCAGGCATGGCCTTCGTGGCTGGTGGGGAGGGGGTGTGAAGTGGGCTCAGCTATGTGTGCCTTCGGCCCCTGTTCAGACACAGGGAGAGAGATGGCTCTCCTCCACCATGGTGAATGGTTACAGGACTTTGTCTTCCAAGAGAGGGCCTAGGAGGCTGTTTTAAACGTAGGTTTTATTAGTATTCAGGTATAGTGAGGTCAATAGATCAAGAGACAACTTCTATTGAAAAGATCTCCAGTTCCTCACAGTTCCCAGGAAAACAGGGCGCACCATACCAAGCAGGGCTACATGGAGAAGCAGCCGGTTTGGTCAGGAGGCGGCGGGAGCTAGAGGGAAATGCGAGCAAGTGCTCTTATTGTGTTTCCTATGAGAAAGAATGGGCAAGGTCAGGTAACCAGGCTTAGGACTGGCTAGCTTGAATAATTTCAGAAGGTTCAGAGTAGAGCAACTGTCCTGAGTTGTCTAGTACCTGTCCTTGGGGTGACTACGGTGGGGAATAGTAGCCAGGAGTGTGAGGAGCCCACTTCCACTTAGAGGAGGATGTGGGATGGGGAGGCACTGGATTGGTTAGTTTGCATATGAAAGGCACACTTCCAGCTGATTCATTTACTATCTCTGAGAAGCGGCTAGCCCTGGGAGAGACAGTCCCTTTAGGGTCAGCAAAGCCCCAAGATACAGAATTATAAAAAATTGGATAGGCGCGGTGGCTCACACCTGTAATCCCAGCACTTTGGGAGGCTGAGGTGGGCCAGATTACTTGAGGCCGGGAGTTCGAGACCAGCCTGACCAATATGGCAAAAATCCCGTCTCTAATAAAAATACAAAAATTAGCTAGGCACAGTGGCACTCACCTGTAATCCCAGCTAATCAGGAGGCTGAGGCACAAGAATTTGCTTGAACCCGGGAGGCAGAGGTTGCAGTGAGCCAAGATCACACCACTGTACTACAGAGGCAACAGAGTGAGGCTCCATCTCAAAAAAGAATAAAAGAATTACAGAAAATCAAAAGGAGTAATTAATACAGAGGCCACCAAGGATTCCTGGCTGAAGTGACGGTGCGTTCTGGGGAGAGGGTGTGCCCTTGCAGTCTCTTAGGTGAATGAATTAATATCCATTAGTAGAGACCTGAGCCATGACAAATGCAGGACCTGCAGAGCCCCATGTTCAGATGGAAATAGGTCTTTAGAGCATCTTCCCAGCACCCTGGCCTCTTCCTGCCCTCCACCATATCACTTACTCCTGCGAGTGGAAAAGAAGCTCAGCTTTGCTGGCTTTTGGGGTCCCAGGTGCCTCTGAGGCCTGAGCAGAGGGTTAGAAACCAACACCCTTGAGTGCCTTTGGGTCTGAGGGCACCCTTATGGTCCAGAAGTGGCTGGCCCAAAGAAGACTTTGGGGTTGACCATGTTTGGCCTGTTCAAGAAGGAAAAGCAATTGATTTAATCTTTTGGCTACAGGAGCACCCACTCTGGGGTTTTCACTGTTCCAATGGCTTGTTCCGAATAGGCCTTGCAAACCACTCCAACCTTCTAATAACTTAAAAAAGAAATCTGTGTCACTAATGAGTTTAATTGAAACAGGACGGAGAGATTTTAAAAAGTTCTGGGGGCATGAACATGTTAATTAGATTGATTATTCTTGGAAAAGGCAAAAGGAAGAAACTTCCTCTCCCTGAATCTAATTTCATTTAATTGAATTATGGGAAGAAGTTAGCTCTCCAATCACTGCTGAAAGGCAAACAAAGCAAGACCCTGAGGTTAATGAGGGCATGTCAGTGCAGCCCAGATGCCTGGCACTGCCCGTGTTATTAGCATTCATACATAGGGAGCCCCAATGGCAGCAACTGACACAAGCTAAGCCACAAAAATCCCATGTGCCATGCGAGCTTCTTGCAAGTTTTACACTAGCATGCTGCTTTTGAAATTCCAGGTGTTCAGGCTACAAGGAACAAGGCTGAATGTCCACCAGTGCTGAGATTTCCCCTTTGATGGTAGACAAGACTGGTGCCATTGTTACTATGACAAGATGCACTGTGGATTAAAGGGGAGGAAGATAATGTGCCTTACTGTCTCATTCCCTTTCCTGGAGAAGCCCAAAGAACCACACAAGACATCTGAAGAGGGAAGGGACAGCCATCATTCAATCACAGCATTAGATTTTGCACATCTATGACCCAATCTGTTTCAATGATTCCCCCAGCCATAGTTCCATTGAATCTGGCCTTGGAGCATATTCCCTCTCTCCTTCCCTGACTCCTGAGAATACCTCAAATACAAATCAAGCTTTTTGCCAGTTATGGTTTCTCATTTTGTTAGCTTGTTGAATATTTGTGGAGCACCTATTATGTACCAGGATATGGTCTGAGTGTTGGTCACCTCAGACCAAATCCCCATCCTTTGGCTCATGGAGCTTTGATTCATGGAGCTGAGAGAACATAAACAAATTAGTGAATGACATTGTTTCACAAATGCTCTGCAGAGCAAGGGACTAGGCAATGGCTAGGACAATGATTTGGATATGAAAGGGCTTTTCTTCACTAGAATTTTCTATTAATTTATGCTCCCCAGTTGTGGTGGACACTGAGATGCACCACTCAGATCTCCCTTTAGGAATAACGAATTTGTAAATTCAGCTGCCACTGGCAGATAACTTCAGCTGTCAGCTCCCTGAGGGATTTGCCTTGGCTGAGAGCCAGCTAGCTCAAGGTCACACCGCTTTCCCGGCAGCTCATCTAATACCTAATCAATGCAGAAACATGAAAGTCCAACCCCTCACCTCAACTCAGGACAGCAGTGAAAGGTCACCCCATCTTCAGAACTCAGGTAGGCTGAGGCCTCCACTGGGACAGCATCAAAGCTCAACTTTCCCTTTGCCCAATCCTGCCTCCTTTCTTTCCTTCCCATCCACAGCTGTTGATTCCAAGAGCACCCCTAAAAACCCTCTTGCACACCAGTCTCCATCTCAGAGCTAGGTTTCTGGTGAACCCAACCTGTGAAAACTGAAAAAATGAGTTTAAAGAGGTTGAAATTTATGTTGAACTTATATAACAGGATATATTTATAGTTCATATTCAACATTCATTGGATAGGCTTCAACAAGGCTCTGCGAACTCCTTGTATACCTGGGTTCCTCCCCTGCAAACACGGGCATCCAGTTCCTTTTCCCAGGATGGCACTGGGAGACCTGAAGAGCCTGCTCCTCTTATTCAGACTCTTGGCGTTTCCTGGCCCGAGTCAGGGTGCACTTTTTGGAGAAGCTCTTCTCCGGAAGCCTTCTTGGTGAGCAAATGCATCTTCCATTAGCAGATGCTGCATACGTTAGGTTCCGGAAACATCCAAGAGTTCCCTTTCACCTTCTCCTCAGTGCTGCTGCCATCTCTTTGACACTCTCTAAGAGGTGGGCAGTGCTCTCTTCATTAAATGTTAGCAAATATTTACAGAGCATCTGCTATATGCCAAACACCAGCCTATGAACCTCCCTTCTCCCTGGAAACCACACCTGGTCCAGCATTACCAGAGACCTGTCCAACCAGAGAACCACCCCAAAGAACTTGATAAACCTGTCCAGTGCTGCTGGAGTTGGTTGAAGGGTCTTAACCCCTCAGCTCGAGTTTGCCATCTTGTTTCTTTCCATGTCATCATTTTTTTCTCTCTTGGCCACAGTAGCTTCCTATTCTCAGTGGGTCCTCCACTAGCCTCTATCCCTCAGTTTTCTTGCTACTCTCTATGATATATGCCAATATGATGGTTTTAATACTTAAAAGTTTCTGGCTATTGTGAAATGTTTTCAAATGCACTATGATCCACAATTTTCAGGTGAAGAAACAGAAAGAGAATGGTTAGGGCCTTCTGAAAGTCCTTCAGAAAGATGGAGAAGATGATAATAGGAATAAGAAACATTTGAACTTTGGTTATGTACCTGGCACCTTGTACGCCTTCTCACTTATTTAATCCTCAGAGCAACCCTGGGAAGTAGGTAGTATTATCACCTCCATTTACAAATCACGAATTGGAAGCTTGGAGAAGTTGAGTAACTTATCCAAGGTCACACAGCTCATGACCCACACAGTCTATTGCCGAAGCCACTCACTCTTAAGCACCACGTTATGCCAGCCCATCTGCTGATTGACATTCCAGAGTTGTGGGAAGCAAAGGATGAAGCATTTGGGAGTGACAGGAAAGTGCTCAGTCAGGTAAGTCCCAAGGTTTACCCCACTGCACTTATTTGTAAAGGGCATCCTGTCTCCGGCCAGAAAAAAAGCCCTTTCTCACTGGTGTCGTGGCACTAAGTACACTCTAAATGATCACATCCCAGCCTCCTCCAGCATTTCCTCTGTAATGAGAGATCCCACTGGGAGAGGTGGAGTGAGGAAGGGCTCATCCAGAAGAGGGTTATTTCCTTACAATCAGGAGCCCCATGGGCCCAGGGCAGCTACACTGGTAAAAGCACTGATTGTAGCTTTAGTATTGATCTCATGCAGAGAAGGGACATTGATTAACTTAAACTTCTTCACAAGGAAAAGTAGAGAAGTGGCTGGTCCATTTAATATGTGTAGGTGGCATCAAAGGAGTCCTATACTTTCTTCTACTCTACCCCCCGAGGCTTGGCCTCATCCCCCTTTGTGATTAAGTCCAGGAAGCTGGGGAATGTCAAGGCTGGTAAGCCTAGATTGTTTCATAAAGTGCTTTTTATGGAGACTTGGAGAAAATGTGTCAAATGTCTGTGCTCTCTTTAAAAAATAAAAAAATAAAATTTAAAAGCCCAGTGTAGAGAGTTTTGCTTGACTCTCCAGACACACACTCAGTGGGGATTAAGTGAGCAGGAAAGTAGGTGGGAAGGAAGGACTGGACCATGTTGGTGGAGCACCCTGGGTGCATGGCTCCTGTCCCTTTGCTGGTGCAGGGACTGTGCGGGCTAGCTTGTGGGAACTTGAAGAAGTTACTTGGCTTTTCTTCCACAACATGGAAAGTGTCCAGAGCAAAGCAGGGCATCGAGACAGCTGTATGTGTCCAGTGGCTCTGCCACCTGCCCTCAGCATGGGCTGTGTTCTGTGCTCTGGCAGCCAGTGGGGCAGAGCGGCTGATCTTTGCCTGGTGGAGCCACTGAATGTTGGCTTTTCTCCTTGCTAAGGGAGTGGCTGTCATAAGATGGGGAAAGAAGGGAAGAAGGACAAGGTGTGTGATGCACAGTCCTGAATTCAGGGGGTATAAGGGGTAGAGATGCCAGAAGGGAGCAGGGACGTATGCAGAGACCATAGACTGCCCCTCTCCTGCAAGTGCAAAAGAGGAATGACTAGGAAATCTGACTCTGTACTAGGAGTGATTAATGGACTTCTGCAAGTTATTTAAATCCACAGGTAAGTTCCTCCATCTGGAAACCGGGAATAATGACTACTTGTCTCTTAAGGTTGCAGTGAAAATTGAACATACATTTATAAAAAGTGCCTGGCACATTGCAAGTGTTCAGAAAATAATAACTACCACTTGGATGATGACAATAGTGACTACTACTACACTATCACTGATGACAGTAGAATGTCGGAGCAGAATGGCCCTAGATGGTTTTAGCCAGGTTAAAGTTTTCTCTAGCCCACAACACCCTCAGGGGAGGCAAGTAGTTCTAGAGTGAAACACCCAGACAAACCTTGAGTTGGGGGGCAGGAAAGAGAGAAAGCTGCATACGCACTCAAGCAAATTGTTTGCCTGCCCAAGGATCGCTCATCATTTTGGAAAATCACTTCATGAATGGCAATATTGCTCATGACAGTTGAGTGACCAACATGAAACACCAATTCAGTCTGTATTTTGTAAATGTCACATTTACGGGTATTCTACACAGGCTGAAGCCCCTGACTACTTGGTCATGTCTTCTGGTGTAGCTGTGCATGTTGTTACATGTTATAGTTTATGTTGTTTTATTATGAATTAGTTTCATTTACATTACAGCCAAGACATTATTTTATTGTTTTTTAAAAAGTACTTTATTGAGCTATAATTCACACACCATACAATTTACCCACTTAAAGTACGCAACTCAATGGTTTTTAGTATAGTCACGGTTGTGCATCCATTACCACATCAGTTTTAGAATACTTTCATTGCACCCTTCAAAAAAATCCTGCTCAGCCGGGCACGGTGGCTCACACCTGTATCCCAACACTTTGGGGGGCCGAGTTGGGCAGATCACCTGAGGTCAGGAGTTCAAGACCAGCCTGGCCAACGTGGTGAAACCCCATCTCTACTAAAAATACAAAAATTAGCCGGGCTTGGTGGCAGGTGACTGTAACCCCAGTTATTTGGGAGGCTGAGGCAGGAGAATCGCTTGAACCCAGGAGGCGGAGGTTGCAGTGAGCTGAGATCTCGCCATTGCACTCCAGCCTGGGGGACAAGAGTGAGACTTCATCTCAAAAAAAAAAAAAATCCTGCTCTCCTTCGATTTCACCCCCTGTCCCTCCATCCCCCAGCTCTAGGCAACAACTAATCTACTTTCCATCTCTATGGATCTGCCTGTTCTGGATATTTCATGTAAATTGAACCACACGGTATATTGTTCTTTGTGACTGGTTTCATTCACTCAACATAATGTTTTCAAGAGTCTTCTATGTTGTAGCATGTATCAATATTTCATTCATTTTTATTGCTGAACAATATTCCACTGTCTGAATAGACTATGTGTATCCATCATCCAGTTGATAATGTTTGGGCATTTCCACTTTTTAGCTATTATGAGTAATGCCACTACAAACATTTGTGTACAAGTTTTTATGTAGATATTATTGCTTTTTTAAGAAAAGCAAGTACTAGGCCAGGTGCAGTGGCTCATGCTTGTAATCTCAGTACTTTGGGAGACCAAGGTGGGAGGATCACTTGAGCTCAGAAGTTTGAGACCAGCCTGGGCAACATGGCAAAATCCCATTTCCAGAAAAAAAAAAAAAAAAATTAGCCAGGCATGGTCGTGTGAAGCTGTAGTCCCAGCTACTTGGGAGGCTGAGGTGGGAGGGTTGCTTGAGCCCAGGGAGTTGAGGCTACAGTGAGTCATGATCCTGCCACTACACTCCAACCTGGCCAACAGAGTGAGACCCTGTCTCAAAAAAACAAAACAAAACAAACAAACAAACAAAAACCCAAGTACTGTACATAAGATCAGTTTTCAGGCCGGGCGCGATGGCTCACGCCTGTTATACAAGCACTTTGGGAGGCCGAGGAGGGCAGATCATGAGGTCAGGAGGTCAAGACCAGGCTGGCCAACATAGTGAAACCCTGTCTCTACTAAAAATGCAAAAACTAGCTGGGTATGGTGGTACGCAACTGTAGTCCCAGCTACTTGGGAGGTTAAGGCAGAAGAATCGCTTGAACCTGGGAGGCAGAGGTTGTAGTGAACCAAGATCATGCCACTGCAGTCCAGCCGTCCAGCCCGGGTGACAGAGCGAGACTCCATCTCAAAAAAAAGAAAGAAAGAAAAAAATTAGTTTTCAATGATTTTTTTTCAGGGTAGTAAAGAAGACCTTACAAGATATTTGTCATAAAAAGGGGCCTTGGGTTTGACAGGACTGAAAACCGCTACTTGAGCAGAAAGAAAACAAGCTTTGACTTCAGAAAGACCAAAGATTGAGCTCTCACTCTGCTACATACTGACAGTAATTTTGAGGAAGTTACTTAAACGCTCTGAGTCCCAATTGGCTCATCTCTAAAAACAGGAAAATTAATATCTACATCTCAAGACCGTTTGGAGGATTCACAAGATAATGTGAGGAACATCCAGCACACTGTATGTACTCAGCAAATGTGGTTCTGTTTCTCCAGCCACTTGATTTTGCATCTTCTCAGTGCCTTGCATAGATAAATAACTATTGAACTTGAATTGGGAAGAGAGCATAGTCACTTCACTTGCTGGTCAGTACAGCTCCTCCAGGTAAAAGACCTCTGCTAACTTCTTCCCATTGTGTAGACAGGAGATGTTAATCTTCCCTAAAATTCATCTATATCCTCTCAGCTTCCAAAGACCTCTTCTGATCATTTTTTGTGGGATACTTGATTTGGTGACAGCATCATGGTTCCCATGTCCCTTCCTGTGATACAAACCAGGCTCTGTCCACCCAGCAGATGATGAGTAGGTTTTCGCAATATATTTAGGAGTGGAAGTCCTCCCTTCTCAGACTATACTTGCTTTTCCCTTCTCTGACTCTGTACAGGTCCTGCTGTGTCTTTCTTAACCTGCAGCAATGTACAAAAAGAACATTTTGATGTGTCAATATGTAAGTGTACTACTTTTGATTACCAACGAAGTAACACACCAAGCACATTCTGAGCCTCAGTTCCTTCCATTCTCCATCCTGTACGGATGACACAGGATCCAAGGGTCAGAGCTGTGGCAAATACTCAATACCTTGTACTCAATACATGGATGTGTTATTAAAGTGGAACATATAAAAGGTTTTTTTAGGTTACATCTAAGTGTGTGATGCATGAAAACAATTCAGTCAAAAAACTATTCTTGCACCAGAGACTCCATTCTTTGACCTATGCAGCCAGCTGAAGGTCCCTGTAGCTCTGTTGATCATCTGCAAACATGGAAAAGCTTGGGTTTAGGCCACAACTATAGGGATCTGAGCATTCTGAATTGGGACTGCTTAGATTGTATATGTGTGTGTGTGTGTGTGTGTGTGTGTGTGTGTGTATTTATGTATATGTATATATAGCTTAATGTAGACCCAGCATGCCCCAGCATTTAGGACATTTTTCTCATCCACACTCATATTGAAGCCTGGAAATAAGCCATGCACACTCTCTCTGCTCCCATTCAGACAGCAAAATTGAGCCACTCTGCTGGAAAAGCCCATCTTTTGTCCCAGCCCATAGGCCAAAGGGGTAACTCTAAACCTTCTACCCTAAATGACTGGCATGAACATCTGACCCACAGGGGATCAGTCAGGTTCCTTCTCCAAATAATTTGGAAAAGTCGAGAAGAGCTAGTTCAGGGGCTGGCAAACTGTTGCCCATTGGCCAAATCTGGCAATGCTTGCTAGTTTAATAAAGTCTGTGACTGTTGATAGTTGCAGCAGATATTTTATGGATCCAGGAAGCATAAAATATTTACTATCTGACTCTTTACAGACAACGCTTTCCAACCCCAGAGCAAGAAGTTTACAGAGACTTGGAGGCTGAGACCACCATTTGCAGGCAGGAGGGCTGTGGTGTGCCCTCAGAACAGAAGAAACTGTGCTCAGAGACATGGAAGTGAGAGAGAGAGAGAGCATGAAGCAGCGACTGCTAGGAAAAGCAGAAAAGAACCAAGCATTTCAAAGAAAGGGCAGAAAGGGCCGGACAACCTTCCAGTGTCCGTGAAACACATCAACCTTGCTTGTGCTCCGTATCTGTGACTGTCCCATGTATACAATAAACTCTTTTTACCTAAACTAGTTTAAATGTATTCCTGTTTTTTTCAACAAAGGATTCCTGAAAAAATCAGCCATAGGGGCCGTTATGTGACTGCAATAGGCCTGAACCAGTTAAGGTCTTTGAGTCCACTGCTGATTCCCTTGATGAGTTCCAGAGGGAGTTAAGCTTAGAGAACAATGGTAGGCAATAAAAGGTACTTGTTTCTAGGGACCTTTGGCTCTTAATCCATGGGTTCCCTGATCTTGGTGACTCATGCTTGTCCACATTTGAGTGAAAAGGGCCACTGCTGACCTTTAGCCCAAGGTCTGGACAAAGCAGACTGCACCCTCTTCCTCTGGGGCAGCAGCAAGCATCCAAGAGAGACTTTCAGCAGAGGCTGCCTCTGGCCTCCCCAGCAGTCTGTCTGATGAGGAGTGTGCAGAAAATGGAGACTGAAGAATAAATCAAAAGGAACATGGGAAGATGAGTGTATCATTAGTTGGTTGAAGTTCCATGATAGTGGTATTTCTGTTTTCATGCTTTGGTTCTTTTTTAGGGAAAACAGTATGTTCTTATGGTGCCCATGCATGGGAAATGCATCATAACCCTCACTTATATCACATAACATAGGAAAAAACCATGACAACAATTTTACAAAGTAGTAAGATCACAGTGCTATACAGTGAGTAAATGGGAAGCTGGTCCGATAGCTAAGACACTGATGAGAATAATTAAAATGATCAAAACCTTCTTTTCTCACAAAACCAGAAGCCAGAAAAGAACATTTTAATAATTCCAACTCTTAATACATAAACATTTTAAAATATGGTCATAAAGATAGTTAAAATATAAGTGACAAACTGGGAAAAATATTTGCAACTTATATTACAGAAACTGGCCACCTCATTATTTAAGTGCATAGTGTTACTATTTTCCTCATCCTAGTAGAGTGACTTTCTTCCTACCTGTGAACAAATCACTATTAACTTTTCAAATTAATCACTACAGTGTTTAGGTATGATTTTAAATCTGGGAAGAAACTGCAAATACTGGCAGAGGCAAGCTAGTAAAAGAGAGATTTAAATTTGTCATTGAGAAGAGATTATCATGGGAACTTCAAATTAAGATGATGAACTGAGCAGATGTGGTAAGCCCTCACTCCCATCCTAACACCTAACACCAAAAATCTAGGATCCAGAAAGAGATTGTTCTATCCATGTATGTGTACAGTAAAAAAACTTTCTCCTTGGGCTGGGGATTTATCCACAATATGGGACTGCCTCCATGAACAAAGCGACAGGCACAAGATTCTCATGAAGATCAAGTCACAAACAAAGATTATAAAGCAACAAGGAAACCCTCCTGCCAGTGATGATAAAGCATTCTGAATGGTACTTAAAATAAATATGTTAAAAATAAGTAAATATTAAAAAAGAAAAAAGAATCCACAAGACAAAAAAAAGAAATCTATTTTAAAAGAACAGGTATTTTTTTAGAGTCAGAAATATTGCAGTGGAGGAAAGGTAGCTGAAAATTCTTTACAATGCCTTGCTTTGAAAGGCAGTCTGGGTTGGCCTTGCAACCTGTTTTGATCAATGGAATGTGGCAATAGTGATGTGGTGCAATTTATGAGGGTGGGCCTATCTACAGCCTCCATATTTGTCTCTTAGAATGCTTTGGCTTGGAAATATTAAATATTAAAACAATATTAAATAACACTTGTTAAGGCATTTATGGACTTTATGGAGGGGGTGTGCTCTATAGGTATAGGAAACACTGTAATGGAATTCTGGTGTGGGGAAGAGATTGGGCTCAACTCTGAAGTCCAAGGAGCAAGATGATGTCAGTGAATAAAAATTTACTAAACTAAGACATAAGGGGGTAACGAAGATTCTGACTAACTTGACCTAACAGGATTCCTTGCTGAAGGCAGGCCAGGATGATCAGACATTATCTGAGGGATGGTGAAGGCTGAAGAACCAGTCAGATATTGAGAGTGATCAGATATCCAGAAAGGAGTAAGGGACGGTCTTGCTAAACTGACTTAGCAAGGCTCTTGCTAAAAGTGAATTTTACAAAAAGTGTATAGATGAGCCTAGGAGAAGTTTTAGGAGCCTGTCAAAAGTTTGGTCAAGCAAAGAATCTGTCAGAATCCAGCTACCATGCTATGAGAATCCCAGGTGAGCCACATGGAGGGGAACTGGGCCATTTTGCTGGACAGCTCCAGCTGAGCTCCTGGCTGACAGACAGCACCACCTGCGAGCCAGGTGAGGGAGGCCATTCTCCCAAGGCCATTTAGGCCCAATCAAAGTGATGCCACAAGCAGCAGCAATAAGCCTCCCCTGCTGAGTCTGGGCCAAATTACAGCCTTGTGAGCAAGTAAATGACTGCTGTTCTCTACGCTGTGTTATCCAGCAATCAATAATGGAAGAGACCACTGCGTAGAAGCTGCAGTTCGGGTGAAGAGATGGGACATACCTCGGTGCCAAGTTTCTTTTGGGCAAACTCTGAGGCAGATACCAGGCAGGCTTTGTTGGAAGGGAGCCACAGATGGAACAAAGAGCAAGACACACATGGTGTTGAGGAGAGAAATGTCTGGCAATAAGGAGCCAGACCTGAAAATGAGTTTTAAGTCATCCTGTAAGCAAGAAAAAATTTCAATGTTTGCTGTTTCAAAACAGGAAGCTTTATCATTTTAAGTAATTAACTTTAATTAACTTGGATCTGGGTTTTTTTATTTGAACCTTCACTTGTATTACATGCTGTTTATTGTCAAAAAATCATTGAAAACATATTATGTTAAATAAAAAGAATGTCTTTGCAGATCATTTACTAATTAGTAAGTCATATGCACTGTTTGCTTCTCTTGGTTACTATTCCTTGAAACTCTGGCTCCCAGGCCACAAACCTCAAGTCCTCTATTTTCAGTTTAGTGCCAACTATCTGCTGTCAGCAACTGTCCCAGACTGCTCCTGAAAGGTGTCTGTCACTGGGTGGGCTATCAGTAAAAATTTAGATGATTGAACCTCATTGACTTCTTGAATGAGTATAATGTGGGTTACCACTGTCCTAAGGGATTTCAGGGGGCCAATTCTTTTCTTATGGACCAGCTAGAAATAAACTGGTCATTTAAAATGGCTCTATAAACTGAGATCACTTGTGAGAAAGAGTTAACACCAACCCTGAAGTGCCCAACTTCTGTGCTTGGAGAACTGTGAAACAATATGTACTCATAGAATGGAGTAGAATTCATGCTGGCAAATGCTTTCCTTCTTTTTTTATTTTTAAAATTTTATTTGTTTGTTTGTTTGACATGGAGTCTCTCTCTGTCACCCAGGCTCGAGTGCAGTGGCACGATCTCGGCTCACTGCAACCTGTGCCTTCTGGGTTCAAGCAATTCTCCTGCCTCAGCCTCCCTAATAGCTGGGATTACAAGCACTCACTACCATGCCTGGTTAATTTTTGTATTTTAGTAGAGAGAGGGTTTCACCACGTTGGCCAGGCTGGTATCGAACTCCTGACCTTAAGCAATCTACCCACCTCGGCTTCCCAAAGTGCTGGGATTATAGATGTGAGCCACCGCGCCAGGCCTCTTTTTTAAAAAAATCCTTGTCAACAGCTTTACTGAGGTAGAGTTTATATAACGTAACATTCACCCACTTTAAATATAGTTTGATGAATTTTAGTAAATTCATCTGATTTGCAAGCACCACCATCCAGTTTTTTTTTTTTTAACACTTCCATCACCCAAAAAGTTCCATCCTGCCTGTTTTTTGTCAAAAAAGTAGATATCCCTGACATCTTATGGCCATGGATCTCCTTTCTGTCTGTGGAGTTTTGCCTTTTTTTAGAAATTTCATATACATTGTAATCATATAGTAGGTGTGTGTCTGGCTTCTGGGAAAAATATTTTTTGCTCATTTTCTGTTACTTCTCTTATACTTCATCTTGCCTGGTCATATTCACTGGAAAATCATGGGAACTTGGCCACAGGCAGGAGCGTGGAAGCTGGAGATCAGAGTTAGGATCCTGAGTCTGCCACTCTCTGCCTGTGGACCGTGAGCAAGTCACGGTTCTGAACTCCATTTCTCTGCCAGGAGCATTAGGGTCATGCTGCCTCAGTCTAGGAAGAACTCAAATTTAAAAGATCCATCAGCTGTTCCCACAACAGTTGATATAATATGATATGGTTCCTTACCAGTTGGTAATAACCACTGTCCAGAACACCTGCAGGCTGCCTCCCCTACCAGCCGAGCAAACTCAGCCTCTCCATTAGGACCCCTTAGATCTTTCTGATATCTAGACACCAGCCCCACCCCCCTTAAAGGAATAAAGCCTGGTACAGCAGGGGGCCCGGGCACCTCCCTTAGCCCCCTGCACTGTGTTAGTGTCCTTTCTGATTGTTTAGTGCCCACATCACACCCAATGTGAAATATTAGGAATAGATCCTCTGTTGACAGGAGGCAGGAGGATGGAATAAGAAAGTGGAGGTGAGGGGAATTTGAGGCTGGGACTTTGAAAGAAAGGGCTATAATCAGACTGGAACCAAAGTGCTAAAACGTATTCAGAACAAAACCAAAGTCTTACATTTAGGTTTAAAAAAGAAGGGCACAGTAATAGAGTAGGGTGACTTGGTGGTCAGAGACCTGGAGATTATGGCCAATGACAACTCTCTGTGGGTTCTCAATAATATGGCAGAACATTCACTAAGAGGTGAATAACAGACCAAATATTTACTTACCTGAAACGCTTGGCCAGGGCCCTGTGAGCCCTAAGCTGGGCACCAGTGAATACAGGGCTCTACGTTCAGAGCATGGAAGGAAACTACTCGGCCGGTCTGGGGCTGCAAGTACACCTGAGTCTCGCCTCAATGTTTTTGTAGTAACTAAGTAGCACAAAGAACTCTCCCCATCCCTGTCCAATCAGACTGAGCTAGAGTATTGACTGAAGGTCCCCAGCAGAAGGACCTAATGGCTAGAAACCCACTAGAGTGTCCTGGGGACCACTTGGTGCTATTAAGAGACCCATATGTGTTTAACTCAAGAAAAGGAAGAATAAGGAGATAAAAGACAGGTATCCTTAAATGTCTGTAAATCTGTGAAGTGAGGGAAGCTTCAGCCAAATCTCTGTGGCTTACATTGGAGCACTGCAGGGCGTAGATTTTATTGAAGGCAATTTTCCCTGAGTCAGAGCTCTCCAAAGATGGAGTGGGATGCCTCAGGAGGAGCGGACTTTTTCCTTGGTATTTGGGTCAGAGGCTGGACACACCACTGTCAGAAATAATTAGAGGCAGCATTCCCATGGGGAGCATGTTAAGGAGGAATGCTTGTTCTCCTCTCCTCAAATTTCCACAAAAGGGAGGCTGTTTCCATTCCATACCCCAAAAGGAGAAATCTGGACTAAATAATTGCCATTTTTCTTCAGATGCACATGTGTCTCCTCTCACCTTCTCACTGGTGAATTTAGTGATTTTATAAATTGGTGAATTTAGAAAAAGGGGCTATATTAGTCTGCTTGGGCTGCCACAGCAAAATACCACAGACTGGGTGGCTTAATCAACAGAAATTGATTTTCTCACAGTTTTGGAGGCTAAAATGATCAAGATGCCATCATGGTTGGTTTCTGGTGAGACCTCGTTTCCTGACTTGAAGACAGCCACATTCCCGCTGTGAGCTTACATAACCTTCCATCTATGCACACAGGGAGAGGACTCAATCTCTGTTCTTGCCTCCTCTTCCTATAGGGACACCAATCCCATCAGATTAGGGCCCCATCCTTATGACATCATTTAATCTTAATTACCTCCCTAAAGGCCCTGTCTCCAACTACAGCCATATTGGGGGTTAGAACTTCAACATATGAATTGTGAGGGGATGAGTATGCGGACTCTATAGCTCTGCCTATCCCGAGGTGCACTCTGGCCTCTTCTGTACCACATGATAAGCTTAGCCTCTTCCTATGATGGAGATGCCTGTGGCTGCTTAGCTCTTCCTGTGGCTTGTGGGTACATATCGTTTGGAAATCAGAAAATATTAGGAAGCCTATGATGCTCACGTATTAGCCATATCCTCTTTTCTAGCTTTTATTAGTGATAAAGCTAGTATTTTGATTTTTCACCTAGCTCTGTGTTGTATATCTCAATTGGGGGAAAAGGGGGTGTTATTTAATGAATTCCCTAAAACAAACAGGGGAAGAAGCTGGAAACATGAGCTCCTTCTAAGATCATACCCTCTTTCAGTCCTGTGCTGTATTTCCTTCTGTCTATGTCTGAATAGAAGTCCCAAAGAGCTTGGCTTTTAGATACAAAACAAGTTCATGCTTGGAATGAAACTGTTACCCATGGGTTACTCTGCCATTCCTTTTAAATTTAGCATAGAGGTATTTGCAACTGGATTTGCCAAATTTCTATCAAGGAAATATTAGTCCACATAATGTCAGCAAAACAACTTGAAATCTCTCCAGGTAAATATTGATGAATCTCTGAGCTTTCTGAAAATGCAAACATCTCAGCAGTTGCTTATAGCCTCATGAAATGCATTCTGTTCAACATAGAGGCAGCTATCCCCAGGAAACAAGTGAACCCTTGTTTGTTCTGTTTATTTGAGGACTTTATTAAGTTGGACTCTCCTATGAAAGTTTGGGTAGGCACCTAGAAAAATATTAACCTTTCTCTGAAAAGAGGCTCAACTCTTGGCATGCTTCACACAAATGCATTCATTCTTAGGAAAATACCAGTTTAAATCAGGTACAAAAGGTCAGAATGCTAGAGCCCTCCTGTGTATGCCCCAACTTTTTTCTTTCCTTGGAAGTGTCCTCTTCAGTCCCAAGCAGAAAACTTGAACCCCTCCTGGGCACTTACTGCTGGATCTAGACATTAATAGGCATACAGACAATACCATGCCCTAAAGCCACTCACCTTTCTCTACGTAGAAAACTCCATTTACCAAGCATAAGCCTTGGCTGGCATTTAAATGTGCATCAGCAGATATCATACTAGGCAAGGCTTTGTGTGCGAAGGACTTCCAGTTTGAATGAGGTAGAAACTGGAAGAAAACAAGTAACCCAATGAAATCCTGTTGACCTTCACTCTCAACCACTAGGATTTGAAGAATGGAGTAGTTTGTTCTGCTTAATCCTTAAAAAGATCCTCCATAGGATCTTTCATAAGGATCCTTAAAAGATCCTTCATGATTAGGGAAGGTACAATCCCTAACGCATATGTCTTTGGTGCTCTCTTAACTTGTCCAAGTGCTTGCATGTGCCCAATGCCATGACTGGGCAATTGGAAGCAGATGATACAAGTCAGTTTTATCGTTCCTCACAACCTTCCATAGATGTCAAGAAAAGGATACAAGACAGCTAGTCGGGAAGCCTGGGTGACCTTAGGCATCCCATCTTTCTGGGTCTTGTTTTTCTCAACAATGCTAGATCAGTGTTTCCCAAATTTTATAGATGATTAAAATCTCCTAGATGGCTTTTTAAAATACAGATTCCAGGCCCTTGCTCTAGGAATATTAATCCATCAGATCTTGGATAGCAAATCGGAATCTTTATATTGTATGAGCACCCCTAACCCAAATTAGACTACCCTTAACCCAAATTAGACTATGAGCAGGGAAGGTTTGGAAAACACTGAATTCAATGCTGTAAAACATCTTTTCCAGGATGGGCGCGGTGGATCACACCTGTAATCCCAGCACTTTGGGAGGCTGAGGCAAGTGGATCATGAGGTCAGGAGATCGAGACCATCCTGGCTAACACGGTGAAACCCCGTATCTACTAAAAATACAAAAAAAAAAAAAAAAAAAAAAAAAAAAAAAAAAAAAAAATTAGCCGGGCATGGTGGCAGACGCCTGTAGTCCCAACTACTCAGGAGGCTGAGGCAGGAGAATGGCATGAACCCAGGAAGCGGAGACTGCAGTGAGCTGAGATCGCGCCATTGCACTCCAGCCTGGGTGACAAAGCGAGATTCCGTCTCAAAAAAAAAAAAAAAAAGAAAAGAAAAGAGAAAAAATCCTTTCCAGATCTAGTGATGGAAGTTTTAGGTGGATCATCTGAATTTAGCATGACAGTTGCTGTCAGTCCAACTTTCTCCACCTTTACGCATTCAGAGGACTTAACTGTGGGCAGCTCCTTCCTAGTGGGGTTGTGGGGGAGGTTTGTAATCAGCAGAAGCCAAGTAGCTAATTAAATCCAGATTACCTGGTAAATTTGTACTTATTCCATCCTGCATTGTAATTCACCAGCTGGCTTTATTTGAGTCTTCAAAGGTTTGCAGAAAATGTTTCAGCTTGTAATGATAATATCTCTGAAATCCCGAGACTGACAAAGATAAGACACTTTCATTTGACAAGCAAATTTTATAAATCACTTTCTTCTCCTTTGTCATGTCTTTAGCCTCAGGCATCTACTCTATTCTCAAAAAGAATACCAGGGATAGAAGAACTTGACAGAGTTGAAAAAAGAAAGGAAAGGACAGAAAGACAAAAAAAGACAGAAGGATGAAAGAAAGAGAGAAAGAAAAAGAAAGAAGGAAAGAAAGAAAAGACAAAGAAAAGAAAGAAAGAAAAAGAGAGAGAGAGAAGGAAAGAAGCCACACCAAACCTGTTCATCACTATAATGATTGAGATTTACAAAAAATAAAGTTTCACACTTTTTAATTTAGCGTCTACACAGAAAAACTGAAATTTTTACAAGGAGTCTTGACATTAAGAACTCAGTGACCTCTAACAATGTGGTGGATGAAGTATGCTGACTCACCCACTGTATTATATGTGTATACATATATATACACACACACATATATATAAAGGGGAGTTTATTAAGTAGTATTAACTCACAATATCATGTCCCACAATTGTCTGCAAGCTGAGGAGCAAGGAAGCCAGTCTGAGTCCCAAAGCTGAAGAACTTGGAGTCGGATGTTTGAGGGCAGGAACCTTCCAGCACAGGAGAAAGATGTAAACTGGGAGGCTAAGCCAATCTAGCCTGTTCACATTTTTCTGCCTATTTTTATATTGTGGCCGCACTGGCAGCTGATTAGATGGTGCCCACCCAGATTAATGGTGGGTCTGCCTTTCCTAGCCCACTGACTCAAATGTTAATCTCCTCTGGCAATACCCTCATAGACACATCCAGGATCAATACTTTGCATCCTTAGATCCAATCAAGTTGACACTCAGTATTAACCATCACACCCAGTCACTGAAGAAACACTGAAAATGTTTGATAGACTATTTTCAAAATCAAAAATGCTCTGATGCACGGACCATTTGGTAAAAGATATTAAGGGTCTCAGCTAAGTGAAAATAGAAATGCAGAGAGGTAAGTGTAGGCTGGATCTAGTTTCTGCTTTGAAAATATTTAGCAAATCAGGTGAATTTGTCCTTCAAATTTCACAGCATCAAGAGACAAAGCCTAAGGAGGAGTCCTATCAATGTTAGTGAAATCTAGAAATAATAAAGCCCAAGTGACTTCATTAAAAAATATCTATTCCAAACTGCAGTGCAGATGGAAGAGAAAAATCACCTAACATAAGAATTTCTAACCACAAATTGGCCCTCATACATATTTGCTGCCTGAATTCATTCTAACTGGGTGTTAAACAAAACAAAACAAAAAAACCTCAGTCTATGAATTTGGTTTAAAGTTGCCTTGGGCAGATAATGCCATAGACATCTGGTATAAGCTAATGCAAATTCTCTCTGGAGAAATTCAGCCTAGGCTTTAAAGTATTCCCATAGATGTAGTTCCAAGACTTATGAATGTATACAGTCAAAATTATAAAAATAACATAAGAAAATATGTCACTATTAGTGAGATCTAGCAGGAATAACACACAGTAGAATCAGACTTCAGAGATGGGAAAAATGAGAAGTAGAATGTTCAATAGTTAATTTTAATCAGTTCAAATCAATAAAAGATGGAAAATATGAGAGAAGAAGAAACTACGAGACATAATCAAACATATTTTAAAAAGAACAAAATATACAATGTTAAAAACTTAAATAATGACTTTAACAATTGATTAAATACAGCTGCACTGAGCATCAGTGAATTAAAAGATGGATCTGAAAAAATTATGCAATATGCAGCACAAAGAAACAAAGTGGCAGAAAATATGAATAGTAATGAAGAGGAGGAGACTTAGAGTGAGAAGGATTTATATATTTCTAATTAGAATCCCAGGAGAAAAGCGGAGAGAGATGGTTAGGGAGAGGGAAGGAGTGGAGAGAGAGAGAAATTAAAGAGTTAATGGCTAAGACTTTTCTAGGGCTAATGAGAGATATCAAATCACAGATTCAAGTAGCCCCATGAATTTTAAGCAGGATAAAAAAAAATCTCTAGACATATTGTACTAAAACCACAGAACTCCAAAGACAGAGAAAAATCCTTACAGCAGCCAGAGCAAAACAACGGAGACCTATAAGGGAATTACATAAAGACAAACAGCTGACTTGTCAACAGCAGCAAAGGAATTCAGAAGGTCCTGAGGGAAAGATAATCTCAGCGTTCTAAGAGAAAGTAGCTGTCAACACAAAAATCAATATCTGACAACGTTTTTTTTTGTCAAGAGCAATGGTGAAATAAAGACATTTTCAGACAGATGATGACTTTTCCTCCAACAGGCCTTGAATAAAGGGGATTTTAAAGGATGCACTTTTGGAAGAATAACAGTAATCCCAGATGGAATTTCTGAAATGCAAGAAGAATTAGATGAGCAAAAACAAAGACAAATATACGGGAAAATCTAAACAAATATTACTAGATGAAAAAATAATGGTAATATTTTGTGGATTTAAAATACACTTAAAATACATAATAACAATAGTATGTAAGTTGGAATGGGGTGGACAGTTCTGAAATATCTTAAGGTTTTAACGTTATGTGCAAGGGCTGTAAATGTATTCATTTTTACTTTAAAAGTCATGTATGCATGTTGATACTTCTAGGATTAAAAAAACTGAAACAGAAGATGAATGTATAATTTCCAAGTTAATAAATAAGAAAAACCAAATGAAAGAAAAAACTTTATCAAGCAAAAAGCAGAGAGGACAGAAGGGAAAAATAAACATACAGAAGGCAGGAAAAATAACATGAAGTAAATCCAAATATATCGGTAATTACGGTAAGTAAAAATAGCTACATATTCTATGGATACAATCTAAAACAGGCAAGATGATGAATGTAAATGGATAAAAATAGCTAGATGAAGCAAATACTACAAAAGAAAGTGGATGCACCTATAATAATATTAGGTAAAATAAACTTTAATAGAGCAAAAATGTTTACAAGAGATAAAAGGTCACTACACAATAATAAAAGGAATCCGTTCACCAAGAACAGATAACTTTCAATCAATATTCACCCAGTCACATAGTCTCAAAATACATAAAACAAAAAAATGCAAATAATGACAAGAAGAACCAGACAGATCCACCAACAGAACAGAAGACTTAAACATATCTCTTCATAATCTTTAAATCAAGCAGGCAAAAAATCAGTAAGGATATAGAAGTTTAAACAATGTAACTAACATACCTGATGTGATGAACATACATAGGACACTACATCCCCAGATGGAGAAATTCATATTTTTTTCAAGCACACACTAAAAATTTATGAATATTTACTTTATAAAGGCCCATAAAGCAATCCTCAACAAATTTCAAAAGATGGCTGCTATAGATCACGTTCTCCACCTACAATGCAATTAGATTTAAAAATCAATAACAAAATAGTTACATAAACCATGTGTATTTAAATTTAGGAACTTTTTTTTTTTTTTGAGATGGAGTCTTGCTCTATCGCCCAGGCTGGAGTGCAGTGGCACGATCTCGGCTCACTGCAAGCTCCGCCTCCCGGGTTCATGCCATTCTCCTGCCTCAGCCTCCTGAGTAGCTGGGACTACAGGAGCCCACCACCACGCCCGGCTAATTTTTTGTATTTTTAGTAGAGACGGGGTTTCACCGTGGTCTCGATTTCCTGACCTTGTGATCCGCCCGCCTCAGCCTCCCAAAGTGCTGGGATGACAGGCATGAGCCACGGCGCCCGGCCTAGAATTTAGTAACATTTTAACTCATGGGCCAAGGGAAATCACAGTAGGAATCAGAAGAAAATTATAATTAAACAAAACTCATAGGATGTGTCTTAAGTCTTACTTGGAAGGAAATTTATAGCTTTGAAATGATTGTATTTTAAAAAGCTGCAAATTAGCAAGTTAAGTACACATGTATTTAAGTTAAAAAAGAAATGGTTATTAATGTATCAATATTTCATGAACAAAATTTACAAACTATTTGGGAATTAAATATAATAATGTCCTTATTCTGTGTAGACACCTAGATTTGGCTATGCCTACCATTTGTTTAGTAAGTACTATGTATCAGACTTGGTGCTGAGATAAACCTGCATGTAATTTAGGAATGTAGACCCAGAAGGGGAAAAATAGGAAGAAAATAAATTTTAAAAGCTATACTATGCATTTGTATTATTAAGTTTGTAAGAAGATGGCTGTCTAAGTGGCTGGAAAAATGCTTAGTTTCAACTTACTTTAAGAGACTGCTTTTAAAGAACTGCTTTTGTGCTTTAGTATAAGTTACAAACGTCTTCTTTCATAATCTAGTGTATCAACTCATTAAGAAAAGGTGGTATCATTGGTGTAATATAGAATACTAAATAGCCACTATTTGCAAGACATTGTGCCAGATGCTATGTTCTGTTGGGTAGGAAGGGAAGAGAGGACAAGAAATTTTGAACCACTTAAGTGTGATAGGCTTTTAACTTTAACACTCAGCCTTCCTCTTCAAATATCCCAAATTAACCCAACCACCCACCCATAAAATCACTATTAACTACTACGTTAAACTATTCAAAGATTTTAATTTTTATTATTAATAATGGTGTAAAAAGGTATCTCTTCCACTGCTAAGAGCAGTATAAATCAGTAAAATTCAGCTGGAGGCCACTTTTAACCTTATGTTACTAAAGACGTAAGATGCTATACATTGTTTAGCCCAGCACTTGTGGGTTTAGAACTTTATCCTGAAGAAATAATTACTAGAGTGTGCAAACATTTAGCTGTAACAGCAGAGGTTTATGATTGTGAAAACCTAGGGACAATTAAAAAGTCTAAAAAGAGGATATTAGTTAAACAAATTATGATAATACCAGCATTAAAATAATATCATAGAAGAATATTTAATGACATGCTTCGTAATACTAAGTGAAATGAGCAAGTTACAGAACAGTATAATCTACTTTTTGTGCATATAAAAAATTACTATAAGGACATAAACCCATACGTTATTATTGCTGATTATCTCTAAGTGTCAAAATTATGGAAGAAGCTTTTCTTTCTTGTTTTGTAGTTTTTCTAATCTATATTGTTTAAATTACCTGTACTATTCATGTGATTGCAAAGGAAACAGTAAAATGTATATATTTTTAAAACATTAACTCTATTTCTAGTGTTTTCTTATTTTCTTATGAAAACCACTGTCCAATTTCTTTTGTTCTGCTTGCATGGCCCTTTGAAACTGACGTGGCCTTAAACCAAGGCTGTCTCTTTGAATTCTAAGGTCTACTGTATAGTCTGTGAGGTGTCTACAATGCTTGAATGTTCAACAACATTGGAAGATGAGTACTGTTTATATTTCCAGTTAGAAATATCATTCTGAATTTGTAAAAAGATGCAGATATTTTAGCTTAGAATTGAATGGATGCATCAGGGTTAATTAGCAATGCTTCAGATTATAGACCACTGCCGCTTCTTGTGCAACTAACCATCAATTAGCTATGCTAATGAGAAAAGCAGGAAATGATTGCAGGAGAAAATGAAATCAGTACGGAAAAAAGAAAAACAACTGATTTTGCTCGCTAGTTTCAGCCATCAATTGTCAAAACTTACCAGGATGACATATAAGTATAAATTCTAACCTCTTCTTGGAAGAGACAGTATATTAATAAGAAAGTAATGTTAATTCTTTTGAAGTTTTTTCCTTTTCTTGATTATCCTTCAGAGACACAATACCTAATTAATAAAATGACCAGAATATGAGCAGCAGGAAACTTATAGACAGAAGGTTAATCAGAGGTTCTAATGTAATCCCTAGGGGAACTCTTAAAAAAAAAAAAATCAATGTAGAGGTCTTACTCCAAACTATTAAAATCAGAATCTCTGTGGAAAGTGCTAATTAATCCATAAGATGCATAATGTATTTCAACTTGATTCCAACTGCTGAATATTTGCTTTGCACTGAGTTCTCCTTTTGGACAGGAAGGGACTCTGATAAACCACCTCTGGTTCCTTCATCCCCATCTCCATCACTCCAGTTTAGGCAGGAAAACTTTTCCAATGAGACAGTCTTACAGGTGTCTCCTTCCTGATACACGATCCTTAAATACCTTCCTACTGGCTCTCTTCTCTGTTAAGGGCTTGGATGATTTTCTAAAAGGGAAACCTTTATATGAGAGAATGCAGGATACCTAAGCAGTATCTACCTACCTAGTGCCATGATAAATATTTGGGCGCAAAGAAAACAGGAAATAAATTATCGAGTGGAGATTGCAGCTCCCCAGAGAGCTCCAGATGACAGGCTCCTGGAAAGTGTTCCAAGTTCTGTTTGTTCTCCAGTCCTGAGAACAATCATCTTTGTGGCTGTACTTTTCTTCTTCTTTCCCTAGATTTCACTTTCACAACTTTAAAAAGTTATAATAGCTTGCATTATATGCCTACTGCCTAAAGTTTTAAGACAAAAGAATTACAAATATCAAAATTAAAATCATCTGTGAGCCTCCCTCTTCACCACTCCAGAGAAATATATCATTAATGTCATTAGTGTATATCTTCCATGTTTTCTATGTGTAGAAACATGGATTTTATTTTACAGAATTGAGTCATCATATATGTACACTTTTGAAACTTGCTTTTTAATCTTAACCTTATGTTTTGAGAATTTTTCTGGATCATCAAGCTCAAAATCGAGATTTTTGTGTATGCAGCAAAGCCCATCATAGAGATTTACTATCATTTATTTAACCATCCCTCCACATTAGATCTTGATTATTACTTCTGAAATCTGCTTTGTTTTATCTTTTTCCACTACTTATCAGAAAACAAGATCAGCCCTGGTGAGTTCATACCAATTACTTTTTGTAACTGGTGCTTGACATTGTATCCAATAATTTCCCAAAGTCACAGATGATAATTATGGATACTGAACCCTTAACCCCTCCTATGCTACATATTCTTTTCTCCAATTTTTGTATCCAGCACTTGTTTCACTGGTGATGATACTGCTTTTCCTTCTTTAGGCTAGGCCACACTCCTCAAAAATCCTGAAGTTTACCTCATCATCTTCCAAATATGTATGTATGGAAGATTCATCATTTTAGTAGCTAACTTACACTGAATGTTACTGTATATACTGTGACAATAGGTTTATGTGATTTTTTATTTGACCTTTATGATAATAACACAGGGTAAATACTACTATTATTCCCATTTTACAGTCAAAGAAAGTGAGGCTTCTTTTGAGTAACTTGCCCAATATCACACACAACTAGTAAGAGGCAAAGCTGGGCCCCGAACCCAGAACTATTTTCTTCTGAACAATTTTTTTTTTCATTATTATTAACTAAAGTCCATATTTATTCAAATTTTCTTAATTGTTACCTAATGGCCTTTTTCTGTTCCGGCATCACGTCCAGGATAAAACATTACATTTCTTTGTCATGATCCATTAGGCTCCTCTTGGCTATGACAATCTCTTAGACTTTACTTGTTTTCTCTAATAGAGTCACCCCTCATCAACTACAACACCATAGCATCTATAATTCACTGGACATTGCTATGTATGGTTCTGATCCTCACAGCAACCTTCCAAAACAGATGTTTTAATCCTCGTTTTACAGATAAGAGAATCAAGGCTTAGGGAGATGAGAACTAATGGTGCAGGTTACAATTACAAAGCTGGTAAATAATGGAACTCAGATCCCGACCCAGGACTATCTGACCATGAGTGTCATGTTCTTTTCACTACTCTGGTTTAGATGACTTATGTATGTGTGCTTTTTATAAATAATTCTGAATGCTAAAACCAGAGTCAGGGTGCCGTAAAGAAGATCTACATCTGGTTCAACTTTCTTATCTAATATCCAAGCATTTTCTATAGATTATCCAACGAAAGGTTCTAAACATATAGTCAAAAGGTATCAGTGTAGTTTGTACACGTTTTCACAAAGCATTGCCCAATTTTGAACAGTCCTGATTGTTAGAAAGCTCTGTGTTCCTCCAACTGATTTTTATCCTTTGGTCTTAATGTGGCTCTTAGGAGCCAAACACAATCATCTAAGCCTTCTACCTAAGTACCCTGCAGGCAGACACATCTCCCCCAGACTCTCTTCCTGGCAGAGTACGGCTTAGTTTATTTTTCCTCAGCATCCTAATGATGCTACTTTAAATCACAGTGACTTGCAGTATCCCTATTTAGTTGCAAGTCCTTATAGTGCATTATGGTACAGCAATGTGTATGTCCTATACAATCAGGACTCAATAATTGCTGTTGACTTACTCCTTGCTTAAAGGGAACCACTTACCACCATCACCATCTCTTCTCACCTACCCTCCCCACACACTACATTTCTAAATCCTCAAGCCCAAAGGGCCCTAACACTGACACTTTCTGCAACCCTTTAAATGAGGCAGCTCTCCCTAGAAAACCCCTTGAGGCACAAGTTTGGAAAGTGAGTCAAACGTAAGAGGGATGTCTTCTCTGAGTCTGACAAACAAGTTAAAGGGCAAAAGCAGTGAGCCGTGGACGCCTGGAGACAGTTTCTTTCTTCCTGAATCCCCCACGCGCAGAGACAGACAGGATCTGCTAGGACAGCGCGCAGGGCGGGGCGGGGACCAGCGCGCCAGGAGCGGGGCGGGCTTCCAGCAGCTGGTTTTTGCTGAGGGCTGAGGGACGGCTCAGCGACGCCACGGCCAGCAGCGCTCGCGTCCTCCACAGCAACAGTTACTCAAAGCTAATCAGATAGGGAAAGAAGCAGGAGAGGGAGTCAAGAAATTCCATACAGGAGTCCTTACCAAAGTTGTCTAGGTCCTTCCGCGCCGGTGCCTGGTCTTCGTCGTCAACACCATGGACAGCGCCCGCGAACCGACTCCGGGGCGCTTGGACGCCGCTTGCTTCTGGCAGGTCTGGCAGCGCTTTGATGCGGATGGTGAGTAGAACAAGCTACTTGCACACTCAGGTGTAGACGTGGCTCTAAGCTCAGCCCACTGAAAGGACCTAGAGTTTCCCCTTTACTGTAGGGAAAGTTATCGACCTGGGTTGTTAATGCATTGTACCTAATACAGTATCATTAACAGACGTTTGGCATACTGGTGATACACATCTATATACCTTGTTAAAATTCTAAGTGGTAGAATTTCCACTTTCCCCTTTCCAATCTCTCTTTGTGTGTGCGCGCGCCATATATATGGTAGACATACATATATATTGTTTATATAATGACTAATATCATTGTATACATTCAAGGCTTGTGGGACTTAGCTATTTGAAGTCATCCTTCCCTAAATGGGCTCACTTTCACTCAGTGACTTTGTTGTACACCCTTCACTCTCTCAAAATGAGGATAAATTTTATCAACTTTCAAAACGACTCCTCCGCCAGAAAAAACGACTCCTCCACCAAAAAAGTACTTGAAAATAAAATGAAACTACTTAATATTTGTTTTTATTAATAAAGAAACAAAATATCTAAAAGGTGTGTTTTAACTCTGCAAACTGGGATTCAATACTTACACCTGTTAAGTTTCTCCAGGCTTCAGAAATTTCTGGGTTAAATTTTATTGTTAAGTTCACGTTTATTCGTTGATTAAAATCCATGTACTTAATAGCCTTTTTTTCCCAAACACTAATATAAACCCTAGCATAAAGCACTTATTCTGGAACGGTGTTTACTGTTCAAACCCATATCTTCTAGAGGTAGGTGTTGGCACTTTGTTATTGGAATAACAAAAATAGTGTTGATGGAAGCTTTATAAATTGTGAGAGTAAAAACATATTTAGATTAATACTGTCACGTGTTATTTTATATGTTACTATTATTTATGTTTATTTTCTTGCATTTAGAAAAAGGTTACATAGAAGAGAAGGAACTTGATGCTTTCTTTCTCCACATGTTGATGAAACTGGGTACTGATGTAAGTACTTGCACACTAAGCCTTAATGTATGCCTCTTAGTAAGATACACACATCCAAGTCTTATGTTGATTTGTACCTATTAATTCCATCTGACCTCTTTTCTTCCTTGCATGCATGTAATTTCTCCCCCTCTCCTAGCAACATAGAGGGATTTAGGCAGGTTTTATAAAAGGCACAACTGTAGCATTAGACATGCTGGTCACTGACTTTCAGTGTAACATCTGTCATCCACTCAGAGATCTTAACTGTAGACTCAGTTAGCTTGGTTTTGAATGTCTCCTTGGTTATGTCTCTGCTAATTGATTTATACCTGAGGATAAAGTAGCCCAATTTGTTCAAAAAGCTGGAAAAGATGTTAAGCACATTAAGGCTCTGGGTGTTTCATATGTATGATAGTCCTCTGATAGCAAACTACAAACCATTTAAAATCATTTTTCCATTATTCATTTTATTAGAAGAGGTTACAGATTTTTCAGGGAATGACAAACCAGGAAACAGCCAGCATACCCAGAGCCCAGATATAAATGGAAGCCAATCTATCTAGTGTCCATCTGATGGTAAATCTGTCCTTGGGAGATGTAAGTGAACTCTTGAAAGTCTCTGTACCAAAGCAGAGAAAAATTTTACACAGAAACACATGAGCAGAGGCCAGCCTGGGGATGGGCTCGATCTGATGAAAGCTCCAGCAGGGCATGCATAGTAGAAGGAGACGCTCTAGGAACAACTGAATTTAAATGAATGATGGAGATAATTTGTCCTTATCCTTTAGCTGTTTATCTGAAGAATAGAAGTGCATCACATTCTCATGTGAGAGCTCAGTGAGGGAACAAGGAGCTCCTCACCACTGTTGAGAACATGGAAAGGGTATGGGATGGGGGGTGCAAAGGAAGCCAGTTCAGAAACAAAGGGGCTGACATCTGACCCCTTCAGCCGCACAGATCTCTTGGTCCCCCTCTATTTCTGTCTGCCTCTCATATTCTGTCTCTCTTTTTTATGTGTGTCTCTGTCATTTTTCTGCTCACTTCTGTTTCTCATCTCTGTGTTTCATGGCTCTCATCTCCCACTGTTTCTTCCTTTCTCTCTGACCTCTCTGTCGCTCATCTTTCTTGTCTCTTTCTTATATCTGTTTCTCATTTGTTTCTCCATCTGTCTGTCTCTTTGTTTTCCCACTCTTTTTCCAGTCTCTCTGCTTCTCAAAGCTCTTTTGTTCTCTCCTTTCCCCAGGTCTTTTATTTCTCCTTTCTTCTTTCTTTCTTATCTCTCTTTTTGACTTTCACTTCTTTCCTCATCATTTTCTCCTTCACCCCTTTCTTTGCCTCTTATCTCCCTTTTTCTTTACCTTTTATTGCTCTTTGTCTGCCTGCACTCCACCCCTTACCCTGTGCAGCCTGTGAAGTGAAAGGATCAGCAGATGAGAAGGATAGAGACATGAGTCCCTTCTTTCCTCTCGTCAGACCACTTGCACACACTCGTTTTTATCCTTCATTCTTGTACTTACACAAGCTACAGGTAGAGCTGAGGAAGCCTCCACCAAGTGAGGCTTCTGCCTCAATCTTGCAGCCAGTTTCACATGCCAGCAGCCCGTGGTGAAGTCCACCAGCCTTGTCCATAGGGCTTCTATTTATATCTGTAAATGTAAGGCTCATCATGCTCCAGGAACCCATCTTATCTATCGTGAACATGGGTATTTGAGGAAGGCAAAAAGACAAAGTTAAAACCATTCAAAATCTTGGAATAAATGGGATGGTCAGCTCCTAAAAATCTATCATCAGGGACCTGGACTTCTCACCTTTTCAGAGGGCTCCTTGCTCTAGTGATTTATAAAAGGGAGGAGAAAAATTGCTATCAGTGTTGAAGCTGGAGTATCTAATTTTCATTCATCGAGTTGGGGTCTGCTCTAAGCTGAGGATGCTGTGAGATATCTTCATCTGAGGCCTTGGCTAACCTTAGAAGCATTGTTGCCTTTGTGAGAGAAAAGAGGGATGTCATCTCTTGCAGCTTGACTGTTTTTATCACTGCCCCTATCTCAGACCTGGTCCATGGACTAATGCTTTTACACAGGGGCAAGCATAATCCTTGAGGAAAGAGGACAAAAAAGGACTCACTGGTGTCCTGCGCAACTGCATTCGGTGCAAATGTCCCTGAGGCTGGAAAGGGGGTTGGAAGGTCTCATAATCCTTAACCTAGTGCAAATCAAATCAAATTTCAGTGTCCCTGAGAGTTATATTTTCTTTGTTAAAATGCAGACCCCTAGGTCTCATCCTGTAAGTATTTAAGTACATTTGGGGTCTGCCAAGGATCTTTCATTTTAAAAGCACTCAAAGTCAGTTTGCATGTTTTTTTACCCTCTTTTTCTCCAGGAACGGTGACTTTTGGAGAGGGGATTCTAATATAATTAGGCCAATCCCACTGAGTTGTGGCAAGAGCCCCAGGCACATCTCATGAGCACTTGGCTGGGAAGAAAGCTTTTGGAGCCAGGATGATAAGTTTGAACTCTTAACTAGAAATGATGTCATCTGCCATTGGATGTCTTTCAAAATGCTGAGGCACTACTCTGGGAAGTGTGCTTGCAGGGACCTTCACTGGGCACTCCATGTTACCTGGACAACCATGATTAAGGAAGCTATTCCTAATTTTGGGTTTTGTCTCTGATGAGTAATAAGCAGGCCTTAAGGAAGTTCTTAACAATAGGGCAGGATTTCCAAAATGGAAGCCCTTTCAGTTGAGGAACAGTCACCATTTGACTGTGACATCTACTTTTGATTGGTAATGCCCAGTGAGTACAGAATCCAGCAGCAGGGAGGCCTCCACAATCAGGCAGCCCCTCGCTCTGGTGTTCAGCAGTGGTAAGCCATCCTTCAAAGACATGAATAGCTCTACTTTCCTCTGCTGATTACTGGGTCACAGAGACCTCAGAAGAAGGTATTTTGAGGTTTCTAACAGCAAGCTGCCTGCTAATCTATCCAGTAGAGCAACCAGCTTGCTTGTAATTACCTGTTCCTCAGAGCCTTGCAGGGGATTGACTTAATGGAACCATCAGCTGCAATTGCTGCTGTTTCTGTTACTCCCTGCAAACCTTTTCTTTCAAAATGCTGAGATTTTAGCCAGTCCATGGATAAGCATCAGATTCTATGTGTACATACCCCTCATGTACAGACTGTAGCACATCCTGGGCCTCTTTCAATACTTCAGGGATTATAAGTACCCTGCTGGAGCCTAGTGTCTCAGATAAGGACTGATGGGAAATTACAACAGAAGAAGCCCCAGTTTCTTTTGCTTTAGGTCAAAGGGATAGTCATGAGCTTTGGGGTTCGGGATCTGAGAAGACAGAAGCCAAGATTCTGTGCCCTCAAACTAAAGGTAATGTAGAATCTGGCTACTGCTTATTTGGCTTCACATTTATTTACTTTAAAATCTAATTTTTCACCGACATGACCCATGTTAGTTAACTTCCTTTGGGAATGCCCAGCCCATCATAAAGAATCATTTATTCATCCAACAGATCCTGTGTTCCAGAGATAAATAAATGAATGCTATACTTGCAGAGTTCTTAATCTAAAACATCAAGCTGAAATTCAAAGTGAAGTTCGACCCTGTTGAGGGATTTCCTGTTGAGTATTGTGCTTTTCCTGTATGGTACATGAACACTCAAATGTAAGCACACACAAAATCTTTGGTGCTGAGAATAGACGGGTTAATCCCACCATGATTAGTGGGGTGTCACATGAGGAAACCTGGTTGACAGAAGATCCTGGAGTCTCAAAGAACCTGTTCACCTTCTACAGAGAATAAAAAAAAATGTGTCTCTTGTCTCTGAAGGCCCACTCCAAAGAAGGCTCATGGTCGGGGAAAGGACAACTATGTGTGGAGGCAGAAATCCGATGCTCATTCCCTATCTCTGCACCTAAAGCTGCGTGATAGCAACATGCCATTTAAAACTCCTGGGTCTCAATTTTCCTATCCATAAAATAATAATTATTAGAATAATGTTTTGGTCTGCCTGTTTCACAGTGAAGACCAATAAGATAACATAAGTGAAAGGTGCTTTTAGTTGCAAAAATACCCAATGTGTATATTCTTATGCTGATGCAATATCTTCTTGGGTCCTTAGTTTTCCCAGTGTTTATTCTACGCCCCGCTTTGCCTCAGATCCACCAAGTGGTTATCCCACACAGGATCGTTGAAGCTTACTCTCTGAAACACTGAAATGCTTTTAAGATTTTATATATATATATATACACACACACACACACACACACACAGACACTGTGTGTGTGTGTATATATGTGTGTGTGTGTATATATATACTGTATATATTTATATATATGTGTATATGTGTGTGTGCGAGCATATATATATATATGATTTCCAGTTTATGAGAGCAAGTTTTCCAAGCTAGGGTAACCTTTGGAGGATGCCTTAAGTCATACTCACCACTACCTTTGGTCCTTCATGAGGAAAGGAGGCTACTCAAAGGAAGACAGAAGACAACAGACAGACTGTCATCTCAGGGACCTGTTAGACTTGCTCTGTCTTAGACAAATGATACAGCCATTATCTCTCATTTCTTCATTTGATGCTTTGGTTCCAAATCACTAATGTATTTTTTCACATTTTTAGTCTGATGTGTGTTCATTTAGAAAGGTATTCTTTTTTTTTTTTTGAGAGGGAGTCTCACGTTGTTGCCCAGGCTGAAGTGCAGTGGTGCGATCTTGGCTCACTGCAACCTCCGCCCCATGGGTTCAAGCGATTCTCCTGCCTCAGCCTCCTGAGTAGCTGGGATTACAGGCACGTGCCACCACGCCCAGCTAATTTTTTGTATTTTTAATAGAGACGGGGTTTCACCATGTTAGCCAGCATGGTCTCAATCTCCTGACCTCGTAATCCACCCACCTCAGCTCCCTCAAGTGCTGGGATTACAGGCGTGAGCCACCACGCCCGGCTGGTATTCATTTTTTTTTGTTTTTAACTAGACCCTTCATTGTTCCCCATTTATAATCACCATATGAATATGTTTGGTTGATGTTTACAGAGTCAGACTGTCCAAGTCCTCTTATTTTAATCATTTTGGGTTTCTAAATACAGGACCAAAGCCAGAGAAACAGCAGATGACCTTGATATGGCTAGGGTACACAGATTCATTTGATGGATACATCATCTCAATCACAAATGCTAGTGGTTTCGGTTTATAACTTCAAAAAATAGCTATACATATAGATGCTATTTTTTAGTTCTTATTCATATAACTTTTGTTTTTTTGTTTTAGAGACTTACCTTCACTACAGTTTATTTCAAATAAAGTTTATTGATCACTATTTATTATCCATTTGGGAACTATACAAGCCATTAATTCGTTAACTTCTTTCTATTGCATGAATTTCATCTATTTATCATCCCCTGCAGCAAAAGGCAACAATTAAAAAAAAAAAAAAGGAAGTACAATTCTATCTTTATACTTACTGACAAAAGTTTGTGTATGATTGAACAGGGAAGAGGCAAACTACTGACTGACATGAAACTTGGCAGTTCCCTATATATCCAGTATCCACACCAATCCTGGAATTTTAGAGAATCAGATATTAGAGGATCCAATAGCTTAAATTATATCAGCTCACAGCACCTTTTCTACCTTACATCGAACATTTGCTATGCACCCATCTCCTACAATGAGTTGGCACGATGGATGCCAATGTCAGGGGTTGAGGTCTAGCATAATGCCCAGGAACTTCCCTAGCATTAAAATTGTTCTTGCTGACCAAAGTGTTCCCTGGTTTTCTAAGAAAAGGCTTTCAAACCTTCAGGCTCTTATAATATTTAAAGCATCTGGTTATCTAACTAGTTGCCAGAACCTATCCTGAAAAATCCCCAAAGCAAGTCATCAAGCTTTCCTTGCATTTTGTTTGAACCATTTCTCATTTATTAACAACTTAATGCTGGAATGCAATGACTCCATTAGGTGTTCTCTGCCTCATCTCAAGCAACAACAAGGTGTGGTGGAAAGTGCACTAGACCAGATATCAAATGTGCTGGTTTTAAGATTGTTCTGCCAGTATTCAGCAGCATCACCCTTCTGGCCTATTTTCTCATCAGTAAAATGAAAGGGGAGTGTCTCAGATCCTTAGAAAAGATTGCCAAGCATCCTCTGATTTTTTTCTCCTTTACTCTTTTGCTTCTAAATCACAAAGACTAATCTGAATGAATCATATGTTTTGATTTATAGTGCAGCAATGGATAAAATTATCATGAATTTGAGTATTAGTCTTCATATGTTAAGATCTGGAAGGTAGAGAGTTTGTACTACTTTTCTACTAGATTTTCTACTCCCTGAAAAACATTTGCCATATGCAGTCTTCCCTGGGTTTTATTCCTGAGAGCAACATGTTGTGCCATGCTAAAGTGTTTTAGGACATTTTGTTCTAGGAAGGACTAAAACAGAGCCTGGGTTGTTCTGGCAAGTTCTTTGCCATATGCAAGAGGTCAACTGAAGCGATGACAGCCTGAGGGGAAGAGGTGAGGACTGACAGCCCCTTCGAGTCAAGAATACAAAAAAACCAAAAACATTTTCTCAGCTAGTGATGGGAAAATGATAAAGGAGAATTTCCATGTAAGAAGCGGGAGCACAAAAGAAAAAACAAGTTTCCCAAAGAGGAAGAAGCTAGTAGGCCAGCAAGGAAGCCAGGGGCTGAAGGGTATAGTACATTTTTCTCTGCCTCCCAGGGCCTTTGTGAAGATCCAGGGAGATAATATTTGTTAAACAGCATGGCTTAGAGCCCATCCTCTGGCTGGCACTCCAAAAATGTTTATTTACCTGCTCTTCTTTCCTATTCTTGTGAATTGGATGTAGCAGTTGTTAATTCCCCACCACGTTTCTCTTTCCACCATCTCCTCTCTTCTTCCATTAGGGAGAGGTCCCAGTGGAAAGGAAGGCTAGACAAAGATGCCTTCCACCAACCTGTGATGGAGGGCAAAGACCAGGTCTCTTTTGCTGACTATAATGTCACCAGTGGCCAGAATTGTGTTTGGCACATGGTAGGTGCTTGATAGAAAGCAGTGTTTTCTGAGTTTTGTACCTGAAGGCAACATGTGGTGGGCTAAAGTGTTTTAGGACATCTTGAACCTGGGTTGTTCTGGCAAGTTTTTCCTTATCTCAGGATGTTGCATCACCAGCACATGCTAGGATTATTCTTGAAAAATACAAGTAAGAAAGGCAGAAGAACTGAGTCAGCCCAAGGCCACCCAGATAACTGGCCTGTACACATGTGCACAGATGATGCATCCAGAGAGTGTCCTGAAGGCTGAGTCACTTCCACCCCCAACACCAACAGGGAGGGTAGTGAATCAGCAGGATTACCTCTTCTAAGTCCCTCTAACTTACAGCTGGAGGGCTTGGGACCAGGATAGCATGATAGTATTAAGGAGAATGAATTTAGCATAAATTTCAGCAAGTCTAGAATCTTAGAATTGGGCACTCTTTGGGATTATCTATGCTTCTCAACCCTTGCATCAGAATTCATTCTTTATTGTTGGTTACATATGTCACTTTTACTGTAATAACCATAAAATCCACCAGAGAAGACAATTAAGGTTCAACATAGAAGGGAGTTGTAACATCTTTGGTTAACTCAGCAATTACCTTATTACTTTGGTCTCCTCTTTAATTATTTCTCCCTTCTCATTATTTTTTTTTCCTTAGAGAATACAAAAGAAGATTAAAAAGGAGTTACATACACCTGGGGGCCCAGAACAACTGGACTTTTCAGTTAAAAAATGTAAAACCTCTGAGTTACTGGGAAGAAAATCTGTAATTACAATACAATCTTTTGTCACAACCAAATATAACACTGTTCAAATTTGTTCTTTCAGCACCCTAGTCTCTAAGCTTCTTTTTATCAATATTTTAATAACTAATTAACTGTAAATTGTACCTAGTCAAGATTCCGATTAGTGCTTGGTTGCTCAAGAAATCTCCAGCGTTGCTCTTTCTTCTACAAAAGGATAAAATCACTTTAAATGGCCAAGGAACCTGCTTTCCAGGTTCGAAAAACATAATTATCATGCCGTGTGTTTTGAATATTTGCTATCCTAACTATATCTTTGAGATCCCAGTGGCTTTAATGTGGCTCTGTTTGGTCAATTGCAGGACACAGTCATGAAAGCAAATTTGCACAAGGTGAAACAGCAATTTATGACTACCCGAGATGCTTCTAAAGATGGTCACATTCAGATGAAAGAGGTACGTTTCATGACTGTATCTTTCATGGCTCTACTCTTCTTGACTGTTTTTTTCTTTACTTTGTCGTCTTGGGCTGTAATATTCTTTGGAAGACAATGGAAACTTTACATTTGATCAGGAAATTGGAGATTTCTGAAAGGCAGTTGGCTTAGATAACATTTTAAAAGTAATCATCTCTCCTTTTTCATCTACTTAGTAACAAAGAGTGTGCAATTCTTTTATCATTTTATTTAGGTCAATTAATATTTGTACCTATTTTATAATTGGGGAATTGAAATGATAGAGGCCTTTCAATTACTTGATCCACCATTTGTCTCTTTATATAGTGTCCTGTTCAAACTGAGCAGTGATATAAGGAAAAACTTACTGAAAATAAATAAGGTTAAACTTCAGCATCAGCTCCCAGTGGAGATAGGAAAGATCTATCCCTAAGATCATTAAAAGCATGACAGACAATAGCTGTCTTTACTTCAACTTAATCCACTTTTATGGAGCACATACTAAAGCATGTAACTATGCTACGTGTGCAGCGCTGTGGATGGTCTACAACTTACCTGATCATTTCTCCTTCCAGTTACAAAAATGTTTACAGTTTAGAAAGGACTTCCACATATATTTTATTATTGTATTCCCGTAGTAGTTAAGATGATGATAGGCATGGAACATTATCCCTATTTTGCTGATAAGGACTTGAGTTACTTTCCTAGAATGACATGACCAAATAAGTGGCAATGGTTTTAGTGGAACTCTGCTTATAGATAGGAATCTATACAGGTTCATACTATGTAGCTATAAATCTGTATGTGAAAATGAGTCAATCTGAAACTAAGATATTTTTTCATAGTCAAAACTGCCTGTTAGACATATTACCTGACAATGGGAGAGCTAGTCTCTTGATGTTGTGACACTGCCATATCTGAGCAGTCCATATTATTGAAAAGAATAATAGGACAATTTCTTCAGGAAGTTATGTTAATAGGGCAGGATAATTTCCCTTTATAAAAAGTGTGCGTGTTCACCAGCAGACTGCCTTTTCAGAAAACGAATAAACTAAACTCTAGATTTATGAGTGTAGCTGTTTCCAAACTTTTAATCAAAGGCAAAATTGTATATGTAACCAAAAATTATGATTATACTGGATGTAAAAGTATCAATGTGTGCATCAACAGAACAGTAAATGCAAACAGCAAGTTAGGTGTACTAAACAAAAGATTCATAACTACATGTTCACTGTTGTAATTTTCCAGACCCTGGAACAGAGCATAGCATATAGTAGGGCTCAGTATTTCCTGACCTAATTAATGAATGAGCAAAACATAGCAAATAACTGAAAACTATGTCATTATCTTACTAATAACAGAAGACATTCTCCAGTAATTGGCCAACCATTTTTGTCTTGTAATTCTGCATATGAGTGTCATTGAGGTTGTTGTTTGTTCGAAAGCTGATGGTGCATGACTGCATCGTTCCCAAGGCTCCTTAAAACCTTATGAGTCTGTGAGTCTAAGGAGCAGCAAGGCCTTTTGCTTCCCCTACATTCCCTTGCTGTACTATTGACCATTTCACTTACTCCAATTACAGGTAGTCGTGACATAAAAATCAGCCCACCTTGGCTCATGTTGGATTTTCTAGTAAAAAATAAGATGGGAAAAAGGCCACCGTTAGTCTCAAAGAACAGTTCCCTGTTCCAGTTGACCCTGTGTAGGTTGATGGGAAAAGCATGAAGTCAATATGGTGGAATATGAAACCTTAGGCAAGTTACTTAATTTCTCTGAGCCTCAATTTTATCATCTTCACCAACATGGCAGTCATCATTTATTGACTATTTGATATGTATGAGGTATTTTCCTAAACAGTTTATAAATACTGGCTCATCTTACTTTTAGTCTTCCCATCTGGACCAGGATATCAATATTATTATCTCCATTTTCCAAATGAGGAAATTGAGGCATAGATGTATTAACTAAATTACCTAAGGTCAAATCATTAGTAAGTAATGGAGAAGAAATTTAATTTCACTCTAAAGCCTATCACTTACGCTTTGAACTGCACTGCCTCCCATTGACAAAAAGGGGATATTTATACTCATCCTGAAAAACTGGTGTGAGGACTTAATGAGATGATAACTAAAAAGCATCTTGCTGGTACCTGCCATGTAGCAAGCACTCAAAATCTGGTAGTTATTGTTAACATGATGTGTCCTCGAGCTGACCCACATCCAATTAGAAAATGTGAATGAGAATGTGAGCTAATTACACCTAAATCCCTTCCGGAGCATCTGCTGTGGACTCACTCTGTGGTATTGTACAAGACACTGAGTAAACTACTCCGTTAGAGAAGAAATGACCATTGTCTATGGGAACAGCTCAGAAAGAAGACAACATATACTACAATACCCTAGGCTTGGCAATGAACACAGCCAAACCTGAAAAAAGTATTATAACTACATAGGGGAACAAGATACTATTATACCTTTGTTCAAGGGAGTGCATGAAGTAAATCAGTCAAACTGGTGCTCATATTAAAAAGCTGATTGGCTGAATTTATCATACTTGAGTCAACTGTTGTAGTATCTTATAGACACTAATAATGTAAAAAAATATAAACCATAGCTAACACTCAAGTATCAAGCCAGGCAGCAGTTATTCCTGCTTTTGCACTGAAGTACTGTATATATACAGCATCTCACCAGTAAACCATAGTGATTAAAAGTGTGGGCTTGAGATGGCCAAGCTGAAATACTGACTTCATCACACACTAATTACAAAATGTTGGCAAGTTCCTTATCTCTGTATAGACCAGTTTCCTGCACCGGAAAATAACAGTAATGGTATGTTGTGCACCCCATAGATTGTTATTAGGATTAAATGAATTAGCATATGCAAGCATTTAGAATAATGCCTGGCAAACATAAGCATTATTTGCTATTTTTATCTTCTGTTACTATGGAATTAAATTAATTCAGTATTGGAAGTTCTTAGAATAGTGCCTGGAACATATCAACACTTAACAAATTTATTATTGATATTAATGTTATATTCATCATTAGCTTAGATTTTAAGCTCGTGGAAGGCAGATATCCATAGCGATTTATACTTAGTAGGAGTGTGATACTTTCTGAAAGAATAAATGAATCAAAGAATGTCAATCAAGAGCACAGAACTGCAAACTGAGCTGTTCATCCTGGAAGATCTGAGACCTTCCGCCCTGGAAGACGTACCACCATGCCTTTTACCAGAGAGCATTCTTAAATGGACACTGGCCAGGGTCCCCGACTTATTTTTTCTGTTCCTTTAGCTTGCTGGTATGTTCTTATCTGAGGATGAAAACTTTCTTCTGGTCTTTCGTCGGGAAAACCCACTGGACAGCAGCGTGGAGTTTATGCAGGTGAGTGCTTGATTATGTCTTTATGGAGAAAGAGGATGGAGACAAGCCTATGATCTTAGCCACCTGCTGTGGCTACCACCACTCCTGCCCAGCGGTCAAGGGAGAGCTGAGCACTGAGGATAAGACCAAGCAAAAAATGCCTTAGTGATGAGTGAGGACTTTGGTCCCAAACCCCAGTGTTCTCTCAGTACTGTACTGGGGTGCTCCTGAGCTGACAGGCTCCTTTAGTTTGGGCTGGAGGAAACTTTAGACAAGAGGCCAGGCAGGTACACTGAAGAATGGAGAGGGAGGGGAGGTGGGGGACTATGGAAAGGAGAGCAGGTGCCCAATCTGAAGCCAATATCCCTATGGAGCTTCAGCCTTTTGAGAATGCTGTCTAGAAATCTAGACTCTAGAAAATGGCGGCAACTAATTTTAGTTTTGAAGGCATGATGATACAGAACATAATGTATTAGAGTGCTGGTCCAGCCAGGAGGCCTTCTGTTTATAATCATGGGAGAGTAAAAGCTAAAGGCAATATCAATAACCTCTCTTACCACTTTCCCTCTGGCTACCCCTTCTCTCAGCCTCTCAGTGTTACTGCTCTGTTGGTGAAAAACAACAAGGGAAGGGCAGATAAGGGTTTCCCCAAGGCCAGAGCAGCAGATTCAAGACAGCCACTGCATCCAGGCCCCCACAATGGATACAGTTACCATGTCCCCATTTAGGAGATAATAAGTTTTGCATAGGCAATTTACAGAAGAAATTCTGAATGGACCATGAATTTATGCCAGTAACTCAAGAAATGCAATAATTTTATGGAAAGTAATTTTGGAAAAATTCAATCACGATCCTTTAAAATTTCATTATCCACAGTTAATTTTTTTAAATTTAATTTGTCCTGGCTGGGCACGGTGGCTCACACCTGTAATTCCAGCATTTGGGGAGGCCAAGGTGGGTGAATCACCTGAGGTCAGAAGTTTAAGAGCAGCCTGGCCAACATTGTGAAACCCCATCTCTACTAAAAAAAAAAAAAAAAAAAAAAATACAAAAATTAGCTGGGCGTGGTGGTGGGCACCTCTAATCCCAGCTACTCAGGAGGCTGAGGGTGGAGAATTGCTTGAACCCAGGAGGCAGAAGTTGCAGTGAGCATAGATCGTGTCATTGCACTTCAGCCTCAGGGACAAGAGGGAAACTTGGTCTCAAAACAAACAAACAAACAAAAAAACCCACAAAAATTCTACTTTTTCAGGCATCTATTTTATGGCTATAATCAGAAATGTAGACAAAAGTTTTCTGTACAATGATGTTCATATAATGTTGCAGTGTCACTTATAGTTCAAACTAAAAATAACATAAATGTCTAACAATAGTGGAAAAGTTAGTTAAATTATGATATATTCATATAATTCATTCATTCTACAAATTCTTATGAGCACTGTAATATGCAAGGCACTGTTCTAGGTGCTGCAGATTCATTAGCAAAAAACTACAGTATTGAACATTATTGATCACTGAAGATCAAATTTTCAAAAAATAATTAATGACATGAAGGAAATGCAATATAATATTAAGAAACAAAATTGTATATGGAATTTGATCTTAACTTTGTTTAAAAGTTTTTTACCCTGAGGCCTGAATAAATAAGATAATAGGTAAGTATACACAAATAAATATCGGTTGTTCGTAAGTGGTAAGATTTCAGGTGATTTTATTCTTTGTACTTTTGTATTTTCCAATTGTGTATAAAGTCATAATTATTTAAAATGTATTTTAAGACATTTTCAAAATGATTCTAATTGTGTTTAAAAACACTCAGATAACATTTTTAATAAAAATAACAAAGAGACTGCCCAAGCATATAGATAATATGATCCCAATTCTGTTTTTTAGTGTATGTTGTAGAAACATGATAGAAATGAAACACATAGAAACAATAAGTAATTATCTCAGGAGAGGAATTTCTGGAGATTATAAATTTTTTCTTTTTGTATTTCATCAATTTTGTACAGTGAACATGATTTCAGAAAAAAAATCATGAATATAGAAAAATAGTATTAAAATGTTAGGCCTAGTGTAGTCTTGAATAATCTTGAGAAGTGGGAAAAGCACATGGCCCTATGGAGGCTTCTTATCTTTTTTTTTTTTTTTTAATTCTACTTTTCCTGCCTTTGTAGTTTGTCGATTTTATCTGTAAAGAAGAGCTTTCCCTTTCTGTACCCAGTTTTTAAAACTATCATTGTAAATTATTCGTTTTTAAAAATTAACTGTCTTATATCCCATTACATTCTACATATTTTAAGAAATTCTAACTTTTCCCCTGAACCACAGGATCTTAACACACTATAACTCTTACTCACCAACTCATGTGCCATTATTGTCCAGAATATTAGTTCTCTCTTGTTTTCTTTAATCCCACAAATTTTATGCAGTCAAGATTTGTTTCAATTTGCCCATGTGTCACCACATGTCATATTGCTACCATTGTCTTTGTTCACCATTCCTTTTTTGTGTATCTCAGATTTCCTTCCTCCTGTTCCTTCTTCTTCCCAGAGTATATTCTTTATTGAGAGTCTGCTGGTAATAAACTCTGCTTCTGTTTGTCTGGAAATGTCTTTATTTTGTTTTTATTCTTTAAAGATAGGCTTGCTGAATGTTCACACAAAAATCTTTGGCTCTCCAATGACTCAGCTGTAGTAAAACTACACAATAATTAAGATGGATATTGTTGGAGAATGGCATTTAAAAAGCATGCAAAAAATTTTAAAAATTATTTGAAATTCTCATAGTTTTGGCATATTCATACGATAAAAGATATAAATCACATTTAACTCATTGATTGTGTAAATTGGACTAAATTCAGACATAAATGACAGGGTCATAAAGGAGTGACATTTCTGAATTGTTATCACCAAATATCAGCACCAGTGTCGACATAGCATCAGTATCAACATCTCCTACTATCCCTGCAGAGTCTGAGCTCAGGACACTGATTGTGGTTAATAACTAAGGTTCCTGCAGTTGGTTAACACAGAACACAGGCAATCCATCTAGGATCTAAGAAAAATCTGTCAATGGAAAAAAAAACACAACAACTTAGTGTAACCTTTCATTTTGTACAAGAGTTAGGGAGCTTGCCAACTGATGTGGGGCTTGTCCATGGAATAATCAGAGGTGGTGAGAGTAACAGAATTTATTAAGGAAAGTAGTTCAGTGCTTTCCTCAAAGAGTTTCAGCTGTTTTGTCTTCCAGTTCAGTAACTGTATCTTCAGTTGGATGAATGCTGGCCTCACACTAATGAGAGGAGTAGCTTATAACTGGGAATTATCAGTTATTTTATTCCCTCCATCAGAGACAAGACCACACAGGCAAGATTTCTTAGGGGACTTTTCTGCAGTGTAATTTTTTAAAGTTCATCTTTCATTAAGGTTTTAGTTTTGAAGCTTTAGTTTAAAGCGGGCACCTCGATCTGATTTTCCACCTGTGTGGGTCCCATGATTTATTCCCTGTCTACCACATGTGCAGTTTTCTCATAAAACTGCAGACGTTGTTGCCAGGGACCAGCAGATATACTTGGGATAGGCTTTGGTTTCAGTCCTACATTACCACTCTAAGTTTGTGCTTTCCTATCACGTTGGGTCTCTTAGGAGTCCTTTCACTTTCTTGTGATCTATGCAATGTAATTAAAAGTTATTTACATAGGATGTTGCATTTTTAGGTATTTAGTACTGAGGAGGTTTCTTAGTTTGTCATATTGCCCCAAATTGAAGTTCATCACTTTGTATCATTCCATTCTGAACTTTCCAAAAGAACCCTTTCGATTAAAGCCCACTCAGTGGGCTTTCATTGAAACCACTGTGGCCCTCCTTAAGTGGCTCCAAGTGAATGCAGTGATCTATTTCTGGTGGATTCTGCCCAAAATTGCTGTCACCAAAGAAAGCCTAAAGTTTCCCATCAAAAGTGGAATTTCCATTCAGTTAAGTACTGTTTTCAGATGCTGAACTGTAGTAGATACCACATAATTATTCCAACTTATCTGAGGATAAATGAATTAATGACTTTTGTGTATTTCAGATTTGGCGCAAATATGACGCTGACAGCAGTGGCTTTATATCAGCTGCTGAGCTCCGCGTAAGTGTCACTGGGTGAAGGGGTGGGTTTGTTTATCATTGGGAATTTGATATGTGTGTATCATGAGTTTGATTTCTGTGGGCCCAGGAAAGATGTCTTTGAATATGTTACTCAAAAAATACATACATATGTACATATATGTATATATATTCATTTTTAAAAGGTTTAGAAAGTGCAAGTCACATTGCTGTCTCTGGAAAAGCAGCATAATTGAGCATTTATGATAACTTTTTCATGCTGGAGCTAGTCCCTGGGCCCCGTGAGCTCCCTATAAACAGTGACAGCCCTCAATTCTTGGATTTATTGCTTGCTAAAAGCATTTTATTTCCTCCTGGAAACAAACAACCCACAATTCTTGAAATAAGGCCTTTTAAGACCTTTGCAGTTTATTTGCTCACTATATGAAGTATGACTCTTCTCTTGGCGCCACAGAACTTCCTCCGAGACCTCTTTCTTCACCACAGAAAGGCCATTTCTGAGGCTAAACTGGAAGAATACACTGGCACCATGGTAAGTAATGAATAATTACTCACTACTCCATGAGTAATTACCTCCATGAGGACAGCTCCCCCACTCCCTCTCCAGACCCCAGAAACAGTGTCTGCTAGAGAGGTCGTCCTTGAGAATTTGAAGGCTAAATGAATGCAAGAGGAAACCTCAACTCTGAAAAACACTGGCTAAAACTGAACTTTTGTAGCCTCTCTCTTGTGACCAGGTTGCATCTATTTGAGAGAGAAAGCTGTTCACCAGTCTGTGGGGAAACCTGAAAAGTTCAGTCAATATTAGGTTTCTAAGCACCAGGCCAATAACCTCAATGTTAATTGAAGTCACATGGAAGCAAGTAAACATGGACTTAGACAATCAGTACCAAACAGATGGAAGCTGCCTCTCACCACAGTGGATGATTCTCCTCATTTAGCATGTTGATTTAGTGCAGCTGGAGAGTCAGCTAGATGGAGGATGCATGTGCTACCTCTGCCACTTACCAGCTATGATGTAAGAAAACTGTCAAGCCTCTCAACTTTATTTACTTCTCCTATAAAATGGGGATGAATAGTACCTAATTCCTGTGAGGGCAAATGCGTTGATGCATTTGAAGGACTTGCATACTGTCCAGAATACAATGAGTTAGCTCTTATTGCAGTAGTTGTCATTATTTCACATTCCCCTCATGTCATCGTTGTTCCAAGTGACCTTGAGACTATTTTTGTGTCAAGCTCCATGGAAAGTGGTGAAGTAGGAAGCTGCCTTTGGTGAACTCATCCTCATGTTCTGTTTCAACACCTAACTTGATGCATTTCTCCCAGTACTCATCAATGATTTGTATTAAATTGTATCTGGCTCCTCTGTCTTTTCTCCTCCCCTATCCCTTTCTCATCCCTAGGTGTGTGGTTCATTCCTATAAAAATCTTCATGTTTCTTAGTTAGTAAGCATGGAAATTTGCTGATAAAGCTTTAATTACTTGTAGGATTGTTATATTTATTATATAAAGAGTTATTGAGCAGATTCACCTCATTGAGCCTTATGGTGAAGTCAGGGATACATATTACTGAGAAGAGTTTGTTAAAATGTGTACCACCATGTTGACCTATTTGGGCTTTTAATTGGTATTTCCAAATACTATAATATTTCCAACAACTTCTCTACAGTGTTGGTTTTATTCATGCAATTTTATATATCTGATGACTAAGGCTAAGAAAGCGTTTTAAGTGACTAAGTCACCACCAGGTTGAATTCTTAAGCTCATTTTAAAGATCAGATAACTGAGAAAAAATGTTCCTTAGCTAAAGGCATCTGTTAAGCTGGAAGCTAAGCTCCCCTGATTTTCAGCCCTGGAGCTTTCTCTACTCTCCTTCTGTACTCTGCTCTGAATGTGCCTCCAGTCAAATGAGTCTGTGTTGGGAAGGAGGCAAGTGCTCTTGACCCTGGTAACTTGTAATTGGCCTAGACAGGAGAAAGCAAATGCCAAGGAGAGAATCAAATCTCAGGGCAGGATCTCAATTAAGGAAATTATTCAGCCTCTTACTATGTTGATTTGTTTTCATAGCATGCAAAATGATGTCTGAAATCCTGAGTAAATATGTGCTCAGCACCAAAGGGTAAAGTGGGAAATCCCCCAGCAGTGGGAAGCAGTTTCCCAGCTACAGGAGAATCTCTAGGTTCCTTTTGACCTAAGCTCCAGTGAAGCCCTCTAATAGAATGAATACTATGAAAAAGGAAATTAGATGGAAACTGCTTGGGGTACAGAACAATAAGGAGGTGTTTTTCTAGTTCAGCATATTTTTAACATTGATTTAACAGAATGTTAACACTGGCTGTTGTTATCTCGATTTTATCGACTTATAAAACATGACCTACTTAATGAATATATTTTCATGTAGAATCTCCAGCATGTTGCCAGTATTTCTTTGACTATCTTTGACTCTGAGGAGCTTGCCCCCACCTCCAACTAACCATACTAAACCACTACTCTTTTACTTCTTAATATAGCTCAGCTTTTTTCCCCTCACTTTTTTCACCTGGTTCTTGCTCATCATTCGATATTCAGTTAGACATCAACTTGCCCTAAAAGAAATCTTCTGTAGCCTTCCCTCCACGGTGAGCCCAGTACCCCTTCTCTGTGCCTGTGTAGTGCCTTGTGCATATCATCATCTTAGCTTCTTAATAATTTAATTCATTCTGCAAATATTCATTACATATCTACTATGCCCCAAGCATTATTCTAGTCAACAGGGATTCAACAGTGAGCAAAATAGACAAAGGAGAGACTGACAACAAATAATAAACGTAATTAATAATTCATTATATTGCATAACAGAGGGAGATGAGTGTTATGGAAAAAATTAAAAAGTGGAGTTGGGCCAGGAATGGCAGTGCTAGCAGGAGCAGTTGGGGTAGGGGACTGGGAAGAAGGGGTACTTTTCAATAAGGTGGTCAGGGTGGCTCCTCTGAGAAGGTGAGATGTGAGGAGGGACTGAGGGTACAGGAGGCACAGGGCCCCTAGTGCAAAAGCGCGCCTGGGATTTTTAAGAACGGGGGAGACCAGCATGGCTGGAGCAGAGCAAGAAAGGATGAGACTAAACGGCAGCCAGACCATCATGGGATTTTTAGCCCATCGTGAGGACTTGGGGTTTTAGTTAGATGGAAAACGGCTAGAGGGCTATGATGCAGAGGATGTCAAGATTTGCCCCCTTGATTGAGAAGAGTCCTCAATGGGCAAGTATGGAATCAGGAAGATCTGCTGAGAGGCCATTGTTGCCATCCAGGTGATGGAGGATGGCAACTTGGACTCAGTTGGAGTGGCAGAAGAGGTGAGAACTAAATATATTTTGAAGATAAACTTGAGAAGATTTCCTGATGAATCACGTGGGAGTCAAGGATGACACTGATGTTATCTGTTTATGGCTCTTGTACCCCACTAGCCTGTGACTCCTCAAGGGTGAGGACAGCATCTAACCTTCTTGTCCCAGCCCTCACATGGGACCTGACACGTAGTAGGCTACTTAATGCATATTAAACTGAACTTTCAGTTGTTACCTAATAGCCAGCTATGATGAAACCATGACAAAATAAGGAACGTTTGTCTTTGGGAACCTCCTATCTCCCCTGTCAGTGTTTCTTATGACCCTGTGCCCCTATTATGGCTCTTGCTCCCTCTTGGGTTGGAGGGAGCATATTGCATATTGCTTGGAGGGTTGCATATTGCACATTTCAGCATTTTGCACAGACCCAATCTTCCCCAAGCAGAGCTTTATGCTCTGAAATTCTCCTTTTCTCCTCTCCTTTAAACCAGACCTGCCAGGGTAGAATCAGAAAGGGTGCAGTATGTGGTTGAAGAAAGATGATGCACATCACAAATCAGGCCAGTTGCCCAGAGCTTTTCCCTTTACAGCCATCAGGCTTAAATTAAAGAAGCTTCAGGCTGGCATCACCTTACAATGGGGTGTCCTGAGCTCAAGAAAATTTGGCAGTATGCAACATTTTTAGCTTAGATTCGTAAGTCTAGAGTCCTGGGAAGTAGCTGAGGGAAATCAGAGTGATCTTACCCAATGTTTAAGTATCTAGTTTGAGAACTGTCCATTGGCCAAGACAGTCCTGTTATTCTATGTCTGTTTCATTGCCAACACCTCATAGCTCTTCTGCTCATGTGTGCTGCAGTTAAGTACTCATTTTGGTTCTAAATTGTCCCATGGAGACAGGTCCATAATCAAACAAACTCCAAATGGCCCCTGTGTTAGGCCATTGTTGTGTTGCTATAAAGAAACACCTGTGACTGGGTAATTTATAAAAGAAGGTTTCATTGGCTCATGGTTCTGCAGGCTGTACAAGCATGATGCTGGCATCTGCTTTGCTTCTGAGGAGGCCTCCAGGAGCTTTTACTTATGGTAGACAGTGAAGCAGGAGCAAGCACATCACATGGCAAAAGCAGGAACAAAAGAGAGAGAGCCGAGGAGGGTGCCACACACTTTTAAACAACCAGATGCTGGGAGAAAGCATTCACTATAGCAAGGACAGCACCAAGGGGATGGTGCTAAACCATTCATCAGAAATCTGCCCCCATGATTCATCATGTCCAACACTGGGGATTACATTTCAACATGAGATTTACAGGAGACAACATCCAAGCTATATCAGCTTCTCATTGACTTTTTATGCACTGAGATGACAGCCAAGTGTGGAGGAAGCTGGTGAAAGAGTTTCCACCCAAAGATTTGAGTTTGATTAGAAGACAAAATGAGTTCAATGAAATTTTGACCAATCGATTTCATTTTTCTTCCCTAAGTCATAGAGGTGACTTATACTTTCCAACAAATAGATTTTGGAACTTGATAGTTGATTTTTTAAATGACTTTTTATATTTCCCTAGAAACTTCTGGGTGTACTAACTTTTAGGAACTTAGCTTTTTAAAAAACGACTTCTACATCCTGAGCTCTGATATACTAAGCGTGAAATCACGTTATTGCTGCTTTAATGGATTTTTATTGAGCAATGGACATAATCATGGCAATACTGTATTAAAGATTTTGTTCTGAGGTTTAGCATCAAATGTTTTACTTAAGAGATGTAACTTATTAAATGAATTCAAATTGATCTGAATAAGGATTGGCACATTTAAAAACTGGCTGAAGCATGACTAATGAGTGAGTTAAGGCAGAATGACCAATCAGAAGAGAGAAGCAGAGGTCTGTACATCTTGTCTTATCCTGATTCCTAATTAATGTTCTGGACAAGGAAGGAGACAGCCTATTATTAAAATCAAATTATGGTACTGAATTTAGAGGTGCTGCCAACGCCAGGCAGGAGGAAAGATTTAGCTGTCTGGATAGGATATTTTTAGATAATATTTACTTTTGTTAAATGTAAGCTAATATTTCTGGCTGATGTTAAATCACATACTAAATTAGAGCGGGAAACTTGAACTTTTATAAAATAACACATTTAAATCTGAGACTATGGTGAGGTGGTAAATTAAAGAAAAATAAAAAGAAAGAGAAATAAGTTTTCCTGTATTAGGCTGACTTGTCCCAGAGGCAGCAATAAGCACAGCCCAGACCCAGGAAAAGTCTTGATAATACTATCTAATGTGCTCTGGAGACTCTCCCAGCACTCCCTCAACATACGGAGGAGAAAAACAAATTTTCCTTTATTTTATGGAATGAGTTTATAGATTCCTGTTCTCTATAACTAGTGACTTCAGGTATTCTGTTTTATCTAAGAAGTACAACAAAGGTCATAAGAAGCCTGAGTAGGCCTGAACTACAGCTGCCTGGGTACCATAGTGAAGGTTAAGAGATAAGCCTGTGCCCAGGCAAACCTAGATAATGGACACCTGGGTTGCTTGGTAAAAGTTATGTGCAATCCTAAGTTTGTCCTGCCTCTGTATCCCTGCTTTCACGCCACTGTAAGCTTGCTTCAAGCTAGCCCATCCCCTTTTGTAAAGTGTATGTAAAAGTCAAGTGCTGTCTTTATTCCGATCCCAGTCTTTTGGACGTGAGTCAGCTGGGCCTGAGTGCACTTAATACTCTTCTGTTTCAACCCGAGGTCACTCTCATCCTCCTAAATCCCACAACAATGGCAGACAAAGAGAATGATATGAGTTTAAGCTTGTCCCCATCCATGATCCTGGTCTTGGCTCTCATATTTCATGCCTGGATTAAAGCAGCTCATATCTGCTTCCTTCTCTGGGTCTAGGCATTCATCACTGTGATCCAGGCCAACCTGACGCTCGTCTGGGCTCAGTCCTCAGATCTCTTCTCTTCTATGTCCACTCTCACTCGCGGTAATCTCAACCAGTCTCATGGTTTTTAATACAAGCTAAAGGCTGACCACCCTTGATTTATATGGCTGACTCAGACCACTTCTCTAAACTTCTTGCATACACTTAAATGTGTATCTCTACTTGAACTGCATGCCTAATATACATTTTCAACATGTCTCAAATTGAAATTCTGACCTTTCCCCAAAGACCTGCTCCACTACTGGTCTTCCTCAAGCTTTCAAGTTGCTCAAGGCATGACACGTGAAACCATCTTTGATGCCTCTTTCTCTATCACTCCACATCTAACTGGCAAATCTTATTGAACACATTTAAATTACATCCTAAATCTGATCATTTCTCACCCTGTTCCAAGCCATGATTATTTCTCAACTGAATTGTAAGATGCTTCCCAGCAAATCCCCCTATTTCCACTCCTGTCTCTTACCATCTCTATGAAACACAGCAGCCAGAGTGATCCTGTTATACTATGAGTCAGATTATGTCATTTTTCATATCAAAAACCTCCAAAGGCTCTGTCTCTGAGAAAAAGCCAAAGTTCTTACACCACCTGCTCACACCCCAAGTCATCACCTTTCCCATCTTATCTCCTTTTATCTCCTCCCCAGTCCTAGTCTTGCCACACTATTGCCTGTCATACTTTTGGTTACTCTGACATGCATGTATGTGCTGCCACAGGTGCTTTGCACTTGCCATATCCCTGCCAATATATTTTTAACCCTGGTATGCATTTGATTTACTTTCATCTCTTTCAGGTCTTTATGAAAAAGCCACCTTTTAATTGAGGCTTTCCATTTCCATTCTATTTAAAATTGTACCCCCCAACTTGCTATTCTATATGCTACTTAATTTTTCCTCCAGAGCATTTAACATAGGTAACATGTATATTTCATGTTACATATGTAAAGCAGTCAGTATTTTACTTATCTGTCTTATTTTCCTTCCCCCCTTCCATCTCCTCTTTCCAAATCAGCTCCATGACAGCATGAATCTTTGTTTGTTCAGTAAATAGAACAGTGTCTGACACATAGTAGGCACTCCATAAATATTTGTTAAATGAATGAACGCATGAATAAATGAATGAATGATGTCAGTCACCTGTGCATGGATCTACAAAAGTTTAAACTCCTATTTATGGCTTTCAAGCTCTTGCATCATCTGGTCCCATTCTCTCTCCCACTCTAACTTCTCTCCTCCACTCCCAGAACAGCCCTCATCCTCCCTGGTGGCTCTCTATGGCTAACCTATTGCTATTATGTGAATTTCTATCTCGGTGCCTTTGTTCTTACATTTGCTAGTCTATAATGTCTTCCTCTCTTCTCTCTGCCTCATTTCCAAATCCTATCCCTCCTTCAGAACTTACCTGAATTCTTATCTCCTTCCTCAGTCTCCTCCAATATCCTGTCACATTGCTCTGTCTCTTTTTCTCAGGGTTAAGGAGATAATGTTGAATCTTATTCGTTAACGTATATTTCAGATATTTCTTTTTCACTCTTCAATTACAATTGTATACTCCTAAAATCATGTACCATCTTAATAATTGTTTGGGATGTCCCATAGTGTGTAGAATGTTATTAGACATAGTAATTACCTGACAAATAATTCTCAATTGATAATATGGGAGGGGTTCTAAATCTTTTTTGAAATAGCATATGGCAATAATTTCCAGGCAGGAATGAGGATCTCCTTTAAAGTTTTTTTAAAAAAGAACTGCTGGCCGGGTGCAGTGGCTCGCGCCTGTAATCCCAGCACTTTGGGAGGCTGAGGCGGGCAGATCACAAGGTCAGGAGATCAAGACCATCCTGGCTAACTCGGTGAAACCCTGTCTCTCCTAAAAATACAAAAAATTAGCCGGGCGTGGTGGTGGGCACCTGTAGTCCCAGCTACTCGGGAGGCTGAGGCAGGAGAATGGCGTGAACCTGGGAGGCGGAGCTTGCAGTGAGCCCAGATTGCCTGGGCGATAGAGCGAGACTCCATCTCAAAAGAAAAAAAAGAACTGCTAAAGAATGATTTTTCCAACAATTTATTAAATAAAAAAAAGGAAGCTGCAAAATATTATATTGCATATGGTCCATTCATCAAAAAACTAGATAGATGTGATATATGTGTGTGTACATATATACACATATACTTGTATGCTTAAAAAGTTTCTGGAAGGATCTATAAGACTCTGTGAATGGTAGTTACCACTAAAACAGGCAAGGGAGGGACTCACACTCTTGACTCTGCTCAATTATTTGCATGTTTTTCACCATGGGCAGGCATTATACTAAAATTCTTCATTAAGAATTGTTTTAAAAAGTCACAGACTTCCTCTCCCACCACATGACAGTAGTTGTACTTTGAATCTACTGTTTAAGAAAATATCTATTGACAGGAAGTTACCCAGTAATGATTTTAAGTGATTTTGCATTTTACAATCGCTACTACACCTACAAAAGTTTGAAAAACTAAAAGATTATTCAATCTAAGGAGAATTCTGAGTAACTCCAAAGTCCCTGAGGAGTCTCTTGCCAGAGAATGGGAACTACCACACTTAGAATTTTAAGGCATTTGTTATTAAGACATTGTGTTCCATTTCTAGGAGCCTTGATAGCACCTTTCAGGTAGCTAATTCTCAAAAATGTGTGGATGGAGTATGAGTGCAAGTCTTGGAAAAGCAGTGCTAGAGGTAAGAAGAGTGATGAAGGGCTCTTCTCCACCTTTCAGCGATTGCCCTTCAGAATGGAAGGCATGCCCCCTACCGCTGCCATTGTCAACTGCCACAGCCCTCCTGGAGTGAATTAGGATAAAGAGGGAGGAAAAAATAAGGCCTATATTTATTTTCTTTTTTAAAAAATTCAATAAATAATTATTGACTGCCTATTATGTACTAGATATGTGCCAAGTACTTGGGGGCATATCACAAAAGAAAACAAAGATCCCTGCCCTTATGGAGTTTGCAGTCTAGCATTTATTACCAATTTATCTGCATCCCGTCTGTGATCCTGTGCAAGTCACCACACCTCTCTGTGCTTCTGACCTCAGCTGCCCAATGGGGAAATAAGCAGGACTGGCTCAGATATGGGTATGCCTGGTGTTCTGTAGATGTCAACATGACACCCACCCTCAACCCACAACCCAAGCAGTAGGTAGGGCTGGAAGTAAATTGGAAAAGGGCAGAGGGATTTGAACCAGGTCATCAGGGGTGCTGTGGCGGTGGTGGGCAGGGCCCAGGCTGGCTACATGCACTGTTGCTGTTATTGCATTTCAGTGGTTGCCTTGCTCGCTAGGTCCTTGGCCTTCTCCACAGCTGTCAGTGCTGTCTCCTTTACCTTCCCTTTGGCTTCCTTTTCTGTCCCAGCAGGTGTTTTGGAAGGTGCATCATCTGGCAGCTTGGCCAAGATATATTGAAAACTCTTCACAGTTACAATCATGTTGTTTTTGAAAAGAGCATGACCAAGTTCCTGGATAGCTCTGGAGATACTAGATAAGCTAGAGAACACCCAGGCTTCCCTGAGGATTTCGGACTAGTGCAGTTCTCAGAGTTCACACAGTAAATACATCGTTCCTCCACCACCATCAGCTTGGCATGGTTGATGCTACAGGTGAAGGTGGTCACTTCTGATTCTGTGGGTGCCTGGTAGAGTCCTCCAGGATGGACACTGGGTGAGCATCATCGGCAACAAATAGCCACTCAGTCTAGCAGGACATCCCATTGGTCTTGGTCAGGAGTCACTGGGAGAGGAGCTTCTGGGCAGGGGTCACCTCCTCATATTCTGTGTTTTTGGTCAGAACATGTTTGCTATAGGAATTTGAGCACCAATGTCACAAGGCAGTGAACATTTGGTTTCAGAAATTCTGGAGCCTGTTCTGGCCTGGGAATACTTCATCATCATTCCAGCCAGGGTAAATGAGCACCCGTGCAGCTTCAGGGCATGGAGCCCAGTGGGAAGGGGTGTGTGTGCAGGGGATTGAAGGGGAGCTGGGTTGTGGGCTGAGGGCTGGCAGGGGCGCTTGCTCATGGAACTCAGGCTGTGACCAACCTGCCACTACTGCCTGGAGCAGTTGTCAGGCACTAGGCTTATATCTCTTGGTTTATAGTCAAAGGTAGAGAAAATAGATAGAAATGAACTATATAAGCGTGAGTCCAGTGAAGTGAAAATTGGCAGTCTTAGAGTTGACTCAACTATCATGAAGTTTCTATTTCTTTAGAGGAAATTCAGACTACTGAGTTGGAGGGAAATCCACATAGTCTTTTTCTAAAAAGAGGCAATTAGAAAAGGTAAATACCACATCTCTGGTATACTCTATGGCACCAGATTGTTTTTTTTTTTTTGAGATGGCATCTCCCTCTGTCTCTCAGGCTGGAGTAGTGCAGTGACATGATCTCGGCTCACTGCAAGCTCGCCTCCTGGGTTCACACCATTCTCCTGCCTCAGCCTCCCCAGCAGCTGGGACTATAGGCGCCTGCCACCACGCCTGGCTAATTTTTTTGTATTTTTAGTAGAGACAGGGTTTCATCATGTTAGCCAGGATGGTTTCGATCTCCTGACCCTGTGATCTGCCCTCCTCGGCCTCCCAAAGTGCTGGGATTGCAGGCGTGAGCCACTGCGCCCGGCCTGCACCAGATGTTTTACTTCATAACCAAACATGAAGCAAACCAAATTCAGGATGAGATACCCAGACTTTATAGAGCTAAGAGCCTGGTTTTATGGAAAGAGCTCTGGTGACAGATATGCTTAGATTAAAATCTTGCTTCTTAAACAACCTACTTCAATCTTTCTAAATATCAGTTTCCTTATTTGTTACATGCAGATTTTTTTTTGACCTTATAAGGATGTTGTGATAATTAAATGTAATAACATATAAAGTATTGAGCCCTCATAAATGGTCTTTATTATAGTTTAAAAATTAAGAAGCCATTATGTCTCAAACAAATATGCCAAGCATTCAAAATTCACTAAAGGTTATGCTTGCAAAGAAGCATAATGTCTTAATGTCACACAGGATTTGATTTCTAGTCTGCTGCTACAGGCATGCTTCAAGATTCCCTCATCATTAATATTTGAACTTAGAGCTACAGAGGCCCCAAGAAAGTAGACGAGCAGGTACAGTGGAATATGTGTGCCATTCATTCTCACTGGTATACACTCAGAGATAGAAAAATTAGGCAAATGATTTTTTTCCTGATTCTTATTCTTATTTGAGCCATAGCCAATTTTATGATAGGTAGAAGCATAATTTAGCACACTGATGTTTAGTTCATCCTAGGCCAATTTCGAGCACGGGATTGTTTTCTCTTGGAGTAAGTTTGCACAGCAATGGACTTAGGGCCACGTCTTTCAAGGTGAGTTGTTACTTGCTTAAAGCTCAAGCTGACCTAGCTTTCTATTAAGATAGAACCTCTCATAATGAAAGTGTCACAGAAAATAACTCATGGCTCATCTTCTAGCAAAGTGTATCCCCATCAGACTTTTTACTGGATTCTGTATAGTGTTTATGTTTAAGGGACATAATTGGACATGTAATATGTCCAAATGTATAAAAATATAACCTGTGTTTTAATTCTGTAATACACATTTTTGGTGCCAAAATAGGGATAATGGGTTTTCAAATTCATTTTAAATATTTAAAAAAACTGTATTTGCAGAGAGAGGAAGGATGGGGGACTAATGTATCTTTTAAAGCAAAAATCTGTTGTATATATTTTCAGATTATCTTGCTCCCTCTTTTTCCCTGTGCAGCCTCCTTATATGGATATGTTTAGAGATATTCTGTAGCATTAAAATGTTGTAAAGTCACAAAATTCACTCACATTTCAACTCAGATGTGCAAAGAAATCTATCTCTTCTATTTTGCCCAAACCAGTCTTGTGTTTCTAATTTGTGGTTAGTGCAGAAATTTTTAACTTTTAGTCCTATATTGTTTAAAGTTTAGTCTGATCTAATAATGTAAACAACTTCTTTGGACAATGCTAAGTCTGTCTATGAAAGGAAAGGTTCAGCGTCAACACCTTTTGCCTTCATGGAAACATGAGGTTTCTCCTATACCCTATGACGGTACCCTATGATATGAGCCCTCCAAGCCCTCCTTGGTGGCTGATATGCTAAATGAGGGCTATAAAATAATTTCAGAAAACCTTGACTCAAACAAAGAACCCACATTTCAAGCTTGTAATCTTTATAGAAGATTTTTATCTGTTTCGCCTGTCAGAGACTGGTAGTCGTTGCTGCTATCCTCCAAATAAGTAGTTTTCGTCACATGATAGGATTTTATTATTCTGTCCCTTTGAAGGTGGGTGTGGCCAGGGATCTGCTTTGGAAAATACAATTTCAATAAGTAAATTATTTACTATTCTTTCCTTCTGCAATGACAATCAGGAATGTGGCCAGATGGTCACTACTTTGTCATTCCATGTCACCAGAGTATAGACAACATGAAGTAGACCTGCCAGCTAACCCTTGATTCTCATACAATATGAGTGAAAAATAAACCTGTGTTGTGTTAAGCCACTGAGATTTAGGAGGTTTGGTTCCTATGACTCATCCTAACAGAGAGGCTGACATGCAATTCCTTCTGTGACCAATACTAGGCAAGTGGGCTCCTAAGCCAATTTAGGCAAATATGTAATCAGAAGAGCAAAATAGAAAAGTGCTTTAATAACTTTCAGAATTAATTCCTGTTACAAGTACAATCATTTTCCCTTCTGCATTTCAGATGAAGATTTTTGACAGAAATAAAGATGGTCGGTTGGATCTAAATGACTTAGCAAGGTGAGTTACACGGAAATGATATCATATATTCAGAAATACCTTCCTAGGGGTCTGATGACATCATATATTTCCTTTTGAGACTGGAGATCAAGCCTCACCTGGAGTCTAAAAGAATAGGCACATCTTAGCAAATAAGCTGAGTGATTCTAAATCTTTTAGGGTAACAGGTCCCTTCGTGAAGATAATAAAAGTTCTTCTCTCCAAAATGTACAACGCACAACATTTTCACAAATTTTATGGATGGGTCATGGGAAAACCCCCCTACCCTTAAAGGCAAGACATTTATAGTCTCACCTTGTGACTTCATGACAAAAATGTCCCAAATCCCATTCACTGGCTCTGGGAACATCGAGCAGTTATTTCAGGACACAGGACTACTGAGCCAGACTCCAGATGCACTGTGTGGTCTTGAAGTGTTGGTGTATCCTCAGGGAGGCACCAAGTGCCTGAAGGCTAGAAGTGGAGGAGGACAGGATAAAAGCAGAAGTGGCTCAGTGTCCATGAAAATGTTGTCTGAGAGTCTGGTGTTGTGACATGTGATTGGTGTGTCAGTATGTTTTGTCAAGTCCAGCTGATCCCAAACAGCATGTAGTTGTCTACAAAAAAGAGAAAGACATTCTGAGCAAATAGTGAGAGTTGAAATTGGATCTGGAATACACAGATACACCCGTTATAGGGGAGCAGCTACATATAATACCAGGTACTTCAGGGCAGCGCTCGATGGTAATTGTAAATGGCGCAGCAGTTACAGGCTGCAGTGCAGCAGCAGGTATAGCTGGGAGGGAGGAATTTCAAGGACTGAGGCAAGTTTTTAATGATGAGGAGGTAACTCGACAAAGTCACAAGAAGATGTTGGTTTCAAATCTTAGTGGACATTAACCTGAGTCCAGAATCACCAAATCCCACACCAGCAATCTCCTTTCTTGGCAGCTACCTCAGCCAGGTTTTGATATCTGTGAAAGGGGACTCACCAGGAAGAATTTCTCCTCAGTAACAGCCAGGATGTTGACCTCAGTAGACTAAATGGCCTTCTATCTGTGCCTCATAGGAATTGCGAGGCAGCCTGTGTGTCCTCCTTGGCTACTTTTTTTAGGACCTTAGTTCTAATTTTGGCCACATTGATATAGAAGAGCCACTGAGGGACCAGCCAAAGAGGGACAAAAGTGTTTCTCCATCAGGCCTGGCACAGAAGGCATCTTGCCTCTGCTCCCTGGATCCCATCTGGTTCTCTTGGTCAATAGAGGCAGGGTTCCTCTCAAGTAGAGGTCAGAGAGCTATGTGAGAGAGCCAATCCCAAAGCAACCAAAGGATTCATTCAATAGATGACAATCTAGATGAAAACAAAAGCTTGCAATCTCGTGGTTCCCTTCACCAAAAGCATCTATTCATCCATGCGCTGATTCAGTTGTGCACACCTCAGAGTAGTGAGAGTTGAGGAGCCCTGTGTGCCCTGAGAGGCTGGGGTTAATAAAGGGCTCAGAGCGACTGCTCTCTGCCCTCTTAGTCCATATCCAATATGACCTACCTATGTATACAATGCTAAAATAACTAACATCATGCACAGACTGTAACTTATAAAGGCGAAATAGAAGGAAAGCAGTTAATTATACAATAACACACATTTTAGTGTATAAGTGCTTGCATACAATCATAGTGAAGATATAATGAAGTGATCACATGCTTTCACCTGTGTAGAATTATAAATGGGGCAGCTGAGATGCTAACTGATACAATTGTGGCACTTTGGTAAGTCAGGTGCTGTTGATATGATTTCATGAAATAATAAATAAGTATTGACAGAGTTCCAAATGAGACAAAATACATTCATCTCTCAACACAATTCATCTACCATGTGGAAAATTTATGTAAGTAGTAAATTATGCAAACCTTGAGTTTTTATGCAAATAAGAATTCAGTTCCAAGCACAAATAATTAAAAGCAGGATTTTTACAGACACGATTGCCCCCCTGGACATTTGAAATTCAAGTGAGACATGGGACAATTCTTCATTCTGTGGAAATTTCCATGTAATGCCAGAAACCTAATATCCCTGGCCCTATGCACAAAATGCTAGTTGTGCCCCCTCTATCACTGTGATAACTAATAGGGCCTTCTGCATATGTCCAAACGCTCTGTAGAGGCGGGTTTGCTATGGTCCTGCTGGTAGGGTGGGGACTATGCCTTAACCCCTTGAATAACTTCTCACTTGGTGGAGTGTTGTGCAATGAGGGGGATTCAATGAGTAGTTGTGAATTGATGGAGTTACAGTAGCACTGAACAAAGATGCAAGGCAGCAAAATCAGTTAGTACAGTCTTCCCTAAGTATCCTCTGGGATTGGTTCCAGAACCTCCGCAGATACCAGATACCCAAATCCTCGGATGCTCAAGTCCCACAGTTGGCCCTGAAGAACCCACAGATATGGGGTGCCAAGTGTATTTCAAAACCAGTTTGATATGGAATTTGAAAATGAGAACTGTGGTAAGCAGAATAAAGATGTCCACATCTTAGGCTGAGTGCGGTGTTTCACACTTGTAAACCCAGCACTGTGGGAGGCCAAGGCAGGTGCATCACTTGAGGTCAGAGTTTGAGACCAGCCTGGCTAACATAGTGAAACCCTGTCTCTACTAAAAATACAAAAAAAAAAAAAAAAAAAAAAAAAAAAAAAAGAAAAAATTATTAGCCCGGCGTGGTGGTGCATGCCTGTAGTCCCAGTTCTTCAGGAGGCTCAGGCAGGAGATTCGCTTGAACTCAGGAAGAAGAGGTTGCAATGAGCCAAGATTGCATCACAGTACTCTAGCTAGGTGACTAAGTGAGATTCCATCTCAAAAAAAAAAAAAAAAAAAAAAAAAAGGTGTCCACGTCCTAATACCCAAACTGGTGACTCTTTCATGTTACAAGGCAAGAATGAATTAAAGTTGCAGATATAATTAAGTTTGCTAATCAACAGACTTTAAAATAGAGATTATTCTGGATTATCCACATTGGGCCCAATGTAATAACAAAGATCCTTTAAATATGGAAGAGGGAGTCAGAAGGTCAGAGTCACAGAGAGATTTGAAAATGCTAGTTGCTGGCTTTAAAGTGGAAGAAGAGGCTAAAGAATGTAGGCAGTCTCTAGAACCCGAAAAAAGGCAAGGGAAGGGATTCTCCCTGAGCCTCCAGAAGGAATGTGGCCCTGTTGACAGCTTGAATTTTGCCCAGTGAGATCAATTTCAGACTTCAGTTGCAAGTGCTGTAAATGATTATGGTCATTTGAAGCCACTATGTTTGTGGCAGTGTGTCACAGCAGCACTAGGAAACTAATACAACAACAAAGAGGCCTTAAAACATTTGCAGATAGGTATTTTCTCTCTCTACTTTCAGCTCTGAAATGCAGTTCAATTCCTCTACATAAAAGCACCTCCCAAGTATATGTGCTGTGACTGGCAACATGATTTAGGCTGCCTGGTGCCAGCAAATAGTAAGAACAATATTCCTTGCAGACTTCCAGGATATTCTATCTTCTAATTGGCTCAAATTAATTCCCTCTATTCTGAGCATTTGGAGGAGGAAAGATTTTCCACATAGTTGTATTACATTTTTTCTACTTTTTCTATATATCCTCACGACTATGAATACAACATGAATCTAATGTTGAATCTATTGAAACTGACTGTATCCTATTAAAGTATAATTATAATTATACAGAAAAGACAGACATATTTGCTTTCTAAAACAAAAACAAGATTATTTTAAAATTGAGATATAATTTAAGTACCATAAAATTTACCCTTTTAAAGTATACAATTTGGTAGATTTTAATATATTCATAAAGTCCAGTCATCACCAGTATCTAATGTTAGAACATTTCATTATGCCAGAAGGATACCCAGTACCCATTAGCAGTCACTCCCCTCTTCCTCCTCCCACAAGACCCTGGCAACCACCAATCTACTTTCTCTTTCTATCGACTTACCTATTCTGGGCATTTCATATAAATGGAATCATACAATATGTGCCTTTCCTATCTGGCTATTTCACTTGGAGTAATGTTTTCAAGGTTCATCCATGTTGTAACTTTATCCCTTTTTATGGCTGAGTAATAGTCCCGTGTATGTACATATCACATTTTGTCCATTCATCAGTTGATGTTCATTTGAGTTATTTTCACTTTTTAGAGATTATGAATAATGTTGCTACATGTTTTGGGTTAAATATGTGTTTGTGATTCTCTTGGTTATATATTAAGAAGCAGAACTTTTGGTTCATATAGTAATTTTACATTTAATTTTCTGAGGAACTGCCAAACTGTTTTCAAAAGTGGCTGTACCATTTTACATTCCCACCAACAATGTATCAGGATTTTAATTTCTCCATATTCTAATTAGTACTTGTTATTGTTTGCATCTTTTTTAATCATAAAAAAGATTATACTTTTTATGATATATATCATAAAAAAGATATATAAAAAAGAAGATACTACTTCACATCTAGTGGGTGTGAAGTAGTATCTCATTGTGATTTGCATTTTGAATATTTTTTATGTATTACTGGCCATTTGTATGTCTTCTTTGGAGAAATGTCTGTTCAGATCCTTTGTGCAATTAAAAAATTGGGTGATTTGTCCTTTTGTTATTGAACTGTAAGAGTTCTATGTATATTCTGTTTACTAGACATTTCTCAGATGTATAATGAGCAAAAACTTTTTTCCATTTTGAGAGTTGTGTTTTCATTTTCTTGATGATGTCCTTTGAAGCACAAATGTTTTTAATTCTCATGAAGTCCAATTTGTCTAATGTTTTTGGTTGTTTGTGTTTTAGATATCATATCTAGGAAGTCACTGCCAAAATCCAAGCTCATGAAGATTTACCCCTTTGTTTCCTTCTAAGAGTTATATAAATTATAAAGTTTCTGTTTTATGTAAATCCATTTCATGTTAATTGTTTAATATGGTGTAAGGTGGGGGCACAATTTAATTATTTTGCATGTAGATATCTACTTGTCCCAACACCATTTCTTGAATATTTTTCCTTACTGAATGGTCTTGGCACCCTTTCTGAAAATCAATTGACCATATGTATGGGTTTATTTCTGTACTCTCAATTCTTTTCCATTTATCTACATGTCTGTCATTATGCCAATACACACTATCTTGATTCTGTAGATTTGTAGGCAAATTTTGAAATAAAAAATGTGAGTCCTCAAACTTTGTTCCTCTTTTTCAAGATTGTTTTGGCTATCCTGGTTCATTTGCATATTCACATGAATTTTAGGACCAGATTGTCAATTTCTGCAAAAAAGCCAATTCAGATTTTGATGAGGATTGTTTTGAACTTGCAGATCAATTTGGGGAGCATTGTCTCCTTAAAAATATTAAGTCTCCCAAGGTATGAACGTGGGATGTTTTTTCATTTACTTAAGTCTTTAATTTGTTTCAACAATGTTTTGTAGTTTTCAGTCTACAAATTGAACCTCTTTCATTAAATTTTTTAAATATTTTATTCTTTTTGATACTATCATAAAAGGATTAGTATTCCAAATTCCACTTTTGGACTGGCTAGTGTTAATGTATAGATATGTCATTGAATTTTTTATATTAATCTTGCATTCTGCCAGTGTGCTGGATTTATTAGCTCTAGTAGTTTTTTGTTGGATTCCTTAGGATTTTATATATACAAGATTGTATCATCTATAAAGAGATAGTTTTACTTCTTTCTATTCTGCCAATCTGTGCTTTTAATGGAGTATTTAATATGTGTATATTTAACGTGATTACTGAGAAGGTAGGATTTATATTTGCTATTTGTTTTCTCTTTGTCTTAAGTTTTAAAAATTCCTCTATCCTTCCATTACCGCTTCCTGCACGTTAAACAGACATTTTCAAATGTATTATTTTAATTCCCTTATTTTTCTTTTGCTATTTTTTTGAGTTATTTTCTTAGCGGTTGTCTGCTAGATTACAATTAACATTTTAATTTAGATCAAATCTAATTGTGGATTAGTAACAACTTAATTTCAATATTATACCCCAAATTTTACTTCTATATAGTTCAAATGCCTTTCTCCTCCTTTCTGTTGTTAAAATTATATCTTTATATATCGTGTGCTCAACAACATAGATTTTTAGTTATTGTTTTATGAAATTGTAATTTAAATCAGATAGCAAAAAAGTTACACACAAAAAAATACATTTATGCCGTATTTTACATTGGGTTATATATTTACCGCTTCTGGTGCTCTCTATTTTTTCATGTGGATTTACGTTATTGTCTAGTGTCCTTTAATTTCAGCCTGAAGGACTCCCTCTAGTATTTCTTATAGGTCATGTTTCTGGTGTATTGATGATTTTTGTTGTTGTTTATTTGGTGACTTTTCTGAACTAATTCTATGAAGTCTATATTCTTTGTCAGGTGTGTCCACTGAAGTCTCTGCTAGGTTAGTTCAATGGTCAGTTCATGATTGGACAGAGATTTTCTAAAATGTCTTGGACCAGTAAGTCGCCCACTCTCTTGCTAACGGGCTCTGTGTATGTATTAGGGCAAGTTAAATGCTACAGTCATTGTTCTAACCAAGATTCAGCTATTTTGGGGGCCGGGTGCGGTGGCTCATGCCTGTAATCCCAGCACTTTGGGAGGCCAAGGCGGGAGGATCACGAGGTCAGGAGATCGAGACCATCCTGGCTAACACGGTGAAACCCCATCTCTACTAAAAATGCAAAAAAATTAGCCGGGCCTGGTAGCGGGCACCTGTAGTCCCAGCCACTCCGGAGGCTGAGGCAGGAGAATGGCGTGAACCCGGGAGGCTGAGCTTGCAGTGAGGCGAGATCGCACCATTGCATTCCAACCTGGGCGAAAGAGTGAGACTCTGTCTTAAAACGTGGTGGCTCACGCCTGTAATCCCAGCACTTTGGGAGGCCGAGGCGGGCGGATCACAAAGTCAGGAGATCGAGACCACGGTGAAATCCTGTCTCTACTAAAAATACAAAAAATTAGCCGGGCGCGGTGGTGGGCGCCTGTAGTCCCAGCTACTCAGGAGGCTGAGGCAGGAGAATGGCGTGAACCCGGGAGGCGGAGCTTGCAGTGAGCCAAGATCGCGCCACTGCACTCCAGCCTGGGCGACAGAGCGAGACTCCATCTCAAAAAAAAAAAAAAGATTTAGCTGTTTTTTTTCAGAGTAAACACTCCCCAGATTGCTGCAAGACTTTAATTGTTTTCCAGAGCTCTGGGAAAATTATTTTGACTATTTTTTCCAGTTTTCTCATTGCTTTATGGAGGAGAGAATTTCCAGAAGGCCATACTGTGCATTTTCCACTGAGATGAACTTTTAAAAGTCTGTGGTGACTACTAATCTCTACGAGTTTTTCCCAATTAATTTCTCTGTTTTCGTGATGTAAGAAGTTCTGTCTTTCAAGTACCTATTCTGTTTTGCAGGAAATTGTCTGTACTTTCCACACACCAGGGCTATAAATTTTCATATAACTGAGAGCTGAACGATCCTTATGTGGATTTTTTTTTTTTTTTTTAATTTAGGATTCTGGCTCTTCAGGAAAACTTCCTTCTCCAATTTAAAATGGATGTAAGTAGTGACATTACTATAGATGGGTTTATGTCATTGCTGTTTCTCTATGGATTTGAGCAGGAAAGAAGAAGGGAAGGCATCTATTTGCTCTACTTTATAACTTATTTAGAAACAGACAAGGCTCAGTGTGGAATCAAGGGATCTTAAAGGTCATTGACTCAAAGTTTACAAAAGTTGTCCAGGACTCTGGAAGAATTGTACAGCTGAATTGTCACATTGCTGGACTGACATAATGTTTTTTCCTTACACAGGCTTGTTCTACTGAAGAAAGGAAAAGGGACTTTGAGAAAATCTTTGCCCACTATGATGTTGTAAGTGTGCCTCTTTATATTGTGCTGGCCATCTTTGAGTAGGAAACTTGTTTAGCCCCTACGTGGAACCATCTTACCCAACAGACCCTAAACTTACATGATGAATACCAATCCCATCTGTGTGTTTGTAGGTCAAGGTACCCTCAACTTCTCTATAGACCTTCTGAGAATAGAGTAAAAAGAGCCAAAGGAGTACACATGGTTGAGAAAAGAAAAAAAAAGATAACTTTTTTTTGGCTCCTTGGACCCAAACTACAAGTTTTCTCCTTCTTGTAGGACTAAGAGTTCATTTATAATATCATGCATAAAAACATACAACCCCCCAACCCAGTATTCAACCCAAAGAAATAGAGGACAAGTCATACCTATTTACCATGAAAACTATTTTTCTTGTAGAACCAATTATTTGATGAAAAGGGGAGAAAATAAAAATTATAAGTACAAAGTATGGCAAAGAGATTAAATTTCCTAAGGACATGATAGTATGATGTAAGAAGGAAGAAAAGTAGAAAAGGAGAAAAAAGTTGGGAAAGATTATAAGGATGTTTCCCTGAAACTAATCAGACTAGATAATTATGTGTCATGTTCTGAGCAGAAAACAGCATCACCTGGGAGAGGCAGTCTAGCATAGAGGTGGCTAAAGATGTGACTTCTGTGACCAATTACCTAGGTTTGAATAATGGCTTATTACCTATGGGACCTTGTGCAGGTTCCTCAGCCTCCCTGTGCTTTGTTTTCCTTATTCGTAAAATTGGGGTGATAAGGATAATAATACCTACCTTCTGGGGATGTTATGAGAATTAAATGAATTCAGGTTTAGAAAGCTTTTATGAGAGTGCCTGATAAGTACTATGTAAGTGTTTGGTAAATACACTAGGGAATGGAATTTTTAAAATGATATGTGAAAGGCTCAGGATTAAGAAATCACAAAGAGAGCAGATGAGTTATTATAGTGGAACTTTAGAGAATAAACAAATACTTTAATATGTATTGTATTTTATAGATGTTCATATTTGCATGTGTTATAAAATGGGAATAAAGGGTCTCATGTGCAGACCAAATGATAATTCTAACATGTTCATTCAATGTAGTCTTCCTGGATTTAAAATAAATATTTTAGTAATCACCATATCATTGCCAAATTATAGGGCAAGATAAAAAAGTTTCAACCTATACCTCAAAGGATTAATATTATGTACAATTAACACTTATCTAAACTGAAGCCTAGGACCCAGGAAGCAAATAAAGTCAATATATGACATACGACTGCAATCTACAAAAGCCGAGGAACTCAAAAGTATGACTTCTCATTTGGTTACATGGAGCAGTTTTCAACGAGTTATTTTAATTCATGTGGAACATTCACGTCCTGCATGGAGAACATAAATTGGAACATGCCACTTCTAAATCTATTTGCGGCCACACAAGAATACTGATACGGTTTATTTATCTAATTTATTCCTTTGCTTTTTGGCTTAAGAAAATGATTTTTAGGCAAGTGGATCTTTTCCTTTTCAGAGTAAAACGGGAGCCCTAGAAGGCCCAGAAGTGGATGGGTTTGTCAAAGACATGATGGAGCTTGTCCAGGTGAGTGCAGGTTCTTCTTATTATGAACTGGGGTTGTCATTTTGATTGATTCCATTTTTTATGTGTGGGAATCAGTGAGACTGAAGGTTAATGTCGAAGATAAAATCTAGAGATGCAGTTTATTTAATAACCTTTGAATTGCTATAAAACCCAACAAACCTCCCTCACTTTCTTAAGATTGCAGTTTAAATTTCTTGAAGTTATCATACAGGTATCTTTTTACCATCATTTAAAGGCCAGCTATTTTACCGAAGGACCGCAGTGCCACTGAATATCTTTCTGTTCTATTTTTTGGTTACAGAAAGTCCCTTTTCCCTTTAGACTTGGTTATTAGAATAACTAAAACATTTAATTGAATTTCATGTAATAAAACTGATCTTCAGAATTTTATACATATATATATATATATTTTTTTTTTTACTAAGAGGCTTATCTAATACCTAGCCTAAGATGGTTATTTATGGGTTAAGACATTGCTGAGGTTGGGGCGGATGAAGTTTAGATTATATTTATATCACACAGCTGTTTTATGTAGGATAGACAACGTTTAAAAAATTTCCTTTGAGGTCCTGTTGAACTGTATTGACCAGCTACATGATCCAGTTCAGCAGATCATTTCCAATTCTTCCATTTCCATGGGATTGTGTAGACAATGAATTTAGTAGTCTTGTATCCTCAGGGAGTTTTTGAGGTTTGTTCAGAACACAATGATTCTTTTCTGGTCAGCCCAGATGGCAAAAAATTAGAGTAGCAATTATGAACTGTTTGTGGAGTTCCAGACTTCTTTGAAAATCCGATTAACACTATGGAGCCTTGCAGCTGAAAAATGTCCAGATATCAATTTTTGCATGAATCTCCAGAAAGTTTGTGTACTGTGATAGAGCAGGCATGGATAAAACCCTCTCTGACGTCTAATTAGCCTGATGAGACGTCTTCTGTGACTCCCTTCTTTTGTTGTTCTCATCCCAACGGGTCCCTTGCCTCTTCTTTTCCTCGTTCTCTTGTTGCTCCTGTTGGAGATTTTACAGACATTTGCACAGCCAGAATAATTGATGGGTATTGGTGTGATATTGCTTTTTATATTGATTGCTAGAGGAAAATCCCATTTCACCCGTTATCTATTTAATGCCAGAATGGCTTCTGTAATAGAAACTGAGCAGTTATCTATAGGAATATTAAAGTTGCATGGCAGCATTTGCTGAACTAGAGTTTTAATTTGCTTTTGAGAGAATGAATGGGACAGTTTTTTGAGAGCTGCCTGGTCTCTTATGCATTGGATCCAAGGGCAGTGACTGCCTGAGTGTAGAGCCTGGGGGCTTTGGAACCTTACTGCACTCTACCCCACCACCCTCCACAGAGGTTCTGGCCTTCTGCTGTTCCATGGCCCACACACACAGCCCAGCTGTGAGTGTGGATGCACAGTCACAGTGAGCAATCAGTCATTAACCAAATCAACCTCCCTTCTTCTTTGCTCCCCCTTTTCTTTAGTCTCAAACTTGTGGGAAACAATTTTTTCTCAGGTCAGAGGTGTCATTTGTTGCTGAAAACAGTTTTGCGGCATCCCACGTCTTTGCCAGGCTGTGGGAGGCAGCTGGGCTGGGCTGAGGGATTAGGCTCTGCTTGAATCAGAATACATCTGATTTACAGAATTTGAAGCAGTGGTTTCCAGAGGGGCTGCCTTGGTTGGGGGTGGCTGCTGCTCTTCCTCTTTGGTAACCTCATTTTAGTTATTCTCCCTTCTTTCTCTTTTCCCTCGCTATGAAAAGAACTGGAATTTTTTTTTGTAGATGAGGCAGTGTAAAATGGGAGACAGTGCTTTGGACTGTGACAGATCTGAGCTTTAATTCCAGATCAGCCATTTATGAACTGTATATCTGTGGGCAAGTTACTCAATCTCTCTGATACTTGTCTCCTCATCTGTTATATGGGCACAATATTTACGTCCCAAGGTTGTGTGCTGACTAGAAATAACATAAACACTGATCACAGACCCTGGGATATCGAATGATTCCCAAAAGTAATAGTCTTTGTTATTTTCTTAGAACAAAGCTGGTGTAATATTTGGAGTACATTTCTGAGCTTGAGAATAGTTATTGAAAGAGAATTTCATAAAAGGAATCAGCAGCTCAATGCATGGCTATGCCATTCTACTGGATATTCCTGTCCAAAACAATAATGTAAAAAAAGCCAGTACAAAAGAAAACTTCTAAAAGATAGGTATGTCAGATGGCAATTAACTAACATATTTTAGTATGCATAGCTTGAACATTTTTGCTTCCTTTCTGATTATAAAATTATCTCTGCATACTATAGAAAAATGTTGAAAATAAAGGCAAGTAAAAGTTAAGAAGCTGACGAGAATTCGAGCTAAGAATTCAGATTCTAGGCTGACCCCCGGGGTTCCAGGCCTGATTTTACCACTCCCTGCCATGAGACCTTGGGCAAGTTGTTTTGCATCTCCAAACCTCAGTTTTCTCATCTGGAAGATGGAAATTGTCATAGATCCTACTTCCATAAAGTTGCCATGAAGATTACAGAAGGAAAATCTGAATAAGGCAATTAATATTGTGCTACTTCACTAATTAATACCATGGTAATAAATTATTATTAAAAACAAAAAACACTGGCTTTACCACATATTGATCTGGAAAGTGATATAACTGTCATAACTTTAGTGACTATGATACTTGCTATTTCCATATGATTTTTCTAAGAGAAAGCCCAGATATCTGTAATCAGTGTAATTTTACTGGATCCCTTCGTAAAAAAATCATGATTTTTGAATCTGGATAATCTTAATAATCTTCAATAACTCTGCCTTTCAGTTGTCATTGAGTTTGGCAATGGTTTTCAAAGGCCAGTAGGAGGAAAATCCAAACCAACAATGTAGCAGACAAGACATTTTTTCCAGAGAAAATGAAAGAGATGGGAAAAATACTGGACCATGCAAAAAATTAGTTGGAAGCAGAGATCAGCCTCATTCTTCAATGGATTTATATCACCTCTATGGGAAGGTGAAGATCCTTGCCCCTTTTTGCCTCTCTGCTTCTGTGGAGCTGCTGGAGCAGCACAAAGGCACCTCTCAGTGTAAGCATCAGGCCAGTTTGAGACAGAGCCACTTCCTAGGGACCTAGTCAGACTGTGGTCAGTAATTCAGAAGGAATTTATTGGGATTCTCCAGATGATTTGTTGAGCTAAAACATATGTACACAGTAGTTCATTATTAATGTTCTCCTCCGATAATTGAAGGTGCATACACTTACTGTGTCTTTCCTAGTCTTTACTGAACCTTCCTTAGTCTTCTAGGTTTCTTTAAAAATACTCACCATATAATTTGTATGCTGTAGTCAAAGGATGACCAGTAGTTGAATTTCACATTTCTTGGCTTTATAAACAGAGTCTTTCCTGTGACTTTTTTCTTTATTTTCATTTTATAAAAAAGGGCCATGGGAGAAGTAAACAAATCAGTATTTGGAATTTATTTTAAAAGACAGTGTCAGAGAGCATATACCATGGGGTCAGCAGGAACGTGGCCCAGTTACAAAGTCTGGGTCAGGGTTTTTGGTGTTTACAGTAATAACTCTGAAGTAAGCTTATCTTATAGTCTTTTAATTCTTGGACAATCATATATGATGTATATATTGACTTTACATGAACAAGATTATTTGGTTATCAAAACACCTCATTCCCCAAGCTCTGAAAAATGGCACCCAAATCTTTCCTCTGTCAATCTGATAAGATAGCAGGTCCCTGAGGAATAAACATGGTTTCTTTTTTTCCAACAAATGTATTGAGATATGATTGACACTTAAAAAAGCACTGTATATACCTAATGTATACAATTTGATGCATTTGGATGTAAGTATACATCCATGAAACCACGTCATGATCAATGACATAAACTTATCCATTATCTGCAAACATTTCTCTAGCCACCCCCTCCACCTTTTTTTTTGTCTTTTTGTTTTGTTTTGTTTTCTTTTATGTCAAGAACACTTAACATAACATTTACCCTCATAGCAAATTTCCAAGTATACAATACAATATTGTTAATCATATGCACAATAACTTCTGTACAAGATTTTTGTTTGTTTGTTTTTGAGATGGAATCTCACTCTGTTGTCCAGGCTGGAGTGCAATGGTGTGATCTTGGCTCACTGCAACCTCCACCTCCTGGGTTCATGTGATTCTCCTGCCTCAGCCTCCTGAATATCTGGGAATCACAGGTGCACGCCACCACACCCAGCTAATTTTCATAATTTTAGTAGAGATGGTGTTTCACCATGTTGTCCAGACTTGTCTCAAATTCCTGACCTCAAGCGATCTGCCCACCTCGGCCTCCCAAAGTGCTGACATTACAGGCGTGAGCCACTCTGCCTGGCCTACAAGACTTTTTAACAATCCGTAGCTCACTCAGAGCAGCATAAAAATCAACACAAGAATCCACAACTTAAATTAGAAAGTAAAATGGCAAGAAATTCAAGATCTCCCAAGAGAAGGTATAAATGTGAACAGTAACATCGGAAGCCAAATAAATTGGCTGCCTGGAAGTGATGGGAGTTCCTGCCCACAGGCTTCCCTAAAGTTCTTTCTTTTCCTTGATGGACACCCCATTTGCTTTTTCTCTGCTATTGACAGGAAAATGGTTGGCAAGAGGGGACAATACCTCTTGTTATTGATAGATTCAATAAAGGATTGAATCTAACATGTGCCTCTCTAAAGAGCTAGCCCTTCGCAAAAATGTTTCTTTTCACTTTTAAATTGTAAAAATGATACATGTGTCATAGAGAAATCAGAAAACAGAAACCAGAAAAAACAGAAGCATAACTTCTATGTTCTAACAGACTGACTGTGAACTGACTTCTCTCCTATGTATGTTTTTATATGGTTGAGATTATAGTGAATAATAGACATTACAATATAATAGTATATTATATATAATATAGAGTATACTATATATAGCCTATTATAGAATAATAGTAATGGTCATTCAGTAACCACATAATATTTCACCTGTGGTTAGATCATAATTTACTTAAACATTCCCCTATTACTAATACTTTAGATGGTGTCCCATGTCTGTGATTCAAAACAATAATGCAATAATATCTTTGTGCAAAAATCTTTCTCTATATTTGGCCTCGTCCCAGGAATAAAATTACTAAATCAAGTGGTTTGCATGCTTTAAAATTCCTGGGATCCATTGTCAAGTTTTAGCAAACATCTGAAGAAAGAGCAGGTGTGTTTTCCCATTTCGTTCTTCAATGTCCTTTCCTCCAACCTGACTTTTCTTCCCCTCACTACCCAGAAAGTTGATGATGACTTCATTTTGACCTAGCTTTGTCTATCAAGGAAGATAGCATTCTGGTATATATAGTATATGTTTTCACACTATTAAGTTAGGGACTTAAAGTGCTGCCATCTCTTGAGTGATGAAAAACTGAAAAGAGAGGATAGGTGGCAAGGAGAAGAAAATGTAATCCCAAAGAGTGAATATCTAACAAAAGAATGTCTGGGGTGGTGGGAACTAGTGATGGGAAGAAAGTTGGAAGATTGAAGAGGTTCTTCCTGGAGCTTCTCAAATTACAACACTGCTAGGAGACTTCCTAGTATCTGAGCAGACATTTCCATTTGCCTAGTAAAGTGATCCTAAAGGAATACCAATGTAATTTCTTATTTTCATTTTAAAAAGCAATGGCAGGTGATAATTTGTAAACAAGATGAGGCTTGTTGGTAGAGACCTGGACAGATATCTAAAGCAATAATATCTTAACTTCTGCCTGTCGCCTCAATGTTTTAAAACACCACTATGGCCAATAAATAGTAAACTGGAGACCGAAAACATGTTGTAATTTTGCATGGTTAGAGAATAAGGTTCTGGTTAATTAAATATTTTGATTGATAGAGAATTATTTTAAGTGGATTACAATAAAATGCACTTACCATCAGTGAAACTCTAATTCAGTTCCTCTAGTGGTCAGAATATGGTCCAGTGTTGGAGTCATGATGACTCTAAGATAGAGATTTGTGGAGTGCTGGTTAACAGAAGGCTTGGATATGAACTTTAATTATTTTAAGAGAATTGGAATGTACAGGAAAGGGTAGTTGTATGACAAAAACAGGAAGACTGCATTTGAGGATAGTCATTCACTAATTTCATAGATATAATTGAGTATCTACTACGGGCAAGAATTGGGAAGAGAAGGCCAGACCCAAAGGTCCCCCAACTGCCAGGATTAAAGGGAAACAGGTCAGCATTTTTCAATCAATTTTATCTCAGATCCACTCTCACACTGTCCTATGAGATGAATGAGGAAAAAATTACACTTTTACATGAAAGGTTATGATACAGTGTAGTGATGAAAAATATACACTTTGGGACCTGCCTGCCTGGATTTGTATCTTGGTTCTGACATGGCTCAGCTGTGTGACAGTGGGCAAGTTAATTAACCTCTCTGTGCTTTAGTTTACTCATCTATGAATTAATGATGAAAGTAGATACAACCTCCTAGGGTTGTTCTGAAGATTAGAGTTAATGTATTTCGAGCTTTTACCTCAGGAACCCATCTGCAATTATATTAGTCACTTGTTATAAAAACTCTTGTTAAGACTGAGGCTCCAAGGGTTTCTGGTGATGTGTCTTCAGTGACACGTGCATTTTTTGAGCTGTGGCATTTAGGTCTCCTGACTCATATTGAGTTGTTCAATATTAAAAACATAACTCAAAAGGTCTGCAGGAACTTCCCTTACATACATCCGCATTCATTCCCACATCCCCTAACACACATACATTCATACACCAAAAATATTTTCCACTCACTGGAAGGAAATAATTACTATGGTGGGAAACAAAGCCCATTATTCTTCAATTACAAAACAAAACAAAAACAAACTTAGAATAGTTTGAATGAGGTAAATACATTGGCAAATTAATTCACACTAATGTGTAAATGACTACCACTTGAGTATTTTTCTAATCTTGGGATTTGCCAAAAGGATCCTGGGGCCATTTAGTGGAGAAAAGTTTTAGCAACAAGTCACTGAAGATGGTGAAAAGCAAAAATTCCCACATTGCACTGTACCACAAATGAACTCCCACCAGGGGGGTCTCAGAATGCAGCCTGTTTTCAGGACCTCTGAGCCCCATTTCCTCGGGCCACATCTATACTTGCCTGGTACTGGCAGAGAACTACAAGAGAACCTATTGACAGGTCGAGCTACTTTGTGGCCTCAGAGTCTAATCATTCAGGAAGAGTGAAGTTGATCAAATTTATCTTCTGGTCCCAGACTTTCAGCTCCTGATCTCTCTCTGAACACCAGCCCTACTCCGGTGTTTATTATTCCTGCTCTGCCATCTGGCTCCCAATTTCTTTTGCTGTTTCCTCCTTCCTCCTATTTAAAAACTGCTATCAATAATAGATTTGGTGTCAGTCATTTGCCCCATTGGACAGTGCAAATTAACGAGTCTTAAAGTGGCTTGCTAGTTAAGGGACAGTTTGTTTTTCCCCTACTGATGACGTTTTTAGTGATTTTGTTTTTGGAAACGAAAAAAACCTTGGGGCAGGGTTGGGTAATGGAGAGTGCTTCCCAGAGCCCCTGAAATCAAACCTGCGGGTGGCTGCCTTCTCTGTTCACTCATAAAACTACTCCAGTAATCAAGGGGCTTGGAAATTTGACTAAATTTGTTTTTTGTTTTTTCTCTTTGTATATTGACTTTTAAATTTAGATTTGTGAACACAAGTTTTCTGAAAAGGAATTTGGTGGAAAGGCTTTATTCCCGTTAATAGTTTGAAAATGGGGCTGGGCATGATGGCTCATGCTTCTAATCCCAGCACTTTGGGAAGCCGAGGCCGGTGTATCATCTCAGGTCGGGAGTTTGAGACCAGCCTGGCCAACATAGTGAAACCCCATCTCTATGGAAAAAATACAGTTAGCCGGGTGTGGTGGTGGGCACCTGTAATCCCGGCTAATTGGGAGGCTGAGGCAGGAGAATCGCTTGAACCTGGGAGGTGGAGGTTGGAGGTTGCAGTGAGCTGAGATTAGCCACTGCACTCCAGCCTTGGTGACAAGAGTGAAACTCCGTCTCAAAAAAAAAAAAGAAAAAGAAAAAACGGGAAAATGGAGGACACACTTTTCAGTGTAAACCAGGGTGCAGAGAACAAAAGGGAGTTTGAATCTTACAGTCAGTGCCCACCCAGGTTTCCAGCGAGTTCTGTTTATGCAAATAAAGGATTCAAACTTGCTTAGTTCCGATTGGTTGTTGGAGCTGAGTTCTGATTGGTCAATAGAGCTGAGCCCTGATTGGTTAATTTAACTGAGTTCTGATTGGTTGGTTCAGATGAGCTCTGAAAGCCCCCAGAAGAAAAAGGTGCTGGTTTTCAGGGAACTTGAGTAAGCTGTCATCTCTAGTCAAAAAAGGACCACTTGGATCTATTTTAAATTTAAGGCCAGTGGCTGTGCACGGTGGCTCATGCCTGTAATCCTAGCACTTTGGGAGGCCAAGGTGGGCGGATCACCTGGGGTCAGGAGTTCAAGAGCAGCCTGGCCAACATGGTGAAACTGTGTCTCTACTAAAATACAAAAATTAGCTGGGCATGATGGCGGGTGACTGTAATTCCAGCTACTTGGGAAGCTGAGAGGGGAGAATCGCTTGAACCCGGGAGACGGTGGTTGCAGTGAGCCGAGATCACTGCCACTGCACTCCAGCCTGGGCGGCTGAGACTCCGTCTCAAAAAAAAAAAAAAAAAAAAAAAAAAAAAATTAGGGCCAGTGAGCCACGTGAGATCAATTTTGAACGATGGGCTCTTTGATTTTGACGTTTATTCACAGTTGCATCAGCACTCATGTAGTTTCTTTAGGCCAGCCTTTTCTCCACAAGAATGGTATGAAATTTTGCAATGAGCACTCAATTGGAATCAGAGGACTATTGAGGACTATCTCCAATTGTCAGAGGACTGTTGGACTATTCTTGGGCTCAAAAATGCTGCCACAACTTTCCAGCTTGGCAGGAAGCTTAAGCTTTCTCTGCACCTCTGTTTCCTAATCTGTAAAAGAGGTGGAATTATTTACTTCCCAGCATTATTGTGAAGCTTAAATGAAGTAACCTATGGAGAATCAATTTGTTAAAGCATTCCTCACTTTTGCAGGCCTTTGAGCTTGAAGTAAAAAACTTTTCCTAGCTAACATGTGTCATATTTCTAGCTAACATGCTTTCTTGCCCCCTAACATATCCCTTGGAGTAAATGTTACATCCCTAGCTCAACCACATGTTTTAGATTTACATTCAGTATAACCATTTTTTTTTAAACCACAGGCACAAAAATCTCCTACAGGGAGATAATGAAATGTGTCTTCTCTCATCAGTGCAGCAAGGCAGAAATTTATGATTATAATTCTCTACTTTGAGGCAACGTATCTTTACTATGCTTGCTAATAAGGCAGTGTTTCTCTAAGAACTGCAGGGAAGTGATGTGGAAGTAAAGGTTTTTTGGCCTGAAGGGACATGTTGAGAAATGAAACTGTTGGCAGAAAACTTATCCTTGGCAGCATTTGGTGGGATGAGGCGATAGACTCATTCCCTCACTCCCCGTGGCCTGTCTCCTCCAAGGCAGGACACCCTGAGCTTAGAGCGCATCAGAGAGGGTGTTAAAGGGTGGGAACACCATTGGCTTGCCTGTTAACATGTTGCTTTTGTCGCCCTCAGCCCAGCATCAGCGGGGTGGACCTTGATAAGTTCCGCGAGATTCTCTTGCGTCACTGCGATGTGAACAAGGATGGAAAAATTCAGAAGTCTGAGCTGGCTTTGTGTCTTGGGCTGAAAATCAATCCATAATCCCAAACTGCTTTGCCTTTTGCTCTTACTGTGTTTCTGTGCTCTTGCTGGTAGAATTGTATCTGTGCATTGCTGTTGGGGACACAGTGGGCAAACTCACAAATGGTGTGCTATTATTGGGCAAGAGGAGGGACGCTAGGGCCTTCCTTCCACTGGCATGATCTATCCCTGCCTCACTGTGCAGTGTCTGTGTTGTTTTCGCCTTGACCCTGGGCTTTCCTATCCTCCCAAAGAGTCAGCTCCCCTGTTACATGGCTCTGCCTGTCCTTCCCTGGTCACCAGGGGGACAGGGGCAGCTGAGTGCATTCATTTTGTGCTTTTCTTGTGGGCTTTCTGCTGAGTCTGAATGGTGTGTAGCGTTCATGGCAATTCTGTAACTTCAACATAGATTTTTTTAGTGTGTGTGGAAATAAATCTGCAATTGGAAACAAAAATGTACTGGTAATTGCTTTTGTCCTGTGACCTTTGAAATGTTCTAGCTGGTGGTTTGACTAACAAACCCCTGATGTAATGGAGAAGGGTAGAGAAGGAGAGGGAAGGGCAATATCTTAAAAGAAATCCATACCACCAATCCTTCTATAGTTCTCACATGCCCTCACTAGGACTGACTTCCTGGTGAGCTGGCATTAAAGTGAGAGCTGCCAATAATCCCTTTTTATTGGAAGGAGGAGACCAGAACACTCATCCTGGACTGGGTTTTGTTCTTAAGTGCTTGGTGAGCTCACATGGCTAGGCAGGTAGAAATAGAGAAGAAATATGAAGAAAATGTTTCCCAAGTAACCCAGGCTCCCCTCTCCATCCCTTCCTTTTCCAACAGTGCTGTCCAGCAAATCTGGGACCATGGCAGCCTTCTTCTAGGTACCTGAGTGTCTCTCATGGGTGCCTCTGCATGCTCCTGGCCCCAACATGTGCCCTGCTCTCTTCTCTCCTGGAACTCTGATGTCATCCCCATGGAAAGGAGACTGCTGGGGCAAGGGCAGAGTTTCTGTGGGGCAGGCCCCACTTTCCTTTACTGTCTTCACCCTTTATTTTTCATGACACCCCTACCTTATACTAGACTGTGCAGTAATTTCAGGCTTCGTGAAGTGTTATAGATAATTCAGAAAAATTAGTGTAGAACAGTGTATTTAGAGCTGTTCATAACCCAAGAATTCTGTTTACAGGGGTTCCCTTCATTACCCACCCTTTTCGTAACTTGATTTTCTTCCCCTCAGGTCTCCCTTACCTCCAACATATAGATAATTCATATGAAGAACTACTATTTGCTAAGTGCTTTCTATGTGCTAGGTACTTCTAGGTGCTTTCCATACCTTAAGTAATTTAGTCTTCACCAAATCCCTGTGAGATAGGTACTATCATGATACTCAGAGATGAAGAAACCGAGGTAGATAGAAGCTAAACAACATGTTCGTTATCACAGCTCTTACAAGTGGGAAGTCAGGGAGTCTGACTCTGGAACCCCATGCTCCTAACCACTATTTTATTTTTTATTTATTTATTTATTTATGTTTTTAAGAGATGGGCTTTCACCATGTTGCCCAGGCTGGTCTCAAACTCCTGGGCTCAAGTGATCCACTCGCCTCAGCTTCTGAAAGTGCTGGGATTACAGGCATGAACCACCATGCCTGGCCAACAACAGACAATTTTCATGCACCTTTCAGGAAGCCTTGACCCCTTTCTGCAGGTTTTTTCTCACAGTGGGATCTGCCACACCTCCCAGAAGGACAATTCTCCAAGTCTGGGTCATTCAGCCTGGAGTACACTTTGTGGGAGCTTCAAGAGAGTTCAGGAAGCACCACAGGGTGAGCCACACATGCCAGATCTTCTGTTGATTGTCCAAATGGTGAGCTAACGGTGCACACATACACCCTTCACAGGACAAACAACTATTTTCAGAATTGAGACCGCCTGAACCCACAAAGAGGAAAAGACATTCTCTATTTCCATGACATCACATTATTCTGCAGTGATTAATTCCTCTTAATCTCCTGTTTTCTTGTTGTGTTTTAAATAACAGAAGAAGCCTTTTATTTTAACATAGTTGAATTTATTTTATATTTATTTATCGCAACATACTTTATGTTTGGTTTGAGAAAACCCACTCTATATGTCACAAATGCATTCTCTTCCACTATCACTTTTTTAAACTTTAAAATAATTGTAGTCATAGATACATATGTGTGTGTGTTTCTAGCACACCAATTGCCATTTAACCATTTTTAAGTGTATAATTCAGTGACACTAATTACATTTACGATCTTGTGCAATGATTACCACTATGTCTAAAGTTTACTCATCACCCCAGACAGAAACTCTGTACCCACTAAACAATAACTCCCAATTTCCCTCTTCTCCATTCTCTGTTAAGCTCTAATCTATGTTGTCTATATGAATTCACCTATTCTAGACATTTTATATAAGTTGAATCATATATTTGTCCTTTTTTGTCTGGTTTGCTTTACTAAGCATTGTAATTTCATGATTTATCCATGTTGTAGCACATATCAGAATGTCATTCCTTTTTATGGCTGAATTATTTTCCATTGCATGAGTAGTCTATATTTTGTTTATTCATTTGCCTGTTGATTGACACTTGGTTTGTTTCCACCCTTTGGTTATTGTAAATAATGCTGCAAGGAACATTGTCATATGAACATCTGCGTCCCTGTTTTCAATTCTTTTGTGTATATACGTAGGAGTGGAACTGGTGGTTCATATATTAATTCTATGTTCATCTTTTTGAGGAAATGCCAAACTGTTTTCCATATAGCTGCAACATTTTACATTCCCACTAGCAATGTATGAAGGCTCTAATTTTAATCTCCTGTTCCTAAATAGAGCTTTTATGGAACTGGCAAAAATCAGAACTGGACCCAAGTCTGAGCCACATCCATGTAATTTATGACTCTTCCTTTAGCTACATGAAGAGAATCTTTCAGGTTTGCTGCTCCTGCAATGGGTGTACTGCATTCTTAGCTAAGGATGTGCATCCTCCTCAGTGTCTACCTAGTGGTGGCTGAGTGGAGGATAAGGGTGGGAAGGGACGTTTTATTCTTTTAGGAATAACTTGTTCAGATCCATTGAAAGAAGCTACATACCTTGAGCACCAGCAAGCTTTCAGTCATGGCACATAGCTGAAACTCTATCAGAAGCCCTCAGGTTTCCTGCTCTATTACAATCTTAAGTTGATGAAGACCTTTCCAAGCATGCAAAGAAAGAGCTGGTGAAGATCTTTGAATAGCAAGAGGGTGGGTTTGTTCCACGTGACGAATGAGTTAACTATATCCTATAATGTAGGTGCTGGTGGATTCATTTATGGATGACCAAGGAAGATAAACGGACTTAGGTTTTTGTTGAAAAACCAGAGGCAGATCAGGGAGCTGAAGTAGAGGCTTCTAGTAGGCAGAAGTCTCTTATCAGAGCCCATGTAGTATGTATTTGATGGGTTGGGAAAAAGTGGAATGACATCCTGAAAGCTGTGCTTTGGTCCAAAGATGTGTGTTCATCCATTCATTCAACAAATACCTATTAAGAATGAATGAAGCCTTCTTCAATTGGTCAGGCCCTCAGACATACCACTCCCTCCCCTGAATTATGATCCCAGGTAGTCACTGTCCTACTCATCTGCCAACTATACCTCCAAATAGTGTTAATTTATATTTATGGATACTTTTCTTCTTAAGTGGATTGTAAAGTTATTGATACCAAGGAATTGTGTCTTGCAGTCCTTTGTATATCAAGCATTTTAGTTGTAATCAAGAATGCTGTTGACAGTGGTGGTGGTGATGATGGTGTTGGTGGACTAAGAATCTACTGCACAACATAGTTGGGGATTGGGCAGTGCTTAATGTAATATTTTATTGGGTCTACATTATTATAAAGCAAAATAAAAATGTAATCATATTTGCTGCATAGTGTAGCCTAAAATAAATAGTTAAGTGATAGATCTCAATCACTCATTTTTGTAAAATTTCAGTAAAATTGGTGTGGGTATCCAGCTTTACTTTATCTCTTGATATTGCAATTTCTGGTCAATTCAGCCCCAAATTCTATAACACCCAGTAGCTGGAGTTGACTTAATATAACACAAGTAACGGACTTTCTGATTAAACCTGGACAAAGCTTGGTGTAAAAACAACTTCAGAGGCCCTACTGCCAGACCCATAAGCTTCCGTTTTGCTTCTTGATTTCTTATTTGTTTATAAGTTCTTGAAGGCAAAAGCTTATAGGTTTTTATTTTAGCAATAGTTAGCTTACTTTTGCTTTATGAGAGTTAGGGATACTTATAGCCATAACCTCCTCTATGAGACTTTTAGGACAATGTGGAGTTTCTAACTATAATAACAAACAGTCACAACCTAGGAGATAAACTCCTGCTTCTGCCTTCTCAAGGACCTTCTCTCTTCATTCCCTCCAGGGTTAAAGGAACTAATTATTTCGACTGTGGACCTTCCCTTATTTTTCTTAACATTCTGGGCCATCTTAGTCTCCCTGACTCCTTCCACTGACATCAATCAGTTCCACTCTCCTCTGCTCCCACAATCCCTCCACCCTCGCTCCTCTCTCTGCAGTGACTTCACAGCTCCCTAGTCTCTCTTCTTGATCTTTTTCTAGTCTCTTCTTTCCACCTTCCACTTCATCCCTTTTGCCCTTGACCAATTAAAATGTACCCTTTCTTCTTGGATCTTCTTAAGTCCCAAGTTTTCCATAAATCTGCTCCACTCTCCACTATCTCTTTTCACCCAATTTCTATTATTCTTTAATTAATATCCATAATTTAATCATGATTCTCTTGTAGTTGCTGTATCTGTGGGGCTCTGTCACCTCCAACGAGGTGAAAACCTTTCAGTAAGATCTGAAACCCTTGTTTTAGACTTGGGTAGCAACTCCAACTGGCCCGGCCAGACCACTATATGAGTATACATCTCCTAGCACAGTTACCAGCACGGATGAGAAACTTTCCTCACCGAGCGATGGAGAAAGCCTTACCTCTGAGGCTGGTTCCCTGGTATTTATTTCCAATTCTGACTTTTGCTAGCTGTATAGCCTGGGGAAAATCAACAAATCTCTCTATATATCCATTTCCTTATCTGAAAAATAATACTGACTTCCAGTGAAAATGATGCCGTATGTTCGGGATTTGAGAAAGCATCTCGCCGAGACACCACTCCAAATGCATAGCACTGTCAGAATCAGTGATAAGAAATAATTAAAAAAAATAAGGCTCACAAATAAGACGAGACTTTTCCTGTAGGATAAAGCAGAGCCTGAGGTCTTGCTGGGCTCCAGATTCTGAGGCAAGAAGGAGCAGCAGCAGGCACGAGGAAGGTCCCTGAGCAGGGAGAAAGGAGTGGGTCTCATTGCTCAAAACCAGTGGCTGGAGATGGACTTCACAGGCATGAAAAGAGGCTGGAAAAGCTGAGTGGCGCTGCTGGGCCAAAGGCTTATGAGTGCCTCAAACCTAGGGAGCTGGACCTGTGCCAAGTCACCCACTACACCATTATGCAACCTCTAATATCCGGAGTATTTTTAGAGGGAAGGAGTCATAGGCCCCCAGTGCAAAATGTAGGTTTTTAGCTATGGCCCTAAGAGGCCAATCTTATGTAAGCACCAAACTACCTGACAAGAACTTAGAAGAGACAGAGAGAGAAAGAGAAATAGACAGAGAAATAGAAAGAGAAAGAGAAAGAGAAAGAAAGAGATCATTATTCACATAAGCCTGCAAACTTTAATTCTAAAGTTCATAAGGTTAGAAACAGAACTATCAGCAATCCTTCTGAGTATATGCCCAAAATAGAAGAAATCACCATCTTGTAAAGATATCTCACCCTGATGTTCATTGCAGCATTATTCACAGTAGCCAAGATATGGAAACAATCTAAATGTCCATTGACAGGTTAATGAATAAAGAAAATGTGGTATATACATTTAGCCTTAAAAAGGAAGGAGAGCCTGCCATTTGCCACAACATGAATGGACCTGGAGGACATTATGCTAAGTGAACTAAGCCTGGCACAAAAAAGAAAAATACTGCATGATCTCACTCACATGTGGAATATTTGAGGTTTTGTAAAAAAGAGCTCAAATACACAGAGATAGAGGATGAAACAGTGGTTGGGAGATGAGGAGGGGAGGGCACAGGCAGTGGGGAGATGTAGGTCAAAGGATATAAAATAGCAGGTATGCTAGGATGAACAAATTTCGAGATCTAATGTACAACATGAGGACTAAAGTTAATAAAATTGTATTGTATTAGGATTTTATGTTATATAAATAGGTTTTACCTGCTCTTGTCACAAAAAATGATGTGAGATGATAGATATGTTAATCTGCTTCATTATAGTAACTATTTTACTATCTATATGTGTCCTGTAACATCATGTTGTAAGACCCAAATATACGCAATACAATTTATTTTAAAAATAAATAAAACAAAAAGTTTTTAAGGTCATTCGGAAAAAAGCTCATGAGAAAAGCTAATGCTGAAGAGACTATTACAAAATCAATATTCAGGGAGTAAACAAATGAAATAAAAACAATACAGCCATATAAAAATACCTTTAAAATAGATATGTTTGTGTTTGCTAAAATATATGTAACTTTGTTTATAAAAGAATCTGTAATTTACTTTCCTCCAGGAAGAGGCACTGGGTGACAGAGTAGGAAGGAGACTTCATGGAATATTCTTTGTACCTTTTGAATTTTGAACCATATGAATGTATTATCTACTTAACCAAATATATAAATATAAAATTTAATAATTATAATATCAGTATATGTTTGCTTAGAACCCTTACAATAATAAAGGTATAATAATTAAAACAATTATTTAAAAATAGGCAGAATGAAATATAAACAAGTGGACATAAATAAGAACCCATTAAAATCATGAAAATAAAATATATAATTACTGAAATAATATTAGTGCAAGAAATAACTTTTGACCGGTCACAGTTGGAATCAGTGAATACACATATTGCAGATAATTCACATAGGAAGACACAGACACACACTAGATAAAAATTAAAAAGAAGATAATTGTTTTTAGAGTCGACAACATATGTCTATAGCAACTGCAAAGAGAATAAAAATAGTGGATCAATACAACTTGAAGAGATAACAGTTGAGTTTCCAGAAATGAAGACATGAATCCTCCAAATGTGAATACATAGTGAATTCTAAACCTGGTAAATAAAAATAAACCCACACCAGAAACTTTACATTGAAAATGTAGAAAACAAAGGCTAAAGAAACCTCAAAAGCTGAGAAAAATGAGAAAATTATGTACTAAATAATAACTACATTGCCAGTAGATTCTTATCAGCAAAGCCAGATAATAAATGGACAGCGGAGTATTTCCACGTAAGAAAGGAAAATAACTGTTTATCTAAAATGTTACCTATCTAAACTATCATTCAAAATTAGGATGAAAGACTTTACATAGACAAATATTTTGAGGGTTTTACTCAACTTCCACCATATATTCTTATTAAGAACTAGATAAGGCTATATTTAAGCAGAAAACTAAATCCAAAAGGAAGTGTGGGATGCATAGAGTATGGCAATTGATTTTACAATATTTAAACCTTAAAATGGACAGAGATTTGGCTAAAAATTGATTTGTAAGGATGTTCACTACAGTACCAACTATAACATATGAAAGTATAGAAACAACCAAGATGCCCAATAGTGCTACTCCAACCTTTGTAGCACTTCATTTGTATTAAAAATCTGGACTTTTAAAACAGCTGGTGTTTTCTTTTTCTTTTGAGACAGAGCCTTGCTCTGTCGCCCAGGCTGGAGCGCAGTGGCCCGATCTCGGCTCACTTCAACCTCCACCTCCCGGGTTCAAGTGAGTCTCCTGTCTCAGCCTCCTGCGTAGCTCGGATTAGAGGTGTCCGCCATAGTTTTGTATTTTTTAGTAGAGATGGGGCTTCTCCATTGTTGGCCAGGCTGGTCTCGAACTCCTCACCTCAGGTGATCTGCCCGCCTCTGGAAGCGCTGGGAGGATAGGCGTGAGCCACCACGCCCGGCCTAAATAGCTGTCTTTCACGTATTACATAATAATCTCAGAAACTGTCTTTGTGGCCTGTTATTTTCCTGGGAGTAGAGGTTAAAATACTTTTCTTTAAAAAGATGGCCAAGGTATAGTGTTGAAAAGGAGCAGCTCCCTTGTCCTTCTGGCAGGGAATGCGATGAAGTGGCCTGCTTCTTCAGTGCCCCGCTGCTTAATTCTCTAGGGGAGTACAGAGGGTCAGGTTGTGGAACTCAGTGCCTAGAGGATTAATGTTTACAACTCCTGAAGCCCCAGCCGACTTGTTACAGGTCCCTGTAGTTTGTCTTGTTGTCTATAGGCGGTTTATGTTAAACAGCTCAATTAAAGTCTCTACTTTAAGGACAGAAGAGTTTCTCTCAAATTCTTGATTTGGTGTACGCGTAGGTGGGCTTGGAGAACGAGTGCAAAGTTTTTGACAACGCAGCAGAAATATAATGTCGTAGACTGGAATGATAAAGCTCTACTCTGGCGCTAAGCGCCCGCTGAGCAATCTGGGTTCTACTGGTTGCTCTGAACAAACTCCGCCTTTTTCTAACCAAGTAGGTAACTTCCCGGTGGCGTACTGGTACCCGTTTTTGCGTTGCCCCAGCAGATTACTTTTCCGAACGAATACCTAACTGTGCACGCACTACGGTCTCGGGGGAGAGGGGGTTTTATAGGCACATGATGGGGGCGTGGCAGGCCAAGAAGGTCTTGGGAAATGCAACATTTGGTCATGGGAAAAACAATGCCTGTTCTCACCTAGGTCCGTGGGCACAGGCTGGGGGCGGGGGGACACCTAGCCAAGGACCACGCCCTCCTCTACCCTGCACTTCTCTTTTCGCTTCGGTATCATTTAAAGGGACCATGCGCTTTCCTTCCATACCAGTATTACGCAACTCAAAAAAGTGCAATGACATTTTAAGATCATTAAGAGTACAAACAAAAAGTTACTAAAAGTGGACAGGAATGAATTAGGAATTATACCCAAAGTAAAGCTCAGATTATTCACTATTTTAGAAGTAGCATTCCAGCAATTTAGAGATACTCTTTAGGAAAAAGAAATGGGTCTATCTTGACTCTATTCCGTTATGTTAAATTAGAAAGAAAAGGCCAGGTGAGGTGGATTACGCCTGTAATCCCAGCACTTGGGGAGGCCGAGGCGGGCGGATCACGAGGTCAGGATATCGAGACCATCCTGGCTAGCACGGTGAAACGCCGTCTCTACTAAAAATACAATAAAAATTAGCTGGGCGTGGTGGCACGTACCTGTAATTCCAGCTCGGGAGGCTGAGGCAGGAGAATCTCTTGAACCAGGGAGGCGGAGGTTGCAGTGAGCCGAGATCGTGCCACTGCACTCCAGCCTGGGCAACAGAGCGAGATTCCGTCTCAAAAAAAAAAAAAAAAAAAAAAAAAAATTACAAGGAAAAACTCCCAATTGTCTGTGGAGACTGACAATGGAGATGCAAGAACATTGAGGGTTGGTTGGGGCTGACCTTCAAAAAACCTGATGCATCTTGTGGTATTTCTTCTGCTGTGATTCCTCCTCTTCCATCATCCATCTTTATCTTGTCATAATAATCTATCTATTATCTTCCTTTAAATATAGAATTAGTGCTTGCCTAATTGGCTTTCCTGGAATCTAATTAGTTTTAAACATTTTCTCAACTTAATTTTTTGTATGTAAAAATGAAGATGGCGTTTGCAACAGAGTTGAGGTAATCATTTTCACAGGGAAATCATTTCCAGGGATTTATAACTGTATTCACTAATTTGTTGGAGCATGAAATGATAAACTTCCATTTTTTTTCCTTTGCACTCCAGATTACAGTCAAGGGAACATCTTTCTTCTCATACCATCATAAAAAGAGACACAATAGCCAACGGCTTGCCTGCCATCTAGTGCTTACCTGTTACCAGAAAAACTTCATGGTAGTGAAAATATGATCCTTCACTACTAATTTGACTTCATTATTTGCAATCAACAGGATCAAAGCCAACACTCTGGCACAATTTCTTTTGCTAGAAGTTTAAGAAAGTTCACTGGGTTTTTATTTATGGCAATCTCCTTTGATGTTTATTGAAATAGTTCTAATGACTAAAATTTTCAAGTTTTTTGGCTGTCAGATTGATGTTTTCCGGAATAAATGTATGAGTGGTCCACAAGGCTGCTCAATTTTAAATGGGCAGCACTTGGTAATTGGTATTGCCTGGTGAGTTAACATCTAGTGAGACTATCTGATATATACAGAATCTTCTTCTACGAGGGGCTGGAAACTTCCCTCTGACAAACATAGTGTGGTGGAAGAGTTATTGAACCTGGGGTCTGGAATCCTGAATGTGAATTCCAGCTTAAGCCATTTTATCTTGGACAAAGTCACCTGACTCTCCCAGGATTACATTGCTTGTGTAAAATGAAAGGCCAGACTGATTGATTTCTAAGGTTTCTTCCAGTTCTAACACATGTTGAAGAATTAATAACCTGATGGAAAAGTACGCCAATATTTTCATTTTGTACTTTAGTTATAGATATTGTTGTTTAAAACTACTTGCTAATAATTGTTGCCCTAAAGAAGATTCAGACCGGAAAGTAGCTTTTATGCACTAACATTCTTCACGGGGCCTGTATACATTAATACGGCAGATGCAAGCCATTTGGGCCAAACAAATCCATTCAAAGTTAGAAAAGATCTAGAATATTTCAGGTCAGAAAGAACATGTAATAGGAAAAAAAACCTACGTAAATGAGAGAGAAAGTATATGAATCCAGTTAAATTTTTGAGCCCACCACTTGGCTATGTGCTATTGAAATCACCACTGCAAAACTGTAACTGCCCTAAAGAAGATTCTGAGCTGAAAGTTACTTTTATGTACTAACATACTTAATGGGGCTTATATACCTTAATACAGGTTTTATAGCAAAAGTTCCACCCAAGTTCCTAGTCAGGTCTGTTTATGCAAATAAAATATTCAAATTTGTTTAGTTCTGATTGGTTGATACAGCTGAGCCCTCATTGGTCAATACAGATAATCCCTGATTGGTTGGTTCAGGTGAGCTCTGAAAATTCCAAAGTTGAACAGAGGTGTGGGTTTACTGGGAACTCAGAGTACTCCTTGTGATCTCTAGTTAGCAACTGGTCCTTGGCTCTATTTTAAATTCAGGTCCAGTTAACCACTTGGGATCCATCTTGAAGGATCCATCTTGAAGGACTGGCTTTTTCAGTTTCATATTTATTAATGACAACTTTGCATTTTTTAGTTACCTTGTTAATCAATTATGATCAGCTTGTCCAGGCACAGTGGCTCACGTCTGTAACCCCAGCACTTTGGGAGGCCGAGGCGAGTGGAACACCTGAGATCAGGAGCTCGAGACCGGCCTGGCCAACATGGTGAAACGCCGTCTCTACTAATAATACAAAAATTAGCTGAGCGTGGTGGCGCATGCCTGTAATCCCAGCTATCCAGGAGACTGAGGCAGGAGAATTGCTTGAACCCGGGAGGTGGAGGTTGTAGCGAGCTGAGATCACACCATTTCACTCCAGCCTGGGCGACAAGAGCGAAACCCCGTTTCCAAAAAACAAGAAATATTACCAGCTTGAATTCTCCCCATTGCACCCTGGGAAGTTCATAGCCCTGGTCTGCAAGTCTCCCAGGTTGTTCCTAAGAACTTCGTCTGTGGAAAAGATATAGAATAAAGAAGAGGATTTGGGGGAAGATCAGAAGATCTTAGAGAACCAGGAGAGCAACCTGGGCTCCTGTCAACCAAAAAAAAAATCCCTTAGCTAGAATAAGAAAGAAAGACCGAAAGACCTATGGGTCCCAGAGCAGTGGAATTGGGCCTAGCTTCATAACAGAAACCCAGGGAAACAGCAAGCTGTTGGAGGGGAGACTGCCATGTGTCACATCAGGGTTCCCTGTGACCCAAGCATAGCAAAGAAGAATCTGAGAACAAATAGTCTCAAACAGCTCTTCTTCATCTGTCAAAATACAATGCCCATTTTTTTCTAGACAATGAAGCAAAATTTTACACCCCTAGTTATTTGAGTGCAGATGGTAGCAAAATTGAGTTAGGGAATGTTGTACACAGTTGGGAAGAGGGAGAGGGAAGGATAGTTTGTGTGGAACCCTTACTTGGTGCACACTTTGTATTTTTTTTTTTTTTTTTAATAAATCTGTGCCATTCTGACTCAGCACTGATTACTACATGCACAATGATAGCAATCCACAGGCAAGCGTTCATATTGCTAATGATACTGCTTTACAGAGTGATTATCTGAGAGCCATTCTCAGCTGCTGCATCAGGATTACAGCATTTGTGCAACCACAAATTAAGGCAGGGGTGAAAAAGCCAGCACTTGTTCAGTCACAAAGAGCTGGCAAAGAGGGCAGCCTGCAATTAGATTAAACATGTTTGTCACCAGGGGGCTGGCAGGCCTGGGTCACATGCTCAAGAGTTGGGGATGACCTTTAACAGATGTAGATTCTCAATATATAAACCCTTCAGTCCAAAGCAGATAAATGAACCAAGTTTTGTAGCTGGCTGCGTCATGTTTTTATCTCCATTTGAATAAGCATTTTCTGGGCTTACTGTTGAGATACAACAAGTCATTGTTGAGATCTCTTAAAGGACCACACTAGCCAGCCCCATCAGTGATCTTATGCTTGGATATCCCAGGGATCAGTTTAACCAAAATCATTCGTTTGTGCCAGTCCCTTCAACACTTTCTGAAAATTTTCCCTTTGGCTGTTTTGGATAAGAAAACTTCATTTTCAAATGTTTTGCCTAATATTTTTACCTTAACACGGGTACACAAAAAAGTCTTCCAGAGACAGAGGATCACTTGTAATAGTCAAAGATTCAAGTAACTGACTCAGGAGAGAAGTGTCTGCTAGCAGTAGAACCGGGCTATTTGATATATTTCATGGAACTTCTCCCTCTCTACTTCCCATCCTGCCTTTATTAGGAAGCCAAAGAAAAAACTTGATTTTACAAAGCCTGATCCTTTAATTACTGGCACACTCAGGTTCACAGAAATCCTAAATGGCTTTGTATTGGTCACAACTTTTATCTCCAGCAGATTTATAAACCACTGCAAGGCCATATCGCTAGTACTTAGCATACACAAAAGTTTTAACCAGATATACTTCCTTATACAGGTTCTCTGTTCTAGCCTTAACTTGCCTGGAGCCTTCCTAACTCTTGGTGTGACCCTCAGTCTCCACTCTCTTTTCCACACATCAAAACATTCTTCACCTTCAAGCACAGCTCAAAGCTCACTTCTTCCAGGAGGCAGTCCCTGATTAATCAGATGGAAGTTGTCACTTCCCCTCAGGAAATGAGACAGCTGCTCTATGAAGAAAAGAGCATTAGATTAGAATCAGAAGGGCTGAACCCAAATCCCAGCTTTGCTAAGAACTCACAGAGGGACTGTATTAGTTTCCTAGAGTTTCCATAAGAAAGTATCACATACTAGGTGGCTTTAAACAACAGAAATGTATCATTTTACAGTTCTGGAGGCTGGAAATCTGAAATTAAGGTGTTAGCAGGGCTGTTTCCTTCTGAGAGCTATGAGGGAGAATCTCTTTCACGTTTCTCTCCTAGCTTCTGGTGGTTTGCTGGCAATCTTTGGTGTTCCTTGGCTAGTAGGAGTGCTACCCTGATGTCTGCCTTCATCTTCACATGACATTCCCCCTGTTTGCATGTCTGGCTCTGTATCCAAATTTCCTCTTTTTATAAGGACACCATTCATATTGGACTAGGGGCCCATCCTATGCCAGTATGACTTCATCTTAACTAATTACATTTGCAATGATCCTATTTACAAATAGGTTGTATTCTGAGGTACTGAAGGTTAGACTTCAGGATATGAATTTGGAGAGTATGCAATTCAACCCATAACAGGGCCCATAGGAAAAAAAAAAAATCCCTCTCAGTTTCCTGACCTGTAAAATAGAGGTAAAGTCGAAATAACTACTCACGAAATAACTACTCACAGAATCCTTGGAAGGATTAGTGTAGGTAGTTACCTAGTTCTGTGGCTTAGTGGATGCATATGTTCGATTCCATATGTTATCATTTTTATTTTTTGCTGTCTTATTACGCTTTTTACACCTATATATGAGTGGAAGCAGAGCGGAGAGAAGACCCAAACATAATTGATGGCTCCTCCCTGGGGGAAGTGGGGACACTGTAACGGCTTCCTTCAGTGAGGCACCAAGCTAGGCAAGGAGACAAGCTGTAAGCAAACAGCTTACAGTCTGTTGGAGGGATTGCAGTGCCAGATGACCCAGCACAATTCATGAGTTAATGTTTGAAAGGTATAGTGGCCTTTCCCTCAGTCCTTTAGCTGCTGCCTGGGATGCAGGATTTACTTCAGTGGAGTCAATTATGAGATGCTGCAAGAAGAGAAAGTGCTCTCCAAGTGAGTGTTTATTTTACTCAAAATTTCATTTTAAAATGCATGTTTGCGTAAAATGCCTGTACATTTTCTTTGGATCATCTACTCTAGAAGTAATAGGTCAGTTTCAAGGGTGTTCTTTCCCAGCGGGTGTGGGGTCAGACTGACTCAGATCTTGTTCTCCTACACAGGCAGGGAGCCCAAAACTTGCCTCTGCTGTCCTTCTCTGAGAGTCTACCAATTGGCTTCCTTACTATTGTTGCACAACACTACACATAATTTTAAATTATATCCCCCACGATTTCTTTTAGAAGCTGCACAGAAGGACATCCATAAAATTAGCCCCAGTAAGGTTCTTACTGTTTCATTAAATGTTTACGGTAACTTTCTGATCTGATGGAACAGTCATAACTACAAATGTTATGCATTTTGGATACATGATATAGGCGTTTGCTTTCTTTTTAGAAAAACATGAAACTAGAAAGGGAGTGTATTGAGAACTGAGCTCCCTACCTGGCTGATGACAGAAGCATGGGCGGTGGAGGAGACAGTAAGTGAGCTCCCAGGCATTCAGCTCCCTCAGCCCCGTAGCCTCCCTTAGAGTGCTTTTCCATACTTGTGTCTTAAACAATAGGCACAAAGTGATGAATTCAGAATGGACACACAGTAGGTGCTTTTAAGCGTGATTCCATCTGCCTCTAGCTGTCAACATAAGGCCACACTAGAGTAATTTTGTGGCAAATTCTGAGCTTGGTTACAGAACTTTTGGACAGGCAGGACTCAGTAAGCAAATCCCTCCCCAGAGGGGGATTATGATTTATATTTACAAAGCACCAAATAAAGTTCACATAAACCTCATGAGAGATTCCTCCTTCCATGCTATAAAGTGGAGGCCAGAAACATCAAGACTTTCCCCAGGCTCCTCAGGAAGCTCAGGAAGAAAGAAGCAGAGCCAGGACTCACACAGGACTTCGGATTCAAAAGCCTTTTCTCTCATGAGCCACTGGCCATGTGCGGTGGGCAGAAGTGGCTCTTACTTTCCTCCGTAGCTAACCGCAGGAAATGCCTCAGGGCTGAGGGAGGGGATGTGCTGAAGGGTTCAGCAGGTGAAAGCTACCCTCACATAGGCCCATTCTGTAGGAAAGGGCAGAGCCCCTGTGCCCCAACATCTACTGCAGCAGAGGCCAGCACTTGAATACGAAGGGCTGAGGAAGTGACCAGCACTTCTTTCTGAAGCAAGCCTAAATTAAGGGATAGCAAACCCCAGGAAGGAAACTCTTCTGGATTGCTCCGCTAGCATGGAGACAGCCAGAGGGCACCCAGGGTGCTCTGCAACCTTGTGCTCACAGAGGTGGAGGTGCTGAAGGTGCTTACTCTAAACTGAAAAGGGATGTTCTCTGAACTTTCCTCACTCTTTCCCATCCCCAAACTCACAGACGGTGAAAAGCCATAGTTCCACTATTAGACTGTAATCCCCTGCATGGCAAGATCTTTATATTTCATGGTATTTCCAGAAACTCAAATTGAATCCAACATAGAATAGGCTCTCAGCAAAGGAGTATTAATGATGACATTAGATTTCTCCAGATAGATAAAGATTACTCAACCCTGGCACTTTTAGCATTTGCGGGCAGATAATTTTTCGTTTTGGGGAGTTGTCCTATGTAAGATGTTTAGTAGCATCCCTGGCCTTGACTATGAGATGCCGGACCTGCCGCTAGTTGTGACAACCAAAAATGCTTCCCAACATTGCCGAATGACCATTGGTAGCAAAATCAGCCTTGGTTGAGAATCACTGATTTAGATGAAGAAATGAACTAACACATCTGAGCCTGGGCTATGTGCCGGATGCTTTATTGATATGATCTCAGTTTGATCTTCACAATAACCCTGTGAGGTAGACGTTACCATGTACAGGTGAAGAGACTGAGTCACAGAGAGATTATGTAACTGGTTCAAAAACACTCAGCTTAGAAGTAGCAGAGCTGGATTCTGAAGTAGACATGTCTGATTCCTATGCTGACAAGAGGCAGAAATAACAATGGAAACAAGATCTGTACAGGCATTCGTGGATGTTCTACAACTGCTGTTCACATAATCGTCATTCTCATGTCTTTTTCAGTTTACTAAAAGGTTGAAGTCTGAATGTATATTTTAAGCACTGACTTCTGTTTTTTTTCCGTAGGACTATTAAATGCAGTATTCATAGTTTCACTGTATATTTTCTCCAGTGTCACTTCAGAAACGTATTAAAAGTCAGATGTATTTTCACAGGGAATGACTACTGGGCTCCCCCTGGTGTTAGCTTTGATTATATTTGACTTCAAAGGAGCTCATGTGTGACTGCATTTCAAATTAATGAGCGCTTTCTCTAAGAGTCAGTTTTAAAAATTCAACTGGCTCTCATTGACTACATTATAAAATTGTTTTATTCAGATTTTACAAATATTATATTTAAGGGCCTAATATAACTTAAGTTTTATAATGTTACAAAACAACTAATTTGAATTTGTTGTTTAAATTATTTTTTATGGACCCAAAGAGACATTTCAGAATATGGGAGTAACTGGCAAAAACAAACATATACAGTCATGAGTCGCATAACAATGTTTTGCTCAATGCCAGACCACATATATAATGGTGGTCCCATATATTATAACACTATATATTTACTGTACCTTTTCTATGTTTAGATATTCAAATACTTACTATTATGTTACAGTTACCCACAGTGTTCACCACAGTAGCATGCTGTACAGAAACCCAGGAGAAACAGGCTATACCCTATAGCCTAGGTGCATAATAGGCTCTACCATCTAAGTTTGTGTAAGTACACTCTGATGTTAATACAACAAAATCAGCTAATGATAAATTTCTTAGACTGTGTATCCCTGTTGAGCAATGTATGATAGATGTGTGTTACACACACACATATATATGTATGATAGATGTGTGTGACTGTGTGTGTATATATATATATATATATGGAAATGTTCAGTCTCACTTTGATGAAAAGAAGTGCAAACTAAAATAATGTGGTAATGGTGTACTCCACCAACTAAACAAATTTTTCTTTAAATAACACCAAATTATGTGAGGGCAAAATAAAATAGAAACGCCGTCATGCTTTGCTACTGGCCTTCTGGTGCAATAATCTGGAATAGTAACAATATGCAGAAAAAGGCATAAAATATTGTGTATTCTTTGACCTAATCATCCCGTATCTAGGAATGGTTTAAACAAGTACTTCAGAAGGAGTGAAAGCTATTTTTGCATAGATGTTCATTACACCATTGATTGCAATAATAAAATATTGGAAGCAGCCTAAGTAGTTAACAATGATCAGCTCGGCCTGGCCTGGTGGCTCACACCTGTAGTCCCGGCACTTTGGGAGGCTGAGGCAGGTCAATCATCACGTGGTGGCACGTGCCTGTAATTTCAGCTACTCAGGAGGCTGAGGCAGGAGAATCATTTGAACCCAGGAGACAAGGTTGCAGTGAGGGGGATGTTGTGCCACTGCACTCCAGCTCCGTCTCAAAAAAAAAAAAAAAGAAAAAAAAATCCCCCCCAAACAATGAAAGATGGTATATTTAACTAAATTATGGTACAAACACTTTAGTATAGTCACAGTTAAGGTGGGCTTTACAGTCAGACTATCTGGGTTGAAATGCTGGCACCAGTGCTAGCTCTGTGGCTCCTGTCAGGCCTCTGAGCCCAGGCCAAGCCATCGCATCCTCTGTGACTTGCACGTATATGCCTAGATGGCCTGAAGTAACTGAAGAATCACAAAAGAAGTGAAAATGCCCTGGCCCGCCTTGACTGATGACATTTCACCACAAAAGAAGTGAAAATGGCGGGTCCTTGCCTTAAGCGATGACATTATCTTGTGCCTGGCTCATCCTGGCTCAAAATGCTCCCCCACTGAGCACCTTGTGACCCCCACTCCTGCCCGCCAGAGAATAACCCCCCTTTGACTGTAATTTTCCTTTACCTACCCAAATCCCATAAAACGGCCCCACCCTTATCTCCCTTCGCTGACTCTCTTTTTGGACTCAGCCCGCCTGGACACAGGTAATTAAAAAGCTTTATTGTTCACACAAAGCCTGTTTGGTGGTCTCTTCACACGGACGCCCATGACAGCTCCAAAGAAATTTAATCTCTTCATTGGTAAAGTGGGTATAATAGTAGTACCTAGCTATAGGATTGTTTTGAGGATTAAACAAGATTAAGTGCATAACACATTTAGAAAAAATGTGTGGTACAAAGTAAGTGCTCAGTATATGTCTTGATGCAGCTATCGAAACCGAGAATTAAAAAACAAGAATTATAAAATTACATAACCACTTAAAAATCTAATGCTATGATATATTTTAAAAAACATGATATTGAAAGAGAAAAATGTTCTCTCTAAGCATAAATATTGGAAGAAATACAAAAATAAGAATAAATATGTCAAAATGGGAAATGATTGATGACCTTTCCACTCTGAATTTTCTATTTTACTATTATCACTTAAATACTAAAACATAAGCAGCTGGAACCCAGAAAAAAGTGTTTTTATTTATGTATTCAACCAGTCATTAATTGGTGTCTTCTGTATTTTAGGCACTGCAATATTTGGCTAAACAATTAAAACATTCTCATAAAAAACTTTATAGTTTCATAAATATAAAAAGCTTTATATTTTAGTAGAAGAGACAGGCATAAACATTAACACCTTTAACTAGAATGTGCAACAGGGTCACCAGAGGGACATCTAAATGACTCTAAGATGGGGGGAAATGGTCAAGGAAAGTTTCACAAATGACGTAATGTGTAAGTGTATCCTTGAAGGACGCATAGAAACTAATTAAACGAAGAACAGCAAGAACATTCTAGAAAAGTTACACAACTCATAAAGACACAAGTGAATTAAAGCGCAATGGGTTCAAGGAACTGCCAGTAGATTAGTTACGACCACAGCACAGGAGAGTGTGGTAAGAGCCTGGTGAGACAGCTAGGGGGAGCAGTTGAGAGACGTTAATCGGAGAAACGGCAAAGGGAGAAAAGACCTTAAGATTTGATGATGGCGGGTATACGGGTGGTGAGTGAGAATAAGGTACTTGGGCTCCAGGAGGACAGGATCTCATCTGATTTGTACAGCACTGTCTCTCCAATGCTGGAAATATCTATCAAAGAACCACTGCAGGAGAAAGAAAACACCGCATGCATGTAGATGTTTGCTTCAGCATTATTTATAATAGTAAAACGATTAGAACTGTGACTGGTACTTCGTAAGCTCTCAATATTTGTGGAACAAATCATAAATCTATGACTCTAAAGTTTAGGGAAGAGGCCGGGCGTGGTGGCTCACGCCTGTAATCCCAGCACTTCGGGAGGCCGAGGCGAGCGGATCACCCGAGGTCAGGGTTCGAGATCAGCCTGACCAACATATAGTGAAACCCTGTCTCTACTAAAAATACAAAAGCTGGGTGTAGTGGCACAAGCTTGTAGTCCCAGCTACTTGGGGAGCTGAGGCAGGGGAATCGCTTGAATCCAGGAGGCGGAAATTGCAGTGAGCCAAGATAGTGTGGCTGCAATCCAGCCTGGGCAACAGAGCGAACCTCCGTCTCTCAAAAAAAAAAAAACAAAATAAACTTTTTTTTTTTTTTAAATAAATGAAGTTTAGGGTAGAGGACTCAGGTTTCTTTGGGACTCTTAAGCATATATATTACAATTAATAACATACATTTTAGAGACAGAGATAGAAACAGAGGCAAACTGGTAGACTAACACAGAGACAGACAGACACACAGTAAAAGGTTTATGGTTTTGCTATTAAACTCATGAATTATGCTTTAGTGTGTTTTTAACATTCCAATATGTGGTAGCGGTGATTACCTTTTTCCAAGACAGACATATTAAAATATATACTATAATTGTGAATGCATTCTTTGTCATACATTTCTGCTGTTCGTTTTCTTTTCTTTCTTTTTTTTTTTTTGAGACACAGTCTCGTTCTGTTGCCCAGGCTGGAGTGCAGTGGCCGGATCTCAGCTCACTGCAAGTTCCGCCTCCCGGGTTCACGCCATTCTCCTGCCTCAGCCTCCCGAGTAGCTGGGACTACAGGCGCCCGCCACCTCGCCCGGCTAGTTTTTTTGTATTTTTTAGTAGAGACGGGGTTTCACCGTGTTAGCCAGGATGGTCTCGATCTCCTGACCTCGTGATCCGCCCGTCTCGGCCTCCCAAAGTGCTGGGATACGGAGTCTCGCTCTGTCGCCCAGGCTGGAGTGCAGTGGCCGGATCTCAGCTCACTGCAAGCTCCGCCTCCCGGGTTCACGCCATTCTCCCGCCTCAGCCTCCCGAGTAACTGGGACTACAGGCGCCCGTCACCTCGCCCGGCTAGTTTTTTGTATTTTTTAGTAGAGACGGGGTTTCACCATGTTAGCCAGGATGGTCTCGATCTCCTGACCTCGTGATCCACCCTTCTCGGCCTCCCAAAGTGCTGGGATTACAGGCTTGAGCCACCGCTGCTGTTCGTTTTCTATAAAGCTGTTTTTGGGTGTTAACGCAATGAGGAATAGGGTATCTACCTAGATAATTTTTCTGCTTTTAATTTGCAAATTATATTTTCATTAAGTATTATCTCTGCTATTAATTTTGCAAAACAATTTTTTTGGGGAACAGTTTTTTCTGGAATGTATTTTTGCCATTCCTTTACTTCTAAGTGTTCTGTGCCAATAAATTTTAGGTATTTTATAACCAAGGGATAGCTGTGTTTTACTCCTAGTCAAATACTGTCTTTTAAATGGCAAATTCAATTGGGTAACCTTCATTTTGATATTTGGACTCATTTCTTATATTTGACTTTGCATTCTAATTTGTCATGCCAGTCCTTTCTGATTTCCTGCTTTCCATTGGACTCATTTTTTTTTTTTTTTTTTTTTGCTATTACCCCCTTCTTTCTAGTCTACATTAATTTTATTATTTTAGTGGTTACATTTAACATAAAATATAAACCTCACTTAAGAAAATATAACAATCAGTATGTCTGCCCTCCTTATAAACAATACAAGGACATCAACATGCTTTAATTTGTTTCAGCCCCGTTCATCTTCTGTAACTATTGTCTAGTGTTTTTGGTTCATTGTTTTTTCTTAATATTCTAGTAAGTATTTTTTTTTTTACAACTAGTATATTTATTTAGATTGATTTATACTTTTACCCCTTCCTTGGTAATATTATTGCTTATTGCATCTCAGTCTTTCTTCTGAGTTCAGTCTTTTTATTTCAGTACATTCTTTAGCATTAATTCTTCTAGTATGAATCTGTGAGTGGCAAAACTTTCCAGTCTTTGTCCAAAAATTATTTCAGCTTTACACACAAAACAGTTCATCTGAGCACATAATTTTAAATTGAGAGCTATTTTGCTTTAGAACTTTGAAGGTATTATTCTATCATTCCATGACTTCTGTGATTTCTGATGAGAAATCCATAATGTTGTAGTGGAGGAGGCAAAACTTTACTTCTGCCCTCAGGATATTTTGGCTGGGCTTGAGAATTAAATTGACATAAGAGATGTCAACAGCAGAAAAGCATATAAATTTATTGAATGCAAGTTTTACATGGCACAGAAGTAGGACAAAGACAAAGAATGGAATGCTTATATGAAGAATTTGACAAAGTGCAGTAAGCTGTGAAAATGTGACAAACAAAGGGGGTTGGGTTACAGAAATTAATTAGGTGGAGAAGTGACTCGAGAGATAAGGGTTGGTGTAACAAGGTTTATTTGTACAGATTTTCCTTGGCCTTAATTTTCTGTCCTTGATGAGAATGATACTTTCCTTCTGGTATAGGGAGGGCATCTTTCATCTCCTACTTTTAAGAAACAAAAGGAAGGTCAGAGTGTTTGTGCACCTGCTGTTTTTCAAGTGTCTTTAATTCCAAATAGTCAATATGTCAGAGTGACATATTTTGGAGTGGTGTGTTCTGAATTTCTTCAATATGATTTATCATAAAAAGTAAAAGGAGGCCGAGCACGGTGGCTCATGCCTGTAATCCCAGCACTTTGGGAGGCTGAGGCAGGCGGATCACCTGAGGTCAGGAGTTCAAGACCAGCCTGCCCAACATGGCAAAACCCTGTCTCTATTAAAAATACAAAAAAAAAAAAAAAAAATTAGCTGGGTGTGGTGGCAGGCGCCTGTAATCCCACCTACTCAGGAGGCTGAGGCAGGAGAATTGCCTGAAGCACAGGGAGGGGGGCGGAGGTTGCAGTGAGCTGACATGGCACCATTGCACTCCAGCCTGGGTAATAAGAACAAAACTCCGTCCCCGCCCCCCCAAAAAAAAAGGAAAAGGAAAAAAGTGGCATATATTTGTCTCCGTTGCTGCTAAAGTTTTACTGTTAATAGCCAATATTTATTTTTAATTAACAACTCTTAGTAATTTTGGAATTACACCAATCACATAAAAACCTGGCATTAGGCACGAAAAGTGTCATATTAGTCTGATTATAAAAAATAAGTCAGCCAGGCATGGTTGCTCACACCTGTAATCCCAGCACTTTGGGAGGCCAAGGTGGGTGGTCAGGAGTTCGAGACCAGCCTGGCCAACATGGTGAAACCCCATCTCTGCTAAAAATACAAACATTAGCCAGACATGATGGTATATGTCTGTAATCCCAGCTACTTGGGAGAATGAGGTAGGAGAATCGCTTGAATCCGGGAGGCAGAGGTTGCAGTGAGCTGAGATCAGGCCACTGCACTCTGGGCAACAGAGGAAGTCTGGCGGGGGGGGGGGGGGGGGGGGGGCGGGGGGGGGGAAGAGTCAATATCACCATTTTTATTTATTATCACTTATAACTATTCGACAATGCATTTAGACAAGAAAGTCAACTATTTAAAACAATAGGACAAAATTATATGATTTTCCTGCCTACCTGGAAAACCACAAAGGAAAAAAGCTGGACAACAGAAATGACAGAATTTAATAAGGAAGGAAATACAAATCAGTATAAAAATCAAGAATGTTCTATTTGTAAAACATGGTCAATCAGAAAACATAATAAAGAAACCCTTCTAATATTTCCCCAAAATACACTAATAAAAAAGAATAGCTGGAGATAAATTCTATGAAACGTGTGAAAGTTCTGTAAGAAGAAATCAAGGCTGGGTGCGGTGGCTCACACCTGTAATCCCAGCACTTTGGGAGGCTGAGGTGGGCGGATCACCAGAGGTCAGGAGTTGGAGACCAGCCTGGCCAACATGGCAGAACCCCGGCTCTACTAAAAATACAAAAATTAGCTGGGCATGGTGGCAGGCGCCTGTAATGCCAGCTACTCAGGAGGCTGAGGTAGGAGATCACTTGAACCTGGGAGCTGGAGGTTGCAATGAGCTGAGATCGTGCCACTGCACTCCAGCCTGGGTGATAGAGAAGACTCTGGCTCCAAAAAAAGAGAAGAATCAGAAACTTCTATAAGTAAATTGTTTTGAAAAATCAAGGGGCATGTCTCCTTTAACATGTATTCACCATTTTTTATACATTTTATTCTATCTAAACATTTAATGTAATTTTAATAGGATTGCATTAGATATGGAAATAAAAGTATTATGTAGTGCATTTGGAATAAAAGAATATGAAAGTTCTCTCCTATAAAGTCAAGTCCCTCTTCTTCTGCCTTTCCATACTTTGCTTTGGCACGTCTGGAGAGTTAAGTGCCACTTCCTTGACAAAGTATATCTACATTAATTACTTGGAATTCATCTGTTTAGATTTATCTTATATCCTGATTTGAAGTTTCACATTTGCCATGTTCTAAATATTACCCAGTTTTATTCAACATATAGTTGCCATTTCTGTTTTCAAAGATCTTCAGTTTTTTCCTTCTCTAATTGCATCCCTTACTTATTATTTATGCAGGTTAATTCAAGGGATAACTGACTTTTGTGACTTGATTGTCCTTACTTGGCATGTTTTATTTTATAGAACTTTACCTGCTTCTATATATGCCTTATTATGTGTAGATATCAAGTGTTTAGCAGTTTTTTTTTTTTTGGTAACCAAATGAGATTTTTTTTTTTTTTTGAGGTAAGGGCAGCTGTTGAATATCGTACAGTAATTTTTAGTTATTTGGCAGCGTTACTGAATGGGTTTTGCTTTTCAATTTCTCTTGGTGTTACAGCACAAACAGCAAACACAGATCAACAAACTATTTTGCCTCTTTTTAGTAGTCAAAACTTTTGAAGCATATACTGTTCCGAAATTTCTAAACTTCAAGTTATGTTAGGCCTTCTAGTCCTATTCCTGCCTGAGTCTGACACTAGTATCTCACCATCACATATGGTGTAAGGCTTTTTTTTAACATATCTTACATTTTAAGAAATAATTCTATTATTCTTTACAAAGTGCATGAAGCCACAGGTATCAAATATATATATGCTTACCCAAATTTTAAGATTAACTTATTTTACTTACACGTCACATTTGAGTATTTCGTGAGACTGCCATATTTGAAAGGAAATTCTTCTCTAAAATGTACTTTAAGCAACCAGCCAGACTAATGTCGCCTGGATTTGAACTCTAAGGTTATACCTCTTCTGTTTGTAATGCAATCTTCACTTCCATACGTAACCCTTAACATGACATACATAGTTTGAGATAGTCTCGCTCACGTCACGCAGACTGGAGTGCAGTGGAACGATCTTCGTTAACTGTAACTTTCACCTCTCAGGCTCAAACAACCCTCCCACCGCAGCCTCCCGTGTAGCTGGGACTACACGCCTGCACCACCAAACCCGGCTAATTTCTGTGAGATAGGGTCTCAATTATGTTAATGGTTAAGTCCCGGGCTTAAACGACCCTCCCGCTTCAACCTCGGGGCAAGTACTGACTGCTCACAAGCGTGAGCTACCTCGCCCAGTGACACGTATAATCAAAACTACCTCAGACATTAATGGTTGATGCAACGGTCCTTGAAAATTCAATCCCCTTACATTCCCGAAATGCTCTTAAACGGGTGTTGCTTCTGACAGGTGCCAGCTAACATGGCTGCTTAACAGCACTTAACGTTCTGTAAGGCACAGCCTTTTCTGAGATGGTAAGTGGCTCTGAAAAGAGCCTTTTGTTTTGACACTTAAAAGTCACTATACCAACGACAGCCCGAAGTTACTTGCTTTGGGCTTTATGGTGGTGACTCTCAGTCTTCTTGGGCAGCAGCACTGCTTGAATGTTGGGCAGGACCCCGCCCTGTGCAATGGTCACGCCGCCTAAGAGCTTATTGAGTTCCTCGTCATTGCGGATGGCTAGCTGCAGGTGGCGGGGAATAATACGAGTTTTCTTGTTATCACGAGACGCATTGCCAGCCAATTCAAGAATTTCTGCTGTCAGATATTCTAACACCGCCGCCAAATATACTGGTGCGCCTGCCCCTATCCGCTCTGCATAGTTTCCCTTACGGAGTAAACGGTGAATTCGACCTACAGGAAACTGCAAGCCTGCTCTAGAGGAGCGAGACTTAGCCTTGGCGCGTGCTTTTCCTCCCTGCTTTCCTCGTCCAGACATTCCTACACAGACGAATTACAGCAACACAAGAATCATTCCTAATGGCGCTACTGGGCCTATTTATAGTCTGACTGAGGTTGGAATTTTTGCTATCTGATTGGCTGATGGCCTTCTACCCAATCAGAAAGTCTGACTAGAATCACCTTATTTGCATTCACGCCACTTCGCATTGTCCAATCAGATTTTGGATGCCCAACACGGCATTTGAGGGCCGTGCCTATAAATACCGCACCTTTCGGCCAGCAGCGATATTCGTTTACTTGGCGACGGTGGGAGTTGAGGTGTTACAGAGCTGTTTAACACTGAAGAGCTGTTTAACACTTAAAAGAGCTGTTAACACTTAAAAGAGCTGTTTAACACCTAAAAGAGCTGTCTAACACTGCAGAAGTGCTGTGGCAGTTATGCCGGAGTTATCGTCTAAAGGTGCTACGATTTCCAAGAAAGGCTTTAAGAAAGCAGTCGTTAAGACGCAGAAGAAGGAAGGCAAAAAACGCAAGAGAACCCGTAAGGAGAGCTATTCTATTTACATCTACAAGGTGCTGAAACAGGTCCATCCAGATACTGGAATCTCTTCCAAAGCCATGAGTATCATGAATTCCTTCGTCACTGATATCTTTGAGCGTATAGCGAGTGAGGCATCACGCTTGGCTCACTACAACAAACGCTCCACCATCTCCTCTAGAGAGATCCAGACGGCAGTGCGGTTACTACTGCCGGGAGAGCTGGCTAAACATGCTGTGTCCGAGGGCACCAAAGCTGTCACTAAGTACACCAGCTCCAAGTAAGCCGGCCAAGTAAACGTCTTTACAACCCAAAGGCTCTTTTCAGAGCCACGTAAACATACTGAAAGAGCTGTGAACTTACTGTATGTTTCTGTGTAAGGCTGTCTTCGTAAAGCCACTCAAAGATAATCAGCTGTGGGCTTAAGGTAGACGAACTAGTTCCAACAAGACCAGCCTGGCGGGGCACCGTTGTTAACGCCTGTGTAATCCCAGCACTTAAAAGGCGGACGCTGGCGGTTCACTCAGGAGATGGAGACCATCTTGGCCAACAAGCTGAAACTCCCATCTCCGCTAAAAATTCGGAAATCAGGTGGGCGTGGTATCGCTTACCGTAGTCCTAGCTTATTGGGAGGTGGAGGCAGGAGAATGGCTTAAACCTAGGAGCCGGAGGTTGCAGTGAGTCGAGGTTGTCACTGCACGCTAGCCTGGTGACAGCGAGACTCTCAAAAACGGTAGTTTGTATAAAAGCTACATCTTGATCGATATTGGTATGTTTAAGGTTAGCATTATGTATATGAAACTACAAAGTGCAGCCACGTAGACAATGTTACTTGCATTATGATCCCAAATTTTTATAGACCTCCCAAAAAGGCAGTAGTTGAGAGGAAGTTACGTTTTGTGCCACAGGTAAGTCAAGGTGTGGAAATCATTTTGGGAACTCTGGAGAACTCCCAAATCTGATTTGCAGGAATGAAACAGATTTAAAGTGTCTTGTAATTTTCTTAAATTTATAATAGTTTCCTTAATTGTCGTGTTAACTGGTTGTTGACCTCCATCTGTAAGGGCTCTCAAGCATTAAACTGATTTCAGCCACCTTAAAAACGAATCAAATGTTACTTCTTGGAAACCTGGTTAGCTGGAATTCTCAATCTGTTTAACGCATGTTCATTTAACCTTTTAATGAAATTTTGGATGTGTATATGTGCTTGCTTTAAAAAGTTAGTACCGGGCGGGCGCGGTGGCTCACGCCTGTAATCACGCACTTTGGGAGGCTGAGGAGGGCAGATCATGAGGTCAGGAGATCGAGACCATCCTGGCTAACACGGTGAAACCGTCTCTACTAAAAGTACAAAAAATTAGCCGGTCGTGGTGGCACGCGCCTGTAATTGCAGCTACTCAGGAGGCTGAGGCAGGAGAATCGCTTGAACCTGGGAGGCAGAGGTTGCAGTGAGCCGAGATCATCCCACTGCACTCCAGCCTGGGTGACAGAGCAAGACTCCGTCTCAGAAACAACAACAAAAGAATATATCGATGTACAAGACCTGTTAAAATAAGTGCCCCCACACTTTTGTGAACAGTAAGGCAGTTCCTGCAAAGCCCCTGCGTGCTTTAGCTGGGAAATCTTCCAAGGAGGTGACAAATTGGGGGGAAGGGGCATCTAGCATCTATGCTCACCTTGTACTGGGGATGGGATCATCTCCAGTCAGGTATTCATGCTTCTCTAACACCTTGGAAAACAGCAGGTATCACATAACTGCCAAATAACCTGTCAACTTTGTGACCACTGTCAGTAGACTATCCTGATTATCCAAGGACTTTTAGGCTTATTTGGGCAATAGATAAGTAGGAATACCAGCAAATAAAAACTCTTTTTCAGACTAAACTTCATGTAGCTTTTATATCGATGTATTTTGGCTCCAAATAACAGGAAATGCTAGCTGGACTGGTTGAGATAATAAGTAATGCAACCAAACAGGACAACCTAAAGGCAGAGAAGTTCCACCAATAGGATGATCACAGCCCTGGCTCCACTACCCTGCAGTCTTGCCTCTGCCCTTCTCCCCATTGTGATTTTGCCATCATACTGGTCACAGTTCCAAGTGTTCATGCAGAGATGATAAAGTAAAGGCAGGAAGAGTCACTCTATTCCACTGGGTCTTGGATTGAGAGCAAAAGGAGTCTTCCCAGAGGACCCATTCCTCTCAGGTCCGTTTTCTAGAACTGAGCCTAGTTCAGGTGCTGCCTGAGTCATTCACCTACAGAAGACCACAGGATGGGTGTGAACTGATCATCTACCTTCATACATATTTGGCATTTTAAAAAGTTAAATATAGTTCTGGGTACTTTGTTTTTGTTGTTAATGAGGTATTTCCTATTCATTATTCTTTAACATTTTGTTGTTATATATGTAACACTGCTTTCTGTGCATTTTTATTATTTTTTATATCCTTCTAGTACCTCACTGAATTGACTGACTTTGCTATTGGTTTCCTGGTAGATTTTCTTGAGTTTTACATGTCTGCAATACAGGTTGAGCATCCGTAACCCAAAAAGCTCCAAAATTCAAAACTTTTATTGTATGATGGGTTTCTTTCCTAGTCTAGCTGATCCTATACACAGCTTAATATAAATTTCTATGTACATGCAATAAAATATGTTTAATATTATTAATGAAACAATGCCAGATTGAGTTTTCAAAATATTTAAAAAATGTGTGATATAGTAATATTTGTGCTTCAAATAAGATTGAAAATTATATTTTAGTGCATACATTGTGGAAAACACTATAGAATTTCCTCAAAAAATTAGAAATAGAACTACCATATAAATCCAGCAATCCTACTACTGGGTATATATTGAAAGGAAATAAAATCAGATTCTCAAAGAGATATCTGTACTCCCATGTTCATTGCAGAATTATTCTCAATAGACAAGATGTAGAGAGAACATAAATGTCCATCAGCAGACGGATAAAGAAAATGTGGCATATATACAAAATAGAATACTATTTGGCCTTAAAAAAGAAAAAGAATCCTGTCATGGGCAGCAACATGGATGAACCTGGAGGATGTTAAGTGAAATGAGCCAGGCACAGAAAGACAAATGCTGTATGATCTCATAAGTGGAATTTAAAAAATGTTGAACTCATGGAAGTAGAGAGCAGAGTGGTGGTTACCAGTGGCTACAGTTGGGGAGTGGTGGGAAGATATTGGTCAAAGGATATGAAATTTCACTTAGGAGGAATAAGTTGAAGAGCTCTATTGTACAATATGCTGATTATAGTTGGTAACAATATGTTCTATTCTTGAAAATTGCAAAGAAAGTAGATTTAAGTGTTTCCATAACAAAAAATATGTGGGGTAATGCATATGTTAATTAGATTGATTGCTATTCCGCAATGTATATATATTTCAAAACATCATGTTGTACACAGTAAATGCATGGTTTTTATTTGTCAATTTAAGAAATGAAAATAGTTGGGCAGAGAGTGGATTTTAGGGAGGCAAGATTAAGAGCAGTGAGATTAATTAGAAACTGTAATTCAGGTGAGAGATATGAGTATGCAGACAAAAATGGTAGCTGTGGAGATGGTGAATAATCGACAACAGAAATATGTAGGAAGTAAAATTACCATATCTTGAGAGATTGAAGTGAATAGAAGTTGAACAGAGACTATTAGAGAAAAAATACATTTCTGGTTTGGACAACCATGTGAATAGGGTGGTACTCATGGATGTAGAGAACACAGATGTCCAGGAAAGAGTTCTGTTGGAATCATCTGGAAATCCCTGTGGAGAGAATTCTTAAGTGGCTAAGCAACATTAAGAACTGTGATATTGAGTAAGCAGTTTACTGGAGTTCACAGAGACGCAGAAACCTGCGGCTTTAAACCTCAAATCCCAGCAGATAAAGGGGAGTTAGCCTGATCACTTTTCATAGAGTGCAAGAAAAGGACCGTAAAAAGCACAAGAGATGCTGCAAAGAGAGCTATTCTATTTACATCTACAAAGTGCTGATCGGGTCCACCCGGACTTGGAGGATGTTTTGCACACATTATGGCCAAAGTCAAGAAAAAGCAAACAGCCTAATGCTCAGTGCCAGACTTCCCTAAGTGGGCCTTTTTTGTCATCGTAGAGGGTTTGTAGTAGAAAAAGTCGTAGACAAAAAGTCAAATTTCCCCATGGCACTATCCACAGAAAGAATATCCCCATGAACCCAGGATTATGGGAGCTCCTCTTGGATTGCTTCAGCTGTGAGATTTTAGCTTTCACCCAAACTGCTGCAGAAAGAGTTAATGCGAAGTTTAGACTTAAAGATAACCATGTATGTCTAGTCCAGGAAAAAAGTTTATCAGTCTGGCAATGACGCATACCCTATAATAAAATAAACATTCTATAGCCCTATTAGAAGCTTTCACTGGCTCTTAAAAGAGCCTTTGGTTTGTGGAGCTCATCTGCTGGCTGGATTATGTTTTACTTGGAGCTGGTGTACTTGGTGACAGCCTTGGTGCCCTCCAACACAGCATGCTTGGCTAGTTCCCCGGGCAGCAGCAAGCGCATGGCCGTCTGGATCTCCCTGGAGGTGATGGTCGAGTGCTTGTCATAATGCGCCAGGAGGGAAGCCTCACCTGCAATGCGCTCAAAAATGTCACTAACAAAATAATTCATCATACTCATGGCCTTGGAAGAGATTGCAGTGTCCGGGTGGACCTGCTTCAGCACCTTGTAAATGTAAATAAAATAGCTCTCTTTGCAGCATCTCTTGCGCTTTTTACCCTCCTTCTTTTGAGTTTTAGCGACTGCCTTCTTGAAGCCCTTTTTGGAAGTTGTAGTGCCCTTTGAAGCAAGCTGCAGCATGTTCATCTTACAAGTTCACTGGGAGATCAGTAAGTGACGTTTGACTGGAGCGAAGTGTGATATTTACAGGTATGGCCCTCAACCTACGTCATTTGCATCCAACATCTGATTGGATAATAGGTAGAGAAAGTATGTAAATAAGGCAACAGCAGTAAGGTTCTCTGATTGGATAGATGGCTATCAGCCAATCAGTCAGATAATAAGCCACAATCTGCCGTCAGACTAGAAATACGCTGACTACCCGTTTTAACGGGTGTCTTTTTCGGTTATAACTTTTATTTTTAAGCTATGTCTTAGACTGGGGAAGCTCGGGGAAAAGGCAGGCGCTTTTCATTCAGAGAGGTTCTGCAGTTCCTCATGGGCTGTGTCCGCCGGCTGCTCAGCAAGGGCAGCTATGCTGAGCAGGTCGGGGGCGGCTCGCTAGGGTACCTGTCTGCGGTTCTGGAGTACCTGGCCTCCAACATCCTGGAGTTGGTGGGCAACGCCGTCGGGACAAGAAGACCCGCATCATCCCACGCCGCACGCAGCTGGCCGTCCGCAACGACGAGCTCAGCAAGCTGCTGGGCCGAGTGACAATGGCCTGGGGTGACGTCTTGCCCAACATCCAAGCTGTGCTGCTGCCCCAAAAGATTGGGAGTCACTACCACAAAGTCCAGTGTGAATAACCACGCAAGTTGTAAAAGCCAGCGAAGTGACTTGAATGTCTAATGTCTAGAAGAAGAAAAAAAAAAAAAAAACAAAACAAAAAAAAAACAAAAAAAACAACCCAAAGCTGAAATCAAAGGCTCTTTTCAGAGCCACTCAATTTCTGAGTAAGAGCTAGTTTACAAAAAGGATTACAAAATGCTGTTTCGTCAGTAAGACTACAGTTTCGTAAACAGGACTCAGAACAGTTCTGGTTATTGGGGTATCCGAAGCAGTTTCCTTTAATACTCGGTAGTATTGACAGCAGAACTTGATGTTTCTGGGGGAAACTGTTTCAGCAACTACTTCAGGTAGGCAGGGCAGTCATCACAGCAGGCTCCTGGAAGGGGAAATGCCATCCTTCTTGGAAAAATGAACAAACGAATTAGGACGTTATCGTGACAACCTTTCCTGAGAAAAATAATGTGAAGACGGGGAATCCTATTTTTGGAATTGAATTTTAGTTAGGGAGTCGAATTAGACTGATTAGAAACAAAGGAAGAAGATTTGTAAACTTGCAGCTTTCAGTACAACTCTTGTTGGGAGAGCATGCCTCTATTGACATCAGTCAAGGAATGGGCATATCTAAACATACTCCTAGGGCGCATGTTTTCTTCTGCCAAAGAATTACTTTCCGAGAATTCTAGGATGGTTATATGTCTAGAAGACCGTAGCCATGCCATTTTAATAAACCAAAAGATAAAAGGTACATATGGATATTTGATACCTTGTTTATGTGAAAGTGCTTAATACACTATAATAAAGTTTATAATGTTTATAAGGTTTATAAGCTACACATTAAGATACAAACCCATAATTAGGCTTTGGTTTGAGATATAACGGACACACTGAGATATAAATATCTTATAAATATATCTTATAGATATATTATACTTATAAATACTCATAAGTATAAAGATACTAATATTTAATATGTGGGTTATATCTCAAACCAAAGCCTAATACTCTGTGTGTGTGTGTGTGTGTGTGTGTGTGTGTGAGACAGAGTATTGCTCTGTTGCCCAGGCTGGAGTGCAGTGGTGCAATCTCGGCTCACTGCAACCTCCGCCTCCTGGGTTCAAGTGTTTCTCCTGCCTCAGCCTCCCACGTAGCTGGGATTACATTCACGTGTCACTACACCCAGCTAATTTTTTTGTATTTTTAGTAGAGACGGGGTTTCACCACCATGGTTAGGTGATCTGAAACTCTTGACCTCAGGTGACACGCCCACCTGGGCCTCCCAAAGTGCTGGGATTACAAGCGTGAGCCACCGCGCACGGCCAAAAGTTATTTTCTTCATAATGCTTGTGTCCATAAAATTATTACTCCAAACTTATAGAATTAAATAAATATAAGAACTATTTGTTGAAAACAATTATTAAACCTCCGGGAACTTAATTTAGATAGAGATATTTAGGAATTGTTTTAAGGTTACAAGAACACAGTTTAAAAAAACCTATGTTAACATTTTTGAAAATATTGAAGAAATGTAAGAGTTTCTGAAAAAATAGAAATTGCTTAAATTAAACCTAGAAAGCAGTGAGGACTAAGATGAATGGGGAAAAAATGAGGTCACCAATGAGTTAACATCTTCAAATATCAGGCGACTTCTTAGACATTTAAGAAAAGGATAAATCTACAGCTAATGAAATGGTTTCGAATTATTAAAAAAATCCCAAAAGTGAATGAAGAAGGCATGCTACTAAGTGCAGCACGTTCTCAGTTAGAAGTAAATATACACAAATCTTCCATTACATATGAGCAACCAACTCTGGTAGCCAATTAAAAAGTTAACAGTGATAAACCAAGATCCATCTACGAGTGTAAGGATGTTTGAATGCTGAGTAAAATGCAAACCTATTTGCTAAAGGAAAAATAAATCTTAAACTCAGTAGATGCTTAAAAGGCATTTGTTAATATGTTTAGATGGATAATCTTTATTTCTTAGTGGAATACTGGTAGTTCTTGTTAGAGTACTTTTAAAATCACTGTTATTTAACAATGTTCTTGATGATTAGACAAATCTTTAAAAAGGGTACTAAAAAGATTCTCCTACACTAGTAGAAGGAAATAAAATCAGATTTAAGTAACATCTGCAGGGCAATGCCCCACAATTAACTGAGAAATAATTATTGGAAATCATCAGTTCTCCTCAGAGCCATACACCCTTTCAGAAAAGGAGCTGTGATCAAGTTTCAAAAAATATCATTTCAGTAACTCACTGATGTTCAATGTAGTAACTGCAGCTGCTTCAAAATGATGGCATTAATCTGTCATCCTCAGTTCATGCAAATTGTATTACATGACAAGGGATTTTAATAAGTAAAACAGAACATTTTTGGTGAGTGTTGGTTGCGCATCATTTATAAATTCAGAAAGCCATAGTAAACATTTACTAAAGGAAATGACAATTTTCTACTGTAATTACACTGCAGAAAATAGGGAATGTAGGGGGATTAAAGACAAATGAAATTGAGAATGAGCAAGGACACATAATACTTGGTATTAAAACCCAGAAGGGAAATAAGTACATCTGATTATCCTCCAAAGTGGGTGAATGAGGAGCAGAGAATAAGCAGTGAATAAGTGAGCAATCATGCTCTAATGCAGTCTGTTCTGCAAAAGACCAAACAAGGGAACTGTCTTACTGCTGTAACACATCACAAACTCCTAATCTGGAAACATCAACATTGACAGAATTCAAGTACCCAAACTATACAGTAGAGCTAAAAGTTTTTTCACCTTTTTTTTTTTTTTGACTACAAAAAACATTTAAGAAATACCTTTTACTGCATGACCAAAGTCACAGTTAGGGAAACATGCACATACCAAGAGCTAAAACAAAAGTTTTCAAAAACAATATGCTATGGTGGAAGCATTCTGACATTCCTTTCTAAATTATTGTGTTGTGTTCTATTGTTTTCTTGTATGTTGTATTTCACAAGTGGTTCATGACTTGCTGTTCCGAACAAGACTGGGATGATGAAAATGGTCAATCAGGATAGTCCACTCTGCACTCAGGTTTAGTCAATAAAGGAACTGCACTCACTGGGGTACCATGATTGGTTCAAAGGATGGGCATGCTACCCAAGCTGAGCCAATAAGAATCTTTTCTGATATTTTCAGACCTGGAGATTGAACAGACACATTTATAGGGTGCAGGACAAATCAAAAATTTTAGGAAATTAATCCAGAGCTGCCAGTGGCTGAATCTCTTGCTCTTGGAGCACTTTAAAAAATAAAGGTGACATCAGAAATAAAAACTTCTGTGGCTGTTCAAAGAGAAGGTAGTGGGGGTGGGGTGGTAGGGGGAATGTCTGTGTATCTCAGATTCCACTCTCTGAGGACTTCAGTCCCAGCAGTTTTTCTTTCCAGTCTACAGTTACCCCAGAACAGAACCTTTAATGGGCCCCACCCTTTCCTCCTTAATTTATCTCAATAATGAGTTTCTTTTGTAAGCACATCTGTCTGACAAATTTAAGCAAAAATTTTCAGCTTGACACAATAAAACCCCTCCCCAAAATCATAGTCAATTAAGTGTGTTTGGTCTTTAATCATGGCCCCATATCTCAGTACTCATGTTGGTGATATTAAATGGCTTTGCTCTTAATCAGGGTGTGCCAGAAGGGATAAATGAAGAATAAGAAAGAAGCATGAAATTAAGCTAAAAGATGGAACTTTTCTCTTTCCTTTAACACTGTAAACCAATTAGAAGACAAATTTAGAGCCAAATAAGGGGTATGGCTGGCGCTTTGAGAAGATTTTTGAATCCTCAGAACATTTTGACTCCTTTCCGTGAGGTCATTAACCCATTCCTTCCCTTCTGCTGTTAAGAAGCCCTATCAGACCAGTAGGATGGGCAGGTCTGACTCTCAGTGTCTTCTGTTACACCAAGATTCTTTTGAAATCCTGAAATTTATGAGAACTGGACCATATTTAACTAAATTTGTTCTCAAGGTCTTTCTACACAGTAAAAATAAAATTAATACCCTATTACCTTTTCCATCTTAAATTGTACAAAATTACATGGTCCAACTGAACTCATTATGAAATCACATTTGCAAAAATTGTAAGAGTGAGAAAATTATGACAGTGAAAGAGATCTGACCTAACCGACTTCATCTTGCTAGATCTTGTTAGATCTTACCTAACCAACCTCCAAACTGCCCTTGGTTATTTCTGAGCATGGGCCAAGCTAACTTTGGGAGAAATTTAGTTTGTAGTTTAAGTTATAATAGCCCTTCTCAATAAATTAAACCACCTTTGTTAAACTAATGAAAGCCTACCAGGTTAGGAGGATGAGAGGGTCTTAATTTGTAGTTAAAACATTATTCCATTACTAGCCATTATTCAATAGGTGACAAGTCAATTACTCTTGTAAATAATGTCATTAGTGTAGAATCTAAGATTGGATTTTTGGATGTCTTTTCAGGCGTTTGCATTTCTGATGACTGGATGGCCCTACTGGACCCATGACTCTTGACTCAACTGGTCCTATGGCCACTACTCAGAAGTGGACTCAGCTTCAGGAAGGTCATTTTCCCTATCCCTATGATTGCATTCTCAACCAATCAGCAGCACCCATTCCCTAGCCCTCTGCTTGCCAAACTATCTTTGAAAAACTCTAGCCTCCAAATTTTCAGGGAGGTTAGTTTGAGTAATAATAAAACTCCAGTCTACATTCTAGCCTGTTTTACATGTATTAAACTGTTTCTCTATTGCAATTTCCTTATACTGATAAATTGGCTTTATCTGGGCAGCAGGCAAAAGAAAAAAAAAACTCATTGGGTGGTTACAACTGCTATTACAACCAGTAATATATGACCATCATATGGCACCCAAATAATATGATTTTGGAAATATGAGTTACTGCCTTCCAGTGAAATATAACAATGTTACTAAATCACTGACAATTTCCCCCTTTCAAAATATAATAACAAAATTAGGAATTCCTTCAAAAGAGTCTTCTCTACCATTGTTACTACAGAGAAATATAAGTCCTACATTATATAAAGTGTTTCATTCTTAACATGTTTCTTCTGATTCCCCTCAATCCTAGACATTCAGATTCTACCTGGATTCTAGATTGGTATCTAAGATCAGGAGCAAGGCAAAATGTTCACTCACAATTAAATTCAACTGTATACTGGAAATCCTTGCTAGTACAATAAGGCAAGAAAAATAAATTAAAGGCATATGGATTTGGGAGAAAATGAAACTCCCTGTGTTCACAGATGATATGATTGTTTATGTGAAAAATCACAATAAATCTTTAAAAAAGTGCCAGGAAAAGGAACTAGAACATCTAAAACTATTTTGAAAAAGAATAAAGTGGTAGGGATCACTGTAACCAAATTCAGGACTTATTTTATAATACAGTAATCAATATTGTGTAGTAATGGCAGAATAGATCAATGGAACAGAAGAGAGAACACAGAGATAGTCCTACACAAGTATGACCAACTGAGTTTTGACAAAGATTAAAAAGCCATTTAATGAAGTGTTTTCAATAGCTGATGCTACAGCAATAGGCAAAAATATGTATCTTGACTTAAACCTTACACCTTGCACAAAATTAACTCAGATCATATATTTAAATATGAAAAATGTTAAACTATAAACCTTTTAGAAAAAATATGTAGGAGAAAAGTCTTTTGAGTCTAGATGTATGCAAAAAGTTCTTAGACGTGAAATCAAAACAATCCAGAAAAGAAAAAAAAAAAGTAAAAGCTTTTGTTCTGTGAAAGTCTCCTCAAAGAAGAAACAACAAGCTACAGACTTACAGAATATATTTGCAAACCATATATATGACAAAATACTTGATCTATATTAATATAAAGAATTCTCAAATCTCAACAATAAAAAACCAAACTATTCCAGTAAAAAATGAACAATATTCATGAAGAGACATTTCATTGCCAAGGACATACAAAGGGCAAACAAACACATGAGGAGATGTTTAACATTAATGCTCATTAGGAAAGTGTAAGTTACGACTAGGAGGAGATACCACTACATACCTATCTGGCAACTAAAATTAAAAAATTGACAACATCAAATGATGGCATGAATATGGGAAAACTTCATCTCCCATACATTGCTGATAAAACTATAAAATGGTACAGATCACCATGGGAAATATTTTGCAGTTTCTGAAAAATCAAAACATATACTTACCACGTGATCTAGTACTCCCACTCTGGAACATGCATCCCAGAGAAATGAAAATGTATGTGTTTTAGTCAGTTTGGGCTGCTACAACAAAAATACTATAGACCGAGTGGCTTAAACAAACAAAAATATTTCTCACAGTTCTGAAATCTGGGAAGTCTAAGATACGGTTGCTGGCAGATCAGATCTCTGGTGAGGGCACTCTTCTTGGTTTGTGGATAGCCTTCTTGTATCCTCACGTGGCAGAGAGAGAAGAGAGATAGAAAGCAAGTTTTCTGGATTCTCTTCTCATAAGGGCACTAATCTCATTCATGAGGGTTCTACACTTATGACATAATAACATTCCCGAAACTCCACCTCCTAATACCATCACACTGGAAGTTAGAATTTCAACATGTGAATTGAGAGGACACAAATATATGAACTAAGGGACACAAATATTCAGTCTATAATGTTATGGTCATATAAAAATCTGTATGCATATATCCATAGCAGATTGTTTTTAATAGGTAAGCCTTAGAAACAATTAAAATGTCCTTTAATGAGTGAAAGTTTAAACATACTGTGGTATATTTATACCATGAAATATTACTGAGCAACAAAAAAGAAAAGCTATTGGTAAACAGAACAAGTAGAAGGGACTTCTAGGAAATTATGTTGAGTGAAAATAAAGTCAATCTTAAAAGATTACATACTATATGATTCCATTTATATAACTTTTCAAAATAAAGTCATAGGGATGGAGAATAACTTAATGGTTTCCAGGGGTTTGGGATAGTGAGGCAGACGGGATAGCACGAGGTGTGGTTATTAAGGTGTAACATTAAGGGGATCTTTGTGATGATAGAATTGTTCTGTACTTTGATTGTGATGGTTACACAAATCTACACATGTGATAAAATTATATGGAACTATTCACACATTGTACCAATGTCACATGCCTGATTTTGAAATTGTGCTATAGTGATTAAGATAAGGCCATTGGGATAAAATTAATGAAGGATACAGTGCACCTCTATATACTAGCCTTGCAATTTCCTGTGAACCTATAATTATTTCAAAACAAAAAGTTAAAGAAAACCAGCCCCTTTTAGCTACGAGGCGACAGTATAACTCATATTCATTAGTTACTAGGTTTAAAAAAAGCCAGAGCTGGAGAAATCTGGGATGAAATAACATTATAAAAATAAATTAAAATTTTATGAAGAGAAATGTAAAGTCACAGGCTGGAGCAGGAACTGACTGATATAAGGGAAGACAATGATCCTAAACCTTAGTTACTTGGAAAACTAAAATATGATCCACATTCTCCAGACAATGCAAAAAACAAACAAACAAAGCACCTGGATATTTACAAGATATAACAACTTTAAGCATCTATGAAGTCACTTTTTAAAAAAAATGTGGGTTTCTCAAATATTAGAAATTACTGATTAATATATTTGTTGGATTACAACAGTTATTAGCCTGAACTTCTAATTTCATTAGGAAAAGAATAAATAACCATGGGGATGGTTTAAAATTACAATAAAATATAAGTTGCAAAAAATTTAACTACCAAAGAATGGACTACATGGAATGCAAGATACTGACGTTACTGATGAGTTCCTTTCTCAGAAAAGTGAGTTTATTCTCAGATTTTTACAAAGATAATCCTGAAAATGAAATGGTTCAAAAAACCCATCTCAATTGTAACACATTAAGAAAATATATAAAATGTCTGCGCTTCCATGTTAATTATAGCATTACTCACAATAGCCAAGAAATGGAATCAACTTAAGTGTCCATCAATGGATGACTGCAATTTAAAAATGTGCTATATATACACAGTGCAATACTATTTAGTCTTTAAAAAGGAAATCCTGTCATTAGCAGCAACATGGATGAAACTGGAGGATGTTAAGTGAAATAAGACAGGCATAGAAAGAAAAATATCACATGTTCTCAGTCATATGTGGGAGTTAAAAAAGCTGATCTCATGGAAATAGAAAGTAAAATTATGGTTACCAGAGATTGAAAGGTGGAGGAGGTGGTGGGGAATGAAGTGAGGTTGGTTAATAGGTAGAAAATAGAAGGAATAAGTTCTACTGTTTGATAGTATAGTAGGGTGACTATAGTTAACAATCACTTATTATATCTTTTAAATTAGCTAGAAGAGAAGATTTGTAATGTTCCCAACATAAAGAAATGATAAACATTTGAGGCGATGGATATCCTAATTACCCTGATTTGATAATTACACATTGAATGCATGTATCAAAATACCACATTGTTAAAGTATACAAAATATGGCTGGGCTCTGGGGCTCACACCCGAAATCCCAGCACTTTGGGAGGCTAAGGTGGGTGTATCACTTGTGGTCAGGAATTTGAGATCAGCCTGACCAACATGACAAAACCCCGTCTCTACTAAAAATACAAAAAAAAAACACCAACCAAACAAACAAAAAAAACCAAAACGGCATGGTGGGTCACGCCTGTAATCCCGGCACTTTGGGGGGCTGAGACGAGTGGATCACCTGAGGTCAGGAGTTTGAGACCAGCTTGGCCAACATGGTGAAACCCTGTCTGTACTGAAAACACAAAAATTAGCTGGGCGTGGTGATGGGCGCCTGTAATCCCAGCTACTCGGGAGGCTGAGGCAGGAGAATCGCTTGGACCCGGGAGGCAGACGTTGCCATGAGCCCAGATAGCTCCACTTCACTCCAGTCTGGGCGACAGAGCGAGACTCTGTCTCAACAACAACAACAACAACAACAACAACAACAACAACAATAATTAGCGGAGCATGGTTGTGCATGCCTGTAATCCCAGCTACTCGGGTGGCTGAAGCACGAGAATCCTTTGAACCTGGGAGGCAGAGGTTGCAGTGAGCGAAGATCACACCAAGACTGAGTGAGACTCTGTCTCAAAAAAAAAAAAAAAAAAAAGGATACAAAATATCACATTATTGAAGTATACACTTGGCTGGCAGACAAAACGGACTCCCTGTGACAAACTGAGGCTCTCAAAACTTCAAACAGAACCAGAGGGCCATAGCTGGGTGAGGGAGTGTTCAAATACTCTGTGTTCTCAGAAAAATGTTGTTAAAGTATCACAAAGCCTCCCTTTCTACAATCAAGCCAAAACAGTCGTTATTGGTGCCAAAGTAAAACTACAGCCAGAGCCTCTGGGCAACCACACCCAAGGTTAAAAGGATCATCCAACAGAGACTTCTGGGCTTGGAAGCCAACCAGTGTTCAGCAATGGTAGCCAATCAGAGTTCAGCCATATCAGGACTTGACTGTATTGACCAATCAGAGCTAAGTTACATTGATCAATCAGAACTTATTGAATTTAAAATCTTTATTTGCATAAATGGCCCTGACTGGGAACCTGGGCAGGAAACTTTTGTCATAAAACCAAAATCCAGTGGGGTGTAGTGACTCATGCCTATGATCCCATCATTTAGGGAGGTCAAGGAGGGAGGATGGCTTGAGACCATGAAGACTAGCCTGGGCAACATACTGAAATGCTGTTTCACCAAAACAAAACAAAACAAAACCAAAAAAACCTGGGTGTGGTGGCATGAACCTGTAATCCTAGTTACTGGGGAGGCCAAGGCTGGAAGAGAAATAGGCACACTCATACAGCTGCTGGTGGAAGTGTACAATGGTATAATATGTATGGTGGGAAATTTAGCTGGATGTGGTGGCACACACCTGTAGTCCCAGCTACCCAAGAGGCTGAGGTGGGAGAATTCCTTGAGCCCAGGAGTTCAAGGCTGCAGTAGGTTATGATCCTGCCACTGCAATGGGCAACAGAGGAAAATCCCATTTCTCAAAAAATAATAATAAAATAAAAACATAAATTAATACATTTCGTGGGAAATTTAGTAAAACCTAACAAAATAACATATGCCTTAACCATGGACGCAGGAATTCTTCTAGCAATCTACCCTGAAAATAAAACTCCACATATATGAAACAACAAAGATGTACAAGGTTGTACATGCAGATTATTTGTAGTATAAAAAATTGGAAATAATGTTAAAGTCTATCCACAGGGAAATGTTGAGTAATGTCTAGAACAGACTCACAGTAGAACACCTGGAAAGCCATGGAAATGAATGAGAATCATCTTCATGTGTTGCTACAGAAATCTCCATGATATATTTGAAGTTTTTATAAAAAAGGTGAAAAAACTGTGTATTGAGTACTACTTTTTTTTTTTTTTGTAAAAAGGAGGAATAATTTAAACCATGTTAATGATTTACAGGTTCAAGAAATAAAATTAAATCAAAAGGAAAATAAGCAAACTGACACTGAAAGCAAACTGAAATGAATGAAACAAATTGTATTTTGTATTGGCAACATGACTACACAGAGAATAGATTATTTCCAATGACTTTTGAATATAGTTCTCTGATGATACAGTCTTTATGAGATGCCTTCTATTTCTGCCAGAAACTTAAAAAAAAAACTTTCAGGTTTTGTAAACCAATTCAAAGTATAGGAAAAAACAGCACCTTCTATGTAATTCTGTGAGCTAGTGTTACCATGAAATCAAAACTAGATGAAGGAAACACAAGACAACCTGAAGCTAATCTCGATTACTAGAGTAGATGCAGAAGTACTAAGCAGAATAATATGAAATTCCATTAAGTAGTTTATTAAGAAAAAACATATTGTGAAAGTACTTGGTTTATGCTTGCGATGCCAATATAGTTAAGGTCTTAAATGTCATCCACATTAAACAAGGGTTACGGAGCATGCACGTGTGACAGATACTGCTTCTGGCCTGGGAAAATTAGGTAATGTTTCAAGGAGTTTTTGTGTAATAAAATGGATAAATAAATAAACCACATGCTTTCAGAAAATCATAAATGTGAAAGAAAGCTGTGCTATAGCATATATATATACAAAAGTTCATGAGAATTACTGGGTTGAGCATATGGTTCTGACTGGAGGGAGAAGAGGGTGAGAAAAGTTTCCCAAGGGGAAGAATATTTGAGTCAGATCTGGAAAAGGGTGTCACTAAGTTCCATGCAGAGAAAAGGGCAAGGTCCATTCAGGGAGATAGAAGAGAGTCATCAAAGGCACTAAGGTGTGGCCAGCCATGGCTTCTTTGAGTAGTAAAGACTAATCTAATATGACTAGAGAACATGGACATACAGTGGGGAGATATGACTGGATGGCAGCTTGATGTCAGTTGACACAAACCTTTGTGTGGCATGCTAAGGATACTGGAACCTCTAATTTAAAAAGTAGACATCCAAGGCTTCTGAGTACAGGAGTGAATGGTCAGATGTGTGAGTAATCAAGAAACTGATGGCATCAATGTGGATAGATTGTAATGGGGAACTGGTGAAGTATGAGGAAACACACCTGTCCAGTTTGCTTGAGACAGAAATTTGGGATTCTCTTAGGCAGTCATTTAATCTCTATAAGCAGTCACAGAGCCAGGGTTGTGCTGGAGCTGGCTCAAATGAATGCAATCTTACTCACGAGGACCAATTATTAAAATTGCAGGAATTTTGCAAACTTGTTGTTAAACACCATCATTATTAAAAATTAAATTATATAAAATTACAGTTAAATTAAATTTAGAAAGATGAAAATACAGTACATTTTACTATTTGCTCTCCATGCTCTTGAGGTTATTTATGTCAATTCTATCTGAATGGTAGAAATGCTATTTAGTGGTATGCTATTGTGCATCTCTTCCCAACTCTGCATTCACTAATGTATGGGTAGCTGGAAATTAGCCTGGTGGACATTCTCACACCATGGAAATCAACAAACACTGTAAATTAGGACTTTATTGTTGATTGTCTAGACTTAAGAAAATCTTGGAGAAAATGTTAATAATGTAGATTAATCTTAAAAGTGTGACATATCTGTAGCTATTACATTCTGAATAGACCAAAATATTATAGAAATATTATTTCAGTACCCAAAAACTATTATCCAGTTTAGCAAGTAGTTGCTCATGCCATTGACATCTGAGCAAAGTTTTGACATACTTTCATTTTCCTTCATTTTTTTTGAAATATGAAATAAAAGCACATAACAGTTATGTCAGGACTGCACCCATTAGTTAATGTGTGAGTGACTTCTCTGATCAAACAGATAGTGAATCAAGCAGTTTGCAGTCTGATTTTGTGACATTATTGTTGGCAATAAAATTCTAAAATTGATAACATTTTTTACAAGAAATAGTAATTCCTCTGAAGTTATAGGTCTAAACTGAAAATCAAGAAAGCAGTTTAGCTTAAAATTTATTTCTCAAATTATATACAGAAATGTTAGTGGAAGTTTTTACATTAACCTGCAAGTGGTACCATGGATTTTATTAACATATATATGTATGGATATAGGTGTGTAAATGTTTTGTGCGTGTATATGTGCATATTCACTTTTCTCTTAGAGCCAGTTGTTAAAAATGTACCAGCACATAACTATCTACAAACTATACATTTGAGAGAGGCCTCCAAATGAAATACATGTATGGAGGACAATGAGAGAGAAAGGAATACTTTAACATTTACTTGGTCTTTGGTCTGAAATTCACACGTTTTCCAATGGGTGTAATGCCAGATCATGGCAAGAACACCTTTTCCCCTCACTAAAAAACACAGAGAAAAAGTAAAACTTGCTCAGTCTTTGCGTTACAGACTTCCCTAAGGTGGAGGCCTTTTCTTAGGCTCCAGGTCTTTCTATTTCAGACTTACAGAATAATGAATATCAAAGTAACAAAAACAGATGATCTGGCCTCTTTCTAGAAGGAACTAATCCATTACTCACAATACTCTGATATTGTGGCTGAAAGGTTCTGAGGGACCAAACCCATGTGAGTTTGGGCATCATCAGGGCATTTATTAGCTTGTCTCTTTAGAGCTTCTTCCTTACATGAAAAATTGGTTCTACCATATTTCATCTGTAAAGTTCAGCCAACAGATCCTGATAGGCTTTGTAGAAAAAGTGTCGTTGCACAAGATTGCTTCAGAAGTCTTTAAAGATATACTTGGGAAGCAAATTCACATATTTGACTTAAAAGACAGAGAGGATCACTCATAGGCAGATTTTGCAATCCTAACAATAAATAGTATTAGCTGTTATCAGTCTAGTGAACTTAAATGTTTACTGCAGCTTCAGATAATAAATTCAACAAAAATGCATCATGTCTTATCTGTATTACCTGTCTTATCAAATTAACTGTATGATTCATAAATAGCATATAAATATGGAAACCATAGTTAAATCACAGCTCTTATTTTTAAAACTTAGTGGCTCTGAAAAAATCTTTAATTTTGATGATCCTTCAGCAGCTTATTTTCAGGTGGAGTCCTCATGGAGTTCTTCAAAATGCAATGACATCCATGATTCTGGTATAACAACATTTATAAAGGTAATTAACTAAATAAGTCAATACTGATAAAATATTATATTCCTCACAATAGTTGCTAAAATGCATTAAAAATGCATTTAAAGTTTAAAATTCTTAATAAACTAAGGGTATTGGGATAAATTATAAAAATTGTTGAATGAATACATGCCAAAAGAAGGCGTAGCATCCTAAGTTCAGTAGTAAGATAGTTTTATTGCCATTAGAATCAGAAACCTCCAAAAAAAAAAAAAAAAAAAAAAATCAAACTCTTATCACCATCATATGCCTTGTTGTGGAATATTAGACAAGTTATTAAGCATAGAATTTAGCCATGGTCAACTATAAGACAATATCATACTTTTGGATGACTTAATTGTAGTCCTAGTATAATAGGTAGCTTCTAAGGTGGCACCCCATTATTCCTGCCTCCTGCTATTCCAACCCTGTGTATCCCCTTCTCACCCTGTACCAGGCTGTGCAACCAATGAAAAACAATGTGGCAGGATTGATGGTATGCCACTTTAGAGGTTAGGTTTTAATGCGTAATATAACTTCTTTTAGTCACAAAGTAGGAAACAGAGCCAACAAAGCCACTGACTGATTCATCAGGGATAGACTGACAATAAAAAGAGTACTTTGTCACAGATCTTATTTTATAAGTTCACAGTATGCTAAAAAGTACCTTCGATTGTAATGACAGGGGCCTCTCAAAGCAGTTCACCAAGAATATCACCAACAGAGAAACTCATGATGTTTAAGGCTGCAGAGAGGATGCCAGTATCAAAGTGGATCTACTTTAGCACCTCCTACAGTTAGCAGAGCAATCAGCCCAGTGTATTCCTGCAGCAACATTGCCATTCTTCCGGGTTAGGGCATTCAGGGTAAAGGAGCAAAGTACAATTGTTTTGACATTCTGACAACAACACAGTCCTGAGAAAGAAGAATAAATATGTAGATCATGGTAGATCCATGGAGAAATCTTATTTTAGGGCTTCCATTTCCACGATGTAAGAGCTAGGCTTAAATGCTGCTTGGATTAGAAACAATGAAAGGAGGCATGTAAACTTGCAGGCTTCAGCTCAACTGTCTGGAGAATATGATTCTAGGATGTCAGTAAATCAGCCAACAAATAACACTACACCTCCAAAGCTGCACAAATTCTTCAAGTATCTTTTAGCCAGAAATATTCTTCCAAGAAACCTATTGTTATGGACTGAATGTTTGAGTGTCCCTCGAATTCATATGTTAAAATCCTAACCACCAATGGGATGAGATTAGGAAATGATTAGATCATGAGGCTGGATTCCTCATGAATGAGATTAGTACCTTTATAAGAAGAGACATGAGAGCATGCTTTCTCTGTTCTTCACCACTGGAGGATACAACTCTCTGGAGTTGGAGAACACAGTTGTCCACATACCAGGAAATGTGCCCTCATTGGATACTGAGTCTGGCAGTATTTTGAACTTCTCAGCCTTCAGAATTGTGAGAAATACACTTCTGTTGTTTAAGCCATCCAGTCTATGGTATTCTGTTACAGCAGTCCAAATTGACTAAGATGCCTAGGATATATTGACATTTGGAAATCTACAATATGGAATTTATAATTCCAAGCCAAAAGATTAAAAAAAGTGAATTCAAAAAACTCAAAATTTGCTAGAAGGGTAGATGTGTATATTTGTTACTTATTTTACATGAAAAAATTCTTAGTAAAACAAGAATAACATTATTCGTAATACATGGGCCAAATATATCTTAACCTAAACCCCAATGTCTTGTTTTATGGTGAAATATCAGTACTATATCTATGACAGTCAGGAACACAAAAGGTCTCAGATTGGTGTTACTGAACAGAGGCAAATACAACACCTCTCTGGAGAAACAATCTCTCAATCCATGGCAGGGTTAGCTGAGGTGAAACATTAAATATGAACTCACAATCTGAAATTACACAACACACCTGAAACAATCACGTATGAGCAAGAGTCAGGAGAACACAAAAAGATTGGACATTCTTCTCCAGATCTTCAGATAATAAAACATCATAAGAAATTACAGAAACTAAGAAAGTAGATATATAAAACACTAATAAACTATTTATAAATACTATAAAGAAAAGGGAAAAAATGGGAGGAGTGAAGCGATGGCCTGCCCCTCCTACCTGTCAGGTGGGATGAGAGATAGAAAAGAAATAAGACACAGAGACAAAGTATAGAGAAAGAACAGTGGGCTCAGGAGACAGGCGCTCAGCATACAGAGGACCTGCACCGGCACCGGTCTCTGAGTTCCCTCAGTATTTATTGATTACTGTTTTCACTATCTCAGCAAGAGGAATGCGGTAGGAGAGCAGGGTAATAGTGGGGAGAAGATCAGCAAGAAAACATGTGAGCAAAGGAATCTGTGTCACAAATAAGTTCAAGGGAAGGCACTATGCCTGGATGTGCACGTAGGCCAGATTTATGCTTCTCTCTACCCAAACATCTCAGTGGAGTAAAGAATAACAAAGCAGCATTGCTGCCAACATGTCTCGCCTCCTGCCACAGGGCGGTTTTTCTCCTGTCTCAGAATTGAACAAACGTACAATCGGGTTTTATACCTACCCATTCCCGGGGGTAGGCAGGAGACAGAAGCCTTCCTCTTGTCTCAATTGCAAGAGGCCTTCCTCTTTTACTAATCCTCCTCAGCACAGACTATTCACGGTTGTCGGGCTTGGGGACGGTCAAGTCTTTCCCATCCTGTGAGGCCGTATTTCAGACTGTCATATGGGGAGAAACTTTGGACAACACCCGGCTTTCCAGGCAGAGGTCCCTATGGCTTTCCGCAGTGCATTGTGCATTTATCGAGAACGGAGAACGGTGATGACTTTTACCAAGCATACTGCCTGTAAACATTTTGTTAACAAGGCACATCCTGCACAGCCCTAGATCCCTTAAACTTTGATTCCATATTTGTGAGCTCAAGGTTGGGGCAAAGTTACAGATTAACAGCATCTCAGGGCAAAGCAATTGTTCAGGGTACAGGTCAAAATGGAGTTCCTTATGTCTTCCTTTTCTACATAGACACAATATCTGATTGTGTCTATGTAGTCTGATCTTTCTTTTCCCTACAAGGAGACAAATAAAACCTTAAAAAATGAAGGCATTGAAAATAAAACTCAATACAAGTGAGTTTAATACCAAAGTAGACACTGCTTACTTCTTGAACTGTATGCAGGTAATGGCTTAAACAAATAGATTTTTATTTTTCCCAATTTATAGGCAGTTCAGAACTGGTATACCAGTTCAATAAAGCCTGAGGGACCCAAGTTTTTTTTTTTATTTTTCTACTCGACCCCATGGTAGAATATATTATTGTTCGCAGAAACTTGCTGCCTTCCTCATACTTCTTGGCTGCATTAATGTCCATCTAGATCATGTGACTTACTTTGATCAATTCAATTTAATTACAAATAACATGTTTCCAGCCATAAGTTTTTACACATATTCTCTCTTTTCTGTGCCATGAGACTGGCTGCAATGTTTCAAATGGAAGCTGTCCATAAGCCTGGTCTCAACAGGAAGATGATGTGGATCACAGCTGCTGCTGGTCTGTGCTAGACATGTATCTTGAAGCAGGAAATAAAATTACATTGTATGCCACTAATTAAGGCTTCATATCTTACCACAGCATATCTCTCCTTTTCTAACCAATACAGAAATTAGTACAAGGTATAGCATAGGGTGTTGCCATAAATTAAAAACAAAATAAGACAAAGCACCACCTTTTTTGAGGCATTAGCTTTAGGGATGGGATAGAAGCAGAAAAGAAGCTGTTATTAGAGTTTAGAAGGGCAGTAGTACTTAATTTGCACAGGTGAAACATTTAGAAAACTTTAGAAACTAATTTATAGGTAATTTCCCTATTGAGCTTACTATTTTTGGTGAAATTCTTGGCATAATTAATATAAATTGTGTGATTTACTATTGACTATATTTAACAAAGTATAATAAGACAAGACATAATCTCACAAAGTAATTAGCTGGTTTGAAAATCAGAATGAAGGAAATTGAGAGAAACTAAAAACTCTAGACTTACTGAGTTGAAAGACACTATTTCTCAACTCCCAACAGTTAAAGATAAAACTGACAAAATTTAAGTAAGAAAGTCCTTTTAAAGCTTGGCCTTGTGCAAGCATCAAACCAAGGTGGTAACCATTCATAAAAATAATGAAGCAAAGGTGATGGCTTTTCTATTGAAGTCTGGTAGGCTCAAAGTAACCCATGTCAAAGAGAGAGAGAGAGAGAGTGTGAGAGAGAGAGAGAGAGAGAGAGAGAAAGGAGGGAGAGAGAAGCACTTATATAGGAAACTGGTTATGATTTTGAGTGACATAATACCACAGAACTACCAGCCTGGATAAAGGAGGCTGTGACTCATCAAGGGTTACATAACTTGTGTGTGGGGGGTGTCCTCTTTAAAAATATTTTTTTTTTGTCAGCAATGGGCTAAGCATTCTGCCCAGTCTGCAAGGACTATTCAAATATGGTCAAAGGAGATACTGGAAAAGGAAGGACTGACCAGAGCGTGAAGCCAAGACCTCTGAAAAATAATATCCTGGGGGAATTACTCATGGTGTGCGCAGCCACAGATTTATTAGCGACTATCTCATGTGGGGAGATAGGACGAAGACTGAAATAGCTACCCACATGATCTCAGATTTCTTTGAACTACAAACTACTGTGCAATTCTGTCTGCAATTATCTTTTCTGTGTCCTAGCATGACACATTGGGTGTGCATGGGTGTGTAGGCACATACCTTGTCTCATTAGTTCATGAGTTTCTGGAGCAAGACAAGTCATATTCAACCTGATGAGAGAATATCATAAAATTGTCAACATCAGCCCTGAAGCTATAATTAAATAAGACTTTGAATCAACTTTTCATAGGAAGGGAGTAAGTATGTTTTGTGTGCAGAAGGGATAGTTAACTAACTAAATAATTTTGAATTGAAGCTTGGACAGTGATAGCTTATATTATTATTCAAAAATTTTCCCTGGTCCTCCCCTGGAAAGAATTATATTTCTCTATCTTGGTTGTATTGGGCTTGGCCATCTGACTTGCTTTGCCCCATTAAATTTGAGTGGAAGTGACACCTAGGCAAAACCTGTAAGAGCGAACACTTGGCTCGCCATAATTTCTCTTTTACTTCTGCCATGAGACCATCCGTGTTCCAAATAAAGCCTGATTTGTCAAACTGGGCCCTGAAGTGAGGAAAACATGGTGAGAAGCCGTAGCCAAGACACAATGGTCATGAATTGTGAACAGCACATAAAACTTTGTTATTATAAGCAATTGAGATTTTTGGGTCATTTGTTATCCCAGTGTAACTTAGCTTATCCTGACTGATACAGCCACCATCAGTTTATTGGCTTTCATCTTGCTCTTGACTCATGAGCCATCAGGTACTTGCCACACCTCGAGACCTGACATCCACTGTTAAGGCAGAAGGAAAAAGAAAAAAAAAAAAAGATGAGACACAGGCCTACTTCTTTTTATGCATCAATGGCCAGAAATGTGTAGGTCCCATTTGTTTCAAGGAAGCCACAGAAATGAAGTTTTTGTTTCTGTATTTCTTATAGTAGATACAAGCTAGGGCACAGAAACTTGGAAATGTAGTTTGGCTTAACCAATTAATAGTGCCAGCCACAGAAACTCATCTACTGCTTCTTCTCCCCACAGAGTATGTGCTGTATATTTGCTATAATACAATCGTGCGATGCTTAACCATGGGTATACATTCTGAGAAATGTGCTGTGTGGCAGTTTTGTTGTGTGGATACCATAGAGCGCACTTACACAAACCTAGATGGTAGAGCTTGCTATACACCTAGCTTACATGGTCTAGCCTATTGCTCCTGGGCTACAAGCCTGTACCACATGTTACTGTACTGAATATTGTAGACAATTGAAACAGTGATATTTGAGAATCTGAACATATCTAAACATAGAAAAGATATAGTAAAAGGATAAAAAATGGTACATCTAGGACACTTTTCATAAAAGGGGCTTGTGGGACTGGAAGTTACTCCGGCTGAGGCAGTGAGTGAATGTGAAGGCCCAGGACATGCCTGTACACTGCTGTAGACTTTGTAAACACTGTGCACTTAAGCTACACTAAGTTTATAAAAAAATTTATTTCTTCAATAATAAATTCTAGCTTACTATTTCATTTTGACTTTATAAACTTTTAAATGTTTTTGAACTTTTTGACTCTTGTAATAACAGCTTAAAACACAAACATATTGTACTGCTGTACAAAAATATTTTCTTTATACCCTTATTCTATAATCTTTGATCTATTTTTAATTTTTTAAAATTAAAAAATATTTATTAAAACTAAGACATAAATACGCAAGTTAGCCTAGACTGACACAAAATCAAGATCATATTAGAGGCTTCTTGGAAAATCTATTTTCATGTGTTTTATTTTTCTAACAACATTGGTAAAACATTTGCAATCATCTTGGGGAGCTGGGCATCACTGACAGAAGGAACTGCAAGTGCAGAGGCCTTGAACTTCATGGAGAAGGCAGAACTGGATGGAATTTAGTGAGGGAAGAACAACAGGGCAGAGGTCAGTAAGGTTGGTGTGTCCGAGGTGATGTAAGGCATTGGAGCACCTTCAGGAAGGTCAATTTGCTCTCTTTTGTCCTAGGTTCTCTGGGAAGGCTTTGGAAGACTTTTATACCAGTAAGTAACATGAGCATATGTATATTTCCAATATTCTGCCTGCTATGAGGGATGGATTAAAAAAGAGAGAATTGAAACAGTGGGGCCAGGTAAGTAATCATTTTATTTACCCTGGTGATAGATGATTGTGATAGGAATGGAGGAAATAAAAAATAATGGAAAGAGATAAAGGTGGAACTGATAGAACATACTGTTGGAATGAATGTTAATGGAAAGTATAGAATGAAGGCTGATTTTTTTTGGCAAGATTAACAGGGAAATGGTGATGCCATTAACCAAGATGAGGAATCCTGGGCCAAGAGTAGGGTTGGAGGGGGATTCAGTTCTGCTTGCCATCATAAGACTGTGATACCTAATGGGTACTCAATGAGAGACGGATGAAGTTGAAGTCGAAGCCCAGAGAAGAGGTCAGAATCAGGTGTGAAAGGAAAGGGGACTGGCTGGGATCTCCTTGGGAGTGAGTTTAGATAGGGAGGAAATTCAAGGACAGAGTCTTGGGCACATCAACAGTAGAAACCAGAGAAAAGGTAAGGATTCAGCAAAACTTATTGAGAAGGAACAACCAATGAGACACGAGGAAAATCAGATCCGATGGAATCAAATGAAACAAGGCATCAAGAAGGAACAAGTGATGGAATCTGTCAAGCACTGACAGATGAGGCCTGGGATGTGACTGCTGGATTTGCTGGCAGAGAGGCTGGTGATGGCTTTGCTAAGGGCTGTCTTGTTGCTGATGGATTCATGAGAAAACTAGAGGTGGGGAAACAGAATGCAAATATGTATGAGTCTTCTGAAATGTTTTGCCATAAAAGGGAGGAGAATCACAGAGTTAATTTTCACAGAAAACTCATTGGCCTTTGTGCAAAAAGTTACAATCAGAAAACCACGAAAATCACTCATGTCGACCAAAATGTATTAAGTCTCTCCTCTTTGGAAAACTCAGTTCTATTAAATAGGAGGATGGTGGAAAAGGGACCCAAAGGGAACAAATATACCCCATCTCCATGAAGATTATAATAACTCTGAGAGACCCCAGAAGGGGACAGTGCTGTCAGTGAGGCATGTGGGGTGTCAGGATCCTTATAAGAAGGGACATTGATTCTGATTAAGGATGAGGGAAGACATAGGTGACCTCAGCTGGGCTTGAAGCATGAGGAAGATTTAATGAGCTTGATTTGCTTATCAATCAAACAATAAAATGTAAAGTTAAAAGTTAAACCACTGAGCCAATAAAATCCTCCAAGCTGGTAACATAAGGGCTAAAGGTTTTGGGTAATTATTTACCTCCCAGAATTAGACAATTGCAAAGAGCTTAGAGAAATTTATTTGAAAGGAATGAGGATCCTGCACTCTTCCTCCCTCAGGTTAGTTAGCTTTCAAACTTTTACACTTAATATTCTGCTTTTGAGATGATGGGAATGGGTGTTTTTCCATTAGAGAGCAGCTTAATTTGCTGTTTGGGGGCAGAGACTGTGGGAGTGGAGAAGAGAATGCCTGTGTCCTGAGATAATTCTGGTAAGTGAGAAGAGATGTTGCATTAAGTGCCATGGAACTACAGGGAATAAATTCAAGAGAATGAAATTTTCTAAAAGTATAGCTGAACAGAGACAGACAGACAGACACACACACACACAGGCACACAGAGAGACAGAGGAAGAGGAAGAGACAGAGAGAGGAAGAGAGAGAGAGAAGAAGAGAGAAAAACTAAATGATATATTTGAATTGCTTTTGTGAAATATATTAATTTTTTTAAGCATTGATCAAATCCACAGTGCAACAATAAATGCCAATACTGAATTCTCACAGAGGAAGATTTTCATCATGCCTAAAATATCAGTCAAAACCAAACTGTTCTGGTTTGGTTCCAGTGAATTTATGGGAAAGCAAAATAAATGAAATCTAACCTGGCTTTGGGAAGTGGTTAATGATGAAGAGTTTAGGGCAGAGGACTTTATTTGCAAACTGTGAGTGAGAGCCATGGGCTGTTTCTCATAGGGAGGAAAAATGTTCAGTGCTGAGACCACATAAGCTGACATTTGAGCTATTAATAGCTCTGCACAGCACCTCAAGGAAAAGTCTCATTCTACAGTGAACTGATGACTAGCAGAGGAACAGGATGCATATGAATCCAAAAAGAACGGATACAAGCAGTCTTGACAAGAAAAACTGATGAGAAATTGATACAAGAATGGCTGGCTCCATTTCTTTGCTCTTTTTTCCTCATTTACCTGGTTTCAAAATAAATAGATAAGGCTGATGACTTACAAATTTATATTTCTACCAAGGCCCTTCTGTTCTTAGCTATGGACTCACAGACACAAAACTCACCTGTCAATCTTCCCTTCTGAGTCTAACAGGAGTCTCAACCCCTATGTCCAAAATAAAGTTCTTGCTTTTCCTCTGAAACCTGCTGCCCTCCCTGTTCATTTCCCCAACTTTGAGTGCAACACTTTCACTCATTTGCTCAAGTCATAAGTCTGGAAGTCTCTGATGATTCTTCCCTTTCTCTTGTTCCCATATACCTCATTAGCAAGTCTTAGTGGCATATCTCCAAAACAGGTCCTGAATGTGGTCTTTTTCACCACAGCTAGCCTAGCCCATCCACCATCAACACTTGCACAGGTCAAGAAACAGCTTCTTGTTCAGTCTCTTGGTTTTCAATCTTGTCCTTTATAGCCCATGTGCCACACAGTGGCCATAGTAAATCCAGTCCCCTTACCCGGCGTATAAGACCCAAAATGGTCTGGTCCCTGCCCACCCCTTTGATCTCATCACCTACCATTAACCTCCTCATTCACTCTGCATCGCCACATTGGACTACCTTCTGCCTAGAAAAACGTGACAGACTTGCTGGTTCCTTTGCCTGGCATGTTCTTGCTCAGTGCTGCCTCCTTCTCAGTGTTTCCATTTCAGCTCAAATATAACCATTTCACACAACCACACTAGGTAAAGTGGTTAGACTAAGCAGAGTGCTTGCCTTCCTCTCCTGATGCTAATGACCTAGTTTCTGTCAGTGCTACTCTTGTTTTTTCATACCATGTGGCATTCTTACTTCTTTCTTTTCATATGAGCCCCTCCTGGGATGTAACTTTCTCACAGGTGTACTGTCTGTGCCTGCATCCCTTGCCCCACAACAGCACTGTCCTCCCTTCGCCCTCGGCTGTCTGTTCCCACTGCTCTCATTAACGTCAGCAAAACCATGATCGCCCATTACTGAAAAAACTGGCAATTGATTGCTGGTTATAATAAGCACAAGGAGAGGGCAATTTAATGATTACTAAGTCCTTCAGTCATGCAGGAGATGGAGCTATGAAAGCACAACATTGCATTCATTGATTCAATAAGTGTTTACTGAATCAATGAATGAACTTGTGGTCAGTGAACTCTTAGATGTTGGAACACTAGAAGAGTCTGTATGGGTATAGCCTGTGAAAAAAATGTTACCCTGAAAGCTGTGTCTTTAGTTCTTGTGACTGATACGAGTTTTTCAATTCAACTAATTGCCCTGAGGTGTGAAAATAAATCATAAGCAAATTATTTTTCCAGCAGACTATTCAGTCCCCTCATTTTACCAAGTTTCTTTTCAGAGTTACTAGAACTATTCCATTTGCCAACGAGTATTTGTTTGGATTTTAATTCAATTTTGAGTGTGTTTTTGAATTCCAGTGCAGACTAGAGGGCTCCATGGTCTAACATCTGTGGTTTTGAAGGACATCATTGAGGCAACTTCTCTGTCAGTTGCTCACTTACCAACTTTAGTGGTGACATTATGTAACATTTCCACTTATCTTTAAACACAATAGCACCAAAGGATCAGGTCTATTTTCTTTTATATTAATAAGAAGAGTCCTTCACAGAGAGCACGTGGAAAATGATTTCATTTCACCAGCACCTACTGCTTATCCCTTTACATTTTATTCCTTTATGTCTGCTTGGTATTGTAACTTCATCGTATCCTTTACATCTGCTCGGTGCTGTAACTTTATATCTGCTTGGTGCTGTAACTTCTCTGATCATTTTCAGTAGTAATGGGTTTATTGTTTATTTGTAGTCTTCAAATAATCTCATTTTGTAATTAATGGATCCAGTCCAATGAAAACCAGAAAATTCCAAACTTGATCTAAAAGTAAACCTTCATTCTCCTGCCCCACCACCCACCACTCCATCTTGGTTCTGGGGAGGGAAGGGATCATTTGGTTGGCTTCTTGTTCCCTTTCTCTGTCAGCAACTACTCTCACCCCTCTTGCTAGCTGTCGCTTCTGATCTTTCCATGGCTGGTAGGTAGGGAGTTAGAAGCAAGAAGCAGGAAGTGTCTTTCTTAGCCGGAACTCTTGTGCCTTGGCATTGGTGGTCTCTGGGTTGGATGAATGTTCAATGCTGAATCCTTTATTGTACCCCAGTGGTGGCATCCACTAGTCCTCCCATGTCAGGGGTGATATGTGTTCACTAACTCAGCAGTTAGGGTTCCTTTCTCAGGTGCTGGGCATCAGACAGTCTGTCCTCTCTTTTGGGGTCATGTGGGCTCTCCAGACAGTTCTCATTTTAAGAGATTGTAAACTGGATTTTTCCTGAGTCATCCATATCTGGTTCATAAGGGACCTGCTGGTCTCTACCTGTGCATCTTCACCCCTGCTGCTGTGGGATGTATCACAGCCTCCAGTGTGGTGTAGACCTTTGCTGTGCTCTGCAGCCTCAGACCAGGAGTCACCACCTCATGCCCTTAGATTCTGAGGCATGTGTCACTCGCCTTTACATACACACAAGCACACATACATAAGGGACATAGGTCAAGATCCCTGAATGACCCCCTTGCGGGCAGCTCCTATCATTTGACTTGAAGTGACGGGGCAGTGCCCTCCTCATTTCTTTCCTGGAGTGAAAATGAATACCTGACAGAGAATACCAGCAACTGACTCTAAAACACTCAGGCCACCTTCTTCATCTCAGCCTACCTGTGTCGCTGAAATTTATTTTTAATTACAGTAATAATTCAAATTACATTATTGTTGTCACACATGTAAACAACAAAGACAAAGTTCAACTCCTGCATGGCCATTCCTGCCCTCCCCATTCCTTTGCACAGAGAGTTTCTATTTCTTCCTGGTTTAATCTAGGAGGGTTTTATGTTTCCAGGAATTTATCCGTCTCCTCTAGGTTTTCTAGTTTACACGCGTAAAGGTATTTATAGTAGTCTTGAATGATATTTTGTATTTCTCTGGTATCAGTTGTAATATCTCCCGTTTTGTTTCAAATTGAGCTTATTTGGATCTTCTCTCTTTTTTCCTTGGTTAATGTTGCTGGTGGTCTGGCAATTTTATTTATCTTTTCAAAGAACCAGCTTTTTGTTTTATTTATTTTTTGTATTTTTTTGTTTGTTTGTTTCAATTTCCACTTAGTTTTGCTCTGATCTTGGTTATTTCTTTTCTTCTGCTGGGTTTGGGTTTCGTTTGTTCTTGTTTCTCTAGTTCCTTGAGGTGTGAACTTAGATTGTCTATTTGTGCTCTTTCAGACTTTTTGATGAAGGCATTTAATGGTGTGAACTTTCCTCTTAGCACCGCTTTTCCTGTATCCCAGAGGTTTTGATAGGTTGTGTCATGGTTGTCGTTCAGTTCAAATAATTTTTAAATTTTCATCTTGATTTCATTGTTGAGCCAATGATCATTCAGGAGCAGGTTATTTAATTTCCACGTATTTGCACAGCTTTGAGAGTTCCTTTTGGAGTTGATTTCCAATTTTATTCCACTGTGGTCTGAGGGAGTACTTGATATAATTTCGATTTCCTTAAATTTGTTGAGACTTGTTTTGTGGCCTATCATATGGTCTGTCTTGGAGAATGTTCCAGGTGCTGATGAATAGAACGTATAGTCTGCAGTTGTTGGGTAGAGTGTTCTGTAAATATCTGTTAAGTCTATTTGTTCTAGGATATAGTTTAAGTCCATTATTTCTTTGTTGACTTTCTGTCTTGATGACCTGTCTAGTGCTGTCTGTGGAGTATTGAAGTCCCCAACTATTATTGTCTTGCTGTCTATCTCATTTCTTAGATCTAGTAGTAATTGTTTTGTAAATTTAAGAGCTCCAGTGTTAGGTGCATATATATTTAGGATTGTGGTATTTTCCTGTTGGAATAGTCCTTTTGTCGTTATATAATGTCTCGCTTCATCTTTTTCAACTGCTGTTGCTTATAAGTTTGTTTTGTCTGATATAAGAATAGCTACACCTGCTTGCTTTTGGTGTCCTTTTGTGTGGAATATCTATTCCCACCTCTTTACCTTAAGTTTATGTGAATCCTTATGTTTTAGGTGAGTCTCTTGAAAACTGTAGATGCTTGATTGTTTACCTGTCTTTTAAATCTTTATATGCTTTTATATATGTATCCAATTCTTTGATAACCGTGTAGTATTCAGAAAATATCTGCATTTAATTATGCAAATATTAAATAATCATTAGTTAGCTCTTGACTCTTTGCTTTTACAAATATTGCTTTAAGGAGTGTCCTGAAACATACTATTCTGTGTGGCTGTGCCTATTAGTCTCTGGTACACACCATGAAGCAGCAATACAAGTGAGAAGATGCAGCTTGACTTCCTGAAATAATAGCTCATTTCCCCACATTTTTGACTAAGCTTGGTGGTAACAGTCTTTTAAAATGTTTATGAAAAGTAATAGGTAAGAAATAATAGGATCTTGTTCTTTTAATATCCATGTCCTTGATAGTGAAGTGATGCACATTTTCCCATGTTTGTTCTTAATCTATATTCATATTCGTTCCAATAGTTTCCTACTTTTTACCAATTTACTGTATTTTATTTTTTTATTAGCTAGAAGTTGAACAAATACTACTTCATATCTGATAGAATGCTGTAATCAATTTCTCCCCTTCTAAAAGTGATCTTTTATGGTATCTATTATTATCAAGTCATCTTTTATGGTATCTATTACTATAAATAAGTTTTGTTCTTTTCATGTCCTGCAGTATCCTTAAATATGTTTAGGTGTAGATTCTTTTCATTTCCCTAGCTTGAGACTCATTTTGATTCCTGAATCTGAGAAATCTTATGGTTTCATCTATTCTAAAAAATTCCTATCCGTTATTTCCTAAAGTATTGCCTTTTCTCAATTCTCTTTATTTTGTCCTCCTAGAAGTCCTATTCAACATACATTGGACCTTTTCACTCCATTTTCCAGTTTCTTAACTTTGCTGTCATCCCTCATCATCTCACTGAGCTTTATTCTGTATAATTTACATAGCTCACTGCCTTTGATTTTGCTAATTCTTTCATTAGCTATGTCTAGTCACTTAGTTTAAAATTTTAATGCCTAATTATTTTTGTATTTCAAGTAGTATCTTTTTTAAATCTGCCTGTTCTTTTTTATACCTTTTTATGTTTTAGGGTCCATATTTTATTTCTTCAATTATTTAAAGCATACTTATGTAATGTCTTTGTCAGTTTATTCTATTTTTGGAAGTTCTCAGTAGTTTAATTTTGCTATGCGTTGAGTCTGAAAACTTGTTTTGGATGGATAATTTCTTTGAGTGTTTATAATTTTTTATTTTGAGCTCATAACATATAGAGCTTCATGTGCAGTAATTCTGTGTGATCTGTTTTGAGCGAATCAGACTGGGCTTGATTCTTTGGTCAGTTTTTTAGCTGGGGATGAATTCTCAGACAATGAAGGAAATATGAATTTCAACCCTCAATTCTCCATAACCTAGATACGAACTTTCACAGTGTTCAGGTAAAGTACTTTATTTTCAAACCACAACTCAGGACAAAGAGGGTTGTCACTGTTATTGTTGAAAGGGGAAGAGCCTCTTTAACCAAGTTTTGAACCGCTTTGAGGCATCTAACTGTATATTAGAATCTCCCTTATAATCGCCTCCCTGGCATGGGCCTATGGCTTCATCCTTCATCCCCACAGGGGCTTAGATCTCAGGCCCCCACATCACTGAAATTGATGCTTCTGTGCCCCAATCTCATGGTCACTGAAGTTAGCGCAGACATCTAACTTGATGGATGTATCTCTTACTGTCTTTGCAGCTATGTAAAAGGGTGTTTGCTATATTTTATGTAATATGTATAGGCGGTTATAATAGTTTTTCAGGTAATTTAATCCACTCGAATCTCCTAGATGAAATTGCAAATAAGGTTGTCAACTTTTCATGTCCATTTAATACTAATATCAATTTAGAGACATGGGAACACAGAACTAGAAAGGATATTACAATTTATGAAGGCAATCCAGGCCAGATTCCTCACTTGTGAGACACAGATACTAAGACCCAGGGTAAACTGCGACCTTTCAAAGACCAACCAATTGGTTAGTGATGAAGCCAGGATGACAAATTAGTTTTCACGAACCCTAATCTAGCACTTTTCTTATAGAACAACATTTGCTCCTAGTTCTTAGAAAGAATTGGGGCGGTATCATTTAAGATTCTCTCTGTATTTGCTTTTGCATTCTTTTTATTTTAGTAAGTAAATGTCAGTCCCTGGGAAGAGAGAACCAAAATGTCTACTGGACCAGATGTCAAAGCTACAGTGGGGGACATTTCCAATGATGGCAATTTAAATATGGCTCAAGAGGAATGCTCCAGGAAAGGTAAAATCATGCACAGTAATCTGGTAGTAAATAAAACTAGGATCTATGGCACCTTGACTTGTGTTAGTAAATAAAACTAAGATCTGTGGCATCTTTTGTTGATACACATCATTTTCCTCACTACCACCAATTGCCAAGAATTCTATATGGCTATAAATAGTTATTGATAATTATTTCATTTCTCACAAGAAACTTTGAAGGTATATAAGACAGGCAGGTATCATGACATTATTTAGAGATGAAGGAAAAAAATCAGAGCAGGTTCTAAGTAGGAAATATAGAAACCAACCTTGGCTTGTCTGATTCTAAGCTCAAGACATGTCCCATTGGTTCTCTCTGCTCGTGTTAAATCCAAACCTGACCCCGATCCCAAAATAGGCTTTTTGTTTCTAGCATGTCATAGAAGTCACCTTTCTTCCTTTCTCTTATCTATATTAAAATATCATGCTTTTCATAATATGCATTAAGGGAAACGGTAGAACATCTTATTTTACCCTAAATGCTTAATGAGTTATGACTATGTTATCCATTAATTCTTTTAAGGATATAGTCATTTCATAAGATAATGCCTTTAAAAGGCAAAACACTAACCAAGATGGAATGCTTTGTAATACTCAACATTTTAGCCAGTTTGTCTGTTTTGTCTGTTAAGAATTATGCATATCTTCAAGAAAAGAGATTTCTCCTAATCTTGTCCATCACAGAAGAAATCAGGAAATTTGCATATTAGTACTCATCCTACAACTAGTCACCATTGGACCCAGAATTAATACTGTTCCAGTAGTCTTGGCTGAAGGTCTCATCTGTTTCTAAGGACTTCAGAGTCTACTAGACTATACCATTGGCCAAATTATTTTATCATTCTGTCTCTCCCTCAAAATTGGTAATGTGAAGAACTTGTGAGTAAAATTTTACCAAGGTACAGTATGGCATACTGGATAAAAGCACAGGTCAGAAATCATAATGCTTGAGTTTGCAATCCTGATTCTGCCATTTTTGAGCTCATTATTACCACTCACATAGTGTCCCTTCCTCAGCCCACCTTTTGGCAGTCATTGGGAAGTTCATCTATAATTTGTCTAAAGTGGAACCCCTATGGTCTTCCTGGTTTCTTCTATAGTCTCCTACAACATCTGGCCTACCATGCCACCCAGTCCTCTGGTGACCACTCTGGGCTATAGCTATACTGGACAAGAACTTTGTAACCAACTTTACCCCAGCTTGTTGTTTCAAACAGCATCATGCTATTAACACTCATCCTTTTTTGGCAGTCTCATCCTACCTAATAAGGCAGAACCCCAGCTACTCCTCCAAGCCTTACCAAGTTATTTTGTTGTGTATACGAGTATTTCTCACAAATGCTTAGGAATAAACCTTGCTGATTGCTTCGTCTGTTGGTGTCCAACATCAGTTTTCCTCTCATCTCCTTCTCTGGCTCATGCTTACTGGGCATGGCTGGATCTTCTGTATCAGACTCCCAGGGCACTACTGGGGCTTTCTACCAGTACTCCCATCCCCAAAAGCTACTGATGTCTTTGCTGTGCTTCTAAGACACTTAGTGAGCTGAATCCAGGTGTTCCATGGGATGTGGAGAAATGCCCCCTCCCCCATTATCTGGTCACCTGGTTACACAAAGGAACTGCTCCAATAACCTAGAAACCTTGAGTGAAAAAAGCTGGGCCTTCAGGTTCTGCCTGAAGATCAGTAGTTTTTCTCTCTCAGGCTCAGTTAGGGATTTCTGGGGCCGGGCTGGAGACAGACATCACTTTGACCTTCTGATCCCCTTTCCCCCAGAGGTCCATGAGCTTCTGTATCAGTCTGAGTTATATCACAAAATCAAAAGCAAATCTAGGTATTTCTGAGAAGAAAGATTAATATAGGGGACTGGAAGATTCCACAGATGTTGGAAGGCTAGGGAAGCAAAAGTCAGGTTGGTTACTTTCAGAAAATCTGGGACATTACACTACCAATGATCCCAGCCATGTGCATCACAAAGTGGATGTTTTTGAGACGGACCCCTAAAGTCACAGGCAGAAATCCCATGTCTAACATGACTGATTCTCACTTATCAACCTGCAGCTGCCTCCAGAGCATAGTGGTTTCTCACTGAGTTCAGCCTGACACATTGTGCCAGCATGTCCTCATTTGTGGAATCTGAATGGAATCCTGAGGATTGTAGCTTCCAGATATTTGTGCCTCTGTTACTGTGGAGACCACAGAAGGGTGGGAAAGGCACTGAGAACAATATCAGGGACAGTGTCCTTTCTCCATATCAAATGCCTGCAGGGAAGACATATTGCCCCCCTCCATGGGGAAGAATGCCATCAGAAGGCCCATTTACAATAGCACCCCCTTCTGAAAGCCGTGGAAATGAGTAAAACAAGCACGACACTTGAGAAAGTATTTCCATCTAGGTTGAAACTAAGGAATTATTCCTACCACACACTACAAACTCCAAGTCTTGCAGACAGATTTAATACACTTTGGAAGAAATAGAGAGAGGAGCCAAGAGCTGATAAAACTCCCATCTTTGAGGCATGGTGCAGTGTTACAGCAAGAACAAAGAGGATGCTGTGGAGCTTCAGCTCGTGCTGCCCAGCTTGGAGTGGCAGTGTCCAGAAGCTGGGCAGACCACAGACCCCATGAGCCCCTCAAGGGTCTACAGTGCTGGGATGTGCTGGGTGAAGCGTGCATGGGCCCACGTTCTGCAGCTTTCCCCTCACGCTTCACTGGCCTTTCTGATCTGCAATTTAGCATTAGGGGCCAGTGCTACAAAGCAGAGGAAAATATGAATGATTGCAGAAATCAACTTGGAAATTTGGAAGACGTTCTCTCAAATTATATAATGTTATTGCAGAATTAAAATGGTACAGTAGTTAGCTTCCCTTGAATTGGTGAAGGAATTTCCTACCTCCTCCTCCCCACCTGCTGCCACCAGCCCACCCACATACACCACCGCATCATAGCTGGGCCTCAAACCAGCATGGATGGCCCTGTGCAGGGGTTTCAAAATGTGAGAACAAAATCGCACACGACTGGCTTTTATAGTCCAAGGCTGTAGGGGTGGACTACAAGGAACCTACGTAAATATGTTTGCATATTTACGTAGAAAGAATAAGGTAAGGCATGTGTTAGATAGAAGAGAAATCAACAGGTACACTTATGAAAGAGCACAGTTCATTATAATAGCTGTCACATAATGAGTGCAGGCCGTATGTTAGACCCTGTTTTAAGCAGTTTGTATATATTAATTCATTGAATTCTCACAACAATCCTTCAGGGAAAGTGCTACTAGCATCATCCCCATTTTGTAGGAGCCTGCTCAGGCACAGAGGGATGAAGTAACATATCTTAATCATCCAGGCATAAAGAGGTAGCAGCTGGATTCAAATCAGCTGTTGTTAGCCTTTACATCACACTGCTGTGCTTATATTATTACGGGGAAATTGAGGAATATTTTCATTTTCAATTTCTTAAAGTTCTCAATGACAATAATAATACTAAAGCATAGAGTGTAGGAAGTAAATCAACAGAAGAATATGGAAGAAGTCCCTAATATAGAGGAGAAAGGAAACAAAGGAGGAAAAAAATGTCAGTGCGGAATTAAAATGGAATTAGCAGCAGCAAGGAGAAGACAGATTTGAAAAAGGGAAGAAAACAGAGATTGTATAATAAAAAATGAAAACTAGTTAATTAAACATCCAATTCACCGAGCCTACAACTTTAAGGAAATTACATAGAAAAATGAAATAGACAACTTAAATGTAGAAAATAGTGTGAACTCAAATCATTAAAAAATTGGATTAAAAATATATACAAGAGCTGATTCTTTGATAAAAGAAGATGCCACTCAATGCAATAAAAAAATCCACTACTCAGATTAATCAGGCAGAGATATTAAATACAAGCAGTTATGAGAAAATAGGAGACAGTAGCATCGAAAATGTATAAAAGCTAATTATAGGGAAAGTACATAAGTAAATGATTTTCTAGGAATTAAAATTTATAATTATAAAAACTTTAATTACATAATCATAATTTACTTATTAAAATTTAATATTTTAAATATAATTTAATTATAACTGTAGAAATTATGATTTCTAGGAATTATACATTTTGTGTTTCTAATTTATAAATCTGAATAAAGAAAAAAATTATACATGTCAAAAAACATCTAAGAAATGAAGAAACTTGTCAAAAAGTTATTCGTTTTAAAACACAGAAACAAACAAATATATTCTAGTAGTTTCACTAGAAAAATTATATGAGAGTTTTAAGGAGCAGAAAATGCCTATTTATCCTGTGCAGAAGAGTTCCAAATAGTTTATATATAGCACTCTATCTTCTGAAAATGGAGCTTAGCTCCTTACTCCTTAAGTGTGACTGGTGCTTGTGACTTCTTCCAGAGTACATTTGTACATATTAATTCATACAAAACATTAAAAGGAGAAAAAGAAAAAAGAGAGTAATTTTACAGTGGAGCAACCTGACAAACACTACCTCAAGCCAGGGGACCAAGATCAACTCAATAGTAAGAAGCCTTGTTGACAGTGTGTGGCCATAATATGATGTGACGAGAATGGCAGTTTACCTCCATGGCCTTCCTCTCAAAAACACATAATTCCAGTCTAATCATGAGAAAAATATCAGACAAATTTCAATTAAGGGATGCTCCACAAAACACCTGACTGGTGCGTTTCAAAACTATCAAGGTCTTTAGACATTTTCGACTACAAGGTATTTAGAATACATTTTAGAAACAAGGTAAGTCTGAGAAAGTGTCATATACAAGAAGAGTCCAAGGAGACATGACAACTAAACGTAATGCGGTTCTCTATATGGGATTCTGGAACAGAAAGGACATTAGGTAAAACTAAGATAGCTGAATAAACTGTGGACTTTAGTTGTTAATAATATATCACTGTAGGTTTATTAATTGCAACAAACCATAAGATATTAAACCATAAGATATTAATAACAGAGGAAATTTTGTGTGAGATATAGAGGAACTCAATAATTCTATAAATCTAAAACTGTTCTAAAATCAAAAATTTATTAAGAAGAAAAATGGCTATGTACCTAAAACATTTCAGGTCATAGATTGAGATGGAAGCTTATAACTTAAAAAAAAAACAAAGCTACTATAGCAAAAAATAACACACCTATATACATAAACAACATTTTAAGCTCAACTATACACACTAAATAAAATTCTAGCTAAAACACTAGCCAAATACATCATGTTTTTAAATTTTGTAATAGCCTATTAAGAATAAGAAGAGCCGAGGCGGGCGGATCACAAGGTCAGGAGATCGAGACCACGGTGAAACCCTGTCTCTACTAAAAAATACAAAAAATTAGCCAGGCGCCGTGGCGGGTGCCTGTAGTCCCAGCTACTCGGGAGGCTGAGGCAGGAGAATGGCGGGAACCTGGGAGGCGGAGCTTGCAGTGAGCCGAGATCGCGCCACTGCACTCCAGCCAGGGGGACAGAGCGAGACTCCACCTCAAAAAAAAAAAAAAAAAAAAGAATAAGAGATCATCCCAATAATACAAAGGTGGTAGGCTATTATAATTATAATGAACTTACATAAACTTATTCAGTTGTTATCACAGTGCCTTGATGTAGACTCTATTATTAATTCCATTTTTCAGGCAAAATTTGGGGGCCACAGAGAGCTCAGTACCTTGTCCCAGAACACACAAGCTGGAATTGGAATGCAGGTGTCTGATTCCAGGATTAAAATACATTTTATAAAACTTATGTATTCCCATAAAAATATTTAAAGGTAGTAACAGAGTAGTTTAATATAATTAAAGGACATGTCATACCAATAACCAGCAGCATACCTAATGGTGTAATGTGAGAAGCAGTCTCAGTAAATGCAAATATAGCTGAGGTGTCCATTCTTACCATTCCTGTTTTGTCCATTTTTTTGAAAATACCAGTGAATTAAATTACCCAGGAGAATGAAATAAGTGTTGCAAATAGTAAACATAATCAACTACATTTTTCATTATTTGTACATAATTTGTCTTTCTTTATTGAATCAAAACCCAATGGGGAAAAACCTGATGAAAATGATAGGAAAAAGAGCTCAGTTACACAACAATTAAAAAGTACTTTACAAAATTTGTGAAGGCCTTAACTGAAAATAACTATTAATTGCAACAAACCATAAGATATTAAACCATAAGATATTAATAACAGAGGAAATTTTGTGTGAGATATAGAGGAAATTTTGTGTGAGATATATATAAAATTCCACCTTGGACTGAGTAAAAGACCAATACTAGTACATGGGTAGGTATCCCTTCTTGACTAGAAGACAATACTATAAATGTGGCAATCCTTCTGAATTTAATCTGTCATATCAATATGACTGATCAAAATTCCAATGTAGATTTTCATGGATGGTGCATTGGCTGGGTTGGGAATGGGGAACTAAATGCTCTCAGAGTTGAACCAAAGGTAAGAGCTGTAACTTAGCAAGAGCATTACTACACAAAACGAAACCATGCTGTTCATTCCAAGAGCATTTGCTCCCTTTCAGAGCCAAGAAAATGGCATCTTCATACCTTGTGATCATACATTACCTTTGGGATTTCTCTACAGGGATAGTGGATGAACTCTTCCCGCTGTTGTCAAACTAATGTGTTTGGACTCAACCACAGGGATATCCCCAGAGTTCCTATGGAACACTAGCAAATTTTGTGTAAGCATAGATTATAGTATTAAGATGAAGTTTAAATACTTCTATGATCTAACCATCGCCTATTTTTCAAGTTTCATCTCTCCCCAGCCCCAGACAAGCTAATCTTCCATGTTTCCTGGTTATAAATGGCACATCCAGCTATCCCAGCTGCCCAAGCAGGGAACTTGGGAGTCATTTCCAGCAATTTCCTTTCTGTCACTGTCCATATCCAATCGGTCACTGCTCCCAGCCAATTCTTTCTCTAAATCAGTTTCTTCCCATTCCCATTCTAATCTTCTCATCCCAGAGCCCTGCCTGAAAAGCTCTCCCCTAATGTTTGTTCTGACCAACTCCACACATTCTTCAAGTCTCTGTTTGAGAAATGCTTCTGAGGGAGCCACCTCCCCCATTACCTCCTAGGGGACAGAAGTCCACTACACAACTACAGAGGAATGTCTCTCTCTCTCTCTGTATTTCTGCATCTCAGACAGATACCAATCCTCTCCTTCTTCCAGACTTAGGGAGAGTGGGAGAAAAGCATTCTGATTGTGACTTTGCATGCTCTTCTCCTCTCAGGCTTTTGTTCAGTCCGACATGGGCTGGCCCTCATCTTGCAGCTCTGTAATTTTTCAATTTACACCCAACAAATGAACTTGAGCATTGCCATTCCGGCTATGGTGAACAACACAGCTCCACCTAGCCAGCCCAATGCCTCCACAGAATGGCCCTCCACTGACTCCCAGGACTACTGGAATGAAACTCTAAAAGAATTTAAAGCAATGGTAAGTTTAATGAGACTCTGGACTCTTTCTTTGACTCAAATAATTTGACTTAAAGACTTACAGTGAGATTCATTTAACCACTAAGTATTTACTGAACATGTACTATGTGCCAGGAATGGCACAAGTACCTAAGTATCAGGCCAAGCATGGTGGCTCACACCTGTAATCCCAGCACTTTGGGAGGCCGAGGCGTCCTTACTAAAAATATGAAAGTCAGCTAGGCATGGTCGTAGGCACCTGTAATCCCAGCTACTCTGGAGGCTGAGACAGAAGAATTGATTGAACTGGGGAGGCGGAAGTTGCAGTGAGCAGAGATCGTGCCACTGCACTCCAGTCTGGGTGACAAAGAGATTCTGTCTTAAAAAAAGAAAAAAGAAAAGAAAAGAAAAGAAAGGAATAAAGAACATAATAAGTATCTAAGGGGATTGCGTCACTACTTAGTGTCTATGAGTGTAACCAGGGGCTAAGTTAGAATAAATGAAAAATTTTACCATTTAGGGGACATAAATTCTTCCCCTACAATGATGAAAATCTGTACAAAATATATTTCACAGATTTGTCCGCTTTCTCTTTCTTCCACATATTTTTTTAATTACCTTGCTTACGATGCTTTCTTCTTTATAGACTTTGTTTCTTTACGAGCTCTCTTATATTTTAATTTTTGGTTAATTGTGTCAGGGTGAGTGGAAAGAGTATGTTGGGCATATATTTTAAATACATGATACTGGTATATTGGGGCAACAGAAGAGATGTAAAAAGAAAGATAACTGCCAATTATTTTTTTGCCTCTCAAGGCCTCACAATGAAAACTGTCAATTCTTCAACTAAAGACAAACAGTAACTCTCTTTGTCATCTAGGCCCCTGCATATGACTGGAGTCCTGAAATCCAGGGAATCATCCTCAGCTCCCTCAACTATGGCTCATTCTTGGCTCCAATCCCTAGTGGCTATGTGGCTGGAATATTTGGAGCCAAGTATGTGGTTGGTGCTGGCTTGTTTATTTCCTCATTCCTGACCCTCTTCATTCCACTGGCAGCTAATGCAGGAGTGGCCTTGCTCATTGTCCTCCGGATTGTACAAGGCATAGCCCAGGTACCAAGATGTTTTCCAGGTATAAGTAGAATATAGGTTCCAGAATGACCTCAGATCTCCAAGAATGGAATTTTTCCCCCCAGGTTATGGTATTAACTGGTCAATATTCAATTTGGGTCAAATGGGCTCCCCCACTGGAAAGGAGTCAACTCACCACCATTGCTGGATCAGGTAATTGATACCCTAAACCCCACTTTTAATGCACTGTCCAAGAGAACTCAGCAAAGTCCTGTCAATAGAACCAAGATCTTATATATCAATCACTCTGTCTTCATAGTCCTTGCTTTAAAGCACTACCCCATACTGCCTTTCTTGATTGTAACTGAATGACCTGAATGCTTACTATGTGCCAAACATTCTTGTGTTTTGCACATATTTTCATCTTATCCTCAAAGCAATTTTATAAGTCAGCTGTATATAATTACTTCCATTTCACATATATGGAATTTCAGACACAAATAGAGTAATAACTTGTCCAAGATCACATAGTTACCAAGTGAAGGAGCAGGATTTGAACCTAGATAGTTTGACTTGAAACTCATACCTTCCCTCACTGTGCAACTCAGCATTGTAGAAAGCACATAGAGCCCCAAGATGGGTCCTCTCACCCAGAACATCCTCGCTTTTTCTGTTCAGGGTCAATGCTGGGGTCCTTCATCGTTCTACTCGTTGGTGGTCTTCTTTGCCAGACCATAGGATGGCCTTATGTCTTCTATATCTTTGGTGAGTTTGCTTTTCAAATCTCAAATTTTTATGACAGAGAATTCTGTGATTCAATTTGTCTATGGTTAACCAAATCCTAATAGATATGCATATTTACATAGCTAAAGCTGGTAGTGTTCAGAGTCAACTGTGTTTAACATTTAAGTTTCAGCAGCCTTGAGTGTGTAGGTAGAACAATCTTATGACGTAAGAGGCATCATAACATTCCTTACTGCTTCTAAATTTAACCTAAAGGAATTCAGAGCAAATTATTTCATAAGATGTTGAAATCTGGTCGGGCGCGGTGGCTCAAGCCTGTAATCCCAGCACTTTGGGAGGCCGAGACGGGCGGATCACGAGGTCAGGAGATCGAGACCATCCTGGCTAACCCGGTGAAACTCCGTCTCTACTAAAAAAAAAAATACAAAAAACTAGCCGGGCGAGGTGGCGGTCGCCTGTAGTCCCAACTACTCAGGAGGCTGAGGCAGGAGAATGGCATGAACCCAGGAGGCGGAGCTTGCAGTGAGCCCAGATCTCGCCACTGCACTCCAGCCTGGGCGACAGAGCGAGACTCTGTCTCAATAAAAAACAACAAAAAAAAGATGTTGAAAATGTTATCTTAGGCTAGGCGTGGTGGCTCATGCCTGTAATCCTAGCACTGTGGGAGGCTGAGGCAGGTGGATCACATGAGGCCAGGAGTTTGAGACCAGCCTGGCCAACATGGTTAAACCCCATCTCTACTAAAAATACCAAAATTAGCCGAGCATGATGCTGCTTGCCTGTAATCCCAGCTACTCAGGAGGCTGAGGTGGGAGAATCGCTTGAACCCAGGAGGTGGAGGTTGCAGTGAGTCGAGATCATGCTACTACACTCCAACCTGTGTGACAGAGTGAGACCCTGTCTCAAGAGACAAAAAAAGAAAAAAAAGAAACAACAAAAAAGAAAATGTTATTTTAGTCAGACTACATTTTAGTCATGCTTTTTAATTTAATATATTCTTTAAAATTTCTCCAGCTATTATTATGGCAAAAACCACAATTACTTGGGTGCACCAACCTAGTATCATAGCCAGAAAGTTGTGTGACTGTGACCTAATCATAGGTAAAATGCTAATTAGAGTAAGAATCAACCAGTGGAGCCTGTAGGACAGAGCAGATTATGTAAGGTTCAGAAGCAGACATAATATACAGAGAGATGCTACAGAAAGGTTCCAAAGACACATGGAAAGTTCCAGAGGCAGTATTTTACTACGTTACAGTTTTACCTTCGTGGAACTGTGGTTGGAATCCGCTTAGCTGCTGTCAGCTAAAGTTTGTTCAATATTTGAAACATTCTCCAAAATCCCACCCCTAAATTGTTTATGGTAATTCCTTATAGTCCCACTAGTGTGTTCATTAGCGGGCGGGCCTCTTAGATCAAGGGTTTCTGTAAAATCAGGTCAATATATTCACCAAAAAAAATATGTAATGATTCCACAGCACACCAACCTTCAAAGTTTTTATCATGAAAACATTCAAAGGGCAGATTACAAAAATTATTCAAACAACGAGAAAATCTTACTGTGCTTGTGGTTTCGAGAAACAGTAAGGAGCATATACATAATAGAAACTCACTCAATATTTGTTGAATAAATATTAACATCCTCCAACCCCGATGTGCAACATTGCTAATTTTCATATCTATCCCTCCCCACTTGATTAAGTTCCCTGATGGCAAAATTGTGTCTTTGTCATTTTATATTCTTAAAATGTAGCAGAATGCCTGGTGTATAGTGGCTGCTGTATGATATTTGTGAAGGAATTTGTAAATGACATGCTAGCCAAACAAAGAGAGCTTATAAGATTTCTTAAGATTCTAAAAAGGGAATTTGAAGATGGGCCATATTTCCACTCAATACTGATAATGTTAAATCTCCCACTCTGTAATAATGTATATATCAGAAAAATGTCTTTGCTGAGGATTAATTTCATTTCATGTCTAGAAACTGGGTAATTAATTCCACATAATAGTGTACTGCTTCTCACTCATATGTGCTTTGAGGAAGATAAGAGATAGATACGGAAAGGTTTAATGATGAAAGGAACTCTGCAAAGCATGACTAGCAGGAGGGATGCCGACTGGTATGTGAATGGTGAGGGCATTTTCAAGCACGTGGGGCAAACACGCTACTAACTTGTAAGTGTGCTATAGCTTTAATAATAGTGTGTTTCAAAACCTCCCAAAACTCAGTGGTTTAAAACAATAATCATTTATTCCTGTGGTTCTTTGTGGGACAGCTGGGTGGCTCCACTGTCTGTGTCTGTCATCTGCCTTGGTCAAAGGATGAGCTGGAGCATAGTCTTCCAATAGCAGTGCACAAGACCCAAGAGGATAAGTTTAAAAAGAAATGTTTTTTAATGCCTAGACTTGAAACTCCTCCATGCCATTGGCAAAAGCAAGTTGTATGGCCAAGGCCAAAGTCAAGTGGTGAGGAAGTACCCTCCCCCTGTGATAGGGCCATGCAAGGGATAGATGTCAGGAAGAGTGGAGTACTGAGGCTAGTCACTCTGCCAACCACAGGAATCATCTTAGAGTCAAACTGAAAGAAGTACTTCCATCCATCCAGTGCTAACTGGATCCTCTTTTCCTAGGAGGAATTGGCTGTGCCTGTTGTCTTCTCTGGTTTCCTCTCATTTATGATGATCCTGTGAATCATCCCTTTATCAGTGCTGCTGAGAAGAGATACATTGTGTGTTCATTGGCTCAGCAGGTACATTGAGAAATTCCTCTGACATTTCTGTATGTCCCTCTAGATGTCTCAGAGATGCAGAGTGCGATAGAGAGAGCTGCCTTCTGATGGAGGGGACATTGCTGTGTGCTTTCTTCTAGGACTGTTCACCAGGCTGGTCTCTTCCCATTAGGGCTATGATCAAATCCTTACCACTCTGGGCCATTTTAATCTCTTATTTCTGTGAATACTGGCTTTTTTATACAATTATGGCATACACACCAACGTACATCAGCTCGGTACTTCAAGCCAACCTCAGAGATGTAAGTATAGAGAAAGCTCATTCTGATCTTCTGTTTAAATGCTTAAATATAGGGAGCTCATATATAATCCTGTGTCTCTCCTATGGTCACAAAATCGGGGGATTAGGACCAGGACCTCCATGTAGGAAATGGAGTCTAGTTAATTTGGATTCTGATTGATCTCAATGTGGTTCACTACTTACTGCAGCAGGATGATACATATGGTTCTAGGTCAGTTTGATTTTCATATACTATCATATTTTAAGGGCCCTGTGCAAAATTTTTATACTCAATCCAATCAAAATTTGCAAACAAGATGCTCTGCTGGTAGCATAAATAATAAAAATTAGCAAAACAAATTCTGCCTCTGAGAAAATTGTGACAGAGAAACATAAACAACATATGCTGAAAATAAGATATTAATAGGACATAAAGTCCCAAAAAAGACTTACCATAGACATTTGTGGAGTAATGTTTGTTTTAAAAAATCATTTTCATTGTTCAGTTCCCACCTATGAGTGAGAACATGCGGTGTTTGGTTTTCTGTCCTCGGGAAGGGGAACATCACACACCGGGGCCTATCATGAGGAGGGGGGTGGGGGGAGGGGGGAGGGATTGCATTGGGAGTTATACCTGATGTAAATGACGAGTTGATGGGTGCTGACAAGTTGATGGGTGCAGCACAGCAACATGGCACAAGTATACATATGTAACAAACCTGCACGTTATGCACATGTACCCTAGAACTTAAAGTATAATAATAATAAAAAAATCATTTTCATTCAAGTATAACACATAGAAAGAAAAGTGCATATATGTGTACAGCTCTCTGAATTTTCACAGAAGAAACAGATGCTCTGAATGGCTGACAGGAGCCTTTCAATTCCTGCTAGATGGATGTCTTAAAAGTGGCTAAGAGTGTATCAGATTTCATAACCTGTTAGTGACAGTTCACAAAGCCAGCGTTACTCTTGTACTCTCTGTACTCAGGAAGAAGCTTTCTCATATTGATTGGGTTCCTCTGGTGAAAATGTGCTAAGTAGCCAAAAGAGAGCTGATCTTCTTAGTAGTAGTCAGCATCTGCATGCAAGCAGGCTGCAGGCACTGAGATTAGAAAGCCCCAGGAGGGAGTGGCTCTGGGTCTTTTCAAAGAGGAGGAGGGCCAGAAATTAAACCAGAACCTTAATCCAGGGGATCAGGGGACCAGATAAGCAAGAGGCCAGTGCTAAGCAATAGACTTCCTGAGGCTGGCTGTTGGGAATGGCTGTTGGGAATGATTTGTCTCTGGTGTGAGGCTGGGTGGGCTTGACCCTCAGAGGCCAAGGCTGAGGAAGAGGAAGATGGGAGAATGAATGGAAAGACAAGTTGTGACCAGAAAGCAGAGCTTTCCAGGCTAAAAAGTTAAGAGACCTGGATTCTCATCGCCCTCAGGGTATTTTCTCACTAAGTAACGTAACCTTGACAGCCTTGGCCTACTCATCTGTAAAATGAACTACTTGAACCAGGTGAGAGCTGAATCCTTTCCATTGTTTGGATTATATACAACAGAGGAGTCTCCTTTTCATTGCATTTTATTCAATAGAATTTTAATTTACAAGTTTAATTGATAACAAGAAGGTTCAACATTTTAAAAACTATATTGAAACATAGAGTGGGTCACGCGTGGTGGCTCATGTCTGTAATCCCAGCACTTTGGGAGGCCGAGGCAGGTGGATCATCTGAGGTCAGGTGTTCGAGACCAGGCTGGCCAACATGGTGAACCCCCTGTCTCTACTGAAAATACAATAATTAGACAGCCGTGGTGGCGGGTGCCTGTAGTCCCAGCCACTTAGGAGGCTGAGGCATGAGAATCGCTTGAGCTGGGAGGCGGAGGTTGCAGTGAGCCGAGATTGTGACATTGCCCTCCAGTCTGGGCAACAAGAGCAAAACTCCATCTAAAAAAAAAAAGAGTGAAAAATCTTTCTTTCATTACTCATTGCTTTTCCTAATCTGCCCTGTCCTCCCAGACCATTCCAATGATCATTCTTTAAATTTCTTTTTTCGTTTTCTTTCTTTTTTCTTTTGACACAATGTCTCACTGTGTTGCCCAGGCTGGAGTGCAGTGGTTCAATCATGGCTCACTAAAGCTTTGACCTCCCAGGCTCAAGCAATCCTCCTACCTCAACCTCCCGAGTAGCTGGGACCACAGACGTGTACCACCATGCCTGGCTAACTTTTTGTGGAGATGAGGTCTTGTTATATTGGCCAGGCTGGTCTTGAACTCCTGAGCTCAAGTGATCCTCCCACTACAGTCTCCCAAAGTGCCGGGATTATGGGTGTGAGCCACCATGGCTGGCCTAAATTTCCTATATATATTCTTTTCTTGTTTCTTTATGAGAATGCAAGCATACACGAATATATATTCTTATTTTCCCAACTTTTTAAATACAAAACAGTATACTCTATACTCTGTAATATGCCACTATGCTTATACACTAGGTTTTTGCCACTTAATATGTCATGGAAATCTTCATATCAGTACATGAGAACCTTGCTGAGCAGTATTTGGATTGTTTCCCATCTTTGAGCAATGTTGCAGTGAAAATCTTGTTCATTTGTTACATCTTTGTGCAACTCTCTGTGGAATAAATTTCTGCATATGAGATTATTGAGTCAAAGGGTAAATGCACTATAAACTTTTATATTTGTTGTCAAATTAACCTCAATAGAGCACCAGTAATATTTGTGAGAACCTGATTCTCCAGTGTTAGCAACAGAGCATGCAAAAAAAAAAAAAAAAAGGTGTTTTTTTGCCAATTTGATCCATGAAAAATAGTGTCTCACCATAGTTTTATTTTGTTTTCTTTCATTATGAGCAAAGTTGGATACCTTTTAACATGTTTAGGAGCCACTTATTTTTTCTTTTTTTCTGTAAATTGTCTGTTATTATCCTTTGCCTATTTTTCTACTGGATTTTGGTCTTTTAAATATTTATTTCCAGGTGATTTTTATATATAAAGAGAGCATTAGTTCTTGTTTATTTTATTTATTTATTTTTTTTGCAAGCAGAGCTATGAACATATACATACTAAAACTATATTGGCTCATTACGGTAACATGGAATTTGTATTAAAAGTGATGTGTATATAAAGAAAAGCCGCAAATGTGGACAATCTGTCCAAGGTTGTCTGTGTCATGGTGTGGGTGGTAAGGGCGCATGTACCTGACCTAGTCTCTGGTCCTCAGAGTGGGATCCTGTCTGCCTTGCCGTTTGTTGTTGGATGTATCTGCATTATCCTTGGAGGTCTATTGGCAGACTTTCTTCTCTCCAGAAAAATCCTCAGACTCATCACCATCAGGAAACTCTTCACTGCCATTGGTAAGGGCGAGGCTGGACACAGGGGTGAATGTGGGAAGCTCAGAGCAGCCTCCAGTTTATTCTGTGTTTGTCCTCCTACCCCAGGGGTTCTCTTCCCATCTGTGATCCTCGTGTCCCTGCCCTGGGTCAGATCCAGCCACAGCATGACCATGACCTTCTTGGTGCTGTCTTCTGCCATCAGCAGCTTCTGTGAATCAGGAGCCCTTGTTAACTTCTTGGATATTGCTCCTCGGTAGGGACCTCTTTTTCCTCATCCTCTCAGAAACTCAGTTCGAGTCTAGCAGCCCTAAATATACTCTGATGTGAAAGTAAAATGTGGCAGGTGCAACAGGTTGCAGGAAATGTCAGCACCGGCTCTACACCCTACATCTAAATAATTCCTAGAAGAGACTCAAAGCTGGTCAACCATTGTGAACTTAGTTTTTCTGGGCATGAACAAGAGGAGGCAGTGGCCAGGCTCAGAGTCAACTGAGGGAGACTCACACAAATCTCCCTCTGTTGAGGAATGCAGCAGTTGCCTAAGGTGGAATCACTGAAAGAATTCTTGAGATTCTATAGGGTATGCTCATGAAAATCTTTAATAAAGGCAAAGGACACAGGACTGCAGGAGAAATATCTGTCTCTGATACAGTAAATACAGAGTTGACTGCGACTTACAAACATAGCTCCCAGGGTCCTGTCCCAGTCAACAGGACATCCTTTATCTTCAGATAATGAACCACCAAGAAATGTGAGAGATGCCTTTGTCTCAGAGGAGCCAATCTCTCATCTGCTGAGGGGTCTTTTATACCCACGGAGGGTATAAAAGTTACAAGATCAGACTCAACAGCAGAAGCCAAAGCAACAACAACAAAAACCTTACAAACCAGGTGCAGACCATCAATCTGACCATCTTGCATAAACAATGTTGACAAGTTAATAGAGGTTACCCGCTTGGGAGTACCAATCCCTAGCACAGGATTATACTAATCTTTAGTCAGTACATTTCATTCAGGTTTCACCAAGACTTACACAATTCCAGCCATCCCCACAGATAAGCACAGAGTTGCAACAGACCAGCTGAGATTAACCCTTTGTTTGCACGGGAATGTTTCCCTCCTTCTCTCAGGTATTGAGACTTTCAAATGTAGGTATACTTGGGTATAATAGAGTACAATCTCTCTCTCTCAGGTACACTGGCTTTCTCAAAGGACTGTTACAAGTCTTTGCACACATAGCTGGAGCCATCTCTCCCACTGCTGCTGGATTTTTCATCAGTCAGGTGAGGTCAAATGTTCTGATGAATATTCATAAGAGAAACCTATAGAGGCATGGTGTTTTCACATTTGCCTTGTATCCTACAAGATGCATTTAAAGTAGTAAAAAATAAACTAGTTTACATGATGACTAAAGATTAAAGAAACTTAAGACTCTTAAGTTTCCTAAGAATCTTACTGGTATAAACTTTACATGAATAGAGAAGTATGTGGCATTCTTCTTTTCTGCCATATACTTCATTTACTGGTGAAAAACACTGCCATATACCATTTACTTACAGTGAAAAACCACAGGAAAGTTAAAGAATGACTTTCCTGTGGTTTTGCACCAGTAAATCAGAAAAATAAATGAAGAATAACAAAGAAAGAGTATTCTTTATGAAATCAAGGCACTTATCTTTTTTGAAGCTTCAGTTCCCTCCCAGGCACTGACTAACAAGCTGTCAGGAAATGGTTGTTTAAAATGGAAATCCTCAAACTGCTCTTGTTTCTCCTGACATTCATTGACTTATTCATTCATTCATTCATTCATTCAATAAATAAATAAGTATTAAACATTAGTATGTGCCATGTGCTATTTAAGTGAATGAAACACAATTCCTTCCCTTGTGAAACCTATATTGTAGAAAAGAAACTGAAAGAAATCTATGAAAATAAAACATATGACATATTGAAGGTAACAGGAGAATAGCAAATAGCGCACAAGGGGTGTAATTTCTATTTTAATCACAATGGTCAAGGAAGTACTCACCGTAACCACTTGCTTGAAAAGGAATATTTAAGCAAGGACTGAAAGGAAGTGGAAGTGTGAGACAAATAGATATCTGGGGGAGGAGTGTTCCAGCCAAGGAAATGCCGTGCTGTGGCCTCATGGCAGAAATGTACCTGAGTATTCCAGGACCAACTGGGAAGCCCATGGAAGCCAGAGTGGAGGTCGAGGAGGGAGCAGTAGGACACAGAGCCAAAGCCTTTCTGAACCAAGAGGGACAAGAACTGGGTGACAGTTAATAACTTGTAATTTTCTGCCTCCAGGATTCAGAGTTTGGTTGGAGAAATGTCTTCTTGCTTTCAGCTGCTGTTAACATATCGGGCCTGGTTTTCTACCTCATCTTTGGCCGAGCAGATGTACAGGACTGGGCTAAAGAGCAGACATTCACCCACCTCTGAGCAAACCGAGAGATGTGCTAGATCCTGGTGCTTAGTTGTTCATTGTTTTCCCTCAGAGACATTTCCCTTTCATGCCTGCTTGACTGGTAAGCTGTTAGCTAGACCCTGTATATAATACTAAAGATTTTACTACGCCTGGACATTTTACAGAGGAAGAAAACAGGCTAGTTATTTAACTGCAAGCTACCAAAAGCAAAGGTGTGTTGAGATTTCTGTGTTCTCCACTCTTCCACTGTTATCCTGGTAAAAGCATCAGGGGTTGGGGACAATTTCTTTCCAAAGCAAAAGAGGAAGCCAGACCTTGGGACTGAGAACTGAGAATCACAAACGAGTTGTACCCAACATGCAGAAGATGAATCTTCAGAGCTGTCATCAAAAGAAAGCCCCAAACAACAGAATGCATAGTGTTTTCCATTGTTGGTGAAAAATGTCAAGGAGGAAAGAACAATAATGATTCCATCATGACAAGAGGAATGAACATGTCTGCAACTAATTGGAGCAAGATAGCACACTTTAACTCTTTCCGACAACTTCCATTCTGTGGATGCCAGCTTTGGAATCAGAGCCGCCTCTGGAATACCTGTGCTTCCAGAATCAGCTTTTGGACAGTTACCTTCTTTCTGGCCATTTTAACCTCTGCCCCACATCTGGTTTTTGGCTCGGTGCAGATCTTTAACATGTTAGTGAATGGACATTGCCCAGTGTCTCTTCTAGACCTTCCAACAGTTCTTCATGTGTCACTGCTTTTGGACAATGACCCATGATGTCTGCCTTCGTGTGCCCTTCTGACTGTTGGAATCCCACCCACCATTCAGTAGGATTCAATTCAATGTGGAACCATTCAACATTCACCTCATTAACCTAAAATGCCTTCCAAAGATGTATGTAAGACACACACTGCCCTAACCTCACTCCAAATGTCTGGAGAAATGTGTGCAGTGCTTTTGTTAAAGCCCCTATATGGGCAGCATGGAGGATCCTAAGACAGTAAAACCATTTCAACACGAAATGAATATTAATGCACACACACCTTGTGGGGATGGCAGAAATCAAAACCATACACAGTATTAAGGAATTCAGTATCTCAGGAGGGCAGATAACTTTAATCAAAGTATCACACAAGTGAATGTGTAATAACTGTAGAAATAACAAGTGGTTACATGGGTTATGAGAGTGGATGATAAGTGCACTAATCTGAATGTAAGGAAGGGCCACCCCTGCAAAGTTGCAGCTGAGCTGGGATCTGAAGGATAATAGTTAACTGGTGTGGGAGACTGACGGGAGAACGTTTTAGGAAGAAAGAACAGCATAAGCTAAAGTTTCATGGCAGGAAGGAGCAATTAGGTATCCCAGAGGATAGAGAATAAGGGAAGTATGATTTGTGAGGAGGCTGTAGAAGAATTAAGGTCAGGAGCACACAGGATGATGTGGGCCCAGTGAATGCGTTGGTCTTTGTTTTGAAATCAGTGGGAAGTGTCCTTGTTTTCAGAGGCTACTCTGCATGAGAGATTAGGTTGGAGTAGGAGCTTACAGTGTAGTCCAGGAGAGAACAATGGTCTCTGGCATGAGGGAATAGACATGGTGAGAGGTGAATGGATTATTTGATTTAGGTGGATTATTTGATTTAGGGAATAAACCTGACAGACCCCATAATTAAGTGAGAGAGTGGAAGATGTCCAGAGTAACTCCTGAGTTTTGGCTTGCTGTTATATTAATGCGATGCCTCTCACACAGATAGCAATTATACCCAAGTAAAGACAACAAGAAGGAAAATGGACACATGACTCTGGATTTCTCTTGTGAGATCTAGGCTACATTTACAAACGTATAAATCATCTTGATACAGGCAGTGATTACAATTTTTAGCATGGATGAGACATCCCATGGGTGAAAATGGCATAAGAAAAGGAAGCTTGGGAATAAGCCTTGAAGAATTCCAGTATTTAATGGTCAGCTGGAGGATGATTAGCAGAAAGAAAGAAAGAAAGAAAGAAAAAAGAAAGAAAGAAAGAAAAAAGAGGAAAGAAAAAAGAAAGAAAGAAAGAAAAAGAAAGGGCCTGAAAGATAAAAGGAAAACCAAGAGAATATGGTGCTAAGAAAGGGAAGGGAAGAGAGAATGTTTCCAAAAAAAGTGAATAGTTACCAATGCCAAATTTGCAGTGATCAATCCAGATGAGAAGTGAGCAGAAGGTACAGAAAGGAGACCACTGCTGAGAAGTTTGGGTATGAAAGGGAGGTGTCTTTTGATTTTGTGTTGCTATAAAGGAATGCCTGAGGCTGGGTAACTTATGAAGAAAAACAGGTTTATTTGGATTGTGATTCTGATGGCTGGAAAGTTCAAGATTGGGCATCTGCATCTGGTGAGGGCCTCAGGCAACTTCTGCTCATAGTGGAAGGTGAAGGAGTGCAGGCCTGTACAGAAAGCACATGGTGAGACAGGAAGCTGGGAGGGGGAGAGGAGGTGCCAGGTTTTTTAAAACAAGTAGTTCTTGTAGGAATGAACTCACTCACTCCTGAGGAAGAGCTTTAATTTCACTAGGGATTCACCCTTACGACACAAGCACCTCCTGCAAGTGGACCCAACATTGGGATTAAATTTCAATATTAGATTTGGAGGGAACAGACATCTAAACCATAGCAGAAGGAAAGAGGCAAGAAAGTAGCTGCAAAAGCATATGGGCTCAAATAAGGAGTTAAAAATAAACATGTTTAAGATTGTGAGAAGCTGCTAGCTGACAGAAAAGTTGCATATGCAAAAAACACAACAGACTACTGGAAAGTTCCTGAGAAGGTTGTGACAAGGGAGGAATTTTGTGACCTGAAGCCCGTTAGGAGAATGATGATAAATGGTGTGAGGACAGCTCCTGCCTTTTCACCCGATGGCCCAAGATGGTGTCTTTATCTGCTAGTGCAAGATCCAGGGAGGGTCTTATTTTTATATCTTTCTTCTTAGTTGGAAGAGAGGCAGTAAGTGGAGAAAGAAAAATGTCTGAAGTGCTCTTGTCAGACCAGAGGAGAGAGGCCCTGCAGGTTTCCTGGCAGGGCTGTAGCCACGCTGTTCCTCAGCTGCTTCATTTATGACAGTTTCCTCTACATAGTCTGAATACAAACTCCTAAAGTTCAGGAACCATGACATTCATTATTTTGTAACATCGTTAACACAAAGAACAACAGTATCATATACAGTAAGTGCCAGTAAATGCTATTGAATCACAGTATGAATCAACCAATGAACAGTTCTAGAGTGGTGGGAGAACAGTTAGGGGAGAAATGGATAGGAAGAAAAAGTACCAGATTTTTCTTTAATTCTATTTGTTTTCTGAGCATCGAGTCATCTAAACCTATGGATTATCTTTCTTCATTTGGAATTAAGATGTTAGAGTCTGGGTCTGCTCCATATCATTTCTCCAGCAGTCACCAAGCCAACCCCAGGCTCTCATCAGTGACAATTAAAATACTGCCCACCAGGGCACAACAAGATCACTTGCTTGTTTCTGAGCCACCCAATGTCTGCATTGTTCATCTCTTTTCCTTCCCCAGATCCTATTCTTTCTTTCTTATCTGTCACTTTCAGTTATTTCTGAAAATGAGTTACATTTCTCCCTGGGCCCACCAACGAGGGAGGTGACTTGTGCTGTTTCCTCTAAAATGGGCCATCCTTAAATTATGGAAATCTCCTAAAATTTTGCACTAGCTCACACATCTACAATGAGAAAGAATAAAAGTTGAAAACTGTGGAAAAGTCTTTCATGAAGCCTTAGAATAAAATTTTATCTTGTGTGTGTTTATTGGTTTAACAATCATTTATAAAGCAACTGATGCAGAGAGGAAGACTGAGATAAATCACCACCCCCATTTAAAATTCAGATATATTACATGTTACAAACAATACATGTTAAAAAACGATGCACACAGGGTATGTGGGAGGGTAAAACCAGCCCCTAGGACTCTTCCTACCACCTTCTTCCTGGTGCTAGTGACTGCCCCTCAGCCTTAGCCTTGTGTGCTGGTCGTCCTTCCCTTCAATAAGGAAGTTGTCCCAGGCTCTGCAAGTGCTCTATTTCACACTAAGTTTTGTAAACAAAGAAAAAAATAGTGCACACAAATATCATTGGTGAGTCCTTGTACCCAGAGGACATAAGAAAGCTTTTAAACATTTGAAAAAGATGGTCTTGTGTATTATATTTTTCTCAAGTTGTCTTCCTTGCCTCAGTGATAGGTTATCCTAAGCATTTTTTCACACTTCTCTCCTCTGGACATAAAAATAAATATGGCTGTCTGTGCAAGTTTATCATCCTTCCTCTTCCCTATTCTCAAAAATCTTTATGTAAAAGATCCAAACAACTCCAAAATTTTGCTAGGTCCAGGCACACAGTATGAAACCATCCATCAGTTGTTCTGTATCTATGTTGTATCCTGAAAACAAAACAAATCCAAACGAAGCAAAAAAACACAGGGCATACCAGTGGGGTTTGACACTCAAGTAGTTTGATACTGCCTCTCTCCCTAATAAGAATGTATTTTATCCACAGCAATAATAAGGCATACCTTTTGTACTGTTACCAAATTCTCATTCTTTGTAAACCAACTCGTTATTAAGAAAATGAAAATAAAGCCCCCCTTTGTGGTCCTGCACCCACCACATACTCTTTTTTTATGAACCCTACCCAAAAGTGTCACTAGTCCTTTCAAAGAACAATTGCTGTCTTCTGTGTTAACTGGGATAGTGACCTCTAGCAAGTTGGGCTGAAACTGGGCTTTACCTGGTTAGTAGGTGTCCAGATTAACTCCTCCGAAGTCATATTCTCCAAAACCTGAAAAGAGGGAGTGGCCAAGGTTCTAAACTGAGGTGTCAATCCAGGGGCCTATCTGGAGTAACAGTGAGAAAGGCACACACGATCTTTCCTTTGTATTGAAAATTTTTTCCTCCATTTTGTATTTGAAGTTTTATTAGTTATTAAAACATGGCATCCATACAAATAGACATTTTCTGGGTTTTCCAGTGGAAACAGCTGCTTACATTGCCTAATAACTGTCTAAACATGCTGCAGATGTTTCCACATGTTAGCTGAATATATGTATTCCCTTCACATAGGCAATCACGATGCATCTTATCCTAGGGAGACAATATGTGTTGCTATAAAGGAATACTTGAGTCAGGGTAATTTATAAAGAAAAGAGGTTTATTTTGGCTCATGGTTCTGCAGTCTGTACAAGAAGCATGATGCCAGCGTCTGCTTCTGGTGAGGGCCTCAGGAATCTTCCAATCACGGCAGAAGGTGAAAGGGGAGTCAGTGCATCACATGGTGAGAGCTGGGGCAATAGAGAGAGGGATGGGAGGTACCACACACTGTTATACAACCATATTCTCTCCTGAACTCAGAGTGAGAACTCACTCATTATCCAAAGGACAGCACCAAGCTATCATGAGGGATCTGCACCCATGACCTGAACACCTCATACTATGCCCCACTTTCAAAATTAGGAATTACATTTCAACATGAGATTTGGAGAAGACAAACATCCAAACCATACCTTACAGATATTGTTCAGGATGTCATAAAAAACCAGTCATACGGCTCTAAAACAGTTCAGGTTACATAAAAGTTAAAGTCTCAAGAGAGTGTAGATGAAGAAAGGCTTTGTAAGAATTTTAAAATGCGTGTTTTCTCTCTAAGATCAGGAACAAGACAAAGATGTCTACTCTAGCCACTTCTCAACATTATGCTAGAGGTTCTATACAGGGTAATTAGGCAAGAGAAAGAAATAAAAGGAATCTAGATTGGAAAAACAGAAGTAAAACTATGTTTCACAAATGATATAATCTTGCTTAAGAAATCCTAAGAAATCTACTAAACATATTAGAACTAATGAGTTTAGCAAAGCTGCAGGACACAAGATCAATATACAAAAGTCAATTATATTTCTATACACTTGCAATGAGCCATTCAAAAATGAAACTAAGACAATTCCATTTCAAGTAGCATAAAAAATAATGAAATACTTATAAATAAGTTTAACAAAAAAAGTACAAAACTTATATTTGAAAACCTCAAAATATTGTAGGAAGAAATTAAAGAAGAATGAAAAAGCCATCTCAAAATGAATCAAAGACCTAAATGTAAGAGCTAAAACAATACAACCCTTGGAAGAAAATTTAGGGAACATCTTCATGACCTTTGAGTTGGCATTGATTACTTCTATATGACAACAAAGCCACAAGCAATAAAAGAAAAAATAAATAAATTAGACTTCATAAAAATTAAAAACTTGCTTCAAACTTTGCATCAAAGCACATTAACAAGAAAGTAAAAAAAGACAACCTATAAAATGGGGGAAACAATTTGCAAATCACAATCTGATAAGGGTCTAGTATTTAGAATATCCAATACACTCTTATAACCCAACATCAAAAGACAAATAATTAAAATGTGGGCAGATACACTGAATATATATATTTCTGTAAAAAATAGAAGAATGGCCAATAAGCACATGAAAAGATGTTCAACGTAATTACTTATTAGAGAAAAGCAAATCAAAACCATAATGAGATATCACTTCACATTCACTGAGATGGCTACTGAAAAAAAAAGAAATACGTGTTGATGAGGATGTGGAGAATTGGAATTCTTCTACATTGCTGGTGAGAATGTAAAATAGTCTGATGCTGTGGAGAAGAGTTTGGCAGTCCCTCAAAACGTTAAACATAGAATTGCCATGTGACCAGCAACTCCACTTCTTGGTATATACCCCACAAAATCGAAACATACCTTCACATAATAACTTGTACACACAAAAGCACATAGTAGTCTATTCACAACAGCCAAAAGGTGTAAACAGCTCAAATGCTCCTCAGTGGATTAGTGTACAAACAAAATGTAGCATAGCCATACAGTCAAATACTACTGGGCCACAAAAAAAAGAATGAAGTATTGCTACATGCTATGACGTGAGTGAACTTTGAAAACATGTCAAGTGAAACAGGCCAGTCACAGACATATTACATAATTTCATTTATATGAAAAGTACAGAATTAGGTAAATCAATATAGACAAATTGTATCAATGGTTGCTTAGAGCCTAGTCCGTGTTCAGGTGGGCCCATGGGTCAGCTGTTGGCTTTCCTGAGGAATCTGGGCGTGAGGGGGTCTGACTTTCCACTGGAGGAACAGGGCAGAAAGACAGTGACCACTGCATTTGGAGTGGACGGGACCACGCCATTTTGTTGGACCAGAGGCTACATGCGTTCCTGTGGATTTAGAACGCATTTCCTGTGGATTAGATGCAGGTCACAGAGGAGTGATAGCCAGCCCCCAGGGACCACCTAGAAGGGAGAAGTGATATCCACAAAGGGAGATTTGTGTGGAGTGGATCTGGGACGCCAAGGGAGATGGGCAGCTGGAAAAACCAAGTGCATTTCCTGCCTTGTCAGCCTCTTACGCATGAAGAAAAGGGTCTGCTTTCAACACCTACCAGCCCAGGGAGCATGAGGGCAACTGACAATGGGGCCAAACAAACCAGAAATTTCCATGCCTGCTTCCCCTCCTTTCTCTCCTGGTTACACCTCAGGAGGGGTCAGAGGTGGAGTCAGCATCTTAGCGGATGAGGAGAAAAGCCAGACGAAAGAAATTGCTCACACCCCTCTCCCTGAAGGAAAAGGTCTGCCTGCAGCTTTGTCCCAGCTGGAGACACAGGGAAGGAGTCTCGTATGTGAATGACAATTGACTAGCTAAATTCTATATTGAAATAAGTATTTTCAGTTATCTAACTGGGAATGTGTGCTTGCTATTTAAAGTGACCACAGTACTTTTTATTACCTAAGAGGGCTTAACAAGGAAATAAATAAATAAATAAGAGTGTGGGGTATAGTGGGGGTGGGATAACCTAGAGTTTTAAAATTCTTTCTTCACTGAGCAGGTTTAAAGGGAAAAGGTAAACCCTTTGCACCCTCACTTAATTTTCTGAATTGGTTTAAAAGTTATTGGCTAGGTGCCAATAAGGCTAGGTGAGGCTAGGTGCAGTGGCTCACACCTGAAATTCCAGCACTTTAGGAGGCCAAGGTGGATGCATTGCTTGAGCCCAGGAGTTCAAGACCAGCCTGGGAAACATAGCAAAACCCCGTCTCTGCTTTAAAAAACAAAAACAGTTATTGGGATAGGGTAGGGAAACAATAAGCAAGGTAGGCTGCCTCGCTGCAGGGTCAGATTAAGAACAATGATGCCCTAAATACAGACAAACCATGTTGCCCCCTCGAAACCATCCCTATGAACTTTACAAAATTAATCAGAGAAGAAGGGAGGGGGAGAAATGAAAATAACCAAGCTTGCAGCACATCCAGCATTAATCACGAGGTCAGCTTATTCTCTCATGCTTTCTCATAGTTGTTTGTTGCCTACTGCCTCAAAACCACGTAGACCTTGTCAAAAGATTATAGTTTCCCTTAACTGCTCTGGAGATAACAACTTAAGCATTGTGAAACGTTAAGTTTTCTATCTGAGTTATTCTTTCAGGTCCTGCCTATCAGTGAAACTACTGTGTCAGCTGGTCTATAGGACCCCACAGGGTGCTGGCTCACCAAAGAATACATCCTGATGACTTCATCCACCTTACCCTGACCACTCAGTAACCTCAGTTTTCTAGCCCTTGCCCTCCAAGACTCCCTTAAAAATCCCAGCACAAGAGTCTTGGGGGAAAAGGAGTTTCCTCTGGAAATGGAGATCCCTCTGAGGATTTTCCCAATCTCCTTGCTTGGTCACTCTGTATTCATTAAATTCTTTCTCTACTGCAAAACCTACCTGCTGAGTGCATTAGTTTGTTACTGAGTAGTGGAAATATGAATCTGGTGGTTCTGTGACACCCTTGGCCCTTCCATTTCTTAAACTAAAGAGCTTAAGTGTTCCTTAAACAAATCAGCTGATGAGTTAAATGCTAGCCAGACCCAGTCAGCTTTCAGGAAGGCAAAACCCTCAGAGCATGAGACAGAAACAAATGCTATATCTGATACCACCTTCAAATCAAACTTTTAAACTTTAGTCACTCACCATGCCAAAGAGCACATTTGAAAAAATTTTAGATTAAATCTAAACAGCAAATAAAGACAATTTAAACCATGTTACTAACATCATATGACCAGTGAAAGACTTAAGGGCATGACAGCTGGGGGAAAGTTCTGTGGTGCCCTCTTCTCTTGGTGCCCTAAACACAAGCTTATTTTGCTTAATGGCTAGCCTGGGGATACTCCAGCAGGACACAGTGTGGGGAGCCACAGTGGCCCAGTGAGAGGTGTCAGAGCCTGTGCAGGGTGAGGATTGTGTTGATGCAGGAGGACAGCCTGGCATAGAATGCTGAAGCCTGACCAAGTGCAGAGGGTGTCTGAACTGGGTGACAGCCTGGCCCACTGAAGTGGGTTGAGGAAAGCTTCTAAGCAAAGTTGTGCAACTCAGCAAAGATGTCAGTGTCCAACAGAGATGAGGAAGGTTGCCTTGGTCCGGGAGGTGTGGCCTGTGGCAGGGAATCAGAGCACGGGCAGGAAAGGAGGGCATCCACAAGGGGGCATCAGAGTGAGAGGTGTAGGCCTGGGAAAGGAATGAGAAGGATGTCTGGAAATGGGATGATGGTGGCATACCAGGGGATTGACAGAGTAAATACAAACATTAAGACTAATAGGAGCTCACTGCTGGAAAAGAAAGTTAAAAATATGTAAAAGTAGAAAACTCGAAGAAACTCTGTGTTGGATTGGAATGGAAGTACTGGTGTAAATTCATAGGTATCCATAGAAAGATAAGTAAGTAGGTAGGTAGATAGGTAGATATGTATGTATACACATATAGTCCCTAACTGTCTACCTAGCGGACCTGAGAGCAGAGGCCCCAGAAGCCATGAACACATCTACCACTGAGATCTTGGTTTCTAAATACGATTCTCAAACATTAAGAGGAACTAGAGCTTCTTAGAGTGAGGGCTGATTTCAGGGCATGGTCAGGGAAAAACTCAAGATGACTCTGGAATATTGTTTCATGCCACAAAGTAAGAAAGTGCTCAAAGAATGATGAAGAACCTCCAACTGGCCAAAATTGAGATAAATTGAGCATCAAAGTAAACAAAAATAGTAATATATTATACATCATTAAATAAAGCGGATAATTATGAGCTTTACTAAAATAAATGTGAATAAATTGAAAGTCTGATGTAGGATGAAATATTTACGTAGTTCCAGAGTATGTAAATATTTACATATTTCCAAATTAACAAACTATTTGTTAATTTCAATGTGAGAAGGAGTAACTTTGCAGAGGCAAAACCTGATAGGCCCCACCTTAATTAAATGAAGAGCCAGAAATGGTACATATCAGCATCATATGACTCCTGGTATAATGACCTGAGAAGGACACAGGGACATCTTTGTGGTATCCCTAACCTGAATTTAATCATGTGAAAACATCAAAGAAACCTACACTGAGGAAATTCTACAAGATAGCCTGTACTCTTCAATCATGTTATCAAAGTCAAGGAAAGACTAAGAACAATTCTAGAGTTAAAGAAACTAAAGAGACATGGCAACTAAATGCAACATGAGATTCTGAAGTGAATCTTTTGGCCAAAAAGAGTATCACTGATACAACTGATGAAATGTGAATGAGGTCTCAGAATTACATGGTAGAAATGTATCAGCATTAGTTACATGATGTTAACGGTTGTTTTGTGGTTAAGTAGAAAAATGTCCTTGTTTGTAGGATACCCTAAACTGTGTGAGTGGTGTGGAGATGATGGTAAGGGCATCATGCTAGCAACTTACCCTCAAATGGTTAAGGAAAAAAAGCTCTTTGTGCTCCTCTTAAAAACTTTACTGTACCTTCAGATTTTTTTCAAGTTAAACAAATAGTGAAGGTAGGAGATAGAAAATAGAATCGCATTTTGATCACATCCCTTAAGTCATCTTTGTTCAACTCAATGGTTATAATGTTAACAATACTCCATCAGGGTAATTGGTAAACATCTGATTTAATACCCCAATAGATTAATAAAGCCCAGATCCATCGGTCTGGAAGATGGTGGAGAAGCTCTCACTCCTATTTATGTTCTGTCCACAACATTATTCACTCAAAGAATTCAGTCCAAGGAAAGCTTTGCTTCCCTCAAAGCAATGTTGTTGATATGTTTTTATTAGACAAAGAGCTTGTATTTTATTTTTTAATTGCATTTTCCATTTTATTTTTGATACTAAGAAGTTCAGAACTAAATATAATGCTCCATTGTCCCATCAAACTAATCCCAAGATCCTTGTAATACTTTATTTGATCTAAAAAGTTTTAATGTCAGGAATGGAAGTCTGGTTTTAATATTAAAAGTATATTTTACTAATAAATCACAACAAAGAAAAATATGAAATCATCTGAATAGAAGTTACAAACACATTTAACAAAACTCAATTTCTATTCTTGGTTTTTGATTTTCAATCTAAAAAAGAACAAAAAGACAATTCATTAACATAATTAAATGCCTATTTTAAATTGGTAGCCAATTTATTATTTAAGAATATGCCTAGAGGCTGTGCAATTAAAGCCATAAAGAATAAAGGAGTCCCAATATTAGCCCATTATTATTTTTATTTGCAGATGAAGAGGATCATCTACTCCAAAACACAAGAATCTATTATTCAAAACTATACTAACGAGATAGCTTAGCAATAGTTTTTTCAGTTAAAAAATTAAATATATTCAAATGATATCTTTCCAACATTCCTGAAATACAATGAATAAAAATCAAATTCAGAAAATATAAGAAAACAACTTTAAGTTTTGTAAGAAATGCATAGGGAATGCAGGAAGCAAACTAATACTTGACTGAGGAAAACCTTAAGCCAAGTTCAGCAGTGTCAGTCTTATTATGCTCTTATATCAATATTATTGAGTACTATTGATATTGAATATTGATATTGAGTACTCTTATAACTACCAACTTCTCCCCGGTTAATTTGTTGCAATTCAGTGCAACTCTGGAAACACTGCTATAGGTATTTTTAAATATGGTCCACTGATTATAAACTTTTCCGAAAGAATAAACAGCTGATACTAGAAAGTAATACTTTCAAAAGTGAAAATGATGTGTTTTTTGACCTGCCTGATATTTACATATATTAAAATTTAGACCACTGAATATATTGTATAATAGGTCTAGTAACAGATATTAAACTAAATATTAAGTCCAGAAATAGACATAAATATATAGAGATTTCTTTTACTAAAAGTTGGTATCTTAAGTCAGAGAGGAAAATGCAAATTATTTTTTAAAAAACAATGTTGGTAAAATTCAAACACTTGGAAAACAAACCCAAATCTTCACTTAAGCCATGCAATAAAAGTCTACAAATGAACTAGACTATAAATTGTCTAGAAGGAAACATTCACTCTTCTTTCTCTCCTTTTTGGCTCTGTGTGAGCTCACACCTTCTGGATGACTCCAAAGCCACTGAATACTTTAATTGGTTAACACAGAAAATTTTAAAGGCCTGCAGGAAGTTAAAATACTATCACAGTCCTGAAATTCTTTCCTGCCCATTGCCCATGTGGCTGTGATGATGTCTGAAGGAGAAATAGGCCTGTGAAGTGACTGAGTCCACTTGCAGGTGCAAAGGTGGAGGGAACATTTCCTACTACTCACATGGCTTCATTCTCTGTCTCTGCCTTCAAGGAATAGAACTGTACAGTCCATTTCTCTTTACAGACCCAAACACATTCACCTAAATCTACTGTTAAAAATCTATTTATATAGTGAACAATTGTGAATCCTTCAAGCCAATTCTTCAAGATGGATCCCAGATGGCTAACTGGGCCTAAGTTTAAAATACAGCCAAGAAGTGATTTTCTGACCAGGTAGGAGTCACACAAATACTCTCAGTTCCCTGAAAACCTGCATCGTTTTATATTTGGGACTTCCAGCATTCGCCTGAACCAACCAATCAGAGCTCAGCAGCCTCAGTCAATCAGTCAGGGTTCAGCTGTATTGACCAACCAGAACTCACTTTTGTCAACCAATCAGAAATCATCTACACTCACCAATCACAATTAAACATGTTTCAATCTTTTATATACATAAACGAACCTGATTAAAAACCTAGGTGGGGCCTGACGCGATGACTCACGCCTATAATCCCAGCACTTTGGTAGGCCAAGGCAGGTGAATCACTTGAGGTGAGGAGTTCGAGACCAGTCTGGCCAACATGGTGAAATCCCTGTCTCTACTAAAAATACAAAAACTAGCCAGGCGTGGTGGCAGGCACCTGTAATGCCAGCTACTCGCGAAACAGGCGAAGGTTGCAGTGAGCTGAGATCCTGCCACTGCACTCCAGCTTGAGCAACAGATCAAGACTCTGTCTCCAAAAAAACAAAACCTGGGCAGGAGGGAATCTTTGCTATAAAAACAGACTGGCTTGGCGTGGTGGCTCAGTCTTAAATCTCAAAACTTTGAGAGACCAAGATAGGGGACTGCTTGAGGCTGAAAGTTTGTGACCAGCCTGGGAAACATACAAGATCCCATTTCTATCTAAATAATATTTTTTTAAAAAAATTAGCAGGGCGTGATGGCGTTTGCCTATAGTCCCAGCTACTCAGGAGGTTGAGGTGGGAGGATCACTTGAGCCCGGAAATTAAAGGCTGCAATGAGCTGTGATGGTATCACTGTACTCCAGCCTGGGTAACAGAGCAAGACTCTGTCTCAAAAACAAAACAAAACAGAAAACTGAGCCTTCCCTTCGTTCTCTGGAATCCGCCTTCGTTTTGTACCCTGGGTTTCCTCTCCTCAGTTTGCAAACTGTTCACCAGAATAAAGTCTCTTTCCTCCAAATTCCTATTCAGAAAACTTTTGTTCACATTCTTGGCATCAAAAGTGAGATTTGAAGTCCTGTCCTGAAACAAACCATCGGTGGTGTGTGCCTGCAAGAGCCCCTTGAACTCAGTTGTCTTCTCAGTGTTGCCAGAGGGGAGAGAACGGTTGGGTAAGTCCTCTCAAATTCAGACCTCCCACGCTTTGGTTGAAGTCTCCGAGACTGTTCTTTCCCTGTAGGCCCCTCCATCTGGACTCCAGAGAGGACTTATTACCTGTGGCCCCAGTTCGGAGGAGGGGGACAGTTTCCTAGCCTTAGTAATTCCCTCTATCCAGACCCCAGAGGGGACATTCCCTTTGGCCCCGGGTTTAGTGGGGGATCTTTCCAATTTCAAGCAGTTTCCTCCATCCAGACCCCCGACAGGACATTCTCTGTTGGCTCCAGGTTTGCTGGGGGCTTTTCAAGTTGCCTGGCTCTGACCATCCAACTCTAGAGGAGACTTTCCCAACTGGCCCTGGGTTTTGTTAGGACTTGGCCTATCTGTAAGGTTTTGTGGGGATGCTGGCACTATGGGTACTGGAAGGGATGACTTCATCACGTCGGTGCAATGGGTAGCCCGTGTTGTAAGTTTTCCCCGGCTGATCAGCCGCTTCTTGGGACTCCAGCTGGTTTTATAAGCAAAAATTATGGTACAATGAGTTGTAATTGGCTAGGTCTCTGAACAAAAATTACCCACGATAAGCTCTAATTTTGTTGGCCAAAATAGGACTCTTTTGAAATTCTGAAACGTGCCTATCTGTGCACACAAAGAAAAAGCGAACCTCTCAGAGACAATGGGAAGCCTTTATCAATTGGCACTTTAAAAGTTGTAAACAGAATCAAGAGGCTACCATTGCCTTTCTTACAGAAAATAATTCCAAATTGAGTCAGTGCCTTAATTAAATGTAAAGTGAGATTAGCACTTCCGAGACTGGAACTAAAACTGCAAAAAATCCTCTGGAAAAACTTTATTCCACTGGGCCCCCTTTCCTGTCGGTCTGCCTGTCTTCTGCACCTTTTCTTTTTTTTTTTTTAAACACCTCTGCTTTATCTTTCATTCCTTCCTTCCTCTTTTACTTGTTCACCTGGTTATTTGGAAAAGTTTCTAAATTTTCTCTTGGACTTATTACGTGTTTTCATTGCATGTTTTCTTGTCAAATCTTGTCATGTGTTCCTGTGATTTTGTGTTGCTTAAGCATTCATTTTTTGTATGCCTGTAACACAACCAGACAACTTCTTGGAGAAGCTTGAGTTTTCCCTTTGCTTGAGATGTACATTTCCTACCCTATTTTCTCTAAATTTTGATAAGGGCTTCAGCCATGTGGAACAGATAAATTTCAACCTGTTCCACTTACAGAGATGCAATTTGAATCCAACTGTCCGTTTAAACTAATGAGTTTTACCTGATTCATGGCTAGAGTTTTAAAATTAAAGCTACACAGTCTTTGTGTTTGCCTGTATTTTTGTGCATATGTTTGTATGTGTCTGTTTGTATGTTGTCTACAGTACCAAATTGGCTTATAACTAAATGAGTAATCATAAATTAAGCAAATAAGGCCAAATATTTTCCAAGTTCATGTGACTTAGTAATCTTCTGATGAATGGGGCTAATCTAAAATGGTTGGTTTGATGGACATGGCTGTGTTTTCTGAGTTATCAACAAAATAGGCATGTATTTAACTTTGAGATTCTTACTTTTATGACACTTGGATGGCAGGCAGTAATGTAAAATTGGTTGATAGAAAATTTAGCTTGAGATGATGGCTAGATTTGTCTGATATCTCGTGATATTTTCCAGGCATAATTATTAAGAATGAATGGTTAGGGTAGATGTGCATCGGATAAAAGTTTGTAAATGAACTTTTGATAATGGTTATGTTTTATAATATGTTTCCTTGGGAAGGTTTCTCAAATCGGTTTGGTAACTATACCCTTAGAGTTTTGCTAAGCCAAATTAAATGACGGATGTTCATTGAATGTCTGGATCATTTCCAGATAAAATACCATGCTGAGACTCTGGTTGCTGAATCTGAGTTGAGGCTCAGATGCTTTTGGCTTCTTATTTCAGAGGAATAAAATTATTTGGTTTAAAGAGTTGCTCTGTTAGAAAACCCATGATCTGGACATGGTAAAATGTGTATTCATGGATTACTGGTATGTGATTGATAGTTAAAAGTTGCTTACTTCCTAGGTTTTCACTGAAATTAGAGTTGCTAAGAGTTAACATTGTAATTAATGTGTGTGATTAAACTACTAATGAAGAGAAAGACAATTCTGTCTCCAATTGTATGAGGAGAATACAATGTATTTTTGGTGAGGAAGTTTAAAGGAAAAAAATAACTTTATATAGGAAAGAATTTTATTTGGTAAATTTTTGTCTTAGAGTAAAATGAGTGGTTATTTAAGAAAGAAGAAGTATAGAACAAAGCAGAAATTTCAAGCATTTCATAAATAGTCTAAGTAAGTCTTAAGGTTTATGAAAACACAGTTTATAAAAGGAATTTTCTCTGTGATCAGATTGCCTATGATTGGAAGCAAATCTTTTATGGGTTTTTCTAGGGATTGAACTTTGATGTTAAAAACACAGTGACACAGAACTTAAAAACTTGGTCCCCTGTGTTAGAACAAGGCTTTCTGAAAATATTAATTTGCTCTCAGTAAAATTGCAAGAAGGTTTGATTTTAATTATGAAATCTGTTTAACGGCCATCCTCTAAACTACAAACAGTTTCTATTCCTGTCACATTTCTTCCTGATAACTGTCTACTTTCTCTAATTTCAGGTTCTTCCTTCTTTTGACCCTGAAAAAGGTATATCTCTTATTTGGCTGTTGTCATGACTCTCCAACCTTTTCATCAGTTCCTGTAACTTCTTCTGGTTCCAATCGTGCTGTTATGGACTGATGCTAAAGAGTTTATTTTGAAGGTCTAGAATAGCAGTGTTTTACCCTTGTACAACTTATTTTGGCTTGGCTTTTCTTGATATGCCTGAATTATTTCATGTAACCAGGACATCCCATGCTGTTTCTAAGAGCAACACATTCCTCTGCTCAAAGTACTAGTTTTCTTGTTTACATTCCTCTATAATATAGTATACTCTCATAGTCCTGGAAACATTCTTCTTGTGCCTGATTAAATTTAAGTGCCCTTTTTTAAAGTCAGGTTTAACACCCAAGTTATCTAAATAGGTTTTCTGTAAGGAGAAGCAATCGTGTTACAGCAGGTTTTTTTCTTTGCCTTTTAGGTAACTGACCAAGGAAACAAAAATTGTGGGTTTTACCGAAATAAGTTCCAATGCTTCATGTTGTCCTTACTAGATTTTTGATTACTTAGGAAAATTGAGCTTTAAAAGGATTAAGGTTTTTACATCCATGGAACTTTCTCTGTTGCTTTTGAAGTCTATTGATTATCACTCCAGTTAGATGAATAAATATTATCTCATCATGACCTATGATTCTGTTTCATCAAGTACCTTGAAACTTTTGATATCTTTGGTGGGTTTCCTCAGCATCAAAATCCTAAATTAAGTCTTTTTGATCTTGTAGACATAGTAAATGATTAGGCTTGTAAATCATAGAGAAACATTGTCAAAAAAAGAAATGTTCAACTTTCTTTAACTTATAGTTGTGTAAATGTGTTATTAAAATATGTTCCAAAACTGTATGAGATTCCTAAAATTCTGGTTTGTCATGGTATGTGTTATCATTCACGATTATCATTATTATGCTAAATGGTAGTATGCCACAGAAATACCCAGATTCCTTTGTCAATTGTAAACTCCCATCAGATCTTTGACCATGGCTGTTTGGGGATTTTGTCATTCACAGTTAATGTTTTAAATTCTTTGGAGCTCGGCACAGTGGCTCACACCTGTAATCCCAACACAAGCTGAGGCTGGAGGATCACTTGAGCCCAGGTGTTTGAGACCAGCCTGGGCAACAAAGTGAGACCCTGTCTCTACAAAAAATACAAAAAATTAACTGGGCATGTTGGTGCAGGCCTATTGTCCCAGCTACTTGGGAGGTTGAGCTGGGAGGATTGCGTGAGCCCTGGGAGGTCAAAGCTGCAGTGAGCCATGATCTCGCCACTGCACTGCAACCTGGGTAACAGAGGGAGACCCTGTCTCAAAACTAAAAAAAAAAATAAATAATAAAAATAAATTATTCTTTGGTAGCATTTTCAATTGGCTTTAGTTCAGAATTGCTTTTCGTGAAACTGTTAATCAAGATCAAGCAAAACAAATTACCTGAAATTAAATAACTGATAAGGATAATTTTTAATGACTTTTACTTAAAACATTGTTGGTTCTTTACTTATATGTTTTGTTTTTCATATTCAAGGAAATTTTCTTTCATCAGCTATCTATAGTTTTCATTAATTTGGTAAAATATTCTTTTTTGAACAAAAGAGGAAGCATTTGCTTTTACTCTCTACTTGATTCTTTCAAAACTCAGAAACTGTGAGTATTCTGGTTTCATTTATCTGAGTTTAATAAAATTTTCTCCCTCTTTATAAATAGTATACAATTGGAAACATTAGTTTTATTACCAAAGTTTTAACTGAAATGTCATATTTAAGAATGTACATAAATACTTGGCTTCAAGAGTTACCAGCCTTACAGTGAATGAGTAAATGTTCCTGGCAGGCCCAAGAACTCTAAGATTGTAAGTAAAATCTAAATCCTAGCTTGGTTTGACTTCCTAGCCTCAAGAGGTTCTAAAATCTGAGGTTTTCTGTATGATTAATGTGGAGAGAAAATGTTATGCTTCTAAGTAAAACTAAAGTATACCTGTTATTAGCCCTGTGTATTGTTTTCAAGTTCTTGCTGTCTGCCTGTAGAATACAGTAGATATTTTACCCTAATTTCCTCCAATATTTGGCTAAAACTAAATCCCAATAAAGTCCCCTGGCACTCTTCCTCCAATCAAGGAATGCTCTGGGACATTCAGGGGATTTCTCCTTCTTAAAATTAACTGGCTAGAGGAATTATATATCAGAATTGGGGACAAACTAGTTAGAGCACTGGCCAACACTGGGGCTGCTCCATCTATCCTTAGCCTTGGCATGCTCTCAATGTCCCCTTCCTGTAGTTCTGAACTCATTCAGATGGCTGGGCTGAGCCTATCATGGTCCCTAAATCTTTGCCTATCCCCTTCCAACTAAGACCCTTTACTGGCAGTCATTGTTTTTCAATTGTCCCATTGGCCTCTCTATACCTCCTAGGAAGAGGCTTAGAAACCTACTAGACCCGTATTTCTTTCTCTCAAAGAGAGGAAATAATGTTTGAGCTATCCTCACCAGGAGACTTTGCCACAGAAACAGCTTTTACTCCAATTACCATCTGTGTAGTTAACCTCACAATGCTATCCATCCTGCTCTCCAGGAGCTGCCTGAGAGTCTTAGGCCACAATCCAATACTGATGTTGGTCACACACATTCAGCACCTCTGATCAAGATTCAGGTAAACCATAATAAGCCCCTCCCCAGTGTTAAGCTATACACCCTGAATCTGAGGCCCAGGCTCGTATATAGACCATAATGGACAACCTTATATGAAAGAAACTTGTCCTTTGCACCAGGCTTTACAATACTCCTATTGTCTCCATCTGTAAACCCAACAGTAGAGGATAGCAATCTTTCCAGTATCTTAGGGCTATCAATAACATAGTCATTCCTCAACACCCAGTAGTTCCTGACTAAGCCAATACTTTTCAGCTATTGACCTTTGTAGTGCCTTCTTCAGTATGCTGGTACATCCTGATAGCCAGTACCTTTCCCACGGGTTTCCAAGTCTGTCAGTTTGATCATCCACTCTGTTATTACCTAAGACTAGCACTTGGTTTGACCACATTCTCTCCTCTCTCTCGCCTGTAAATGGGTCTTTGAATTTTCATGACCTCTTAGGAAATTGTGTTCCCACAAAGGCTATGTTTTTGGCTCCAGTTACCATAGTCAAGAATTTTCCTATCCCTGTCTCAGGACATGAACAAATGCAGGCATTTGCTTTCTGGATCAAATCATTGCTCCCATCACAATTATTAAAATCCCTAGAAGCATCATTATCGCATCCCAAGTGTAAAATAGCTCTATCAATAATTGATGGCTACCCTGATGACAAGCCCTCAGATTATAAAAATGACAGTGTGGACACTCTCAAGGATGTATTTTACCTGGGAAGGCTAACCCTAATGAAGGAGCTAGATTAGGAAGGTTTTTGGGATCCTGGTTTGGACTAGGTTCTGCCTGGAATGAATATATGAAGAGAAACTTTTCTTGCACTGTTTACAGAATTGCCCACTCCAGTGCCTGAGCAATAAGGGCATAACAGATCCCGAGACTCCCTTGCTCATGTGGTCCTAGACAATCACATTACTTTAGACTATCTTCTCACTGCACAAGATGGTGTTTGGGCTGTCACTAACACTTTCATCTGCACCTGGGCAAATACTTCCAGTCAGGCTGCATTCGAAACATCCAAGATCCTCAAATCTTTGAAAAGCACATCTTCATAAAGCCTACTGGCTGGAATGACTGGTGAAATTTCCAATTTCTAGATCTTTCCAGCCAGCTTCCCTCAGGATAGGATCCCTCCTGTGCTCTATTTACAAGTGTTAATGATCTTCCACATATTTGGGGTATACATTTGACTCCCCTTTGAAATTATTCTAGCCTGTTTTAACAACTGTCTGCAAAAGACCCCCATCAGGATCATGCTGACCCAACATCCTTCATTTGCATAGAGGAACTGGATGAGAACCTGAGCAGGAACCTTTGCTATAAAACCAGAGCCTTCCTTTTGATCTCTGAAACATTTCAATTTAATGTGGACAAAATCCTATGCCATCCTCCTCCTTGTCAACACTTCCAATCTCAGTAATAAACACTCTTCAGTTGATAAAGCCAAAATCTAGGTCCTATCTTTGTTTCTTCTCTTTCTGCATAGTTCACAATCTCCCTGCCTTGTCTGGCCTGCTCTACCTCCAGAACTCATCTGAATCTGGCTGCTTCTCACCATATCCCCTGCCTACATCATAGTCTGCATGGCCAACATCTCTCACTTGAACCTCTGAAACAGCCTCTGTCCTGGTCTCCCTGCATCTACTCTTGTTTTCCTAAAGTCCTTTCCCTAGAAGGTGGCAAAAATGATCTTTATAAATCATTGATCAGGAAAGTGACTCGTCTCAAAAGTATCCAACGGATTTGATTATAGATAGAACTGGATGCAAACCAAGCTTTTGCCATGACCTGGAAGCACTACATTAACCACTTAACCTCAACCACCTACACAGTTTATCTCTCTTTACTCACAAGATTCCAACCACGCTGCCCTTCATTCTTGCTCTTAGGAATACTGAGCTCACTCCCATCCCAGATTACTTTTCTTGGTTATTTTTTATGCTTGGAATACTCTTTCCCAGAGTATGTAAATTCACAGACCCTAGACTAAGAATCCCTGCTTTCTGATACTCATTCAGACAGTAAAGAAAAGCATTTAAGCACTTTTACAGGTGCTGGGATAGAACCTGTCCCAGGGTTCAAGTGAGAACAAATTTTGCCCAGTAGGTGACATTTGTGTTGAGACTTCAGTGATGCGAAAGAGACACATTATTGTTCATCCTTGGAATCACTGACCTCCAGCAAAAACAGCCCTCCTGAAGATGCTCTATCATGTTACCCTATTTCATGTTCTTTTTAGTATATCAGTGCATGGAATTATCCTGTTTAAATATAGCTATTTGTTTCCCCCTATCAAAACGTGAAGCTCTTTTAGGCACTGAAGTCCTGACGATGTTGCTCACTGCTCTATCCCAGCACCTACAAAAGTGCTTAAATACGTTTATTTACTGTCTGAATGAATACTAGATAGCAAGGATTCTTAATCTAGGATCTATGCATTTACATAGAGAAAAATTACATTTTTATTTCCTTAACATTTGACTAAAATTTAACATTTCCTTCCATTATGAATGTAGGCAATACATCACAACAGTGGTCATACTGAGGACTTAAATATCAATAAAAATCACAGGTATTTTCCTATGACATTACAATTGTGAACCATGAAAGAACAAATCCTTCAAGTTGGATGCTGATTGGCTAAATGGGCTTAAAATCAAAATAGAGCAAGGCAAACATTTGTTGACTAGAGGTCACACATGCACTTTGAGTTTTTACAAGACCCACACACCTTCTAAGTTAATAGCTTAGTTCATAGCTGCTTGTTCCTGTTTATATGCCTGAACCAACAAATAGACTGTGGCCTGTGTTGACAAATCAGAATTCAGCAAGTGTCAGCCTCTCAGAACCAAGCAAATCTGAATCATGCATGTGCCTAAGTGGACCTGAGTGGGAACCTGGGAGGGAACTTTCTCTATAAATGATAAACTCTCTTTTTGTTCTTTAGGCTGCACCTTAAATCTGTCTCTCCCTAGTTCACAAACTGTTCGCTGGGATAGCCTCTTTCCTCTAAATTTCTTTTCAGAGAACTTTTATTCAGACAATGATCACTAATATCTCAAAATACTTTGTTTTGTTCAATATTATTTTAAAACTAAAGCACTAATAATAATCATGTTATCATAAACATGCTTTTTAGTATCTTGATAACTATTTCAACATAATTAGTCTCCTTTAGAATCCTCCACATTATTTTCTGAGTTGTGGTTTATTACACAAAAGAGATTGAGAGGCCCTGCTGTAAAGGAACTACCACAAGCAAAATGTATGCCCCTTATTCATCTATTGTCCCTGGGATCCACTGAAATAAATTTAAAGAAACAAAAATAGAACATTACAAAACCTAGAGAACTACCTCATACCCAAATCAACAAGGACTATTAGCTATAATAAATTCAGAATACTGAGGGCCAAAAAAAAGGGTGACATTGGAAATCAGCTCACAGCTGTCTACTAAACTCACGATCTCGGTACATTCAGAGGGAAGACAGAGGTGGAAGCAGCAGTTCCAGGACTGTGAAGCGACTTCCTCCTGGGTAAGGCTGGGTAGGAGGCAGGGCATCTGGGAATCAATGGACCTTTGCAATCCTGGTGCGCCAGGCACATTGGCAATGGCTTCTAGGCTACAGGAGAAACGCAAGGCCATGATTCTGCCTTTTCTTATTTTCTTCCAACCTCTAAAATTACAAGGCAAAGTTGTAAGGTAACCAGCTTTGCAGCAATGTGTCAGTTTGAGAATGGCAGGTAAAATACTGCTGATTCCACAAACAAAATGTCTGTGTGCTGCTGAATGACTGACAGCCCTGAGGATACAGGTTGTTGAAGAAAAAACCATCAGCACAGCAACACAAACAGCAAGGCCCAGAATACCTCCTGCACTATGGCACTATTCATACTGGTGTTCCCAGAGCCCCTCTGCCATTTAGCCTAATATCTAAAATGACAATTTAAAACCTCCACTGCCAACCTGATGGAAAGATAAACAGAAAGGAGAATGGAGGAAATTCTACCCACATCATCTTTGGGGAATTACAGGCTTACGTAGAATTAGCCTGAACCAAAGAAAAATAATTAGAAACATTGAATGTGTTTAATATTTTGGAAGGAGAAAAAAAGCAGAAAAAGAATATAGCATGTAAATGGAAAAAATGAACACATTTTCAAAGAAGAGTTAGAGAGCATAAGCACAATCAAAATTTAGAATATTCTACAAATCTAAATTACTAGAGGCCAGCAAGGAGGCAGGAGGAGGAGAAGGACCAAAAAGATAAGGAGGATTTTTTCAAGGGAATAGAAAATAAGATGCTAGAAAATGAAGTATATTTGTAATGACAATAAACGCAGTTGGACTGAAGTCATCTATACAAAGGAGACGGCTCTCAAAGTGGGTGAAATAATTGAACCCAGCTATATACCTTCTGTAAGAAAAACATTAAATAAAATGACTCAGGAAGGTGGAATTTAAAGGCAATGCAAAAGTATTCCAGGGAATCTAAAATAAGCACACACCCACACCCACAATTTAAGGTTGTCATATCAATATCAGAAAGTAAATTAAAAGTAAAAATTATGAAATGGGAAGGATTCATAAATTTATAAAGTCAAAAGTAAATTTCAAATTAAGATATACTCATCAAAATCTTTTTGAAATTGTAACATCAGAATACAGTACTCAATAGTAACTGCCAAAGCAGACATAAAAAGAAAAATGGATAGAAGTAATAATGGAAAACTTTGGTATAACTTTCAAATTTAATAGGTCAAATATATAAAAAACAAATAAGATTTATGGATTCTGAATAAAGTAAAGTGATTGTTCTCATAGCTGTGCCACACTCTGTGCCTTGGAAATAGAGGATAAACCTTTGCTAATGTCTATGGGATATTTTCTAGTGCTGTTATATGCTTATTTGTAAGGACAATCTCAGACATTTCTACATTAAAATATTCAGATAAGCTTTTGTATTTTTAAATTACTGGTTATATTCCATTCACTTAAACAAAATGTATTAACTAAGGCTGCATTGACAAACATGCTTAATTCCATATCCAGATTTTTGCCATTTCTAAATCAACAATCTTGAGTTATGCTTGCATCTTGGTAAATTTTTGTGAGTACACTATTATGGAAATTTTTAGTACTTGCAATACTGGATCAATTTAATACTGACTAAATTTCATTTTTGAGTGACACTATCAATTTTCCTCCTTTAGCTGGGTGTAGTGTTGCATGTCTATAGTCCCAGCTACCAGGGAGGCTGAGGCACGAGGATTACTTGAACCCAGGGGATTGAGGCTACAGTAAATTATGATTGTGCCACTGTACTCTAGCCTGGGCAACACAGTGAGATCCTATTTTTTAAAAAAAAATTTCTTCAAACATCATTTGGATCATTTCTTCCAATAAATTTGTTAACTGGCTATTTTTGTTTAAGGTGAAAAATTTATTTATTAATATTAATATAATATTTATCAATAAATTTTCCAGGATACTTACTGAATTCATTATTGTTTATATAGTTTTCCAGTCAACCCACTTGGATTTTCTAAGTAGATAACCATATCAGCTGCTCATAATGATAATTTTACCTTCTTTACCAATATGTGTTTTCCTCATTTCCTTGTCTCTCAGCCCCTCTCTCTTAACTGAGAACCTCATTGCTTATTGCACAGATGAGATGCCAACCTAGATACTAACTCATCACATACACAACACTGCGTTCTCTCTGCCACTGTGGATAAGCTCTAGGTTTCTGCCCAAGGCCAACCCAAGTTGTGGTGCTTGAATTACATCCTTTCCAGATGAGTCAAGTACTTTTTAATTCTGTCATTGTGCCTTATCTCCTATACTGTGGAACCTCATTACTGAATTATACCATCACCTTATATGCTATGGCATCTATCTTCTCGGAAACAAACAAAAAACAAACAAAACGCTCCTTGGTTCTCCATCCCTCTACAGCTACCACACCGCTTCTCTGATTTCCTTTATAGGAATGCCTATCCTGACGGTCTCAGTTTCCTCAGCCCATATTCTCTCTCTCTTGATCTCTCTTTTCATACTATAAAATAAAACACAGAGACACAGAAAATTGCACAAATATTTGGCTCAATGAATTATTATAGGATAAGTGTTTGTAATCACTAGCCTGGACATGAAAAATAGAATGTTGCCAGGATTCCTGAAGTTCTTCAAATGCTCCCTCCCTGCCCCTAAAAGTAACAACTTCTTTGACATTTATAATAATCTATTTGTCTGTATTTCTTTATAGACTTATCACTCACATGTATACTTTCATAGTGTTTCATTTTGCCAATATTTAAATATTTGTTTTGTCATTTAAGTTCTTTCTAATCTAGAGCATCCATTTCTACCCCCATTTTTGTTTTTTTCAGACGGAGTCTTGCTTTGTCGCCTAGGCTAAAGTGCAGTGATCTTGGCTCACTGCAACCTCTGCCTCCCAAGTGCAAGAGATTCTCCTGCCTCAGCCTCCTGAATAGCTGAGATTACAGGTGCCTGCCACCACGCCTGGCTAATTTTTGTATTTTTAGTAGAGACGGGGTTTCACCATCTTGGCCAGGCTGGTCTTGAACTCCTGACCTCATGATCCACCCGCCTCAGCCTCCCTATTTTTCTTTATATGTAATTTATTTATTAAAGAACCTGAGCCTTTTGACCTATAAAATCTCCTACAGTTTAGATTTGCTAATGATACACTCGGATTGTGTCGAACATATTCTCTATTTTCTGTACTTCTTCCAAAATGGTAGCTGTATCCAAGGTTTGATGAGATTCAGCTTGATTTTCTTAGCAACACATTAGTGGTGGTGTGTTCTTTCATCAGAAGGTGTACAATGTGTTCATGCCTGTCTTTTTGTGATACTAATGATCATTGAAATTCAACACCTGGATCTCTTAATTTATTGAGGGTTGCAAAATAAGGATATTCCACATCTATCAATTCTTATTTATGCATTAGCCAAAATTATTCTACAAAGAGACATTTCTCCTACCATTTATTTACCACTGATAGAGTTGACATAAGCAAAGCACAGTATCATACCTTGAACACACCTTAATGGACTGTTTGTCTCCATCATTCATTTGAAAATCATTTTAGTCAGGGTTACCTTTAAAGTTCCTCTTGCCTAACCCATTTGTAAATTATTAGACCTTATATAATTTAATGTCTTGATATTATAGCACTTGCCAAAGGTCCTTGCTCCCAATCTTTTTCACTTCGAGTCTCCATTTTACAACTGTTCTTCCTACTTCGTTGAAGGCCCTTCCCAGTCTTTTTTGCAAACTTCTCTTTTTCATCCTCATCTTTTGATGTTAAAGAGTCCCAGCCTCCCAAATTTATATCTCCAGCCTTAGCATCCCACAGAGTCCCACAGCCATTTCCATCAGGATGTCTAATATTCTCAGGCTTAACATGGTCTCCTCTTCTCTAAACCTGCCCCTTATTCCTCCCCATCTGAGGAGTCATCCTTAATTCCTCTCTCTCCTGAATTCCCAGTTTCAAAAATTGTCCTTAATCTGATCACTTCTCACCTTCAGAGACGTGTGTGTTGTCTTTCTTTAGCCCAGTCCTGAATTTCTGCTTTAGCAACTATAAGGTAGAAAATTAGGCCAGTCACATTAATGGCTGCCATCAGGATGAAGGTTTTAAACCAGGCGGATTCTGGATCCTAAGGAATTAAAATTCAAAGTAATTGTAAATTATTGCTCTTGTTTTTTTGTTTTGTAACATTTAAAATGTAATGTTAAAAATAACGTAGACTCAATCACTTAACAAATATGGAAAAACACACTTATACATAGCCAAAAAAGTAATCATTTTACTCTATAAAAATAATCAGTTTTATCTTTCTACTGTATACATGTTGTTTAAAATTCTATTTTCATCAGATATTAAGTTTACTAGTTTCTTATAGTTCAAAATTAACTGATTTTTTTCAATCTGATCTATTATTTCAAAGTTTTCTGCATCTTTTCAAGGTATCTTATGTAACCGACATATTATTGTATCATATAAGCCTATATAGATAAAGAATGTCTTCGTATTTTAATTGGCAAATTTAACATACTTTCATCTATCGTCACTATTATTTTGTTAAGATTTATTGCTCCCATATTATTTCGTATTTTCTATTGCAGTGCTTTATTTTTTTTAGGTTTTGGATTCATTTTGAAGAGAATGAGTTTTCTTCTACTGGTTTATGAAAGTTATCTGTATTACTCTTTAAACATTATTCTTCCGATGCATGCTCAAGTTGAAATAGCTATCTTGATAGGTAGATCAAAAGATATAGCTAGAGAGATTTAAGAATACATAGCTAAATGTATCTATTTATAGTAGATACATATTGAACTATATAAATTGAAAGAGATGTATACATTTTATCAACATTTATCTTTTTCATAATAGGGCTAATATTTGGCAGGCTCTCATTTCCTTTTGGTCCTATCTTCCGTCTCCATACCCATCCCTATGCAAACAAACAGTTTGTATTTTGGCATTTATTTTTTTCTCTTCTTTTCTTTCTTCTTCTTCTTTTTTTTTTTTTTTTGAAACAGGGTCTCACTCTTTGTTGTAGCCTAGAGCTCAATGGCACAATCATGGTTCACTGTAGCCTCGAACTCCCAGACTCAGGTGATCTTCCCACCTCAGCCTCCTAGCTGGGACTACATGCACTTGCCACCATGTGCAGTTAATGTTTTATTTTTGTTTTTTTTTTGTAGAGATGAGGTTTTGCCATGTTGTCCAGGCTGGTCTTGAACTCCTGGGCTCAAGCAATCCACCCAACCTCGGCCTCCCAAAGTGTTGGGATTACAGGCATGACCCACTGTACCTGGCCCTGTTTTGGCATTTCTTAAAAACTTTTTATTATTGATTATTATGGATAGTCTTTCTTTTTTTTTCTTTTCTTTTATCCTTAATTTTAAGATAACGAAAATATAATCAAGATAATTGATACTATTATTTTCCACTCATTTTCTGATTACATCTCCTGTTTTTTTTTTTTTTTTTTTAATTCTCTAAATAGTTTATTTATTTCCCCTAAAGTGTGAGGCATTATATGGTCTTGTATCCTTAAAAATAGTTTTCTTATGCCATTGTCCTCTTGCATCCTGTGTTGCTGACAATTTTTGACTGTTGCCTCAATGGGACTATTTTATTTATTTAAATTTAATTTAATTTAATTTAATTTAATTTAATTTAATTTATTTGAGACAGAGTCTCACTCTGTAGCCCAGGCTGGAGTGCAGTGGCTCAATCTCAGCTCACTGCAACCTCTGCCTCCCAGGTTCAAGCAATTCTCCTGCCTCAGCCTCCCAGGTAGCTGGGATTACAGGCATGTGCCACCAGGTCTGGCTAATTTTTTGTATTTTTAGTAGAGATGGGGTTTCACCATGTTGACCAGGCTGGTCTCAAACTCCTGACCTTAGGTGATCCACCCGCTTCAGCCTCCCAAAGTGCTGGGATTACAGGTGTGAGCCACCGCACCTGGCCTGTTCTCATCATTTTTGAAGAACTTTGGGACTATTTTAAACAATGCTGCTATGAGAGGATTGTGAGAAAAATAGGATGTTTGATTAAATTTGAATTTCAGATAAACAATTAGTAACTTGGTAGTACAAGTATGTCCCATGCGTTTTGGTAATGAAGCAAAGTCCTGTATTATTTCTTGTTTATCTGAAAGTCAGATCTAACTGGGCAGTCTTCATCTTCTTGGGTTTTTTCTTTTTTTTTCAAAATCTGGTAACCTCATAGTATAAACTTTTTTTTTTGTATATGTTCCTCAATGTGTATAGATTCATTTATCTTGGAGTGAAATTACTGAATCATAAAGATTGCATAACCTAAGCTTTACTAGGTAATATCTGTGCTCAGAAGTGTTGTACTAATTTACAATTCCAGCATTTGTTATTAATTTTGCTTTTCAGCACATCATTACTTACCCTTGGTATTATAGACCACCAATCTAGTGGGCGTGTAGTGTGAGCAAGTTGTGGTTTTCAATTTGTCTTTTACTATATTTATTAGCTATTTGGATTTCACCTTGTAAAGTGCCTACTTACATCTTTTTTTTTCCTTCTCATTTTCTTATTGATTTGTAGTAACTATGTATTTTTATTAAAAGCCCTTGGTTAGTTGTATGTGTTGCAAATATCTTTTCAAACTTGATGGTTACTTATTCTATTGTTGGTATATTTTGAGGAACAGAAGTTCTTAATTTTAATGCAGTCAAATTTATTGTCTTGTTCTTTATGTTAGTACTTTTAGTGCCCTTTTTAAGAAATAATTCTGTCTATCAGATCATGAAAATATTCCTCTGAATTATATTCTAGAAAGTTTATATTTTGCCTACAATTTTGAGATGTGCAATCCACCTCTACTTCATATTTTTGTATGTTGAGATAAGTTAAATTTTATTTTTCTTCATAATGATATTCTTTAAGCCCAGTACCATTTTATAAGCCCTTTCTTTATGACAAAGGTGGCACTGTTCTGTCATAAATTAAATGTCCATATATGTGGGATCTTTCTACACTCTTTCTTCAGTTCTATTGGTCTACTTGTGCCAATACCATAAGGTATTTATTTTCATAGCTTTGTAATGTATCTTAATATTAGGTAGAACAAATATTCCAGTTTGTCTTCTTCAAGATTCTCTTAGTTATTCTTGGCCCTTTGTGAACACATGTCAATTATGTAAAAGTCTTTTCAGTGTCCACAAAGTAACTTAGGGTTTTGATTGGGATTTCATTGAATCTACAGCTCATTCAGGGGAATGAGAAGATATTTTATAATTTTGAGTCTTTTAGTATATAAAAATGGCATCTCCCTCCATTTGCTTAGTTTTTAAAAAATTTCTTTCAAGTCTCTCTCTTATGGGTTTCTTTGTGGAGATCATATGAGTAATTCATTAAATTTATTCTTAGATATACGATTTTTATTATGGTGTTGAAAATAGTATCCTTTTTAAAATTTTTATTTTCACACTCTTTATTCAGGTATTTAGAAAACAATGTATATTTATAGGTTTACTCTACAAATTCCAAAACCTACTTATTAATTCTAATAACTTATAAGTAGTGTTAGTCTTCTGATTTTTTTTTGAATGCTACCTATAAAAATGTTAATGATATTTCTTCTTTTTTTCATATTTCTGTGTCTTATTTCATTCATTAGGACATAGTAAAAAGTTTAGTATTAATAAATAGTGACAGCAGGCATTTTTTTATACTCCAATCTGAGAGAGAAATGTTCCATGTTGTGTGTGTGTGTATGTGTATATATGTGTGTGTATATATATATGTGTGTTTTTGTGTGTATACATATTTATACACACAAAATTCTCACAGCAAATATACATATATATGTATGTATATATACATACACATAGAAATAGGTGTATACATATTTCTCAGTGAATTGAATCATATATCTTTATGAAGTGATTGTCGTCATTTCTAGTAATACTTTTTGCCTTAAGGTGTCCTCTGAGATCAACATAGCCTCAGCAGGTTTTTAGCTAAAAATTGCGTAGAATGTTTTCTCTGTTAATTTCAACTTTTCTGTTGCTTTTTATTTTATTATATATTTGTATGAAAGCAGCACAGAGTTAAGCTTCATTTCTTAATCCAATATGGCCGCCTTTTGCTTTTAGTTAGAGCTTTTAGCTTATTTAAAGTAGCTGCTGGCACATCTAGTTTACCAAATTATTTTGATTGTTTTATATTTGCACCTCTTGTTCTATGTTGCTTTTTCTCTCCTTTTTTTGCCTTCTTTTAGATAAGGTATTTTTATTATTTCATTTTTGTCTTTATTACTTTGAAATTGATGTACTTTTTCTGTTTTTTTAATTATTAGATTAGAAATTACAACATGTTTTCTTCATGTATCAAACTCTTAGTACTTTTATCCTCTGGCAAGACAGCATGAACTCTTTCAAATACTTTGCTCCATTTATCTTCTCTTGACTTATTTACTCTTATTATTGTTTATTTTATACTTTGTATATAGTGTTTTTTAAACTCCACAGGGCATTACTTTTGTTTACCCAATAAAACAAATAGGTGAATAAGTGGATTTGTCCGCTTATTTACCACTTTTGCTGATCTTCATTTTTTTCCTGCATCTCTAATTTTCTTTCTTTAAACCTAAAAACACTTTCAAACGTCCATTAGTGAATTGAATTCCCTGTTTTCGTTGGCTTGAAACATGTTGTCTTTCTTTTGGCAAATATTTTCACTGTTTACAAATTTAAGTTGGTAGTTATTTTCACTAAGCAGACTGAAGATGTAATTTTATTGTGTTCTGTCTTCCTTTCTTGAGTTTGAGAAGTCAGAGACCAGTCTATCTGTTGCTCATTTGGAGGCAATCTTTCTGATTCCTCTGATTGCTTATATGACATTCTTTTTGTCTTTGCTTTTCTGCAATTTCTGGTTTCTTTTTCATCCTACTTGTGATTACTAGGCTTCTTAAAGGTGTGAATTTCTGTATTTCTGGAAAACTAGAAAACAATCATTTTCTCTTCATACATAGCCTCTGCCCTGTTTTCTCTCTTCATCTTCTGGGACTCCAGTTAGTCATATGTTGGGTTTTCTGACTGGATTACCCCATCTCATGCCATATATTCTGTATTTTTACCATTTTTTCTTCCTGGGATTCATTCTGGATAGATCCTGACAGGTCAAGAATAGAGTAGGTTATAGTATAGTAACCAATACCCTCAAGTCTTAGTGGCTTTCAATGACAGAAATTTGGTTTTTTGTTTACACAAAAGGTACATAATGGGTTGGCTAGGAGTTATGCTCCATATAACCTGGATTTCTGGATCCTGGTTAGTAGCCTTGCAGTCATCCTTCTGAATAATACTAGTTGTTGCATCAAAGGGAAAGAATGGCCTCTTGGTTTCTAATGCTTCTTCTCAGAATTCACATGTATCACTTCCTCTCATATTTCATTGGCCAAAATAACTTACAGGAATACATCTAACTTCAAAGAAGTGGGGAAATGCCCAAGAAGAGAACCAGAAAAGTTATTGCAGCTGCAATAATTGACTTCCCAGGCTTGCCTTCTGGTCACCAAATATTTGATTCACTCAAATTTCAAATGCTTAGAAGAGTATTCAGTTTTTCTCTCCTTTTAAAGCTGAGGCACTGTCTAAGTTAACTTACTAGGCAGAGACAACTTTGAACAGTTCTGGAGTCATATTTCCTTCCACATCTTGGATGTTTGCAGAGAAATTAGCTCCACTAACAACTTTTGGAAGTCAGCTCTGCACACCTGAGTGAACTAAATGGAAGAATAAAGGCACTATGCTCAGAGGGAGGAAACAGACCATGGCCACCTGGTGCTCCCCATTTCTAATGAGGCCACTTCTCTGACCAGGGAGCTTCTACGGTTCTAGTGGTGTTTTCTTCTTTTCTAATACCATAAATAGAGACATTGTGGTGGTGGAAGATTCCTCTTTATGGGAAATGTGGCCATAGTGGATGCAGACCATCTCTCCCTGTCCCAACTTTGGGATAAGGAGCATTTGGAGGAATTATCTACACACTACCATTCCTTTTGTTGAAAGCATTCCTCCAAATAAAGTTTATATGTGATCCACATGGTGCTAGTGGTAGGAAGGTGTAGTCCTTTGTGAGTACAGATTTATGCCAGCATTTCCATTCTGACTCTTCTTATTTGAGTGGCTTTAGGATATTATCTCTTATCTTCTGCTTGTTCATTATAACTGAAGACATAGATTACCCAGGATAGGCAAAGACCCAAGGCAGCCAGTGGCTTCAGTGGTCATTTACCTCTCTGGAGTCAAACTATTCTTTCATTTTTAATCTCTGAAGTGTTCTTTTGCTTTACTTTTTTTGCAGATGAGTCATGCATTTAAAATAACTGTTACAATTTGATAGGGCATTTTAAGTGTCCTTAACAGGAAAATTTCAGCTAACTTTGTCCGTGACACTTGCAAAAACAGAAGTCTGCCTTCATAGTCAAACTTTGGTCAATCTTTAACTGTATTTACTTGTGATTTTTCATTCTTTCTTTGAGAAAAGTGTATCTTGTTACTTATATTACCACTCAGCCAGTCAAATACCTGTGCTGATCAATCCACATATTCATTATTAAAAATAACAGAAGTCCACTTCTATAGCAATGGCCAATTACTAAAGAGTTCTCTACATATCTAATTGACAAATAATGAGATAGAAATTGTATTATTTGTAGATTTGGAGAGATGCCTGATTTGACCAAGTTTATTTTCATATGATGCAAAAACTCATAAGTCATCTCCTTCTGGCATCTTCTCTGCAATCTTTCCTGTGTATAATCTTTCTCTATACAATTAATATTGGAAAAGTAACTACATGTCTGTATGTTTCTTACCTGCCTAAGGATCAATCCAGTCAAAGTGGAAGCAATTAGTCCTCCTAGCATTCCGCTTAAGGTTGAACACGCTTTAATAAATCCAAAATATCTATACATAAAATAATAATACACAAATGTAAAGTAGTACAAATACTGCAGGAAATGCCAACCTAATCAGATGAAATTTAAGAGAGATGATTGCTCATTTTGCAAATTCCTACTTCTCAAATTCCATTAAGATGTTAGAAAAAGTATATGAATATAGGCAACTTTCCAGTGTCACCACAGAGTCAGAAAGGTTGGCATTAGCAGTAAAGGATACGATGATATTAATAAAATGGGATTATATTTAGAGTGAAACCCAGTAGAATTAGAAAATATGTAAGTTTCATTGAGAAATTCAGAAGGCAATATGTTTTGGTAATGGGAACTGGTTTGGGGTTAATAAAAAATTGAAGGGCTTTGTTCACCTGGTTTACTCTCATAGGCCCAGAGCTAGTGACCTCCAAAATTGTTTCCAGTACTCAGGCAAGGAAACCAGAAGCCTGGTTTACAAGCAACTATGATTGGCCAATCCTGGAAGCTCAAACCAATTCCAGCATGAAATGAGCTATAAAAGCAGTGAAACTGCAGCAAATGAATCCAGGTTACTGCGAATGGCATTATTTTGTTTGTTTTTATGGCTGAGTAGTATTCCATAATACATATATATAACCACATTTTCATTATCTACTTATTGTTTGATGGGGATTTAGGCTGGTTCCATTATTTCTGCAGTTGCAAATTGTGCTGCTATAAACATGCATGTGCAAGTGTCTTTTTCATATAATGACTTCTTTTCCTTTGGGTAGATACCCAGTAGTGGGATTGCTGGATCAAATGGTATTTCTACTTCTAGTTCTTTAAGGAATCTCCACACTGTCTTCCATAGTGGTTGTACTAGTTTACATTCCCACCAACAGTGTAAAGATGTTCCCTTTTCACCACACCCACGCCAACATCTATTATTATTTTGTTTTTTAATTATGGCCATTCTTGCAGGAGTAAGGTGGTATCACATTGTGGTTATGATATGCATTTCCCTGATAATTAGTGATGTGGAGCATTTTTTCATATGTTTGCCACCAAATGCCATATGTTTTCACTTATAAGTGGGAGCTAAGCTATGGGTATACAAAGGCATACAGAGTGATATAATGAACTGCGGAGACTCAGAGGGGGGAAAATGGGAGGAGGGGCAAGGGATAAAAAAACCACATATTGGGTACAATGTACACTATTCCTATGATGGATACAGTAAAATCTTAGACATCACCACTGTCAATTCATCCATGTAACCAAAAACCACTTGTATCCCAAAAGCCATTGAAATAAAAAGAATATTTTTTTAAAAAATTCACAATTAACAAGGAACTCCAACTTAACAACAACAAAATATAAATAACCACATTAAAAAAGTGGAAAAAGGACATAAGTAGCCATTTTCAAAAGAAGACATACAAATGGACAATGAGCATATAAAAAAACTTTCAATATCACTAATCCTCAGAGTAGTGCAAACTAAAACCATGATGAGATAGCATCTGATGCCAGTCAGAATTATTATTATTCAAGTCAAAAAACAACAGATGTTGATGAGGATGCACAGAAAAAGCAATGCTTATACACTGTTAGTGGAAATGTAAATTAGTACAACCTCTTTGGAAAACAGTATGGAGATTTCTCAAAGAACTGCAAATAGAGCTATCATTAGATCCTGCAATTCTGCTACTGGGTGTCTACTCAAAGGAAAAGATATTATTGTATCAAAAAGATATCTGCACTCATGTGTTTATTGCAATATTACTCACAATAGCAAAGATATCAACCTAAGTGTCCATCAACAGATGATTGGATGAGGAAAATGTGACACATATGCACAATGGAATACTAGTCTGCCATAAAAAAGAATGAAATAATGTCTTTTTCAGCAACATCGATGGAAATAGAGGCTCTTGTCTTAAGTAAAACAACTCAGAAACAGAAAACCAAACACTGCAAGTTCTCAGTTATAAAGTAAGAACTAAATAACTTATACACATTGACAGAGTGTAGAATAACAGATATTAGAGACTTGGAAGAGTGGGAGGAGGGTGAGGGTTAAAAAATTACTTAATATGTACGATGTACATTATTCAGGTAATGGTTACCCTAAAAACCCAGACTTCACCACTACATAATATACCCACTTAACAAAATTGTATTTGCACACCTTAAATTTATACAAAAACTAGTGACTTTTAAAAATGCTTTTGAGAGCTTGGATTTAAGAAAGAAAAAGATTTTTAAAAACTCTCCCTAGTTACAATGAACTATCCACACACACACACACACACACACACACACACACACACACACACTCAATGAAACAATCCCATATATAATAGTTACAAGAAAAAAATTCTTAAAATAAGTTTAACTGAATAGGTGAAAGACCACAATGAAAACTAAAACATTAGTGGAAGATATTGAAGAAGACACAAACAAATGTAAAGATATCCTGTGTTTATGGATAGGAAGAATTAATGTTAAAATGTCTGTGCAATTCAAAGCAATCTAAAGATTCAATGCAATCCTTATCAAAATTCCAATGACATTTTTCACAGAAATAGAAAAACAATCTTACAATTTCTATGGAAATACAAAAGGTCCTAAATAACCAAAGTAATCTTAAGCCAAAATAACAAAACTGGAAGCATCACACTATCTGACTTGAAAATATACTTCAAAGTTTTAATAATCAAAATGACATGATACTAGAATGAAAATAGATACATAGACCAATGGAGCAGAATAGAGAGTCCAGAAATAAATCCAACATTTAGGATGAATTGAATTTTGACAGAGGTGCCAAGAACACACCATGGAAGAAGGATGATCTCTTCAATAAATGCTGTTGGAACAACCGGGTATCCACATACAGAAGAATGGAATTAGACTCATCTCATGCCATATATAAAAATCAACTCAAAATGGATTAAAGACTTAAACATAAGACCTGAAACTGTAAAACTACTAGAAGAAAACACAGGGGACAAGCTCTATGACTTTGACCTGGGCAATGATTTTTTTGGTTAGGATCACAAAAGCACAAGTACTGAAAGCAAAGACAGACAAATGGGATTATATCAAACTAAACAGCTTCTGCACAGGAAAAGAAACAATCAACAGAGTGAAGAGACAACCTGAAGAATAGGAGAAAATATTTGCAGACTATACGTATAATAAGTGGTTAATATCCAAAGAATACTAGGAACTCAAACTCTATAACAAGAAAACAACCCAATTAAAAAATGGGCAAAGGACCTGAATAGTCATTTCTCAAAAAACAAAGATATACTATCAACAGGTGTATGAAAAGAATGCCCAACACCATTAATCATCAGGGAAATTCAAATTAAAACCACAATGAGATATCCCTCTACACCCATTTGAGTGTCTGTTATAAAAAATACAAAAGATAAGTGTTGGTGGGGATGTGGAAAAAAGGGGAAATTTGCATACCATTGGTGGGTATATAAATTAGTACAGCAGTTATGGAAAACAGTATGGATGTTCCTCAAAAAATTAAAAGTAGAACCACTATATGATCCAGCAATTTCACTCCTGAGTGTCTATCCAAAGGAAATGAAGTGAGAATGTCTAAAGAGATAACTGCACTACCATGTTCATTGCAGCATTATTCACAATAGCCAAGATATAGGATTAACCTAAGTGTCCATTAGCAGATGAACGGGATAACAAACATGTGATAATATACACAATGGGATACTATTCAGCCTAAAAATGAAGGATATCAAGTCATTTGTGACAACTTGAATGAACTTGGAGGACATTAATTTAAGTGAAATAAGTCAGACACAGAAAGGCAAACACTGCATGATCTTAGTTACATGTGGAATCTTACAAAATTGGACTCAGAAGTAGAGTAGAATAGTGATTACTAGGCACTGGGAGTGAGATGTTAGCCAAAAGATACCAAATTTTATTTATATATGAGGAATAAGCTTAAGAGATCTATTGCATAACAAAGTGACTATAGTATAAAACAACAGATTATATTCTTGAAAATTCCTAAGAGTAAATTTTGTGTTCCCACACACACACAAAAATGCTAAGTGTGTGAGGTAATGCATATGTTACTTTGCTCGATTTTAGCCATTCCACAAAGTATCCGTATTTTAAATCATCATGTTATACACAATAAATATGTACAACATTTATTTGTTAAAGGTTTAAAAAAAGTGTATAAACAAATCTTACCTGGGAGCGATATCCAAGCCATTTATAAGTACTCCACCCAAGCAAAAGCTGCCTGTTGCACTAACAAGTATTAGGAAAATGACAATGCCGTAGAAGCTGGAACTCAGGTGAGGCAGGCATACACCAAAGATTGCAGGAAGGAGAAATCCTGGGGAGTGATTCAGACAACATAGTTAGGTGCATCCTAAAGACAGGGGAGAAGTATCTCCCAAGTGCTTAAATGTTCTGGCTGTTGCTTACCTGCTGCTGTGAAGAGTTTCCGGACAGCAATTACGCTGAGAATATTCCTGGTCAGGAAGAAGTCTGATAACTGACCTACTAGGTTACCACAGATCCAAGCAAACAAATAGGGGAGGGAAGACAGAAACCCATTCTGAAGAGGAAACATTATTCTTGGAGTGAGTTTGATGGGTAAAGCAGTACTGACACACAGAGTAATCCCTATGCTAAAATTTATTATCTAAAATGAGTACTTTCATATAGGAAACCATCAATATACAATACCAGAATTACTGCTGGGATCACATTACCCAAAATAAAGAGAAAAATAGCTTTGAGGTCAGTAATATTTATCATAACCTGTCAAATCTCCCAATTTCAGTATCATGAAACATAAAAGCACTGAATAATAGAGAAGGAAGACTACATCGGGAATGGGAAATACTGACCCTGGGGAAAATGATAAGAGAGGATAAAGATGACAATTACGGACATGCGTATGGTGCTTACACTGGACCAGCTGCTACTAACCCTCGCAACAACTTCAGGGTTTCATGAAGTATAAAATTGAGTCAGAGAGAGTTTATAAGACCTTACTGTTATGCTGGGCCCTAGGCTGGTTTACTGGAAGTTCATTACAGAACGCGGCAAGTGGTAAGCCCAGACAGACTCCATTTCTAAAGGAGTCTTGTCTTGTCTGATTATTATGGTTTTGAATAATAGGAGTTTGCCCGTATCAGTGATTCTCTGAGCCAGATGAGCAATGGGTATGCCAGTCCTTCCAAAGCAAGACTTGAGTCTTGGCTTCATAGCCCAGACTCATTGCTTTACCTTGGAGAGGATTGGGAAAAGCTTGGCAGAGTGACAGGGCCTGGCTAAGTGACTTTCATAGGAGGCCCCCAGTCTCTGTAGGGAATGGTGGTGTTGAACCTTAAGTAATATACAAAGGGAGTCACACAGTAAATGGGAGATGGGAAATGTGTGGAAACACAGATGCATGTATGCTGCTGCTGGAGTGCCAGACACTTGTGTCTGCATCAATGCCTTCTGTTTTGGGCAATGTTCATACAAAGAGCAGAAACAGTTAATTTCCAGGTGAGGAGCAGTAGTCAGACAGTGTGAGGAGTTGGCAAGAGCTGAGACTAGGGTCATTAGAGATAGAAAAATGTACACAGAGTCTTTCATGAAGTTAAAAACAGAACAAATAGTATACTTACCTCTTTTATATTAACACGAAGCGTGGAGTTGATAAACAGTGGCGTGTATAGTGTCATGATGATATGTGACCAGAAAAAAGTAAAACTACCAATGGAAATAGCCCAGACTGGAAGCGATTTAAGCATAGCCTTGATAGGCAGAGATTGTCTACTTGAACTGACCTGGAAAGAAATTCATTAATAATTAGCACATTAGAACAAACTGGAACATGTTTAGTTTGGAGTAGAATCTTAGAGATGCCAATATGGAGAACTGTGCTCTACCTGCTGGACCAGGGAGGATGTGATGTATTCCTTTTCACTGATGCTTATACATGGGTGGTCCTTGGGGTCATCATAAAACAGAATGAACCAGAGAAGACATAGAGCACAGCCACAAGCACCTATCAAAGCAGGATAAGTTAGAATTGGAAGTTTCTGTTTGTAGTGGATCTCTTTCCCAAATTCGCATTTTTCAATGTATTAGTCTGAGAACCTGGACCTCCTGTTTCTTTTTTGAAACTTTGCAACAAGTCTTACGTTTTTCATAGTCCTCCTTTTGTCCACAGGGACCTCTCCCTGCTAGAAATAGGGTAAGGCCTATGCCCTTTCCTGATCTCCTATCCTCTGCTCCCTCCACTCATGACATTTGGGCCTGCCTGCCCTCAAGCCCTCATCTTTTCAAATTCCTCATGTGTTCCATCATAAGAATATGGCACAGCTGAGCCTGCTCAGGGCTTGACAATTGCCCAGTTATTTTGTTTTTGTGTTTATAATGTTTAAGTTCAGGGATACATGTGCAGGTTAGTTATATGGGTAAACTTGTGTCATAGGGGTTTATTGTACAGATTATTTCATCACCCAGGCATTAAGCCTAGTATCCATTAGTTATTTTTCCTGATCCTCTCCCTCTTCCCACCCTCTACCCAGTGGTAGAGGTTGTTCCCCTCAGTGTGTGTTGTTCCCCTCTATGTGTTCACATGTTCTCATCATTTAGCTCCCACTTATAAATGAGAACATGCGGTATTTAGTTTTCTATTACTGTGTTAGTTTGCTAAGGAGAATGGCCCCCCAGCTCCATCCATTTCCCTGCAAAGGACGTGATCTCATTCTTTTTATGGCTGCATAGTATTCAATGGTATATATGTACCACATTTTGTTTATCCAGTCTATCATTAATGGGCATTTAGGTTGACTCCATGTCTGCTATTATGACCCAGTTTTGACAGCTTAGCCTCAGCCATGTTCCTGAGATATAGCCCAGACTTCAGGGATTGTTGGAGTTCTGTAAGAGTTTGACAAGTTATTTATATGAATTTTTATATGAATAACTTGACTGTGAGGAATTCTCTGTTGGGACAGGAAGTATATAGTGCTCACCAGTCAGTCTTCCAGAAGACTTGCATTCATTTAACAAATATTAAGTGCCGATTATTTACCATGCACCTATTTTAAGTACTGGGGATACAGCAATGAATAAAACAGACAAAAATCCCTGCCTTTATGGAGTTGACTTTGTGGTGGATAAAAAAGAAAAAAAATTATTTTATTCAATCATCTCCCCGAAAATTCATATAATACTGTTTATTATCTCTTTTTCAAAATGAGCAAACTGAGACTTGGAAAGATGAAATTATTTGTGGGACATAAATGTTAGTGAGTGGTAGTTTACCTGGAAGCATGAATTATATTGTTCAGGGAGAAACTACACCCCTAGATGGGGAGGCTGGGGTGCTGGAAATAAAAATACTATAATAGAAATAAAGAATGCCTTTGATACATCAGTAGACTAGACATGACCAAGAAAAAATCAGTGAGCTTGATAAAATGGCTACAGAAATTTCTAAAACTGAATTGCAAAGACAGAAAAAAGAACTAAAAAGACAGAATGGTCTGGGTGTGGTGGCTCATGCCTGTAATCTCAACACTTTGGAAGGCCTAGGCGGGCAAATCACCTGAGGTCAGGAGTTCATGACCAGCCTGGTCAACATGGTGAAACCCTGTTGCTTCTAAAAATACAAAAGAATTAGCTGGGCGTAGTGATGTGCCCCTGTAATCCCAGCTACTCAGGGGGTTGAGGCAGGAGAATCACTTAAATCCAGGAGGTTGAGGTTGCGCTGAGCTGAGATAGTGCCATTGCACTCCAGGCTGGGTGACAAAAGCAAGACTCCATCTCTCACACACACACACACAAAATGGAATATCTAAGAATTGTAGGACAATTATAAAAGCTGTAATATACATGTAACAAAAAAATACCACAAGGTGTAATATACATGTAAGAAACATACCGGAAGAAAGAAAGAAATAGAGAAAGAGAGAAAGAGAAAAAAAGGAAGGAAGGGAAAGAAAGGAAGAAAGAAAGAAAAAGCAAGGAAGGGAGGGAGGGAGGGAGGAAGGAAGGAAGGGAAGAAGGGAGGGAGGGAAGAAGGGAGGGAGGGGAAAGAAAAAAATTAGAAAAAATATTTAAAGCAATAATTACTGAGAATTTCTTAAAATTAATAATAAACTTCAAACCACAGATATAAGAAGCCCAGAGAATGCCAAGAAGAATAAATAAATAAAAAAAAAGTTATAACCTGACATGTTGTAACCAAATGCCCCCAGTTTTTTAAGAAAAAGGGAATGAATTACTATTTTTAAAAAAATTTTCTCTTTTTTTCCCCTTTCCCCTTTTCCTCTTGCTTCTCATTTCCAACTTAGCCCTTCAGAAATGCAAATACAACATTTCACCTCCTCCCCTCACCAGACATTCGCTATAGGAAAAATTCTCCTAACTATGTGCTTCAAGTCATAGCTCTCCTCCAGAGCTGACAGTCAATCTGCAGACCAAATTGCCAGGGAACTTTCATCTCTAGGGCGTGGCCTCAGAACTTCCACTCTCCAGGAGTGGCCTTGGAACTTTCTTCCACCAGGAGAGCATATGGAAAACATGCCCTTTTTGGCCACTTTTTCAACCTACTTCTGTCCATGAAAGTGCCACCTCAACTGTGCAATAGATAACTGCCTGGTAGCAAGGGGACCCCTGCCCTTGCTCATTTCCTCTCCTACCTTATGAAAATGCTCACCTTTTTTTTTTTTTTTTTTGCCACTTCAGCTCCAAAGGTGAAATGGCACATTTAAAAGCAAGAAATTGTGTGTCCCTTCCCCAAGTTAGCTTTGGAATAAATCCACTTTTCTTGTACCAGACCCCACTCTTGTTAATTGGACTGTACATGTGGTAAGCAACTAACTTGATTTTCAGTTACAATATAATATTCAACTTCAATAAATCAAAGACAATTTTGAAAGAAGCCAAAGGGAAAAAAATGACCTGAAGAGTCATGTTTAAATTTAGAATTCTGAACACAAATCTCTGGCGACTAGTCTGAAGCTTGACCCATTCCTACCCAGATCCATTCCCACCTTCCTAGGTACTTTGAATGGATATATGTGGAAACCCTTGCCTTCCCCAGTGGTGTACCATTCATATATTGTGCAAATAGTGCCTCCTACCTCCCTTGGTCACTCCTCAATTCAATGGCTATTGGGAAGAACCCTGCTGGTCTTTTCCAATATAACCAATAGCCTTAGTTCTATTTAAGCAACACATTCCAGGTATAATGATTAGAAGCAGAGTCATGAGCTCTACAGAGCCTACTGTCTTGGCACCTGTCCTATGAAGAGAGCCTAGCTAGAGAGGGGCTAGAATGGGCTCTCCACAGTGTGGAATCCAGGGCAAAGGCCCTCTGGCCTGGCCTCAGGGCAGCTGTGACAGAAGCCATAAGTGATCTTGGCAACAGCTGTGTCTGATGGCACAGACACTAGTCAGATGTGAGTTAAGGAGAGTGTGAGATGCTAGGAAATGTAGGCAATGGGTACAGACAGATTATGCAATGATTTCAATGGTCAAAGGGAAGTTACTTGAGATAGAGGACAGGGAAAGGGAATCATTTTAGAGATTTGAGAAGAGTTAAGAAGTTTGAAATAGTCTTTAGGAGACAAATATAGCAGGATAGACAGGCAATTTTTTTTTTTTTTTTTTTGAGACAAGAGTTTCACTCTTGTTGCCCAGGCTGGAGTGCAATGGCATGATCTCGGCTCACTGCAACCTCCGCCTCCTGGATTCAAGTGATTCTCCTGCCTCAGCCTCCCCTGTAGATGAGATTACAGGCAGCCGCCACCACACCCAGCTAATTTTTTCTATTTTTAGTAGAGACGGGGTTTCACCATGTTGGCCAGACTGGTCTCAAACTCCTGACCGTAGGAGATCCACCCACCTCAGCATCCCAAAGTGCTGGGATTACAGGCATGATCCACTGCACCCAACTGGCCAGGCCATTTTAAGTGCAAATGTAAGTCTGTGACTCAATTTACTCTATTTGGTAATCTCCAGCAATTATCAGCTGCTTAAATACAGTTATTGTCTTATTCTTTAAAACAGTATCTATTCAGATTTGTTCAACTTTATTGGCAAGAATATTCAAATGGAATTTTAAAACAATCTTGGTTTCAGTTTTCCCTCTGCCACTAATGAACAGGTCATTTGACATATGTGGACATCATGTAATTTCCAGTAAAAGGGTTGTGGGAGGCAGACACCTAAATTCCTAAACAGCTGTCATCTAATCTCTTTTCCTCAATTCTTAGTGATGAGGTAGAAACATGTGAGGGACTTCACAGTAAAGCTATTATCATAGTACAATGTGTAGTTGTGTAACAGCTTCGTTTGAGTTTCATGAAGCCACCCATGATAACTGTAAGTGGCATACATTGCTGTACATGATCTTATCACAGAAATATAACATAAATATTAGATGTCATTCAACCCTTGATCAGCAATGTTGGGCAGCATTTGTTATTCCAAAGTTTTCCTTATATGGAGCTGAAACCTCTCCCCTGCTCCCCCGCTTCCCTATAATTTCTGCATATTTGGGTTAGTTTTGTAATTCAAAACAGATCTGCATTTTATTTATATGAAAGTCCTACAAGGTATGTTTTCTCAAGTTTTCTCTTCCTCAGGCTAGACATTCTCAGTTTTTTCAGCCCCTTTCCTGATAAGGGGCTGATGTTCCATCACTATACTGACCATTGTCTATTACTGAAGACTAACACAGTCATTAACAGCAATGGAATTTTGAGGATAGAAGTTGTGTTTTCAGATTAGGCCTCTGCCATCTGCTCACTGTATGTATTGGATATCTTCTGTTTGTCTCCCTAGATGTACTCCTCATCCTTCTTCACCTTGCTTTGGCTACAGATGGCTGATTTGAATGAACATCAGTAGGCCCCCATGTCCTCTGCTTCTACCTGGATTTGGCCAACAGAAATTCCAGGCAGAGATGAGAGGGAGAGAATTGAGTGAAATCAAGGTGCTTTTTCAAACCCTGGTTACCTCTGTCCTGTGATTGTCTCAATCTATGTGTCCTTTTATGAAAAATCAGGAGGCATCCTGCTCTATAGAGCTCTCCTAATGGATTCTGATAACTACTTCCTTGTTTGATGCCTTTAGACCTGGGGATGCTAGATGTTACAAGCTCCTGTATCACTAGCCCCAGGTAACTGGACTATTCCTGGGATTCCACCACATCTCATACTTACCTTTTTAAGTGATCATTTTGTAAATAAATTCTTCTAATTTTGCCTTAAGTATATTACTTTGATCAAGTTACCTAAGCCTTTTGAAATTTCCTCACATATCAAATGGGCATAATAGAACCTACCCACATTTTCTTATTCACAAACCTGAAATCAAGATCAGAGAGCCAAAAGTGATTTTATCACTTATTTGTAAACCTTATTTCTTTATAGTTTTTGTGTGTTCTAGTTTGCACAGATTTCGTTTTTTACTGTAGAAATTAATGTGTTTGATTATGGGGTAGTGCTCCACATCATGCTTTGAATGTTAAGTATAAAAAGTAATATATTTCTGAAATCTGTAAACTTATTTATTCTGATCATCCTTTTCCTGGAGAGTTTCATATAAAAGCATATGCATCTATAGCACCTACATTATAGAATTACAAAAGTTATGGACAAAAATACATGTATAGTTTTAAGCATCATAATACCTTGCTTGTGGTAGGAACTTAATGAATGTTGACTTCTCTCTTTCACTCAGTGGAGTTCATGATTTTTAATTTTAACTTTATATGAATTATTACTTTATATTGGGTTTTAATGTTTAAATTTTTCTTAGATTCTGAATAATAACTAGGATTTTACAGAAGGAGACTCACCAAAAATATAGAAGACCATGGGCCAGCCCAGAGATTCACAGATAACTCCAGTCACAAGTAGGACAATAAAGGGTCCCAGCAAAAACCCTAATCAGTAGGTACAAAGAACATCCCTAATTAATGCAGGCATCTGAAAGTACAGATAATGTAGTCTCGCTGTAGCAATGAACAATTTCCTGTGAAACAAATTTGTGCATCATAACACAAATATCAGAAGAAAATAATAAAAATATTTTCTTTTCTCTCTTTTTCTCTGTTGAGATAAGGATGCCTCTTCTCCATTCTATACAATTCTCTCATCTTCACAGCAAGAATGCTGAAATAGATGATTTCCAAAGCCCTTGACCATTCAAAACACATGTTTCTTATGGCTCTAGGGAAGAACATAATACAATGAGATGAAAATAGGATTCAAATGTTCTAGTCTCTAACTCTTTACCTGATGTACTCATAGAAGTAAGTCGGCCTCGTTCCAGGGGAGGAGCCCATTTGACATATATTTCAAACTGGGCTGTTCCAACTATCCCCTGAAATGAGAAAGTTTTGACATTTAATCTCTAATACTTCCTGTGAATTTAAACTCTGTTTGGTTTTAGCATTATTTTAATACCTGGGCTGCTCCCTGAACTGCTCGACATACAATGACCCAAGCTACTCCAATTCCAGCTGCTGGTGGGATGAGTAGGCTTAACACAGAGCTGAGGCATAATGCAAAGCCAATCATTTTCTTTGTAGAGTATATTCCAGAGAAGTATCCAACAGGAACTTGGATGATGACGAAACCATAGAAGGTGGAACTCAAGATGATTCCCTGGATATCTGGGCTCCAGTTATACACAGGGTTCTAAAAGACAAGCGGGGACACGTCGAATCACTCTGCGTATCAGAAATTTACTGTGACATTTAGGGATTCAGGGAAACTGTTCTTCTGGCTCACCTCATGTAAAGTAGCTCCCTTCTTATTAGTATTCTTTATCACACGACCTTCTTTATTCCTTAATCACACCATTTTCTGTACATATTTACATTTTATCATTGGAGTAAAATCCCCACAGCCAAGGACACCATCTGTACCTCCCTCCAGTACCTCTCACAGCATAGACATTTAATGCTTGTTTCTTGAATGTTGCTAAACTGCATGTAAACTCCTCCTGCACAGCATACATACATTTAAATAATTTCCTGTACTTCATAGTATACTGCAGTTGTGAATTTCCTCTTGCCTGTTCACTTTCTCTAACTCCTCCATTAATTTAAGCTCATTCACAAAACCACTTTTCCCCACATACATATTGCTCCCAGAGAGAAAAGTCATGATAGAGAGAAGATAAAACCATGAAGAGTTATGTCTGAGCTGTAAAAACAACTGCATGGAACAGTGAAAACAAAAAGGCCATTTCTCTTCTTTCACTTGGTTCTGATGTGGCATATTTTTTCCAGAATGCATTTGTTGGTCCATTCCTAGGTTAGAGGGCCTTCTATAGTTTCTTTTTACATTATTAAAGAATGATAAAAGAAAATCTTAATATTCAATTTATTGTTGAGACTATGAAAAAGGAGGTTGCACATGTTTTTGGACCCACTGAACAGGAAGAAATCTTAATGGTAGTAGGGGAGGACAGGATAAAGTTTATTTGGAAGTGTCTAAGATAGTGGCATTTTCTAAACTTTCTCTGTTAGTTGCATAATTAAGAGAAACATATTAAGCAACAAAGAGTTTCCTGAATAAACGGTGAATGTGCTGGGTGTTATTTTTGGTTCAATATTAAATAAAATAGGTAAGAACCCATATGTTTGTTGTCATCACTATTATCTTATCCCTCCATTCCTCTTTTTTTCTCTCCTTTTCAAGTCCCTGTCACCCTATAGCTGTGGCCTCTAGAGTGTATATTTCTCTTGGATGGAAAAGGACTTCCATGAAGAAATCTGGTAGGAGTGACTCTCTGAGAATACCAAATAATAACGAGTGAGACACATCTGTATAGTAGCCTGGGTGCCAGGGAAGTTCCAGATCTTTTCCACTGAGGGGAAGAAAGCTATACAGAAGATGAAGCAGAGTGCTCACTCAGGTTTTGTTTTGTTTTTCTTGTTTTTAATCACAGGAAGCACCAAGGAAGTCAATACTCACCCTTACCCATATCAGGTGGGCCAGCAGGCATTCGTTCAACTCTCCCTGTGCATGTGAACAGATCACTTAAAATCTTGGATAGTTTTTCTTATGGCTTAAAGCCATCACTCTCCACAGCAGAATGTAGAAAATAAAAAAAGTTCACCAGAATTGGTTTAAATCCCTTGAGCTCAGACTGAAACTACTCACACCAGAAAGATAAATCCTCAGTTTATATTTTTCTAATCAATGCATTAACTAGTTGCCATTGAACAAAGTACTCCACATATAAATGTATAAATGACTCTATGTAAATCTTAGAAATAAATATATATACACATTTGTATGGGTCATATAAATGAATAAGAGATGTATAATACCTAAGTAAGGAAAATGTATCAAGGGTATCACTAGATAATTTATAAGAGAACAAAATGGAAATGAACAATAACCATAGGTCACAGAAATATACAAATGTGTAATACCATTAGTAATAAAAGAATATATACTTTAAAGTTATGGTAGAATTTCTGTCAGGTTGGTACACTTTAAAAAGAATAATGACACAGTCTCCTTGACTTTGATGGAAGAGGGAAGACTGACTACAGAATATTCCTCATCTACCTTCTTTTTCATCTTCTTTTCTATAATCAGTGTTTCTTACTGTGGTAAAATATCTGTGTGTGTCTGTTCTTCCTTGTTTTTCTTGTTATTTCATCTTTTTTTCTAAAACGTTCTTTCTGACTTTTTCATAATCCTTTCCTGTCAATTTCCTTTTTTCATTCATCTGCTCTTCAAGCATAGCCTCTTCTGGTCTGGCCATGTCTACTTTGAGTTCTTGTTTTACTAATTTTTAGGTTATTTTGTAATGTTAGACTACAACTTAGATCTGCTTTGTGGAATAATTTTCTGGTGTGTTTTTCTATTTAGAATAATTATATATTCTATTTCTTCATTTTTAAATGTAGTACCTTATGTAGCAGTAAACTGAATTGTGACAGGAGATTTCATGGGAGGGCAAAAGGTTTCATGGGGTGGCAGGCTGATGCATGTGCTAGAGAAATCTTTCAAGCTCCATAGCTCAAGAGCTCCTTCCTCTTTTAAAGCCATAGTGAAGGCTCCAAAATACAACTCCCATGAGTAGCTATTTCTCTAGAATATGAGGTTCTCAGTATTTAAACCAAAGCACTGGAATACCATAAATATTTAAGAATACAACTCAAAACAATTTTATATAAAATAGACTTTATATAAAATAGATTTTATATAAAATAGATAATTGACATAATAAACTGTATCTATATATATACTTGTGAAGCTATCACCACCTAGAAGTTTTATATTAAGAGAGTCCTGTCGTATGTACTCTTTTTTATTGTCTAGCTAATTTCACTTGGCATAATTATCTTAAGTTTTATCTATGTTGTTCTTTATGTCAGTAGTTCATTCTATTTATACTGCTAAGTAGTACTATATTTTATGGATGTGCCATAGTTTGTTCATTAATTCATCTGCTAATGGACATTTAGGTTATTTCCAGTTTTTTGGCTATCGAAATAAAGCTAGACAAAAATGTTTATAGAACATTTATGTATAAGTCTCTGATTGGACATATGTTTTTATTTCTCTTCAGTAAATAACTAACAGTGGAATGACTGTCTCATATGGTAGGTGTATGCTTAATTTTTTTATGAAATGGCAAAATGTATTCCAAAGTGGTTGCACCACATTTCATTCCCATCAGGACTGTAGGAGAGTTCTAGTTCCTCCACATTCCTGCACACATTTTGTATTTGCAATCATTACAATTTTAACCATTTGAATCAGTGTGCAGTAATTTATCTTTGTAGTTGATGTTTGTCTCCAATGTCAAATGATATAGAGCATCTTTTCATGTGAGTATTTTTCCTCTGTGTATCCCCATTGGTGAGATAGCTGTTCACATCTTTTTCCCATTTTTTGTATTGGGTTGTGTTTTTTAATTGGGTGTTGATAGAAGTTCTTTATAAGATATGATTTGCAAACATGTGCCCCTGTCACTGGCTTGTTTTTTCATTATCTTAACAGTATTTTAAATTCTGATGAAGTCCAGTTTTATGTTTGTTCTTTTGCATATCTTAAAAAATCCGTTGTTCATATGTGTGTCAGTCTCTCTGTTATATTTCATTGATTTATTTTCTGTCTTTACACTAATTCTATGCTGTCTTTATTACTATAACTGTGTAAGTCTTAAAATTCCAGTACGTAGTGTTACACCTCCAACTACTAATTTTCAATGAACATTCAGAGGTAATTCAATGGAGAAAGAAAAGATTTCTCAACAAATTGGGCTGGAAAAAAATTGTATATCCACATGTAAAAAAAAAAATCTTTAATGCAACATATACAAAAAGTAATTCAAAATAAATCACAGATTTAACTGTAAAATGAAAAATTATAAAACTTCTAAAACATAGAAAATTTTTTGATCTTGGGTTATGTGAAGATTTCTTATATGCAACAACAAAAGCACAACACACAAAAATGTTAAAAGAAATTCTTCAGGCAGAAGAAAAGTGATATAGCTAAAAAATGTGGATTTACATTTAAGAAGTAAGACCATTAGAAAAGAATAAATGAAAGTGGAAAATATTTTATTTTGAATTGATCTAAAAGATAACTTTTGTTGAAGGAATGTTTTGAGTGTTTATAACATATAGATACATAAAATGAATAACAGTAGTCACGGAGATGGGAGAGAGGAATTGGAAATATTCTGTTACAAGATGCCTTCATGATACGTGAAATAGTGTAGTGTTATTTGGGTGTAGATTTATATTGTTACAAATGTATATTATAAAACCTATGGAAGCTATTAAAACAGTTTTTTTTCAAGTATAAATGATATATCAAGAGGGGAGATAAAATTCAATCATATAAAATGCTCAGTTAAACCCAGAGAAGGCAAAATGTGAACAAAAAAAAAAATTAGCAAAGAACAGATTTAACGAATAGAAAACAGTTACCAAGTGTGTATTTTTCTATTCTTCCTTTGAGTTCTCAGTTTTTGCCTCCTATATTTTGCTGCTCTGTTGTTAGGGATCATTTGTTGTTAGGGATCATGTTTAGAATCATTTGTTTTTGGAGAATTCACTCTTTTTATCATTGGGTAATGCCCTCTTTATCTCTGGTTATCTTCATTGCTATAAACTCTGCTTTGTCTAAAATTAATATAGCTACTTCAGTTTTCTTTTTATTTGTGTTCTCATGGTTGCATAGTTTACATCTTTCTTCATCCCTTTACTTCTAACCTATCTGAGTCTTTATATTTTAACATGATTTCTTGTAGATAGAATATTTGAGGATCTTTATTTGTTATCAATTCTAACAATTTCTGTCTTTTAACTGGTGTGTTTAGAACATTCACATTTAAAGTGATTATCAATATAGTTGGATTAAAATCTACCATCTTTTAACATTTCTTTTATGATAAGCCTGCTGACAGTAAATTCATATATATGGAGGGAAAATTGAAGGACAAAAATTGAAAGACAATAAAGGCTTTTTCAAGTTACAGCTACAGCTTGAAATTTTATAGTCTTTCAATTTTGTCAATAATTTTATTGAATACAGAATTCTAGGTTGGCAGGAGTTTTCTTTCTTTCAACACATTAAAAAGTTCACTTTTCTCTCCTTGTTTGCATGGTTTCTGATGAGAAGTCTGCTGTAATTCTTATACTTGTTCCTCTGTAGGTATTTTCTTCCTCTGGTTTTATTGAAATGTTCTTTTTGTCTTGGTCTTCTGAAATTCAAATATGGTATGCCTAGGTGGCTTTTCTTTGTTTTTCTTTTTGCTATTTATCTTGTTAGGTGTTCTCTGAGCTTCTTGGATCTGTGGTTTGATGTCTGTCGTTAATTATGGAAAGTTCTCAGCCATTTTTTAAAAAAAATATTTCTTGTTTCCTGTTCTCTCTAGCATTCTGGTCATATACATGTTACACCATTTGATACTGTCTACAATTTGGGAATGACCTGCTAATTTTTTTTTCATTCTCTTTCTCTTTGCATTTCAACTTCAGAAGTTTCTATTGATCTATGTTCATGTTCACTAATTCTGTCCTCAGTGGTGTGGAGTCTACTGACGAGCCCCTCAAAAGCATTCTTTGATATAGTTTCCTTGATTTCTAGTTTTTCTTTCTTAACTCTTTTTATAGTTTCCATCTTTTTACTGACATTACCTATCTTGTTTTTATTTTTTCCTGCATCTACATCTTCTGGCAGATAACAACTGATTATCTTCCAGAAATGAAATTAATGAAACATTTAAATATCCTGCATGTCAAAAACTTAAAAAACGTAATGTGTCTTCACCTTCCACTTCTGGTTTAAAATGCTTTCCCTTTTTTTTTCTCTTGTCCAAATTTCTAGATTGTAAAGAAACCCTAACTCTAGGGTTTTATTCTCCCTCACATAGAAGGATTTACACAACGAGCCCTTCAGAAGTATTGAGGCATACTTTAATCATGGAGCATTTTATTTAGGTCACTCCTGGCAAGGTAGATGAAGACTTGAGCTTCTTTTTCAATTATATTATCATATCAATACAATTCCATCTCTACACAAATTAGTTAGCAAGACAGGCTTTTAAATATTTGACTGTGGAGAAAATTATTGATATACCTTTATATTATCCAGGAGCTTCTTTGTGGAGGTGTTGGGCAAACCATGTGGATCTGTGCTATTCACCATGACTACCATTGTGAGGTTCAGGCATGTGCGCTGTGCTGTTGTTATAACATTACAACAGTGCACAAGGAAAGATAATCCATAGCGAAAGGAACAGAAACCTGGAACTACAAAGTAAAACAGAAAGTCTCAATTGTTGACACAGCTGAGATAAAAGCATACTTTAAGTATATGAGGGACATTCAGAAATTTGGACCCCTAGATATTAATTTAAAATTTTATTGTACTTAATGACCTTTGATAATTATTATATAATAGGAAGATGTGAGACTGATATAATAGTACCATATTCTCCTTAAATTATAACGCCAACTAGAAATTCCAAGAAAATTAAGCCAATCTTTAAAGTTCTTTGGCTCATGTCTATTTTTTAAAAGACCTTTTATAAACACCCTGTGTTACTCTTGGATATAAGTCCCCTTCATAACAACAAAGACATTTTCTGTCAAGAAAACTATTCCTTTTCCAACATTTTAAAAATACACTGGTTGAAACACTCATATATGCCCAATGTGGAGAAAAATGGCATTTAAAAAAATGTAATTACTTATTGATATAAGCTAGAGTAATCAGTAGGTGTACAGCCAAACAAGTTCATTGATGGAAGAAAGTAGGGAGTCTGGAAACAGATACGTATATATGGTTAACTTTTAAAAAATAAATGTACTAATGCAATTCATTGGAGGAAAGTAAAGTCTTTTTCAACAAATGGCTTTTTTTTTCCAAGAGAAATATAGGTATATGTCTACAAAACAACATCTACAGAAATGTTTATAGCAGCTTTATTCAAAATAGCAGAATGTTTGGAAAGAATGGACATATCATGGTATTTTAATACAATGCATATTACTCAGAAATAAAAGGAAGGAACTACTTATACACAACAATTTGGATAAATCTGAATGAATTTCAACAAAAACACGTTCAGTTAAAGAAGCTAGACACCAGACAGTATATATTACAGGAATCTAGTTTTACGAAGTTCAAAAACAGCAAAATTAATCAGTATGGCCCCCTCCATCTCCAAAATCAGCAATGGGAATCTACTTTATGTTGAATCTCTCTTGTTCTTTGAATCTAACTACTCTGTCTTTGACCAGTACAACCAGATTTAAAGGGCTCATGTGATTAGATCTCTCCTAACTGCATAATTTCCCTATTTAAGATTAACTGATTTGGGACCATAATGACATCTGCAAAACCCCTTGAAGCAGCACCTAGCTTAATGTTTGCTTAAATAACTGGGAGAAAGTGTGTATACACCAGGGACTGGGAATCTTGAAAGTAAATGTAGAATTCTGCCTACTGCAGTCCACCATCTGGCTCTTAAAGACTCATGTTCATTTCACATGCAAAATATATTCACCCATTTCAAGCTTCCCAAAGTCTTCGTTTTATTACCTTATCAGCTCAAGTTCAAAACCTCATCAAAATCTCATAGCACAGTCCAAATTCTCATCATCTAAATCAGGTGTGGAAGAGGTGCCTATGATTAATCCATCCTTGGGCACAATTTCTCTCTGTGGGCTTGTGAAACTAAAGAGAAGAGTTATATGCCCCTAACACTTTTACCACGTAATGGTGGAACAGGCATGGGATAAAGCTATAGACATTCCAGTTCCAAGGTGGGAAAATAGAAGCGAAAAGGAGTCATTGATCCATAAAGGTTCTGAAGTTCAGCCAGGCCAATGTTGGAATTTTTATGAGGCCTGGAGATAATTCTTGTGGCTCTTGGCTGGGCTCTGGGCTCTGGGCTCTGGGCTGTATCCTCTGTGATCATTTTTCCACCCAAGAATACAACAGGGGCCAGGGAGCTTGGGGGCCATCTTGGAGTTCTGTCTACTGCACATTCATAGTTAACTAAGAGTTTTTTATTACAAATAAATATTAACATCATAAATAAATAGATTTTTTTATATCTATTGAGATAATCATACAGTTTTCCTCTTTCAATTAATTTGTGTGGAGTGACATGTATACGTTTTCTAACATTAAGTTACTCTTTCATTTTGAGGATAAACCTGACTTAGTGTGGTGGTTGCTTTTTTAATGGTTTTATAAATTCTTAGACTTGTTTTGTTCTGTTAATATTTTATTTAGGATTTGGTATCTTTATAATTTTCATAGAACTATTTTGCTTTATATGTTGGAAGCTATTTTATTAGATGTATAAATATTTTATATCATCCTATCGAATTGAATTTTATATCATTTTGCAACATTCTTATAGAATCATTTGAACTAGTAAAAGACTGTAAACAAATTAGATTTTTATAAATCAGTGACCATTTAAATAAATTATAATATATCCATCCGTACCAAAGTCATTTGCAGCTATAAAAATGCTGAGGAAAAATCTCTGCCGAAAATTGTGGAATACTCTTTAGGTAAACTGTTAAATGAATAAAAGCATTAGTACCCAACAAATAGTCGGCTAGTTTTCTGGACTAGCCTGAGCTTCCATTGTTAAAAGATAAGAATATTAGATAAAAATATGCTTAAAATAAAACATTTTATTAAAAGCATGGGTGATCTAAGAGGAAAGATGAAATATTCAGGCCAAGGGCTTAGTGAAGATGGGGGCCTCAAAACATAAGTTGAGCATTGAAGTCAGATGTTTCACTGTGGACTTTTGATCTTGGAATTTTGGGCCTTCCATGATATGGGGACAACAAGAATCAAATACAAAGGTCCTAGCAATGTGATAGTATATACTAGGAGACCCTCTCCTAAAATACTTAGATGTCAAAGACTTACATGGTCAATGGAGGATGAACACATTGTCCCTTTACCTTGTCAGTGGACTGCCAAAATAATTTGTGCCATATGAACTTAAGAGCTGAATAGAAGGGGGTAAAAGAATACTCCTGAGAAATTTAATAATCAGTCAACCCTTCCTTTGATTTGCAGCCTAAACTCATTATCTTAGGGAAGTGAATGGATCTAGAAAGCCATCAGAAACTTTGTAAACACCCCTGCAGGAGAGAAAAAAGTCTCAACATGGTAAAGTCGAAGTCACTGTCACCACGTCAGAGAAGGGCTCATTGTCTTGGCCATTTAGGGGTACCTTTTTGAGTTTTACTCATTTCTCTCCTCCACATTGCTCCAGAAAGTCCATGAATTATATCTAAACAAGTTTTAAGTTAAAAAGAAGACCACCGGGGTATTTCTAAAGTGTTTGGGATTGAGTAATAGTAAGAATACTGCATATCAAACTCATGGAGAGAGCAAAATGTGAATCTGTTAATATATTTATCAAAAAAGAAAGAATTTAAAAAATTGGAAACTGAACAAAGGAACAAACCCAAAGAGTCTAAAAGGAATTAAATGCATAAGGGCAGAAATGAATGATATTAGAAAAAAAAGTATATACATATATATATATAAACTTTGAATGCAAATTAAATGGACAACTTAAACAATCAAAATAATTATCAAAGTTGATACAAGAAGAAATATAAAATTTAATATACAGTAACTTTTACATAAGTTGAAAAAGTATACAATCTATTGTTCATCTCCTTTTCTGAGATTTTGTCCCCTATGACATTGACACAACACTTAGCCAATAGCAGTAATCCTCTATTGTTGTCATTCAGCTGTTGATGTCCACGAATGCAGGGACTCAAGAACATTCATCCTGCCTTACTTCCTCTTACAGATGTATCTCTCCTTCTCTTGGAGATGGAACCAAAATAGCCCAGATTTTTCTGATATTTTCCACTAAATGATAAACTGACAAGTGTACAAAAATGAAAATAAAGTGTGAGCCACCAGAGTATATAGAATCTTTTTATTTAGGGCTTTTCTGGTGGGAAACCATAGTAGGACTGGTTTCTTCTACCTTCTTTCCTGAACATTTTTAAGACCCCATATGTATTTCACAAAAATATTCCTCCACATGGAATCTATGATGTAATATTTAAGAAGCAGAAAGCCTATTTAATGGAACAGAATAAAGTGCTACCTTTTTTGCGAGGCAACTGGTTATCCATTTGCATACACGACTGAAGTTGCTTCTCTTCTTGCTAAAGGGTTTGGCCTCCACCCACTGTGAGCGCAAAACACGTTGATGTCAGCATAATGTAGAGAGGCAACTGACCAAACACTACCCAGTTCTCCTCTCTGATTTAAAACTGCTTCCAAGGATAACTTGCTCCATCACAGCAGTGCCCATTCACCTCCATTATGTGCTTCCCTTGATATTTATTTTACTTTTGTGATTGCTTTGGTTGATTAAAAATATATGGAAGACCTGAAAACTGCAGAGAACAAACAAATAACCCTGCCAATCCAGAATTCTAAATCCATGATAATATTCCTCCAAAGTGAGAAATGGAAAGAATTCATTGCCAGTAGACCTGCTCTACGAGGAACATTAAAAGAAGCCTTTCAGGCAGAAGGAGATTGCTATAGGTCAGAAACTTGGCAGTACAAAAAGAAAGGAAGAATGTCAGAAAAGGAGTAAGAAAAGGTAAAACAAATTCCTTTTTTCCCCTTGTATCTTAATAGAGCTGAAAGATACTATCTGCTTACTGATACCACCAACTCAAGCAGAGGCTAATCATTCGTAATACTTCCACTGTCCATATCTTCAATTTCCGTGGATAGAGCAGCCACTGCTGCAAAGTTTTATGGCAGGAAGTACTGTGGATGAATCAGAGTGGAGCGGTCTCCTATCAGGCAACCCCTTACCATCAGAATTCAGCACCAATATGTGCTGGGCAGCTTAGACCTCAGGATTTTACCATATCAGATTATATGATACCTAGTGCCCCAAAGATACCTAAGTCCTGAGATTGGATTTGCAAAGTATTTTTGAATAAGCAATTTGCCAACCATCATTATCACACACTGGAACCTCTTCTGGGCCTGCTGTTTATTTCAATACATATATACATACACACCAAGCGCACACACAAACCACCCATACGTATGCATCACATACATACATACAACATAAACACATGGTACAAACTCCCCTTATGTTCTGCACACATACACTCCAGACACATAGCAAACCAAACTTATAAACACGTTACAATACTGCATCCGCAAAATGGAAGTACAAACTAAAAACACCACACACATAACCACATGCACACACAAACCATAGGCACATAGGCACCAGGCACACACAGTGTGCCACACACATTACAGACACAGCACACCACAGCTATACAAGCATCATACACTGTACAACACACACTTCTGTTTTCTTGTGTCCCTGTGAACCTCACACTGATTGCTAAAAATATGTTCTTTTTTCTCTTGTGAAAAGCCTCAGAAGATAGGGCATATTCCACCCCTCCCCAAATTTTCCCCTATTGCTAAGTACTTTCAATAATATCTTTGCCAGGGAATGCCCCCTTATGGCCCTCTGGGGAATCAACTGATTGTTCATTTCATTTAATGAGCCCCTTATAAGAGTGAGACTAACCTGATTCGGAACAAAAAGTGATTTCTTCTTCCTCTGTGAAGACTTTTCTCTCAACTTTACACAATATTGACTTTCTGGGATTACCAAGTTTAGCCCCATAAATCATTCACCAAATCTTTTGACATCGCTGTGTCAAAGTTAAAAGCTTAATTTTTAACTTTACTTTTACCTTTTCCTTAAAGCTTCATGGAAGGTTGGAAGGTGTGTGGGTCAAAATCATCCAGTGGACCAGAAATCTGGGAATCTGCCAGTAAGTTCATGGCATAATAAGCAGACACCCTTAGTCTCTCTCCCTGCCCAGGAGATAAAGCTTGGCTGTCATAAGTGCTCTCAAGATTTCTCTATTAAAGATGGCTCTGGGTATTCAATGCTGTTCTCACAGGAATGTTGTGGCTTTCTAAATGCCCCATAAATGCCCTATTAAATTTTTACTCTTAATTCCCTTCCTTTCTTCTTCCTTTTCTCCCTTTTTTCTTTCTTCCTTCTCTTTCCCTTCTTCCTTCTCCCTCCTTCCTTCCTTCCTTCCCCTCCTTCCCTCACCCTGTCTCCTCCACACTCTTCTCTAAACGGTCCATCTGTCTGACATTCGGCATACTCAGAAAGAGGTACATTTTATTGAGCCATGTCCTCTGGAAGGTGTGGCTTCTCTCATGGCTCTTCCTGCAATTACTGTAGGTTCTGGTTCAGCCACTTGGTTATAGTAATATCCAGAAACATTAAAAAAAAAAAAAATAGAGAGACAGGATCTCACTCTGTCACCCAGGCTGGAGTGCTATGGTGCAATTATAGCTCAGTGCAGACTTGAACTCCTGAGCTCAAGGGATCCTTCCACTTCAGCCCCGAGTAGCTGGGATTACAGGTATGCAACACTGTACCCAGCTAATTGGTAGAGACAAGGTCTTGCTGTGTTGCCCAGACTGATTTCAAACTTCTTGCCTCAAGCAATCCTCGTGCCTTGGCCTCCCGAGTGTTGGAATGACAGGTGTGAGCCACCATGCCTGTCCCCTAATACTTTTAATGTAGAACTCTTCGAAGGTAATCTACTAATGACTTAAACATATCCAAGCACTAAAATCAGGGATTTTGCATTATAGATAATTTATTTCATGCTTAACAAATATTTTTAATTTTTTTAATCATGTTTTTAAAGTGCTCATTAAATGTTTGGCACATAGCGGATGCTCTGTAAATTGAACCAGTTATTTTTTTCCTCTAAAGAAATGTTGTAAATCTTTAACCCCTTTTCCCAGGAGACTTTGATGTTGTTATTGAGTTGGATTTTTTCTTTTTCAGAAGTCCAGATTCTGCTGGTCCTCTTCTGTATGTTGCAGAATTTTTGTACTGTCTGTTCTGTTTCATGCTTGGCAATTTCTGGCATTTTCTGAAAGAGGAGCCCTTTTAGTGATTGAAACCCCTAGGTCAGCAGTTGTTCAATGTCCATGTGTTAAATAATAACACTCCCATCTGCCATCAATATGGCAGTTCTGGTACTGATTCCCTGAAGGAGAACCATCTTTCTGTTTGCTGGCCCCAAAGCTTTCTGCTGATCTGTGAGATTCTTTGAAATTGTTTCTTTTGGATTCTGTGTTTTATGTATTAAGTTTTAAAATTTATCATCTTATTATGGAAATGTTTAAGCATACAAAAAAGTAGATGAGTTTAAGATAACTGTGTACATATTCACCCACTTCAATAATTATCAATATTTGGCCATTTGAGTTTTCATTTAGTCATTTGAATGTTATCAGCAACATTCAATGGTTGTTTTTTGTAGCATTTTAAAGCAAATCTCAGGCATTATGTCATTTCTTCTGTAAAACATTCAGCATGGCTATCTAATTCATTAGAACTTTAAAAAATATAACTAACATGCTATCAGCACATCTAGTAAATAAACAATAATCCCTTAACATCACCTAATATCCAACCATTATGACAATTTTCCCAATTACTTCAAAGTTGTGTCCTTTATATTTGCTTGATTTAAGAAAGGATTTGAATAGGATCCACATAATGGTGCTTAATTGTTAAGGCTCTTATGTCTCTTATTTTATAAGAATCCCCTCTCCCAGTTTACATTTGCCATTACTTAAAAACAACAACAATAAAACAGGATCCCTTGCAGAATGTCTCTCATAATTGGTTTGGCTAATAGTTCCCTTTTAGGATCATTTGATGTATTTTTGTATTTCCTTACATTCCGCAAACTGTGAGGTATATACAGAGGCTTGGTTAGATTCAGCACAAAAACACTTCACTGGGATATGGGATGATACAGGGTACTATCGCACCCTGTTGGGAGGCACATAATAGCAGGTTGTCTCACTTTTAGGGGTGGTAAGATTAATCAGTAGTTTCAGATATTCTTAGCCTGACTTACTCATTAACAAAGTTTTCATCAACCTTTCACCTATGGCTTTTAACTACAGTTAGTAAATGTTGCCTAGATCCATCATTTGCTTAGAAGTTATGAAATGGTGATTTTCTAATTCTATCATGTCTCCTTCATTTACGAGCTAGAATATTTTTATAAAAAAGGAAATTTACTTTATCAAACATTTGGTAAGCTGGGAATACAGATTTAATAGGAAAGTTACCATAGTCACTTGATAAAGTTCTGGAATAACTTAGTGTCTTAGCAAAAATGACCAAGTACTATTATGACCTCATGGATTTTATTTGATGTTTTGCAATCTATTGCAGTTCTTATTCCTTTTTGATGCTACAGTTCTTCCTTCTTTGGCCAGTGGGAGTCCCTTCAAGCTGGTTTCCATGTCATTATGATATGACTCTTGTGGTCTTGAATAGCTTCCTTGTCTTCCAACACACAAAAAACTTTCCAGCTTCCTCTTATATATTTTCTATTCTCAGATCTGGGCTTTCTCAGGAAGTGCGGGGTCCTTTCAGCAGGAAGTAACGTTTAGAGACCACACTCTGCACACTAAGTGCTCATTGTTCCTGGGTTTCGCTGCTTTTCGAAGTTTTCAGTGGAAGAACTTGAAAAGGGTATTTTTTTAAAGAAATTATAATATTTTCCTCATATTTCTAATTCAAATTTAGGATTAGGGTTATTCTCAAAATTCCTTTGATTTTATAGTCTCACATATTTCTCTTTTGTTGGCTATCTTTGTTCCCAATGAATACACTTTTTTGCTTTATTGTAGCATGCCTACGTTAACATGAAAATAATACTAATAGTATTGCCAAAATAAACTGCTGCCTTCCCCAGAAACAGATCCTGAGATGAAGATTAATGTTAAAGTGATATAATCATATTTTCAGGGAAAAAAAACAACAACAAAAATAGTAAGGAGGTTGGGAAGTGGGCAGGGAAAGAAAGGAGACCAAACAAGGGTACGAAAACAAGCCAAGTCTGGAGGAAGGTAATTTTGGACTAATGCTACAAGAGAGCAGTGGGAACAGTGTATTCTGCACCTCAGATTTGTCCTAACCAAAGGTACAGAAGTTAGAGTATTTATATGCCCGTACCCATCAGTGGTTGGCTCCAGGGTGTCAGGTTTTGAAGGGAAGGCAAGGGTTAAAGAAAGACAGAGAGAGAGAGAGAGAGAGAGAGAGAGAGAGAGTGGCTTAACAGCAAATGCAGGCTTTATGTCCAGCATTAGACTTACAGAGGTGGGAGACCAGCTTAATGCCAGGGCCCACTGCTGCTTAAAGGCTGGGGCAATTTATAGGTCAGGGCAGGAGGGATCTGGCGCGGGCATGGCCTGCTGCCTGGGAAAATGTTGATTACGTGTTCCCAGGATGAGGCCGTTCTAGCCCTTGTTCTGGCTGAATGTAGTGTTCCTTGCACTTTTGCACTTTCTCCCAGCAGAATATAAGAGGCAGGCTGTTTCTTATGGCCCAAACCCCTGTGGAATGTTTCACTTTCCAAGGTCTGAGAAATGGCGGTGGGGGAGGCTTACAAAGTGCTGTAGTGTGGACTAACATTCTTGCCTTCTACTTTAATGTAAAAGGAAAAGGGGTGTTGTTGACTATCTGGCTGCTTCTTGCTGAATAGGGGCTCTGTTATCAGGGTTGGGGTTTTGCAGTAGTGGGTGTCTGACTTCGGAGTTGTTTTCCTGGAGGCACTGATACCAAACTTGGTGGAGGAGAAGGATGGCATCAGTGGGTGTCTGGGTGGTTGCCTGGACAAGGGAGTTCAGCCTTCGGGAGATAAAGCAGGATATGGAGGTGAGTACACATGGACCAATTGTTCGTATTTGGAGGAGGAAGATTAGGGGCCCTAAGAAAGGGGTTACCCAAGGCATACACTTTAGGAAGGATGACCTGTGCTACCAAGAGTTAGTGGCTTGATGTTGGATTTCTGTAGCCCTGTTGTGGAGCCCATGGGCTTCGTCGCGAACAATGCCAGATTCATTAACATTAAAAAGCATTCTTCTTGGAGATATACACATGTGCCCACCTTTTCAGTGGTTAGCAGGTCTAGGACCCTTTGGCTTTGGAGAATGACTCCCACAAGAGAGTTTATCTGCCTTTGGAGGCTTGTAATGGAAGTATGCATGTCCTCTAAGGTACTATAGAGGTTTGTTTTTTTTTTAAATATAGGGAAGTTGAGGTTGATATACTTGCTATTCCAGTGCCAAGTGCATCAGAGATGCTTAATCCTGTTACCAGAGGAATGAGATGTAGAGTCCACTTAGTGAGTGTGGAGGAAGATGAGACGGAAGCTACCAAAGGAACCTGGATGGTCTGGTTGTTTGGCAAAATGCTAATGTTTGGAGATTGTAACCAGGGTGTACGTTCTTGACCAAATTGCTGGCAAGCAAAGCTAAGAGTTTGTGCCATACGGAAAGAAAAGACCGGGGGTTGAGAGGCAAAAGTTGTAGGTGAATGTAGCGAGCTACAAGTAGATGGGGGTTGAATCCTGGACAAACTTTTTGTTCCAACATTTTGTTTCTCCCGGCTGAATAGCTATTAGCAAGGGAAGCCCCTGTGAGGGTCTGATAGGGAATGTTGGTGGGGGAGGAGGTGAAGGCTGTTTGGTTTTGGAGAGAGAGAGAGAAATGGGTTTTAGTTAATTCATAGCCATTGTGGCCCCGATGGGACAGAAATATATAGATACAGAAATTGTGTGTGCATTTTTTTCCAGAGAGCACCCTTGGGTTGGATACATGAAAAGCTGGGCCAGCAGAGAGGGGAGGGGTTGGTAAGAGGTGTTTTATGGAATCGGGCTTGTAACATGTTTAGTTTAGAGGTTATGAGGTGAGGGACGGTGACAACTCTGTGTGTGATGATGTGGGTGGATTTGATAGTTTGGAGGGAAAGGTATTTAGCTGAGAAAGAGTATAAACAGGTTTCAGGAATGGTCTGGCTGAGTGGGTAAGATGCAGGTTTATTTTGGACCAGGGTTATGTAGTTAGGTTAACAGAAAGGGTAGTGAACTGCTGGATTTTTGTGGACTAACAAATTTAACAGTTGGAAGAAAGAGGGGTGTGTGACTGATTTAAGAGGCAATGTGTGAGGTTGACAACAGGGGCCTGACTGCCAGAGGTTGGGGGTGGGGACTTAAGAGTACCCCACAGACAAAGAAGACAAAAGGAGAAAAAGGAGATTTGAAAAGGAGTGAATATTCCGAAGGCCCCCGGATTAATGTGAGAAATTGGAGTTGACTATTCAGGGACCTGGGGAGGAAATATCAGGAGGTATCTGAAACAAGATGTGAGATAAAAGATTTACAATTGGAGGTGGAGGGTGTAATGGACTAGGGCCTTCTGGATTGGCAACTTCGGGAATTTTTGTTAAGTGCAGTGAGGTTGGTCCTGTGAGGGAGGAAGAATATTTTGGGGGCGAGGAAATTCCTGAATGTGGATCTGGTGCTCTTTTTAGTTGGGAATGGTGTGTCCAGTGTGGAAAGGATGTTAGCTTTACCTCTGTGGGAGGAGCTTGGAAAACCTGGTGAGAGCCCAACCACTTAGGTTGGAGAGGGGTGGAGGAGTCTGCCATCCAGACCCAGTCCCCTGGTTGTAAGGACAGGGAAGAGTGTTTTGAGGATGGACTTTCAGGCTGGGGCAAGTAAGCGTTAGCGTACTGTCTTATTAGATGTGTGATATATATTCCCTCTAAAACTTGACGAGGTTTACACCTTTTTTTTTTTTTTTTTTTTGCCAAGTTTCGTGATTCTTTCTTAGTGGTAGCAGTTTCAAGATATAACTTGTCCTTTACCTTGGAGATGATACTCTGGCATATTCAAGATTACTGGATCCCTGAAAACTTCACTTACATGACTAGTTCCTGACACTTTGTAGGTTTTCTCTCCCCTCCCTTGGGAGTGTATATATTTTTACAGGGCATCCAGAGTCCTTGTTCCTTCTTGCTATTCAGCTCTAGTTAACGTAATTGCATGCTTATAGTGAAACAATGTGATGTTGCAGATAATCAAGATCCTTTCAGATTATGTTGTCAAAGAAGCTGGCGAGTTAACATATTCCTTGACAAAACTGTGAAAGAAGTACTATTGTCTATCCCAGGTTAATGCAAACTACTTATAATCCTCCTTTCCAATGGCACTTCCAAAGAACACACTCGCCATATCAATACCTGTATAGGAAGTAACAGAGCCTCTGTTGATGCATTCCATCTGGCACACCATATACAATTAAGACTACCACTGGATCCCATCTGTGGTGGTCCTCCACCATCTGCCACAATCTATTTATTCTGGGGCTACATTGGTGAGTTGAATGGGAATACAACAGAGATCATTACTCTAGCATCTTCTACATCTTTACAAATGGCATTACTATCTGCTATTCCACCTGGGATGTGGTATTGTATCTGAATTACTAATTCAGCAGGAGTGAACTGTTTTTGAGCATTTTCATGTAAGCTTCAATGATATTAAATCCTGAGTCACAGCACTGTGCCCTCATATTAACAAGATCTCCTTTTCTGGACTTACCTTCTGCCCCCAGTACCCTGGTCTCATATTCTAGGCATGCCCTTCTTGTCCCTTCCACTTTAGCAGGGCCAGTACTACACTATTTGGATAATCCTAAGACCTGACCTAGCTATTTGTCAAGTATTCAGGTTTACTATTTGTTAAGGTATTAGAGAACGTGAGGATAGAATTTGACTAAGCAAGTATTGTCTTGCAAGGTATTTGTATCAGCTGTGTTTTCTGCATGGGGATCTTCAGGAAAAGGGATGTTGCCATCCCCCAGCATGGGGTACTGGGATAAAGATACCAATAAATTTCAGGGTAAATTTCAGGCCTTGACTTTAGCATGAGACTTCCCAGGACTTGACTTTAGCGTAAAGTCGAGTGTTTGTCTTTGCGTTTTCTGCTACTCTGACAATTGAATCCTGAGTCCCATCTTAAGAACATTGCATTGGAACATTGCTCCCTCTGCTATTGGAGATCAGGATATCTTTAAATGCTGCCAGGGAGATTTTCTGACTTTCACACCATACTCTGATGTAACTGGCCATCTTAAGTACATCGGTGATCATGACCACCATCAAACAGCCAACTTCAAAGTTGTTCTAATTGCCATTTCCACACATTTCTCAAACACTAGAGGTATTGACCAAGCCAGTACCTTCCCTTACACCTGTATCCCATCTTTCATTCCAATGTACAACAGGACAGAATCAGCAATTGTAATGCTACAGCAGGCCCAGATTATCACCAATGCTTTTACAAACATCAAGGGGGTCCCTGGGCCACCTGGCTTGTCAGTGATACAACTCTGGAAGTTATTATAAGAATCTGCATCCTAGGTCTTCTTGTGGAAACAACTGGTTTAGGTCAGATTCTTTAGAAGCAGACCCTGAGATGAGGATTCCTGTAAAAATGATTTATTAGGATATCTTTCCAGGAAAACTTGACTAAGGAGAGCATAAGTAGATCTGGAAAGGATGTAAAGTAGGGTCCAGTTCAATTCTTAGGGGATTTGGGAGATAGTGTGGACCTTGCTTGCCAAGCAGAAGCAAAGGGAGATGGAGCATTTATATCTGTGTAGTGATGCTTTGACTAAGAACTATTCCCAGGCAGGCACAAATTCCCAGGCACATCCAGGTTGGCAGGCAAAACCGGCTCCTGCAGCCTGAGGGAGCCCTCTAACAGAAAAAACAGGTTCCAGGTGTTGGGAATGAAAACTCATCAGGAGCTGGTATGCAGCAAAATGGTAAAGAGAACTTACGGGATATGGGTGGAATATTGAGTGTTTGCTATAATGACTGAATGCAACTATTTTTAATTTTTGATGGAAAAGAACCTCTAGATTGTTTTATTTCTGCACTTCTGCACATATGCTCAACATATAGTTAATGACTGAACCTAAGCTGTTTTCATTGCTAATATTCAATAACATCTATACATGCCTGGCGTATAGAGAAGTCTAGTAGAGTTGGAGTCACTAGGAACTTCTTCATTAGTGACTAGAGAGTCCCTGGGAATGAGGAAAATCCCTAAGAAACTTATCCAAAGCAATAATGGAGTCAGGCACACAATGTCAGAATTAGCGATCTGGTAACAATGGTTCGGTAAATAGAAAAGAGACGCAATTAATGGAAGAGTAAAAGTGAGTGTACGTTCAGACTCTAGAATCTCACGGAAGAGAGTGGCTGGTGGGTAAGAACTAAAGGATTGGCTTTACCAAAAACCTCTCCAAGACATTGTAGACAAAGCAGTTCTGCTTGGAAACTCATGCAGTGAATTGGAGTGAGACATTTGGAAGATGCCAGTACTTCAATTTAGTTCACCAGATATTTATTAAGTAGTGACACTGAGGGCTCAAAAAAGCATGGCTCAGCCTTGAAACATCACGAGTTTCAGCTCATTGACAAGGTTAAAGATCTTTCATTTGCATGGACCATTTCTAAAGTCCTGGCGGGGAAGAGGGCACTAGTAACATGTTCATATAGTCTCATATTTTTGAAAATTTCTAGAAGTAAGCTATTTTAACCACAATTGTTTAAAATTACTATCTCCATCCTATTGTTACTACGTTAATGAAATTGCTCTTGGCATTTTTTGATATGGTGAAGGGAAGGCTGCAGTGGGAATGTATTTTGCTGGACTAAAATTTGGGATACATTTATGTGGCTTGGGTTGATAATGGGCATAGTCACATTATTGCTAGCTACCTTGGTATAGAAACAGCTTCCTGGAATACTTAAATCATCCACTGTGCCTGTGTAATGGGATATCCAAATAATGGAAAAGAGTAAGTCACGTGAACATATTGGTAGTGGTTTGAAACTTCATGTTGACTTGACACACAATCTTGACATTGCAACGGCAGCACAAAACTCATAAAAACAAGTCCTTCGTTAGGATTCCCAGAAATATTTGAGCTTCATTGGAGACTGAAGATTTGATAGAAGCAAACTGTGACTGAAGTCACACAAAGACAATTCTTCCCCCTATAAATGTGAATCATTACCCCATCCCTGTCCGAGGTTGATGTTGCCTGGGGAAACAAAGGTTTCACAATTCATGTCATTGTCTTTGAATATCACCTAAAAATTTCCTATCTTAATAAAAGAGCTCACTGATTTTACCTTTAAACAGTTCACTCTCAGTATCATGTGAATTATACCTATTTAAAAATTCACACTAAAAACGAAAGACATAGTACTAGAGGCTGTGTATATGCTTAGTAATGAATTTTTTAACATGAGGTCACAAGGGAGATTGGAGTGTATGGATAAAAGCAAGAATACAGAAAAGAATACCAAGCAGAAATCCATCCTAAGTTGGTGCATCTCTGGTCATATGTGTGCTCAAGCAGGGAGGCCAGGTAACTGGATCTTTAATAGAAGAAACTGGTCACTTCTGGACAAACAACTCAAAATGCAGAATTTGAAATGTGATGAAGGAGAGCACATATGAAGAGCAAAAGAGGAACAGTCCTTTGCCCTTTGTTAGAACAACAATGAGGTGAGACCCACACTTCGAGAGGAGAACTTTCTCACGATGTTGACTCAGACCTTGATGGCTGACCCTTAAGTGCCCTCCTACCTTCAGGATTCTACATTCTGATGGTGAAATACCAACTAATGAAATATCCCTCTCTGCTATATGCCTATCTCCCTTTATCAAATTTTGTGAAAATAGTTCTCTTACTTTCTCTACCCTCACTCACCAACTGCAAACTGACCTGTACACTCATCTCTCTGCTAAATGTACCCTGAAAAAGCTACTAAGAATTCCAATCACAAGGTGACTAAGTTCCTTTTCTGACCTCATCTGCTTGAGCTTCTTCACTACACTTGTTACTGCTCATCAGCAGTCTTTCTTAAAAGGCCATGCCCATGAGTTTTCAGTGAGAGTTCTACTCTCCTATTATTCTGTTATGTGTGGGCATTTGTTTTTTTTGGCCCTCCTTAGATGTTGGCATTCTGTCTTGGCTTGTGATTTTCCATCAACAGGCTCTTCTTGAGCCATTTGGTCTAAACTCAGGTCTTCAGTACTGAACATCTGCATTTTTCTCCTTTATCTTCTTCTCCATTTCACTCTCATAGTTTCTATAAGTTTCAGATTAATGATCTGGCCCCTTGTTGAGCTTGCTGTTATGACTTGAATTATGTTCCCCCAAAAGATGTTGAAGTCATAATACTCAGTATCTGTGAATGTGACTGTATTTGAAAATAGGGCCTTTGCAGATGGTCAAGTTAAGATGATGTCATTAGAGTAGGCCCTGATGCAATATGACTGATGTCCTTATAAAAACAGAACATTTGGACACAAAGACAGATGTGTACCAAGAAGAGATGACATGAGGACTCAGGGAGAAGGTCATCTACAAGCCAAAAAATGCCTGAGACTACTAGAAGCTAAAACAATAAAAAAGGCACAGAACACATTCTTCCTTATAGCCTTTAAAAGGAACCAGCCCTGCCAGCACCTTGATTTTGGACTTCTAGAGCTGTAAGACAATAAATTACTTTGAGAAACTTAGTTGGTGGCACTTTGTTAGAGCAGCCGTAGGAAGCTAATACACATGTCCACATGATTATCCCACTATTACCATTAACTCAACATGTCCCAAAGTCAAATCATGATCTTCCCCCTTGAAAAGGTCTCATCTTGCTACATTCCCTGGTTTAGTTGTTCAGACCACTCTCTATTCAGTCTCTCAGGTGAGAGACCCAGGACTCCTTAACACCTTTCTTCTCCTGCATCTAGTCAAATACCATGATCTTTCAGTTCTATCTTATAAACATTCTTCTTGTCTTCATCTCAGCTTTTTCTGCCCTCACCACTGCTGAGGTGAGTTCAGTCCTCAACACTGCTGTGTAGGCCACTGCACAGATGGTCATTTAACTAGTCTTCTTGATTCTGAAATTAGGTCAGAGTGTTCTATCTAGAGAGAAAATCTGCCCATGTCAGTTTTGCTATGATTTCTATCATACTGCTTATAGGTTATACCTTGAACTCCCTAACACAGCAAACAAGACCTCCTTACTCTGACCACTCCCACTTCCCTAAATCCACTTTCTTTCCTTTCCTAACTGATTATGCAGGCAAGTGATTCCCTTCAGAATCCATCCTGCTTCTTGATTTTATTCTTTTGTGCAAGTTGGGCTCCAGTGTAAAGTATCTTACCACTTGATAAGATTTTACCACCATCCAGTGTAAAATATCTTACCACTTGATAAGATTTTACTGCCACTTGGAATCAGAACTCCTCATCTGGTCTTTCATGATGCCCTACATGTTCCTCTGTTATTGTACCTAAAACAGTGTAGTGCTATCAATTATTGTGTCTGTCCTCCACATTAGGATGGAGAATGACTGCCTCCTTTACTCCAGTGTCCCAAGATTCCAGATTCTGGAACATAACAAGATCTCAGTAAGTGCTGTGTTTATTCAAGCTTGGCCCTCTAAATCTTTCCCTTGATTTTTCACTCAGAACTATTGTCTATCACATTGCCTCTATATGAAATGACTCGATGCCTCTAATCTTTATTCTACATGGTAGAAATCAAAACAGGGGTCAATCCAGACCATGGTCCCCCACCAACACCTACACATTATCATTTTACAAAAATACAAATTCATTCATATTTGAGATTTATAAGTAATTGAACCACTGACTTATTTGGATCCCAGAAGAAGAAAAATGACAGACTTACACTGGGTAATTTGTGAGCATTGTTGAAAACGAGAATTTACACAGGATTAGGCAGGTGGTAGGGAAACCACAAGGGATTCTGGAGAACCCTAGAGCTTGCCAAATAAAGGCAAATAAAAAAGACTGGACAAGGAAGAGGGAAGTTATTAGAACATATGGAAACGGCTGCCTTCCTGGAGCTGTGAACTGCAATAGAAAGCTCAGCCTTCTGCACAGCCCAAAAGAGAGACTGTCAGAGATAAACACCCACTGACTCTACCTATCTCCCTCAAAAATCTAGCAGAAGCCAGTGGACAAGGGAGTACAGGATACAATCCATATGGGTCAGCCTCTTGGAGCCTGAGCAGCATGGAGATAAATGGAGGACATACAGGGAAGAGCACATGGACAATACCCAACCCAATAAATAGAAAGTAGTATTAATTTCCACAAACAGGAAAAATCATTGCCCTAGTGAGGTTGTCACCCTGGATTAAAAGTTTTAAAACATTGTTTCTTGTATCCAGTACTGGAATCTAACATACAGCAAGCCCTCTTAATCCATTGTTAATTCTATGAAGATGACAACTGCATTCTTAGTTATCATTTTATTTGAATTTTTATTCATCTTACATTCATCTCAAAAAAAGATCTGAACAAAATAACGAACTGGTCTTATAATTGAAAAGAGCCACAGGAAACAAAATTCTTTTCACTGATATTTTCATCGCGGAAGCCTTCTATTTTATGCCACACGGTGCCTAATGACTTTTCCATCCAAGGTGGGATAACTAAGAAAGGAAAATGACATAGAATTTAAAACTTCAGCTGCTTCTATGGCTATAACCATACATAAAATCATTATCCTTTACCTTCACAAACGAGTGAGTTTTCTCTCTTTAGCCCAGTCTTGGACATCTGCTTCTCCAAATATGAGGTAGAAGATTAGTCCTGACAGGTTAATGGCAAACAGCAAAAAGAAGACATTCCTCCACCCAAACTCAGGGTCCTGGAGACACAAAATCCCGAGTCTGTATTACCCCTTTCATATTTTTCTATGAAACATTATATTAATAGTTCAGATGACAACATTCACTGCTGTGTTTCCATGTAGAAATTCATTTCCTGAAAGTGACTCGATAGTTAAATGGAAAGGATTTCAAAATACATTCAGAGTGTTCTTCATAAAGGGTATTTGGGGAACTTTGTGGTTAACCTAGATAAATGCATTTGTCACTATTTATCCAAGTGCCGTACATGTTCTCTTTTGCATGAATCTTGACTATGTAAGCTATGCTGAGAATCCTTTCAAGATTCTTCTTATGTTGTGCTGGAATTGTGAGAAGATTATGGGCCTTTGAGCTATACATGTTTAAGTTTGAAGAATTCTGATTGTTCATCCTCAATGTGGAAAGACTTATGCTAACAGATTTTCAGCTTAATTGTTAGGAAATGAAAATAATAACATTTCATTTTCACAATTTATGTGAGAATCAATAGTTAAATGAGTTTACTGCATATGAAATACCTATACATACATCACACACTTAATGTTTGCTTTCATTATCGCCTTTTTGGCATGATTATGCAAATGAAAATTTTTAAATGTATAATTATTTATAATTTTCTAGAAATTTTGCTTTTTAAATCAATTAAATTTTAAAAGGAACTATTTTATCACTATTTGAAATAGATAACCAGAATTACTTGCCTTTAATGAAAAGCAACCATAATGAATGCAATGAAACCAAAACACTGTTATTCTAGTGAAAAGAAAACAATGTTCATAGCAGCCTTATTGATAATAGCCAAAAACTGGAAACAAGTCAAATGTTCATAAGAGTACAATAGATAAATTGTGATTAGCCACACAATGAGACACTACACAGCAATATAAAAGAACAAACTATTATAACATCCACCGGATGAATCTCAAACACATGATGGACGAAAGAAGCTAGGGTATGTACTGTATGATTCCATTTCTATGAAACGCAAGAATGGGAAAATATAATCTATGAAAACAGAAGTCAAGGTAATAGTTACAACTAGGAGGGGTACTGACTGGAAAGGAGCACAAAATAACCATCTGGGTAATGGAAATATTCTTTTCTTTTCTTTCTTTTTTTTTTTTTTTTTTTTGAGACAGAGTCTCACTTTGTTGCCCCGGCTGGAGTGCAGTGGCGCAATCTGGGCTCACTGCAGTCTCCACCTCCCGGGTTCAAGCAATTCTCCTGCCTCAGCCTCCTGAGTAGCTGGGACTACAGGCGCGCACCACCATGTCTGGATAATTTTTTTGTATTTTTAGTAAAGACGGGGTTTCATCGTGTTGGCCAGGATGGTCTTGATCTCCTGACCTCGTGATCCACCCGCCTCGGCCTCCCAAAGTGCTAGGATTACAAGCGTGAGCCACTGCGCCCGGCCGGAAATATTCTTTTCTAAAAAAAAAAAAGAAAAACTTTTACGTTCAGAGGCACATATGCAGGTGTGTTATATAGGTAAACTCATGTAATGGGGGGTTGTTGTACAGATAATTCATCACCCAGGTACTAAGCCTAGTCTCCAGTAGTTTTTTTTTTTTTTTTTTTTTTTTTCTGACTCTTTCCCTCCTCCCACCCTTCACTCTCAAGTAAGATCCAGTGTCTGTTGTTCCCCTCCTTGTGTCCATGAATTCTCATCCTTTGTCTTTTACTTATAAGTGAGAACATGTGGTATTTGGTTTTCTGTTCCTGCGTTAGTTTGCTAAGGATAATGGCCTCCAGCACCATCCATTTTCCTGCAAAAGATATGATCTCATTCTGCATAGTATTTGATGGTGTATATGTACCATATTTTCTTTATCCAATCTGTCATTGATGGCCATTTATGTTGATTCCATGTCTTTTCTATTGTGAATAGTGCTGCAAAGAACGTAAGTGTTCATGTGTCTTTATGGTAAAACAATTTACATTCTTTTGGGTATATATCCAGTAATGGAATTGCTGGGTAGAATGGAAGATCTGTTTTTAGCTCTTTGAGGAATCGCCACACTGCTTTCCGCAATGGTTGAACTGATTTACACTCCCACCAACAGTGTGTAAGTGTTCCCTTTCCTCTGTAACCTCTCCAGCATTTTTTATTTTTTGTCTTTTTAATAATAGATATTCTGACTGCTGTGAGATGATCTCATTTTGGTTTTGATTTGCATGTCTCTAACGATCAGTGATATTTAGCTTTTTTCATACCTTTGTTGGTTGCATATATGTCTTCTTTTTTAAAATTTTTATTTTATTTTATTATTGTTTTTTAAATTTTTTTATTTCCATAGGTTTTTGGGGAACAGGTGATATTTGGTTACATGAGTAAGTTCTTTAGTGGTGATATGTGAGATTTTGGTGCACCCATCACCCAATCAGTATACACTGAACCTGATTTGTAGTCTTTTAACCCTTATCCTCTTCCCACACCTTCACCCTGAGTCCTCAGAGTCCATTGTGTCACTCTTATGCCTTCGCATCCTCATAGTTTAGTTCCCACTTATAAGTGAGAATGTGTGATGTTTGGTTTTCCATTCCTGAGTTACTTCACTTAGAATAATAATCTCCAATCCCATCAGATTGCTGTGAATGACATTAATCCATTCCTTTTTATGGCTGAGTAGTATTCCATCATATATATATATCATATATTTATGTATACACCACAGTTTCTTTATCCACTCATTGATTGGTGGGCATTTGGGTTGGTTGCATATTTTTGCAATTGTGAATTGTGCTGCCATAAACGTGTGTGCAACTATCTTTTTTGTATAATGACTTCTTTTCTCTGGGTAGATACCCAGTAGTGGGATGGCTGGATCAAACAATAGTTCTACTTTTAGTTTTTTAAGGAACATCCACACTGTTTTCCATGCTGGTTGTACTAGTTTACATTCCTACCAACAGTGTAGAAGTGTTCCCTGTTCACCACATCCAGGCCAACATCTATTATTTTTTGATTTTTTTATTATGGACAACCTTGCAGGAGTAAGGTAATATTGCATTGTGGTTTTGATTTGCATTTCCCTGCTCATTAGTGATGCTGAGCATTTTTTCATATCTTTGTTGGACATCTGGTGGGGAAGGAACATCCTATTCAACAAATGGTGCTGGGATAATTGGCAAGCCACATGTAGGAGAATGAAACTGGATTCTCATCTCTCACCTTATACAAAAATCAGCTCAAGATGGATCAAGGACTTAAATCTAAGACCTGAAACTATAAAAATTCTAGAAGATAACATCAGAAAAACCCTTCTAGACATTGGCTTAGGCAAGGATTTCATGACCAAGAACCCAAAAGCAAATGCGATAAAAACAAAAATAAATAGCTGGGACTTAATTAAACTAAAGAGCTTTTGCACAGCAAAAGGAACAGTCAGCAGAATTAACAGACAACCCACAGACTGGGGGAAAATTTTCACAATCTATACGTCTGACAAAGGACTAATATCCAGAATTTACAACAAGCTCAAATAAGTTAGCAAGACAAAAATAAACAGTCCCATCAAAAAGTGGGCTAAAGACATGAATAGACAATTCTCAAAAAAAGAACATATATGTCTTCTTTTGAAAAGAATCTGTTCATGTTCTTTGATCACTCTTTAAAGGGTTTGTTTGTGTTTCATAAACTTAACTTCCTTGTAGATACTGGATACAAATTAAAAGTATTGCCAGAAACATAGCAGGTTGGCAGTTATGCGTGGAATCATTATCCCAAGACACCTATGCAACTGTGTGGTTTCAGTTTCAAAGATAGCAATCGATATTTAGTTCTTTTCTTGAGAATGAACCAGGTTTTAGGTCACCAAAGAAATGATCCTATATTTTTCTTTACCAGGTTCATCTTAATGACAAATTACCCACAATTTAACTTTATTTTTCAATATTTGAATACATGCTATTACCTTTATAAATGGATTTAGCAGAGCATTTTTGGAGTCCTTCATGACAAAAAAATTGTACCTGACTAAGAAGAAATCCACTGACAGTGGGTACAATGACAGGTGCCATGCTCGAAAATCCCCTTGATGCTCCCATGAGAAAACTGGAATGCCTGTGGGTGACAGGAATGTTCCAGTCTAGATCCAGAGATGTTTGACAGTATCCTTCAGCCCTGATCTATGAATGAATCTATAACTCAATTACATTTTACAATTATATTTAGTTATAATTAGACAATTATATCAAAAAGGACTTGCACTATGTATATTCAAGGAGAGGGATGAAGACAAATCAATACCCCTCCCTCAACATCCCTGAAAAAAATGGCCACAGGTCTATCTGTGGTCCTTCCCTATGGTTTATTCATTTCCTAAATTTGGGGATCCCAGAAAGCTGAAAGCTAAATCTTTTAAAGAAAATGTGAAACTGAGAGTGGGGAACAGAGTCCTACCTTGGAGCAATATCTAAGACATTGATATAAATCCCTGACTGACACAATGTGCTTAATGCACATGAGAGCGTCAGCAAGGCAGTTGCTGTGATATAGCTGGAATTGAGGTAGGGCAGAGACACAATGAGTGCTGAAGCAGGAAGATTTCCTAGGGAATGAAGAACAAACAAATTAAACAGTGAGATGCACTCTTTGGCTGTTGTATGCTATGCGAATTGTCTGACCCTCAGGCTCTGTTCTTACCTAAAATTGTGGCAATTTTCCTCACAGTGATGAGTCTAAAATTTTTGGTTAGAAGGAAATCTGCTAGATAGCCTCCCACTATGCCTATGACCCAGGCAACAATAAAAGGAAGGGCAGATAGAAGTCCATTCTAAAGAGAAAAGATTGAGTAAATTACCATAATAAAGGCAGTGAGACCACAACTTTTGTTGATAAATTACTACTAATAATACTGACGCTCTGAAATCATACTTTCTTAGGAAAATCAGTAACCTCTTAAATCATACCGCAAAAAAGCTACTGGCATGAATATTAAATATTAGATTATTTTTGGTAATAAGAAATACATTTCTCTAAGTGGAATGATTAGTGAGGGCAGAGTAATTGGTCAGCCATGCAAGCAGGAGAAAGGAAGGGAAGGAAACATACTCACGTCTCTGATGTTAATATGGTACACAGAGCTGATGTAAGTTGGTATGTATACAACCATTGTGCTAACTAACCATTGATGGCTGAAACAGCCTAAACATATGGACCAAATGGGTAGAGATCTGAGCACAGCTTTGATGGGAAGAGGCTGCTGAGAAGACCTGACCTGAAAACAAATTTACTGTCAGAATGGCAAATCCAAGAGATGCTCACACACTTAGTCACCCTTAAAAATACAGATATAAGGTCTCAAGAAAATTCAGATACAAGGTCTCAGGAAAGTGTTGGTGTCTTTGTATGTACCTGCTGTTTCAAGGAGGATGTGATGTATTCTTTTTCTGAGGTGCTTATCCATGGATAGGAAGTGGGGTCATCATAAATCACAATAAACCAGAGAAGGCAGCAGACACAGCCAACACCTCCTGTAGGCACAGGGTACATTTGGTAAATGGGCTGTTTTCTGCTTTTTGGGTGAATTTCTTTTAGTTGGGATATTTTCTGACATAAGTTCTAGGAAAAGCTCATGTTCATTATATCCCTTTTCCATTTCTTAAACAATTCGCCCATTTTACATTTCCTGTTTATTTGTGTGTGTGTGGAAATTACAGAGCCTAGAAGTGGCACTATACTTGATATCTCAATATTTTTAATATTAGCCATTCTGATAGGTATGTAGAGATACCTCATGGTTTTTATTTGTATTTCTTAAATAACTGAGGATGAGTTGAGCATCTTTTCATGTGCCTATTTTCCCTCTATCTATCTTTTTTTGGTGAAGGGTTTTTGCCCAATTTGTTTTTGGTTTTTTTATTATTGAGTTTTGAGAATTATTTACTCATTCTGAATAAAAGTCTTTATTATACATGTGTTTTGCAATTATTTTCTCCTGGGATCAGCTTGTCTTTTTATTATCCTAACAATGCTTTTTGATGAGGATACATTTTTAACTTTGATGAAATCCAATTTATCAATTAATTTTATGAATCATGCTTTTGGTGTCATATTTAGGAAATCATTGCTTAAATAAGAAAGATTATCTCCTATGTCTTCTTCTAGAAGGATAATTTCAGGTTTTATATTTAGGTCTGGGATTCATTTTGGTTTAGTTTTTATATATGATCCAAGGTATGGATGGAAGTTCATTTTTTTTGCATGTGGATATCCAATTTTTGAGCACTTTCTGTTAGAGACTATGCTTTATATATTGAACTTTTCTCAGAGATCAGTTCAGTTTACTTTATATGAATTAAATAGAATCATGAGTCTATGATTCTATTTTGTTCCACTGATCTATTTGCCAGTCTTTATGCCAGTACCACACTGTCTTAAAGACTATAACTTTATAATATGTCTTGACATCAGGTAATGTTAGTCCTACAACTTTGTAGTTTATTTTCAAAGGTGTTTGGCTATTCTAGAATCTTTGCATTTCCATAAAAATGTAGTTTTCAGTGCACAGCCCTCACATCTCTTGGCAGGTTTTATCCCTATGTTGAATATATTTTATGCCATTGAAAATGGTACTGTTCTCTTTAATTGACATTTCTAATTATTTCAGTTTTTCTACATCTGAAAATATCTCTATTTTGCATTTGTTTTTGAAACAGTTTTTTTCATTGGGTCTAGAATTCTAGGTTGACAGATTTTTTTCTTTTCTTTTTTTATTTTTTGGTTTGTTTTCTTGCACTACTTTAAAGATGTTGTTCCACTGCCTTCTCTCTTGCACTGCTTCTAACAGGAGGGAATGCTGCATTCAGCATTATCTTTGCTCCTCTCTCTATAACACATCTTTTAGCTTTGGCTACTCTAAGATTTTCTTTTTATTTCTGGTTTTGAGTCATTTGATTAGAATGTAACTTGATGTAGTTTTCTTCATGTTTCTTGTGCTTGAGTTTCATTGACCTTTTTGGATCTGTGAATTTATAGTTTTCATCCAATTTGGAAAATTTTTGGCCATTGTTTCTTCAAATATTTTTGAGAAATGTTGTTGTTGTTCTCCCATCCTACTCCTCTATTTTGGACACTCCACAACTTACTAATGTTCTCATTTTAATATTATAATTTTCTCTGTGTCGTGCATTTTGAATGATTTATATTGCTGTTTTTAAGTTCATTAATCTTTCATTTTATTGTATCTAATCTGTCATTAACTCCATTCAGTGCATTTTTCATCTCAGATATTGTACTTTTCATCTCTATAAGTTTTATTGGGTCTTCTTTATATTTACTATGCCTCCACTTAACTTTCTGAACATACAGACTTATGCTATAATATAGCTATAGTAACTATTTCAATGCCCTTGTTTACTAATCCTAAAATCTCTGTCAGCTCTGGGTTAGTTTTGATCAGTTCATTATTCTCTTCCTTATAAGTTGTATTTTTCTCCTTTTCTTCACGTCTGGTAATCTATGGTTGGAGCCAGACATTATGAATTATATCCTGCTGGGTGCCAGAGAGTTTTGTATTCCTATAAATCTGTTTAAGCTTTGTTTTGGGGTATGATTAAGTTATGTGGAAATAGTTTGCCCCTTTTAGGTCTTGCCATCACCATTTGTTAAAGAGATCCACAGCAGTATTCCCTCTAAGGCTAATAATTTCTCACTACTGAGGAATAACATTTATGAGTATTCCATCCAATGACCCATGAATTATGATTTTTTCAGTCTGTCTTATGAAAATGGGTACTATCTCTGATTCTCTGTGAGTGCAGGCACCGTCTTCAGTCTTCACCAATGATTTTCCCCTGCCTACATTAAAGTCCTCTTTTTCATTCTTGATATTGGTTATTTTTCTTTCATTTTTCTCTCTCTCTCTTTGTTTCTCTCTCTCTCTCTCTCTCCATCTGGCTAAAGATTAGTCAATGCTATTGGTCTTTTCAAATAACCAATTTTAGATTGAACACAACCTCTTTTTTGGTTTAAATCCATTAATTTATACATGTACTTTTGTTATTTTCTTCCTTCAGTTTGATTTAGGTTTACTTAAATCTTCTTTTTCTAGTTATTTTAAGACATAAGCTTAGATCATTAATTTGAGAACCATCTTTTCTAATATAAACATTTAATGTTAAAAGTTTCTCTCTAAGCATTGTTTTAATTACATCCTACAAAATTTGAGATATTGATTTTTCATTTTCATTCAATTCAATTAAAAACTTTCCCTTGTGTCTTTTTCTTTAACTCATTGGAAGTATGTTGCTAACTTTTTAAATATTTGCGGTATTTCCAGAGGCTTTCTGTTACTATTTCTAGTTTAATTCTATTATGTTCAAAGAAAATATTTTCTATCATTTTAACTCATTTAAATTTGTTCAATCTCATTTTTGTAGGCCATAAATTGTCTATCCTGGTGAATGTTTGAAGCACACTTGAAAAGAGTAAGTACTCTACTGTTGTTGAATAAAATGTACTTAATCTGTGTTCTTATTCTATTGATTGTTGAGAGAAGAATATTGAGGCCTCCATCTTTAATTGTGGATTTGTCAATTTCTCCTTACTCTTCGATCAGTTTTTGCTTCATGTATTGTGAAGCTCTGTCATTAGGTGTATGTACATTTCAGATTATTATGTCTTCTTGTGAATTGGTAATATTCCTTGTTCTGAAGCCATTCTTGTCTGATATTAATATATCCCCCCAGTTTTCTCATGATTAATGTTTCCATGGTAACTAACATCTTTGTTCCCTGGACTCTGTACAGTCCCAAGAACCAACAGGACTCTATCTCTGCCCTCAAAGAGCTCACTGCCCAGAAGGGGAGATAAATGTATAAACGAATAAATGCAAACTAATGAAAGCTTTGAAAGTAGAATGTAAAAGCTACTGAAGTGGAAGTTATGGAGGGAGCAGTTCTTTCTTGATTTCTAATAACTAAATGGAAGGCTTTGGGACAAATGCTGAGGTTGGCAAAATTCATCCTCTTGGTGTTTCATGTTTTCTCCTCTCTAAGAAACTTGAGCCTCACTCAGGATGCTTTGCTCCTATGCTTAATCTGAGACAAAACCGAGAGCAGCACCTAACTCTCTGGATTTCTTCCTTCCGTGTCTTACCACTGAACTGCAAGCCTATCCCCTACTGCCTGCAATGGCAGCAGAGTATGCCTGATTACCGTGTGATAATACTACAATACGGTAGGTTAATAGCACTTTATAATAGGCAGGAGAACTTCCAATTTTTTTTATGGCATTGGCTAATTATTCCCTTAGATTAAGATATTTTGTTTTCTAGGATTTATCTGTCTTGACTCATTTCGTCTGGAAAACTATACACAAATATACTTACTGAGGAGAATCTTTCTGCATATGAAAGTCTGAGAACTGGGAGATAGTAGCTTACCAAAGATATAGAAGACAAAAGGCCACCCAAGGGTTTCACTAATGAAGCCACCTATGAGGATGGCAGAAAAGCATCCCAGTAACATTCCTGCAAAGAGACAGAAAGTAAGCTGTGGGACTCTAGACTTCTTCCTGGCAAACACATACAGATTGATAGATGACATATTATAGAGCAGTAGCACTAAACCATAAGGAGACGAGCATATTAGAATGCACAAACTTCAAATTTATGATTTAAGAACATATAATTTCATATGTTCTCCTTAGAGCACATTTTTCTGGCAGTTCCCTATAACATAGCAGATGACTGTCATACTTCCTTTCAAGTTCTTGTAATTACACAAGTTATATATGCTTATTGTAAAAGTAAACTACTATAAGGAGCCAAAGTTACTCTCATCTGCCTTCCCAGCCATTCATTCTTCTCTCTAAAATTAACCATTAGTAACAATGTATTATATAATACGTAATTGCATGCCTTTTCTTTTCTGTACACATAAATAATATATATCTACACATAGTCATCCTCCTGATAAATGCATTTATGTAGTATGTAGGCAGAAAGATAGATTTTTCTATAAATGTGCTAATAACTCTTTTAACTTGTATAGCTTTTCAGAATGTTCTAATATGGTAGGGCATGTTCCCTTTTTATCACTTTTTCAAACATTTCCAGGTGATTGTATTTTTTATTTTCCAGATGAACATTAATATTAAGCTGTCAAATACTATATATGTGTATAAGTATTATCATTTTTAAAAAAACAGGATCATAATGTTTCTATTGTTTTGGGACTTCACTTTTTATTCAACAATTAGTCTGGTAAGCATTTTTATGTCATTGTAGATTCTACGTAGTTACTCTGAACATAGACATAATTTATTTCTGTGCAATAGAATATCAGAAGTGGACTTGCTAGGTCAAAGTCTAGATCAAAGGCTATGAGCATTTTAAATTTTGGTAAATACTGACAAAATACCTTACTAGAAGGGTGTACCAAATTAAATTGCCAAAAATCTTGTTTTTTTTTTTTTCCTCGTCTCTTTGACAGCATTTAATATCCTCAAAGGTTTTTCCTTGTTGTTGTTTCTTGTTTTTTTTTGTTGTTTGAGACAGGGTCTTGCTCTGTCACTCAGGCTGGAGATTTATTACATGGTGCAATCACAGATTACTGTAATCTCAAACTCCCACGCTCAAGCAATCCTTCCACCTCAACCTCCAAGTAATGGAAAGACAGGTGCATGTCACCACACTTGGCTAACTTAAAAAAATTCTTTATAGAGATGGGAATCTTGCTATGTTACTCAGGCTGGCCTCAAACTCCTGACCTCAAGTAATCCTTCCATCTTGGCCTCCCAAAGCACTGGATTATAGGCATGAGCCATCATGCCTATAAAAGGTTTTTTTTTTTTTCATTTTTGCATTTTATTTTTTATTTATTATACTTTAAGTTCTAGGGTATATGTGCACAAAGTGCAGGTTTGTTACATATGCATACATGTGCCATGTTGGTGTGCTGCACCCATTAACTCGTCATTTACATTAGGTATATCAAAGTTTTTAAAAATTGCCTTTCCGGCCCGGTGCAGTGGCTCACGCTTGTAATCCCAGCACTTTGGGAGGCCGAGGCAGGCAAATCAGGAGGTCAGGAGTTCGAGACCAGCCTGGCCAACATGGTGAAATCCTGCCTCTACTAAAAATACAAAAACTTAGCTGGGTGTTGTGGGGGATGCCTGTAATCCCAGGTACTCGGGAGGCTGAGGCAGGGGAATCGCTTGAACCCAGGAGGCGGAGGTTGCAGTGAGCCGAGATCGCGCCACTGCACTCCAGCCTGGGCGACAGAGTGAGACTCCGTCTCAGGAAAAAAAAATTATTTTTCCAATATTAATGAAAAAGAGAGCTGGGAGTGGTGGCTGATGCCTGTAATCCCAGCACTTTGGGAGGCTGAGGTGGGAAGATCAGTTGAGGCCAGGAGTTCAAGTCCAGCCTGGGCAATAAGTAATATCCTGTCTCTACAAAAAACAAAAAGTAAAAAATTATCCAAGCATGGTGGTGTCTGACTGTAGTTTTAGCTATTCAGGAATCTGATGCAGGAGAATCACTAGAGCCTAGGAGTTCAAGGCTGCAGTGAGTTGAGATCATGCCACTGCACTCTAGCCTGGGTGGCAAAGGGAGACCTTACTTCCAAAAAAAAGAATAAATAATAAAGAGTACCCCATTTTAATTTCCTTTTTCATAGTAAAGTTGCACTTTTTTTTCTATCTTTAGCTATCATTTTTTATTTCTTCTGTGAACTGTCTGTTCATAATCTTCTTATCTTTGTTTCTTTTGCTTGTTTAATTTTCCCTTAATTTACAGAATCTTTATGTATTGTGAATGATCCTTTGTCTGTATGCTGGCTGCAATTATCCTCCCATCTTTAACCTTTTTAATGTTGTGTTTTGTAATTCAGCTGTAAGTTTTTATGAAGCCGGATCTCTGATTCTCCTCTATAATGACAGCTACATTTATTCTTTAGTTTAGAAGATCTTTTCCCACCTCATAACATTAAAAAAAAAAAAAAAAAAAAAAAAGTCTCTTATTTACTTGTGTTGCCTCATTTAAGCACTAGTAGTCAGATTTATAATTGAGTAAATAGAGAGAAAACTTAAATAACTTGCCAAAGGTCACATTGTTAATAACGGGAAGTTGGTGTTGGAAATGAGACTGCCTGACCCCAGGCCACAGATACATGGAGATGGAAAACAGCACCTTTTTCTACCACTAAGTCTACCAAATCTGCATCTTTTCCTTGAACTCTCTGCCTTTGCTTTGACTATAATGGGGAACAGGTTTCTGCATTTCATCCATCCAAAGCCAGGTCCCTTCTTATCCTCTGGACCCCATCTCCTCCAATCTACCCCAGGCTTGGACTCCTAAGAGTATGCATTCTCTCCCTGCATCCTCACTTCCCTCTTCAACTCTTGAATCTTTCCCATCCACATGCAAATATAGCTTCCTGTGGCTCATGCTAAAAACAAAACAAACCCTTCAGAACCCCCTCCATGCACTTTGACATTTCTCTGCCTCTCTTCAAGGCAAAACTTCCCAAAAGGCTGTGCTAACTGTCTCCATTCTCTTTCTTCTTGTTCTTTTCTCAGCCGATTCCCAACATACCTCCATTTTCACTCTCAAAACACTGACATGGTTCTTGTTAAGATTTTTTGTGACTTCCATCCTGCTGGACTCATGGCCACTTGCTCAAGCCCAGCAGCGTGTGGTACAGTTGGCCGTTTACCTCTGACTGACTGTTGTCTTGCGGCATCTGTCACACACACCTACCTTGTTTTCCCACTGCCTCATGGGAAGTTTCTCAGAACTTTTGCTGGCCTGTCATTCTCTTCTAAGGCCTGAATGCTGGAAGGCCTCACAGCTATTCCCTTGGTTTTGTCCTCTTCTCCATCTATGTTCTTTCTCTACGTGGTCTTGTCCAGGACCAGGGTTTTAAATACTATTTCTATTGAAATACTGAGGAATTTTCAGTATGTCCTGTTTTTTTCTCATATCGCTACCAAATTCCAAACTATAAACCAATCTCCATTCAGATGCCTAACAGCTCATGGCTAATACTTGATTTACATTGACTTATTTAATGCTTAAATACACACACACAAATACATATACATACATTCGCATCTACCATAGGTTGATATCACATGTATCAACCTGTGTGTGAGCTGTATCGTATATACGTTCATAACTAAAGTGTATTTGTTTTGTTTTTATGTTTTGGGCTTCATTAAAGTTGTATCATCCAGGATGTCTTTTTCTAAGACACTGTAATGTGTTTGCTGTATTATATGAGAATATTCATTTCTACCATAGAAAATAAATAAATTCACCTTATAAGAGATTATTCAAATGTCATAAGATGTGTTGGGTATTGATTATAACAAAGTCAGTAATTTGAGAGATAGACAAAATTCATAAACTATGTAAATTAAAGATAAATAATTTACTAAGAATACCATGTTTATCTTTGAACATAGATATAAAGGGATATGAAGACTAAGAGACAAATAATATTAGTCAGGCAATGATTTTAAACATGAGTCTCTGAACATTCATGGAGGTTTAGAGGCACTCAATCAGGGAAGCACTGAAGCTTGTGAAATTCAAATGTAGCCATCTCTTCCCAACTCTTCATTCAGTGACTTGACTGAATCTTGAAATCAGCTATGGTGGGAGTTTTTAGAGCACAGAAACTGATAAATACTATAAATGGGCTTACTTTCTCCCCTAAAAAGCCTGTTTAACAGCACAGCACTGCTGACTCAATATTTGTCCGGGCCTAATTCAGCACCCACTGGAGATACCCATTCTGTCTCCACGTGCTCAAGAAACACAAAGCCATGGCACTTAGTTCGTTAGGGAATGGACCTGTGGCCAGCAGCACTCATCCTTGTGTTTTTCCCATACAGCAAATGCATGTTATTGGCCCTGATGCCTTTCCTCTAGACACCCCTGTTTGAACCTCAACTCTGGTTCTCAGAACCACACCATCAGTGGTAAGGCTGGTGCAGCAGAAAGACAGAGAAAGAATGTTTGAACACTTGAACATTCTGCACACTTGATTCAGGTCATGCTTCTGCCTGCTTGTACTCTATCTTACATGGGTTAACATATCCCATTTCCACTCCTCCCCCTTACTTTTTACCCTGTGTTTTAAATTGACGTAACACTGCAATTACAGCACCTAATGTGGTCTGTGAGCCTATCTGGTCTATGACCTCTGGGATAGTTTGTCTGGTAGTGTACCTTAGGCTACCAAGGTATCAAGGCATTTTCCTCCATGATAGACGTGCTTTATTCATACAACATTTGTGTTTCTGAGATTAATCTATGTTGTTTCATGCAGCTACAGTTTCTTCATTTTCACTGCTGTATGATATTGCATTATTTTTAGATTTAAAGGTGTTTGGGTTAATTTTTCTTATCACCTATTAAAAGCTGCCTTAGATATTAACTACCAGTTCTGTTTGGTCTGCTCAGTGCCTTAAGTTACTAAACTCCTTAAGTGGCTGCAAAGTTTCCTATCTATAATAGGTGCACCTTTTTAGGCTCCCTTAGAAGATACAGTACACCATGTCCTAGAGGCTGGCAATACTTGAGCCCTTCCACTAAAGGCAGGTGCCTTCTGCAGTAGTCCTACGCCAACCTTATGAGCTGAGTAATTCCATCCACCAGTACAGCCTGCAGAGGAGCCCCGGGATAATCAGAAATGGCAGTTTTTATAAGATCTACTGAGGAAAGCAGGCAGGTTCAGCTCACTCCACCTGCTGATGGGATTCTCCAGTGGCTTTCTGTTGGGTGCCTTCAGACAACCATGGGCTCTATGCTCTCTAACCAGGTTGGGAGGCCGGAAAGGATCACCCGCCTGGAGCCTCTGAAACAGTCCTTCAACACCAAAGATGAGAAAACTTCTGGAACCTGCACCCTTTGTAGGCTACTGAGATTCTTCTAGGTACCGTCATTTGACCTGTTCTGGTTGTTCAGTCTCTATATACTCAGAAGTGAGAGGAAAGGGAGTTGCTACTTTCTATAAGATCACTGTCTTCAGTCCAAGTCTTTTAACTTTTCTTTCATCTCTTGATTTTCTTGTGCTGTATTCTGAGATAATCCCTCAGTGTGATAAACAAAGTGAATTTTCTTAGTCCAAGTTGCAAATGGCAGAGACTAATCCTCCAGAATTGTGAGGGTTTTAGAGTGTGCTGTTAGTCAGGGTGTGTGTATAGCTTTTTTTCTGGACTTGAAGGGTCCCTGTCTTCTTGGTACTCATAAATTACCAGGAGAGTTACCCTTTTTTTCTCACCTAGCACCCACTGTAGCAATCTCCTGTTTCTTAACCATACACTGTCCATTTTCCACACTTCCCCTGTATAACTTAGACTTCTTCCTCCAGAATATTCATTCAGAGCACAGTGTCCAGGCAGATAATTATCAGAAAGAAGTTCTCAGGACAATTGAGAGCAACTCCAAAGAAGATTAAGTTGAATCTTTACCTTCCAATAAATAATAGTATAAACTCCCAAATGTCAGGAATTAATATATAAAGATAAAGCCATACAAGCTCAAGAAAAAAAAAACATGAACGGAGTTTTTTTTATAACCTTTCCATCTATGATTCAAAATCCAATGCCATAAAAATGATCAATTTGACCACATAAAAATATTTTTTAAATGCTCCAAGTCATAGTGTAGGCAAAGTCATGCCACAAATGACATCTTAGGGAAAATAACTGAAAATCATGTCATAGACAAAGGACCAGTCTTTTTAATTTAAAAATACTTCATTGGCATTGAGCAGATGATGAGGAACCATGCAATGAAAAGCTGTCAAGGAACCCAGTGGTAGAATGTTGGATTGTAGTGTTCCCATTTGGAGTACATGACCTTACCTGATAAAGCAATGCTGCAGAGTCTGCTTCGTTCATGTGGAGGGCCCCACTTTTCCCAAATTGCAAACTGACCCCCAATTACTGAGCACTGAAATTAAAATGATTAGAGTTCTTAACGTGTGGTGCCATGTCAAAATTAATATCCAACTCAGATTTATAAAATATTGGGTACCTGGCTTAGGCCCTGGACTATTCGAGTTACAATGAGGAAGACTATTCCAAAGTCAGCAGCCAGAGGGATGCATAGAGTGAGAAATGAAGTTGCAAACAAAGAAATGCCAACCACTCGCTTTGTTCCTACTCTTCCAGCCAAGTATCCACTGGGAGCCATTGTCAGTATGCCACCATAACCAACAGCACCAAAGATGATGCCTTGGATTTGAGGAGACCAGTCATACACAGGAGCCTTAGAGAAACAGAGAATGCTGTAGTAAACCTTACACAAAAAGATTCTCACATACCCTAAAAAGCTTCTTTAGACCTTTTACTTGCTTTCAAATCACTATTTTCTCCATTAAAGTTTTTAAACATACATACTCTAGAAAAATAATTATCCAAGCAAACAAACAGCAAAAAGAAAAGCACAAATTTATATCTTGTGTTGCTTACCTTTGCAGAAAGACTCTCTGGGGCTTTATTTAGGTTACCAAATGAGTCAACAGGCAGTCCCTCAGAGGAGCCATTGAACTGGGATTGAGGGCTTGTGCTGTTGACCATGGCTACCATGGTGATGTTCATGATGACATTTTGTGCTATCGTTGTAAAGTTGCAGAAATGTAAGACAAGGGCTATTCCATAACGAGCAGAACATAAACTTGGAACTGGAAATATTATGACATCATATTAGTGCTTTTTAAAATTGAGCTAGCATTAGTTTTTCACAAGATATGATTTAAAAAGTATCTGATCACCTAAAGATTTAAATCATTACTTAAATGACACTTCTGTTGGCTTTAGGAAAGAAAGATACAAAAGGAGGAGATCACTGAGTTGAGCTAAAGGACGTTTTATACCACAGCTTTGTAGAGCCTAACTTGATCTCAGGGATTCTGTTCATCCTAAAATTTTGTCCCTCCCATTCCTAGGTCATTGTGTTCTACGGTTGATGAACTTACTCACAAGTAAATGCTTATACATATATGTGTGTGTGTGTGTGTGTGTGTAACACATATATATGAAAGGAAAATATATACATATGAATATGTGCACATATTTAAATTGCTGCATATAATTTATAATATATTACATATAATTTGTATGTATAATTATATATAAATATAAAGCATATAATTTATATATGACATGTATTGTTATACATAATGCACTATATGTTATGTATAATATGCATAAATTTTATGTATGTAAATGAAATGTAAGTTACACTTTGAAGAGAGTTGTCCATTGGTATAGATGTATTCCATTCACATCTTAAAACATTGAAGATATATTTTCACTTAATTTTTGAGATTAAACTCCTAGGAAGATTCTCTCATTAGAGAAACTGATGCCCACAAACTATGAAAAAATAAAGTGAAAAATAGTGGAAAAAGAAAGGAGCACAGCATTCAAATAATCTGTATGTGTACAGCTAGGAAAGATGGCAACTTAAATGTAGAAATCTCATTCTCCCTTTTCCATATCCTGGCTAAATTGTCCAAAAAATGTAAAACATAGGGAAATCAGCATTTGTGGTTGAAATTAAAGAACTCTTCAGAAGTTAAAATCCAGGAAAAAAAATCAGTTAGATGAGATTGAATGGTATAAAAGTTTCAAAGGTTAGGTCTCTACTCAACTTCTTTAAAAGTCTTGCAGCATTATATTAAGTGAGTAGAAGGTATCCTGGCAGAACACAACAAACAGTCTAATTTGAAGGGCAAATAAAATGTATGAGCCAAGAAGCCGTATTTATCTGGGCTCAGACTTTTTACACTAGGAATTCAGGCAGAGTAGCTCTTTGAAACTCTCTCCAACCCTTTCACTTTTTTCTGCGTGGGAAGAAAAGGGACTTCGATCAATGAGACTGGGTAAATAAATTGAGCATGTGTAGCTCTATATCTTCTCCAGCCTGCCTGGAAGCTGTCTACTTTCCTGCCATGCAACTACTTTAGCAGTGCAAGCCTGGGATTGTCCGGTTCACCCTATGCCTGCATGGATACATCTATTCAATGCAACGGAAATAGCAGGGAGCTGGATTGATCACTGTTCTAGACCATGTCCTCCAGTCCAGATTTGACATCTTCAGTCAATCATTGAACAAAACACTTATCAATCACCTCCAATACTGGGCCCTAGAAGTGTAGCAGCAAACGTAGCACACAAATAGCCCTGTGTTTGGGGACCTCACATTCCAGAGAGAAGCACAAAATATGAAACACAAACAGTAAATCAAATAATGTGTTAGAAGGTGATAAATGCTGTAGAGAAAATAAAGCAAGAAAGGGGGGACGTCCCAATGACATACCAGAGAGGTGGTCATGCAGACATCTGGGGAAAGAACATACCAAGTAGAGAGAACAGCCCTGGGGCTGGTTGGAGAGTGCCTGGTATGTTCAAAGAATCAAAAAGAGGGGACTATGACAGAATGGAGTGAGCCAGGGGTACCAGAAGAGATGTTAGGAAAGCTAGATAATGGGGCCTGAATTGTTCAAGATATGTGGGCCGTTGCAGGTACTTTGGCTTTTACTTTGAGTGAGACGGGGGCCACTGGAGGGTTTTCAGCAAAAGTGGAACATGATGTGACTTACATTTTGAAAGGATCTCTTTGGCTGCAGAAATGAGAACAAAATGATAGAGAGGAAGTGCAGTTAGGAAGCTATTGCAATAATTCAGAAGAGAAGTGAAGCTATCTTGGATTAGGGTCATGGCAGTAGCTGAGATGTGGTCAGACCCCAGATAAATCCCAGAGTGGAACAAACACCAAATGAGAGTTTCAGTTTTACAGGTGGGTGGAAGGCAAGGAGAAGGGGAATTGGAGAGCTTGTTGTTCTAAACAAGAAGAAGAATGAAGTTCTACTTTCCTAGGAAGAAAGGTCTTTGGAAGGAGCAGGTTTGTAAGGTGGGGTGGTCAAGAGCTTATTACTGGACATGTTAAAACAGAGATGCTTCTTAGGCACCAAAGAGAAGGTGTTGAGCATGTTGGATATACAGTTCTTAAGTTTAGAAGAGAAGTAGGAGTTGAGGCATAACATTGGGAGTTTTGTTCCACTAAAACTGAATTGATCAACCGATTAACAGATCAAACTGAATAGGTCCGAAACTAAACTCTTGAGCCCTACCACCTCAAAACTTCTACCCAGAGTCTTTCCCAGCTCCGTTGATAGAAATCTTATTCTTCCAAACACTTTGCAATCCTTGATCTGGAATGTAGTATTGTCTTCATATTCCAAATGTGTATAGAATCCAACAACTTCTCACAAGGGCCACTGTTATTTTTTGACTAAAGCTAATTTCATGTGGTTCTAGCTATCAATATCTCCTGCCTGAATTTTTGCAGTAACCTTCAGCTTGGTTCCTTGCTTCTAATCTATTCTCAATACAGCAGTTGGAGTATCCTCATCATACCATAAATAAAATCACCTCCTCTTCTTCTCAAAATCCTCCCTGTGATTTTATTTTTGTTTGGATTAAAAACTAAGGTCTCTGCAGTGAACAAAGGAAATGAAATATGTAAACTGTTTGCCTCACAATTTTCATTTCTTGGGAATAAACCCTGAAGAAATAATTCCAATGTGGACTAGTGTTGTGTTAAATAATGTTCATTTATCATCATACATATAATAACTTACATACACAGTTCATATGCATCTAATAACCTAAGTAACATATATAGTTCATATATAGATATAATAGCCGAGTAACAAAAGAAAATTCCACAAATTAAATATCCAGTCACAAGAAGGTTTTTCAGCTAAATAATACTTCATCTATTGGCTATGTTGGAATATAATACGTATCCTTTAAGAATCCATATTGCTTTATAAGATTCACAAAGAGATTCACACTTTATGAATCTAATAAATCAATATGGAAAAGTATATGCTGTCAAGTTAAAAAATATACAACACAATACATAAAGTGTAGAACTATGCAAAATGAAGGCAATAAAATTAAATTATAGTCGAATTAAGCTGATGAAAACCTTTTTATTTCTTGTTTTTTGAAGTATCTATAATTGGTTTTTCTTTTTTAAATTAAGCAATACAGTTACATTTAAAATATTACATGCAATCACAAGCAGGACACACAATCCTATGTGTAGACAATTCAGTAGCAATTATCAAGAACGTAAAGATTCGATAGATAAAGATTGAAAGGTAACTGTCAAAAATAAAATGCTTCTTTTTAGTAATATTTATTTCCTTCATATTTGCAAAATATGTTAATTTCACTGGATTTGTAAAAAGAATTAAAGAACGTAAAAATCACAAATTCATTTTTATAGTAATACATTGACAAAAATAATTCACTGTAAAATCCTAAAACCAAGCATTTGAGGTCGAATTTACCTTTCCTGGGGATCAGTACCTCATCCACTTGCATATCTTGTGCATTCTTACTCTCCCTTGCTTTAGGACTCAACTCTGTCTTGGTGGCCATTGTGTTTCTCCTCTCCAGGTGAATGGTTTCCACCTATCAGGGAGACATGTAATTCACATGCATCAGTTGAAAGAAAGGGACTTCCCTTTGAAATATTTAAACCGGGGCACCAAGGAAGCAAAAGCTGGCCCATTCCATCTGGCTGGGGACAGGGAAGTTCATTGTCCCCTCTTGGCTCAACACAACAGGCATACTGCACCTAAGGTTTGGAATTGTTTATTTATTAGGATCTAGAGTGCTCTCGGTGTGCCAGCTTATGAGCAATGACTTTGAAGTTAAGTATTCCCAAGTTCAAATTCAGGTTCATGATTTACTGTGCCAAGTGCCACTAGGAGCACATTTGTGTGTTTCAGTTTCCTCATCTGTTGTTAATAACAATAACATCTTCATCAAAAAAATGCTGTCAGCTGAAACAGATTGCATATACCTAGAACATTGCCAGACACCCAGTAAATAAAAGCTGTAGTTCATTGTCATCATCACTGGAGCTACCACAGCAGTGGGTCACCTCAGAGCTATGCTCCTCTGGAATCTTCTACCTGCACCTGAGAACCTGGCTTCTACTGCCCTTGACAACACCCATACTGCTTCCTCATTTGACTCACTGTATCGATGTGTGTCACATAATTGGGGACCAAATTTGCATAATGAGAAGATAACATTCAAATCTCATATTATTATTGTCCATAGGTTGATGATGTGTCTACAGATTTCTAGAAATAACTAACATGGAGATTGTGACCTTTTTGCATATAAGACAACTAAAAAGAACCATTACTGTATTACAATACTAGGATCTTCAATGCCCAAGGAGATTTTTATGTGTTACTATATGTAGAATTGTAATATTTGTGCTATGTTTACTGCTCATATTATTAAATTTGACTCTCTTAAAGAAAACGTCTCAAAATATGTAACTGCTTCTACCACTAATAAACCAAACTTGTCAGCTTAATAAATTAAATCTTCCTAAATATCTAAGCACTAGTACTTAACCAGAACTGGCCTGATGTCATTGTTGCAAACTAAGGAATAACTTCTTAGTATCTCTTTATAGTAGAAGTTTTATTATTCAGAGGTATATTTTCACCAAGAGAGGAGGGACATAAGGACATTCCCAAGACCGGGTAATTTATAAAGAAAAAGAGGTGTAATGGACTCACAGTTTCACATGGCTGGGGAGGTCTCACACTCATGGCAAAAGGCAAAGAAACAGCAAAGCTACATCTTACATGGCAGCAAGCAAGAGAGTTTGTGCAGGGGAACTCCCATTTATAAAATCTTCAGCTCTCATGAGACTTCTTCACTACCATGAGAACAGTATAGGGGAAACTGCCGCCATGATTCCTGGCCCCACCTGGCCCCACCTTTGACACTTGACTTTTATGGGGACCACAATTCAAGGTGAGATCTGGGTGGGGACACAGCCAAAACCATATCAGGAATTATAAAATATGTACTCACCTTTCTCCTGGTTTATTTCAATCAGTATAATTATTTTAAAATTTATCCATGTTGTCGTACATATAAAATAGTTCAATCCTTCTAATTACTGAGTAATATTCCACTCCATAGCTGTATCACAATTTGTTCATCCATTTATTTACCTTTTGATTAAAAATTGCGTTGTTTGCAGTTTTTTGCCATTACAAATAAAGCTGCAGCGAAAATTCATGTACAGGTCTTTGTATAGACATGTGCTTTCATTTCTCTTAGATAAACACTTAGAAGTGGAAAACCTGGATCATATGATAAGTGTAGTATTAATGTCTCTTCAGATCTTGCCATTGGGCATTCTAATTCCATGGTGTGGCCAGGACATTTTAAAAATAGGTCTTCTGTTTCTAGGGAAATTGCCCTGATTCTATATTCAAAGATTGTCTGGGAGATATTTTACCAAATGACAAAGATGGGTCAAACTGCATTGTTTTGTGCAACTCTGAATTTTTGTGCAACTCTCCCCAATTCTGAATTCAGTAATGTCATGATGGTAGCTTGGAATTGGCCATAATAGGAGCTTTAACACCAAAAAAAAAAAAAAAAAAAAAAAAAGTCTAAGCTACAAATTTGGGCTTAATTTATTGTTTATGAACTTCCTGGACTTAAGAAATTTATCAAACAATGTTCATCTAAGTGTGTGTGTGGGGGGGCTTGTTTGTATGTGTACACACTACATATCTACATCCACAAAGACACAAAGACACAAACTTACATAAACATATAGAAATAGATATGTAGTATGTATACTACATTCATTACTATATACATATAGTATATATACATTAGTATATGTATATATACATATAGCAATGAATGCTTTTCAGGCATGAAAACCCTGAAACATGAGTCAGACTTCACTTCCCACTGATTTCCTTTGCAATGATGTGACCTCCTCTGCAAAGTATAGCTACTCTTGCTAAGATGACATCCTTCATACCCAGCCCTGCATCTGCATTGTCACTGCCTCTATTCATCAGTATGATCTCCAGTCTCCACAGACAGGTCAAGGTCCCCTGATTTCATACTGATATTCCCATTTGTCTCCTGATTTTTGAAAATATTAATACTTTTTAAAGCTATCTAAGGCTTCACATGACAGTCTACCACCTGCACACAGCTTGTACACCCTATCTCCAAGCGAACCAGTATGTTACATCTTCTCTTGCCAGCAGGTCTGGTCTACCCACCTCACCATGACAGACACCTACTGTCATGGTAACCTCAAAATATTTCACTGACTTAAAACGCTGGATTCAAGCCCTGCTGACCCTTCCCACAACCTGGGGCTGTAACTAGAGGAAAGAGAAGTAATCTAGAGGAAAATTCCAAGGCACCAACTGGTGAGCCAAGAACAGGCTCAAGTAGCACAACACAGAAAATGCAGTCTCATGATCTCTTAAATATGCCCTTCCAATCAGTCTCGTAGCCTTTCTACACCTTGGCTTTACTCCAAGTAAATCCCTTTTGTTTTAACAGTTCTCTTTATTTTCCACTAAAAAACTGTGCTGCTTATCTGGGTCAGAAACTATATATTGCACTCTGAGAAGTTTCTGGTCCAAAGCAGTGTTCATAGAGAACCACACTAAGGATCAGCTTTCAGTAGAGATGATTAGTTTAAAGGCAGGGAGTGTTCTAATAGCATCCTCCCACACATCTGTGAAGTTGCAGCTGCCACAAAAAGTTGTACCTTCTCCATTCTGGCCTTGAGGACTCCCTGATTCCCTCCTTCCCACTGCCTTCAGCTCACCTACCATCTTCTGCTGACCCTGGTGACTGTCCCATTGCCTCATCTCTCCATTTCCTCTTCTATTCCTAGCCATTTTAGCTTGGTTAAATTTCACACCAACTCACTGGATCTTGATGCAGCATTTCTCCAGATGCTTTCTTGGACCAAAGCCACCCTAGCCATTGGTATAATAGAAATAATTATTATAGTCACTCTTATAAACTACTGCACCAGCCAAGTCTACATCAACCCCAGATGGAGATATTACTGACCCTCTTCCTCCAGGTCACCCAGTTGGTAAATGAAAGAGATGATATTTGTTCACAAGCCAGTCTGACCTGCAACATTTTGCTTTTAAACACCTCACAAGAGTGCCTATTTCTTGGAATTATCTTCCATAGCTGCTACTGTCTCCACTAGCTAGTTTTAAAGCATATGGATAATCAGATACAAAGCTTCGGCTTCCTGCCTCTTCTCCCTCACTTTTGTCAGTCTTGTTAATACGGATTTTTACATTTTTCAATTTAATTTTTATCATATGGGAAACTTGGGGTTGGGGAGTATATAAAAATTGTCAGTTGTTATACAGAAAAGAGTCTTGGAGGTCTTCATCTCAACACCAAGAGAAGTGACTTACCGACTTAATGTCTGTGGACGGGCTTCAGGTTGAACCCAGCATTTCCTCCAAGCTTGCTCCCTTGGACTTTTTGGAGTAGAGAGATGAGGATTCTTTGCCACCCTAAGGCTTAAGTTGCTAATCATTAATAAAAGTCATCAAACTACAAAGTTGACTCAGAAGGGCTTCTTGCTAAATAGGCTTTGAAGAAGCATTCAGAAATCCAGCCCAACCCCCTCTGCAGTTCTTCCTGCTTTTTGGCTGATGTAAGCTTCTCCACCTTCCCCTTAAGAGCGTCTCCTCGGGACCTCATAGGTGTCCTCTGGTTCAGACACTTGCATATAGTTTTTTTGCTTTACTTTGTGGTGTCTTCAATGTCTTTAGTCTTTTTTGAAAAGGTTAAAAAGAGATAAAATTATAATTAAAGAGTTCAGTATTTTTTGTGGTTTTTCCTTTGCTATTTTTGTTTTTCCTCCTTATTTGAAATTTTGTTAATATTTTTTTCTTTGAAATATGTGAATTGTAATATTATGGATGAACTTGAAGTTCATTCATTCTGTTGCTTTCTCTTTCCCTGGGTCCTTGTCCTCTTCTCAGCAAACCAAACCAAACAAAACAAGCCTGACATAAATATAATATGATTTCTCCATTTCTGTTTATTCTTGCTATTTGTATGAGTATTCACAAACTGTAATCAACAATGCTTTGTATTATTTCCAAATTTGCACACATGCTATCATGTAGCATTTATGGCCATTCTATAACCACTTTGGAAAATAAGTGACATAAATTTGGCATACCTACATGTGCACAGTGAAAGCCAAACTCTCTCAATTTCTTGTGGTTAACTCTTGCGCTAACACCCAGGAAGTCAAAAGCACTGTCACTGCTTTCCAAATGTGTGTATAGTCCGCTTGTCCTTGTCTCATAGATGAGGCAAAGTCTTCAGAATCCTAGCTTTCTGTAGTTTATTTCCAGCTCTCTGAATGCCCTGGGTTCATAATCCAGACTCCTTTCTTTATATGGGCATTAGAATCAGCCATGGAAATTTAAACATTGTTCTGTGTTTTAATGACTTTCCTGGCCTTAGCTCATACTCTTCACTTTGACTTTAAATCCCTTCTTACTTTATGGCCCTGAGGAGATTTCCTTTAGATTCTGAGTTTGACTCTTTATATCTATTTGAACTGTATTGTGAGAGGAGAGTGCGTAAACTACCTCTCAACACCCTGGCTGAGACGTGGAGCCTGGTAGGATATATCACAGATCAAGAATTCAGAAGGAGGAACCCGGGTCCTGGGGAGGGGGAGTCAGAGCTACCATTTACTGCACATTTATTACATGTCATCCTCACAATGCTTTCAGGTAAGTTTTATTATATTCTTTATAAGATAAAAGAAAAAAAACCAGATTTCTTCTGTCTGCACTTTAAGAATTTAAGTATGGAAAATTTAAGCCCATTATCATGTGGAGTAGTGTCAATTTCACCTTTCTAGGTAAAAGATTTTTCCCTGAGTCATTTCTGAAGGACTCTGGACCCTGGGATAAATAATGATCAACTTTGGGATTCACATATCACAGGAAATGTTTCTGACCTTGAATTATCCAAGTCAGAAAATGTTACTTGGTTTTGCAATTTAATGTTTAACTTTATTTAAAGTGCTCCAGAGTTGTTTACATGCTAGCTGGTTTGACTTGGAAGAAATAGACCCAACTTGTTTCTGTGTAGAAAGAATAACAATTCAGCTTTTCTTCACCTCTATAATTAAACACTTGAATGTGAATTGAGATATTTCCTTGACTTAGGTTGTAATATCCATCTTTTCTAAAAAAAGAAATTTACACTTTCCTTTCGAATAAGATTTATTTTTAAATTGCTTTGTTTTAGCCATGGGGATCATCAGAGAAGACAGAGTACACATTTCTCCTTTAATAGTTATCTTTAGCCAGGCGTGGTGCTTCACGCCTATAATCCCAGTGCTTTTGGTGGTCAAGGCCAGAGGATTACTTGAGGCCAGGAGCTTAGACAAGCCTGGGCAATGAAGTGAGACCTCTTCTCTACAAAATTTTTTTAGAAAATTGACTGGAGATGGTGGCACGCATTTGTAGTCCTAACTACTTAGGAGGCTGATGAGGAGGATTCCTTGAGCCTAGGAGTTCAAGGTTACAGTGAGCTATGATCATGCCATTGCACTCCAGCCTAGATGACACAGCAAGACTCTCTCTAAAACAAAACAACCACCAAAAAAAAAAAAAAGTTATCCTCAGACTTGTTTCATAAGACTGTGAACACTGTTGTTAATAATCAGTCACATGACAACTCAGCAGGATGCAGGCTCTGATTCTGGTTTACATTTCAGAGGACTCCAGTGCATGATCCTGTTGTGATCATAGGAAACCTGTCTCTAGTCTTCGTAGAGGAAGCCCAGAATGGGCCCAGGGAGAGGAAGCATCTTTCAGAGTCAGACCCTCCCTCAAAGCTCACAATGTCCAGCAGGGATTCTGATGAATCAGGGGTAGCTGTCAAGCAAACATACTGAATGAGCCTAAGTCTTAAAACAGAAGACTTGACTAAATGGCAGTGGTCATTCTCTGGAGCTTGGCTGGTTTTTCACACACACTCTGGTCTAAACAATGAACCCATATGTGATGTTATATCTGCTCAGAACCTTACATCTTCATGGTTCTGGCAAATCTTTTTTTCTCCAAGTTCAAGTCAGGCTTCTGTTTTGCCTTACCATCTCTATGACAAATGGAGTCAATCTGGTTACTCTAGTTATCAGTCTGACATCATCTGGTCATGGACTTGGCAGTCCATCTGGAACACTTGTGGGTGTTCTCTATTATTTTGTCTTCTATTTGTCTTCTAAAACCATCTCTATTATTTTGTCTTCTATCAGCTGAGCAAAATGGTGCATTTTTTGTTATCTACACAATGCATTCACTTATGTCCTAGATCTCCATACTGAAAACACATCTTACTTTTTTCCTTAGACGTGTCTGCTGTCTAGTGTACTTTCCACTTTCAATGCCGTTTCTTTCAGCAACTATTTAACCAGGAATGCCCAGCTAAAACTGCAAAATCATATATTGAGGACAATGGCTATGGAAAAGAAGAAAGAACAATTGTGACAAATATAATCTTTTGGAGAATACACAAAATAAAATCAGGAGTGCTTATGGGCTGAGGTGTTATATGCTTTCAGATAGAATAGTAAACAAAATTGATATCTGTAGTGCGTAAAGGATGTCGTAATTATCAAGTGAGAAAGTGTTGCATTCTGTAACCAGCACAAGTTATTACAATTATACCATGCTGAATTCATATCAAGATAACTTCACTTACTACTTGGGACTTAGACTAAAGGTATTTTACTTTGCTGAGTCTCACTTGGAGATCATTGAAAAAAATTAGGAATAAATCATGCAACAAAATGAAACCATCCACCATACTTTGCATATAACAGAAAATCAATAAATGAAGGTCATCGTCTGTCATAATTATCATTATCATTATTATTTCTATTACCACCTCTGAAATGTCATGATTAATATTCAAGATTGAAATAAAGCAATTAAAAATCAAATTCATTCAAAATAATCAAATATAATTTAATTAAAAAGTTAGAGGCAGTCAGCCATCAGTCAAAAAATACTGAGTTACTATATGCATTCCAAAAAGAAATGTAAAGGGATAGCATTACCCACAAACAATGAATAAAATAAAATTCCCTATATTTTATTTAAATAAAATAAACAGATGATATATAAACAGCATCCGTAAAACCTACAACAAACATTCCAAAGGTGAATCTTCGTTACAATCAGATACATAAAAGAGGTGTTTGCTACATCTATTCATTGGAAGGCATAACTAGCACAATAACATGAGAAAGAAATGTGAAGCAATTAGAAAAGAAGTAAAACTATAATTATTAGCAGATGATATGATTGTCTACATAAAAAAACAAATCTGTACATAAATTACTGTAATTAATGTGAGTTTAGCAAATTTGACGGAACGAAAAGTAATATTCAAAGACCAATTGCATTTTAATTACCAGCCCAAAACAAAAAAAAATGATATTATAAAAAGAGATACAATTCACAATGGCAATAAAAGAATGTAACAGCAACAAAAGGATATAAAACCTAGGAATAAATCTAACAAAAAATGTGGAAGATCGTTATGTAGAAAATTGTAAAGTTTTATTGTAAGGTATTAAAATCGAACTAAATAAAGAGACATAAGATTTTTATGAACAGGAACATTCAAAAATGTAAAAATCTCGTCTCTCCAGACTAATCCATATGCCATTCCAACCAATATTCCAACATAAATTTCCATATAATTTAATTTACTAAATATATCCTCAAATAAAGATTGTGGTTATCCCTTTCTTTGTAATCATTCTTCTACTCTGCCCCTCACCCCCTTTTCAGAGACTCCTTGTAACAAAGCCTATTTAACACTAAATATGTGCTGAGCACTATTCTGAGCATTTTATATATAATAACACTTTCACTTCTCACAGCAAACTTTTATGATAGGTACTATTATTATGCCAGTTTACAGAGAGGTTAAGTAACTTGCTAATAAGCTATGGAGTCAGAAATCCAACCACCCAGAAAGTCTGGCTGTTGTGTCCATTTTCTTACCCTCCAGACTATTCCGTCTGTTAGGCAAATATTGAAACCAACTTTCAACATCAGTTTCCTATAAAATTTCCCTCTCATTATTCTTCCTTTCGTATCTTGGCATTACTGTGAATTTGAGCTGTATCAATTTTCTTCCAAATTCCTGAGATCACCTGCCTACCTTCCTTCCCTTCTTCTCTCCTTTCCTTCCTTCTTCCCTACTTCATTTTTTTCTTATTCTTTCCTTCCTTCTTCCCTTCCTTTCTTATTTCTTTCCTTCTTCCCTAATTCTAAGGATATTTGTCATTTCTAAGAAAATCTTTTTCACACATCTAATTTTTAAAGTATGTCAGCATATATTTCTGATATTATTCATTTATTTATGTTAAATATTTATACTAACCTAACATTCCTCTAGTTTGGAGAGGGGTTCTAGCTTTTCTGTTAACTTTGGTGCTCTGTCTTGAAGTTGTTGAGTTGTACTTGGCTATTGGTTTTTATTACAAGTGATGGTGTTGAATTGCCGAATAGAAGAATACATTTCCAAAACTTAAATGTTATTTACTACTGAAGTGCAGGTTAATGAACTTTATGATTCTGAGAAGTTGTCTTAGCAGATGAGGGTGAATGTTGGTTGTGCTGCCAGGATAGGTGTGTGAGGTGCTGGCATTTTGAATCTAGGGGGTCCATGTTCTCATCTGAAACATTTTTGTTTCTTAGCTCCTAGTAACCACGTCAGTCACTTAAAAGTGTAGCTAGATTGCAAATATTAACTTGGAGAAAAATGAAAAAGGTAATTTCTCTCTTATTCTCTTCTTTTTTATTTTATTTTTTCCCTCTGCCACCTTTATGAAGGGGAGTTTGCTGCGGCTTGACATGGCTTTTCTCAGCTTCCAACATTTATACCAAAAGCTCTTAATTTGGCTCAGTTCCTTTTGATTCCTCCCTCTCTCACTCAGACTCTTATTTTTCTCTTGGTGCTAAATCAGAATGAGGAGCAAGATCATGTCAATATTGTTACAAGACAGGATTAAGGGCCAAACCTATTTATTGGCCTTTGAATTGCAAGGTTTAGTTTTTATTGTACTCAGTTTTGGCTTCTATTTGTCAGACACCTGTGCTTACAAGTGATAGAAGTCCAACTGAAATGGCTTTGGAAGAGAAAGAAAGAGAAAAAGAAAAGATGGAGACTGAGGTAGGTCACAGAAGATAAGAATGAGCAGCTGGAACAAGCACAGTTCCAGGGACCACTGCCCCAAAATAAATGAAGACCTTTCGAACTCTTATTTCAGTTGTTCTTTTGCACTTTCTCCCTTCTCTTAAATCTTCTCCAAGAGGCAACAGACAAGTCTGTTGGCAGTTTTGGAGTCTCATTCATCCCATCCATAAAAGAGAAGAGAAAGCAACTGTGTTCAAAACCTAGGAAAGGCTCTTACTGGCCCAGCCCAGAGTACTTTATTACCATTTGAACCAATTGTTGCAGCCTTGTGGGTGCAGTGCCAAGTTGTCTGATTGATCACTCCCATCATCCCAATGTTTTTCAGCCTACAGTCATTACTCTTAACAATTTAGCACCTCTTATCAATTTAGCCGGCATGGTTTTTTAAACAAAATGGATGAGGCTAGAATAGAATGGAACAGATCAGAGTGCATCCCACTTAGTAAGAGTCAGGATTTTTTGTGAAACTTTTGATTCTGCAACACATATATTTACATATTAAGCCTATATATTAGTATTGCAGCACATTTTAAAAATGTATATTTTTTACTCTAGGTCTGTCATACTCCAAAAGGGTTAAAATTCTCTCCTTACTGCACGTTTTATGTATTTTATTTCTATTAATAACACCTCTGCTTCTGAGACATAAATGCTTTTGCTTGGCCTTTCAAAAAGGACGGCCTAGAAAATAATTGTTCAACCACGTAATTGCTTCACTTTTCATTACCCTGTGGGTTTATTGGGCAGATACATCTATTTCTCCTCTGGACTCCAAAGTCAAAGGTTGTGTTTTGTATGCATGCTTCTTTCTTTACTCTAGGTCAAACTGTATTCCACAGTCCAGTCTGGGAACTGACGTAAGCTTCTAGTTGTTAGACGATGGTAGCCATCAAAGAAGCTTAAGGTGATCTATAGTTAGGTTTAATAAAAGTAAATTTTAGACTAAAATCTGCCATATGTACAGATATTTATGAAACCATCTAACCATCACATTGTGCCAAATGTTCATTCCTAGTGAATGCAACACCATTCCAGAGAGAGGATTTTGTTACCCTTAGAGTTAGTATCAGGCAAAAGGAAATCAATCTAAACCAATGCTTTGGACACAGGCTTATCTAGAAATGAAGCCTAGGGTACCCTCCATAAAACTACAGGTTACAGACCTTACTGAACTCTCCAAATCTGGACTCTGCAGAGTCCAGCTTTGGCAAAAATGTGGCTGATAGAGGGCATTGCAGGAGCGTCCTTTGGCCTGTAATCCTCTTTTACATCAGCTTGGCTGACCTCCCTGGAATGAGACCTCTTGGGGAAGTTGACAGCCCACAGAGTGAAACCTTAAACCAACTGGCACATACATACCTCCCTATATTAAAATATCTAAAGGCCAAATACAATCTGAACATGCCAAATAAAAAGCAGTTAAGCACGTCCCTTAGGCTTGAAGAAATTAATCATCAGTTGACAAATTCATTATAACTTGATGGCAAATAAAACAGCCCACATGAACAAAACTGCTTTATAAGTGCTTTTCTGGATATCACATAAAAATGTCTTTCACAAAATTATTAGTTTGGTGCAAAAGTAATCGTGGTTTTTGCCATTACTTTTAATGCGATTACTTTTGCACCAACCTAATACAGCTTGCATGGAAATCCAGTGCTAAACTCAGCTTTCAGGAAACCAGTGTGACATAATGTTGGTAAAGAAAACAAAGTGGAGAGTATCAAGAGTATGAAGGTAATGAATGAAAGAATGGAGAGACTTTATTGAAATACTCTTGGGCATTATCTGCCTGTACTTTTACTTGAACTCGTGGCTGGCTTTTGGTTTTACTTTTTCTTTCCCCTCGAAAAGTAGGTCATCTACTCTGCTGGGCTTTATTATCTGGAGACGTTACTTGCCCTTGGCCTTGTGGTGGCTCTTGGTCTTCTGGGGCAGCAGCAAGCCCTGGATGTTGGGCAGGACACGTCCCTGGGAGATGGTGACTTTGCCCAGCAGCTTGTTAAGCTCCTCGTCGTTGCGAATGGCCAGATGCAAGTGGCGCAGGATGATGCGGGTCTTCTTGTTGTCGAGGGCCGGGTTGCCAGCAAGCTACAGGATCTTGGCGGTCAGGTACTCCAGCACGGCTGCCAGGTACACCTGCGCTCTGGCCCCGACCCGCTCGGCATAGTTTCCCTTCCGGAGCGGACGGCGCTGGAGCCTCAGCCAGGGAAGACCAAGTCTGGGACTTCAGCACGAGCCTCGCCGCCCTGCTTCCCACAACCAGGTGTCCCCTGCGAAGTAGTGCCCTCTAATGCCAAACCAAAAAGACTATATCCCTTACACACACACACACACACACACACACACACACACCCCTTAATGGCTAACTTCTCTGGAAGGTGCCTCATTCAAGCAAAGCAGAACTGCAGATACTTTTACATGCCTTTTTCCACTATTTTGTATGCAATCAGACTTTTTCCAGACTTTCTTTGAATACAAATATCTGCAGGATTTTCCTTATCACCTGTAGACACTTTTTCCCTTTTCAAGGAAGCTAGAAACAGATTTTGATGTGCCTGAAGTTTTGATGTGTTCTACAATCTCTAGAAAGGGCTCCAAGAAAGCCATGTGTAATATGCATTTTTTGTATAATTTGAGAATATTTATTTCTTCTATAGAGGGCAAGTAAATGAATTGGATGTGAATGTATGAAAGTCATATGTTATGTATTCATGGAAATTAATAAGTATATCATACATAGGTTGAGAAATGGGAGGACAAAGAGATACCTATGTTCATGAGGCCTGAAATAAACAAGACACCTGGGCACAAGATACTTACGATATACTAAATATACAGCTAACACTAAATATCCAGGGTACACCGAAGGTTATACGAGCACCCAGTATTTTCAAGGCCTTGATTCAGCCACCTACTGAGGACACCCCTTCTGCCACCATGTGTTCTCTGTTCAAGAAACACACTATTATTCAGCCTTTAACAACAAGGAAGTCATGCTATTGGTGAAAACATGGGAGAACCTAAGGAACATTAGGGTAAGCAAAAAAAAAAAAAAGCAGGCACAAAAATACAAACACATAATCTCACTTGTATATGGAATCTAAGTATATCAAACTTATAGAAGCAGAGAGGAGAACAGAGATTACCAAATGTTACGGGTTGGGGAAATGTTGGTCAAAGCATATAAAATTTTAGTTAGACAGGAGGAATAAGTTTGGTTCAGGAGATCTATTGTAAAACATGGTGACTGTAATTAACACAATGATTGTATACTTGAAAATTGCTATGAGAGTAGATTTTAAATGTTCTCACCACAAAAAGATATATATGTGAGGTAATGGATAATTATCTTGATTTAGCTGTTCTACAGTGTATACATATATCAAAACATCATGTTGTACACCATAAATATATATAAGATTTATCTGTCAATTTAAAAAAAGAAATAAATAAAACCCATAGCTGTTTAGCATGTCTTTCTCACAGAGCAAGTGTGTGACATTATCCTCTCCTATGGTACTTTCTGTCTGTGGGCTCCCTTGTTGGAATCTCAGTGGTAGTCCTTGTAATCGCACCATTAGCTGGGAAAGTTAATGTGGCAGAGAAAGACAGGATGTTTGCACATTCTGTACTCCCAGAGTCAGCACTATGGTCCTCCCATCTTGCTTGCTCCCTATACTAAGTACGTAAAATTACGCTAACTTTTTCCCTTGCTTCTTGCAGCAGATTTTAAATTTGTTTAACCAACCATGCATATCTATCATCTTCATTTGGCCTGTGAGATTTTCTGTTCCATAGATGGCCTGCCTCCTTATAGCAAACTTGGAAGCTCCATCGCATCAGAATATTTTCCAACAAGATACCAGGGTTAAGATCAAGAAAGACGAGAGAAATGGAAGTTCAGTTGCTGGGAGAATCCAAGTGAATAATCTAGTAATCTTGTAAGATGTTGAAACAGATACACTGACATCTGATCCAAGGCCATGTGAATCATAAATTCCTTTTGCAATGGCATCCTTGAGTGGATCACTGGTAAGGCCTCCCACCTGACCCATTGTAACAGATGATTGACCATTACCTCCAGGCAGTTCAAAAGGCCAAATGCTTTTTGCTGCCTGGGGAGCTGGCCAAGCACACTATTGGCTAACACCAAGTACACTAGCTGCCAGTGAGTTCCTTTTATCAGACTTCAACATCATATACCAAAGACAGTTTCAGAACTACCTTGGTTTTTAAAATTAGAGTTCTAGTTAATGTATTCTTCTTGCTAATAATTTTTTGGTTGTGTTAATAATTCATGGATTGTGAATCACCCAATCCACTAGTACATTAACACAGCAGGGGGTGGGGGAGAAATTTTAAATTTCTCTCAGCTTTAACATGTTTTCTTATGTGGTTTGTTTTCTTTAGTGGTTTGTTTTCAAGATTATAGAGTACTTTGTGCATATGCTCTAATGTACCACTTATGAAGTGACAGCCTCTGTTGCTTTGCTTTTTCATTGAAGTCTTTAAATATCATTTCATGCTCTGAAGTTTAAGTATTATCTTCATAATGTTCTCAACCTCTTATGGTATCTTGGTTTAATCTGTTTCCTAATTTGCTAGTCCAACTCCTTCTCCATAATTTTTAAAATAATTTTTCCAATTTACTAAGATTTTGAATCAGTCCTGGAGACATTGGTCCCTCAATCTAAGTGCTATGTTTTCCAGGATCACTCTTCTTTTCCAGGTCAGATAATTCCTGCTCAAGCTAGGGTTGACTCAAAAAGGCAGCTTCTGACAGCAGTTGATTGTAGGTGGCTGGATTTATGACCCAAACTTGACCAGTGTCATTTCTTATAGACTTAGGTTAAGGAGGTTAGTTTCTCTCAAGTAGTTGAAGCTGAAACCTACAAAATTTAGGTGCTGTAGGAAGAATCTTTTCAAAGTACTCTTGGTACAGGCCACACTTGGGTACTAGGCTGTCTGGTGTTGCTTTCTGAGTGGTTCATGCCAAATATGAACGCTATAAAATCAGAGTGGAATTTGATCAACTCATTTACATGCATTATTTTCGTCCAATCAGACATTGGGTTGTCCCTACGCTTTCTTTGAATATGGCAACTATAAATAGTTCCTACTTGGTACCATCTGACAGTCTTTTTATCTCTAAGCAGTGGGAGGCTGAATCTACTATGCCTGGCTCTTCCTTTAAGTAGTTTGCTATCACCATAAATGACTTTAAGAACATTTGTTTGCTATCTCCAAAAACAACTCTAAGAAACTTTTACCAAAACTCAGAAGATTAGCATGAGAGATGCCCTACAGAGAACTACTCCATCTACTTTAACAAGGTCTTGAAACAAGTGTGCTTCAACATGGGCGTTTCATCCAAGGCAACATGTATTGAGAACTATTTTATCAAGGATATCGTCAAGCACACAGTAGGACAAGACTCCCTCTAGGCTCATTGTAACAGATACTGCACTATCGCCTCCAGAGAGAGCTAATGATCTGTGCACCTGCTCCTACCCAGGGAATTGACTCAGCATGCTATATCTGAGGACATCAAGGCCATTACCAACTCTATCCAAATAAGCTGCTGTTGAGGATTCAAAGAGCATAAGACAAAGGCTCTGTTCATAGCCATCAACATTTTCTGTTAATAGCTACCTCTTAATGTATTCATATTTCTGATGGATATCTCTTTGTCTTACCTCTTTGTGAATTGTTCAGGATCCTATATAATTGACTTAGTAAAACTTTTCTCCTTTCTACCTTAAATATTAAAAAGTAGGTCTATTTTGCTTCTGATTTTTCCTAATGTGGGATAGCACGTTTGTGTGTTTGTGTTTCAAAAAACCTACTATGTGGCCAAAAATGGTCTCAGTTCACCACATGATTTAGTGAAGGCCCCTGTATTAGTCTGTTCTCATGCTGCTAATAAACACATACTTGAGACTGGGTAATTTATAAAGGAAGGATGTTTAACGGACTAACAGTGTTTCACAAAGAGAGTTTCAGAACTACCTTTGTTTTTAAAATTAGAGTTCTAGTTAGTTCTAGTTAATGTGTTAACTATTATTTTTTAATAATATATTGGTTGTGTTAATAATTTATTATTAACAATTATTTATTATGTTCACATTTTATTGGCCAAAGTAAGTCATATATATATATGCCTGATGCCAGTTGCATAGGAAAGTATCACCATCCCAAAAGGAAGAGCAGAGATATTTGTAATTAAAAATACAATTCATCACAATCCAAACTTCTGATCACAAATATTCAGTTCATGCTCCTTTCCACACACGAAATATATTCAATGGGTGCCCCTCTCCCACTCCAAGAAAGAAAACCCAGAAGTCCTATCCAGTCACAGCATCAGCATTGAAGTGCAGGATCTCATGATAATCTCTGCATAAGTCTGGATTGGGGTCCTTTTGTTCTGAAACCAATACAATGACAAGTCTGCCCCACCTCTACTCTACCGCACAACCGCATGTACAACAGTGGAACAGGAATAGGATAGCTACAAAAGTAGGAAACAGACAATACTCACTTGTTGGAGGAAATTATGACATCATTCAGGGCAGATATTGCAAAGTTTTTCTACACTGGAGGTGTACTGATTAATTCCTTGCTTAGTCCGTAGTTCTACACCCTCAGAACAGCTCGTTGTTTTCCATGGCCTTTGGCTCCACCTTCTGGGAAATATTTTCTTTTCCATTACTCCTTTTGGCCACATTTGAAGAGGACATTGGATATGCCCCTCTTTAGGAACTGAGCATCTTTCACAGTCCATCTTCTGCCAAAAAAATGCAAAATAAATAAAATGTAAAAATTGGTATACCAGGGTATACCAATACATTTTTGAGTCCTGAAGTTACGATCTCCTTTAGTCCAGGTTGATTTGTACAACTCTCAAGGCTCTTTTCATTGCCTTGCTTACAACCAACTTTGCATGCTAACTTTACTTGCCACCCCTCCTCTCCCAATTAATTTGAAGATGTGCTCTTCTCTCTTCAAATCTTTCTCTCAACTTAATTTTGGGCACTTCAAGCCTATCAGATTCCCATGAGAAATCCATGTTCTTTGTCTCATTTTTCTGAGCCATTTTGTTGAACCAAAAGTATTTACTAGACACTATCTTAATTCAGAGGTTTGAACAACAAACATGAACATGGTTGAACATGGTTCCCTCATTGTTTTGACTTTAGTTCCTCTTATGAGAATGACTTTTAACAAGTTTTTTGTTTCTTAAGTCATTTCTCAACTGAGATGAAGTTTTTTTCTTTCAAACCTAAAACTCTAGATATTCTGAAACGGGCCAATTATTTTGGGGCCTCATATATTTTTGGAGAACATTGTCAAATGCAACCAATAGTAACAAAGGCACACTACTAACATTCAATATCTCAACCACTTCACCCAAAGCAAGAAGCTCATTAGATATATTATCAGCTTGCCAAGTTGCTTTAGGCAAAAGTTTAATGTATTTCAAAGTTATGCTTCTAACCTCTAAAATGTGTTTTCCTTTGCCTCCTGGTAAGTCCTGAAGCCAACACTACACGCATTTGGACTTTTGTTTGTTCATTTGTTTGTTTCTCTTATGGTAGCATTTGACTTCTAGTACTAATTTTTTTTTTTAATCAGTCAGAACAGGATAGGTTATGTTGCAGTAGCAAATAATCCCCCAAATCTCAATAGTTTAAAAGAACCTCCTTCATTCTACATATGCAATGGACAGCTGTTGCTCTGTTCCACATCATCTTCACAATAGCACTGGGTTGATAGGACAGCTTCCATCTAGAACATAATAAGTCTCATGACAGAAAAGAGAGAGCATTGAAAAAGTTTTTGACTGGAAATGACACATCATGTTGGCTCAAATTACAGTAGTCAAGTTAAACCACGTGAACAATTTTGATATTAATGAAGAAGGGAAATATCCTCAAGAGTAGGGAAGAAAATATCTGTGTACGAATCATTGGTGGACTCAAAAAGTAGAGCGAGCTTCGATCCTTGATGTCATCATTTTATCACTGCCTTACTTTTGAGCTGTCTAAACCAGTGTTTCCAGTTCACGAGTTCAGCTATTCTAATTTACTACTTAACTCACATGTTAAGGTTTTGCTTTTCTTCAATGACGGTAATATCTGATTTCTGTACATTTCTTATACATAACTGTTTGGTCTATTGTTATTCACTCTTTTTGCTATTATAGTCATCATTTCCATTATTTCTTCTTATGTTCATTTATCTGAAAATTTGAGGATGGCTATTTGAATTTCCTTAACTCATGGTAGATTGTTTCCACATATGCTTTGTAATTTCTGATGGTGAGAAAATAGTAAGTGGAAGTTTGTTTGAGGGAGCTATAATGGCTAGGAATTTAGCGATTAACGCCTTTGAGATTATTTCTGTTTGATTCTGCTAAGTATCACCAAACTAACTATTTTTATGTTCGTTTCATGGCTTTCCAGGTCATGTACATATTGTACATTTGAATCCTAAAACAAAGCAAGTACAAACTGGTATTTACGCACTCTCAACATGGGCTAACAGAGAAAACCCATCTTGTCTCCCAGTCCCAATAAACATGTGTTTTCTAGTTTACCTGCCACTGCAGCTATGGCCTTTTGTGCATCTTGGCTTTATGCAGAGTGACAAGAGGGAAAAGAAATTCATTGAGGAAATTTTAATTTTAATGTCAAATAAAGAAGGACATTAGATGGGTACATGTAACTAGAAAAAAATATGTTTAATTCTCTTGAGTTCTTGGCATGATGTTTTTTAAAGTAGGCTGATACACGATGGACATTGTGTAATAAGAGTTGGTTTTGACTTGACAATGTAGCTGAATGTAATTCAGAATAGGAAATATAATAGTCAATTACTTATATTTCTATTGTGTAGGATGACCTTGGAAGTAGCAGTCATGACCAATTCTGGAAAAATTATAAAATAATAATAAAAAAGACTTGAAGGGAAAGAATCCATCTTACTGCCCTCAAATAGATTCATAGCAGCAAAGGTAAATATAGGAGAAGTGGGCCTATGAAGATGAAGTCAGTAATGCTTTGATATGCCTCCAATCTCCTCTTCAGTAATACTAGCCATGCCTATCTTTAACCATTGTCTTAGATCATTTCATGCTGCTGTAATGAAATATCACAGACTGTATAATTTATGAAAAAAAGAAATTTATTTATCACAGTTCTGGAGGCTGAAGTCCAAGATCAAGGTGCTGGCAAGACTGGTGTCTGGTGAAGGCCAGGTCTCTGCTTCCAAGATAGTGCTTTGTTGCTGTATTCTCCAAAGGGGAAAAACACTGTGTCCTTACATGGAAGGGCAAGAGGGCCAAACTCACTCCCTCAAACCCTTTTGTAAGGACACCTAATCCTATTTATGTGGGTGGAGCCCTCATTACCTAATCATTTCCCAAAAGGTCCCACTTCTCAATACCACCACCATGAGGATTAAGTTTAACGTGAATTTTGAAAGGAACACCATCATTCAAAGTAAAGCAACCATAAGCTTGTTTTTAATTGTTTTTGTTCTTTGGACAAAGAGAAAAAATGCATTCTTTTACTGGATTTCAAGCTTCCTCTTTACCTAGCCCTTATTCTTCATATATTTTCTGATGACAAACTAAGATTAAGAACAAGGTTAACTTCTTCATAAAGTGAAGTGCGATGATGGGTCAGGATGAAGGGTCAGGTTTATTTTATTGGCTATCATGCTGGAATTGGGGTTTTCATTGTATCAAGTTAAAGTTGTGGCTTACATATGTCAGGCATATACGATGCCTCAGGCAGAAAGCCACACTGAACCAACTTCAGGAAAGAAAGCAACTGGGTAAGGGAGCTCACCGAACGGAAAGAACAATGGATGCAGCAAGAGCAGCTCCAGAGATCTCATGGTCTAGAATTCAAGATTTTAATCCTGTTCTCTTCCTCCCCCTTTCCTTCCCTCTCCCTTCGTTTCCCTTCTTTTTCTCTCATTCTCTCTCCTTTCTTTTATTTTCTTTCTCTACTCTTTCCTCACCCATGACCTCAACTGCTCTAATTTCTGCTGTTTTCTTGCCCATCACTTTCCTTCAGTTAATCTTTTCTAAGAGAGAAAAGCCCTTTGCCTGGCAGTCTGGAGTCTCATCCTTATATCTTTACTGTAAGAGAAGAAGAGGTATTTGGGTTCAGCCTCCAGATCAGAGAGTCTCATGAAGGACTCTTACTGGCTCAGCTCTGGTCACTTCCCTAATTCTTGAACATATCGTCCCAGCTGAGAGAGGTAGAGATCTCCCATTGGCCAAGCTTGTAGGAACCTTTGGTAATTTGGAGGGCTCTGACTAGCTATGACCATAAAACCAGAGTTTTCCGAAGCACTAATTATGACTCACTAGTGAAATCAATTTGAATTAATATGAACAGTATTTTTTTTAAATGAGATATGTAATAAGGTAAACTAAGGCAAAGGTAACTGTTTTGTAAATATTCCATTTTATTTATATGTGTTTGTGTTTCTGAGTATGTCCTGAGTTGCACGATAATACTATATTTCTTATTGGGTAATATTGTCAGAAAAGTTTCTAAAAACTTTCTCTGCTGCACATGTTTTATACATTTTATTTATGTTAATAATCTCACATTTAACACACTTGTGATTTATTCTTCACTGAAAAAGGTGGTATTTCTTTCATTTAGTCTTTTAAGAAGCTCACATTATCAAATGATTGCTCAATCATTTAATGTCTTTGCTTCTCTTACATGCATTGATTTAATAAATATGTATACTAGTTTCTCTACCAATTCTTTAGATTTGAACCTTACTTTCCTTTCGTTCTTACAAAACTGACTTGTCTATAGGCCCACTTCTACTTACTTTATTCAATCATCTTCCTCAACTTATTCTGTGGTCAAAGAACAGAGAAATAATATTAATAATATGCTTTTCTCATCAATGACTTACACCTGTTCTCTGAGAAATTCAGCTTCAAGAACTTTAGTTTGATATGACTGCAAAGATAATACACAGTCTAAATCACAAAAATGTCTCAAAGGTTTTTTTTTTTTATTTGTTCCTTTGAATTATGTGTGAACAGACATGTTTCTCTCCTGTAGTACAATTTGTGTGAAATTCTGGGATGCACTTAAGAGGATGTCCTAAAATACCAATATTTAATTGATTCTAAGTCATGTGTTATATCACATTTTTGCTCATGGATTATTGAAATCCACGGACAAAACTGATAGTGTTTTAGAACTTCCTTTGTCTAGTGGCAGTCTTGATATATTCACACTATCTATTGACAAAATATCTAAAGCACCAGGCTCAAAGCTTGTAGAGTAGGTGTCAGTGATTTGGAGGAAATCTCTAGGGCAATAGTAGAGGCATTTTTAACCCCTAGCAACAAAATGATCATTAGAAGTGAGTGATTTCCTCACTCATGACCCCAACTGCTCTAATTTCTGTTGTTTTTTTTGCAGAAATGAGAGCAGGTGGGGTCATGGGTGAGGAATGAGGTGCTGAAAGTGAATGAGGTGTTGAAAGCAAGGTGTTTAGCAGCGTTCTGAAAGCACACATTTAAATAGACTATGCGGACAGTGTCAATGGCTAAGTGTCAAGCTAAGTACTCGTATTTTATTCTAAGAACTATTTTTAGAAATGCTGAATCAACAAATCTCAGATGGCACAGAGGTTGTCATTTTTCAATAATATGAATATCAGTAATTTTAGTTGGAAAAGAAGATTTTCGAAGAGCCATCTAAGTTTCCAAAATAAGTGTTGTAGTCATATTAAATACTATATTTTCCTGCCTGTTGATCTACTGCCTGTGAATCGCTTATCAAACCAACAACCAACTGGAATACATAGACTGCATGTCTTGTTCATTTCCTGCATTTGCAAGTAATGGTTTAGCAAACTCATAAGCTTACTCTTTCGTCTGAACCACGCTTAATTTCAATTATGTTGATTTAATCTAAGGATGCAGAATTTATTTTATAGTTATGTAGAAACTGGAATCCAAAATGTAATATGACTCCAAGCTTCTCTTTGACAGCCTCTGAAGGAGCATCAGCCCTACAACTTCAACATTCTTATGAATACCTCTGGGGAGGTGCTCACCTCAGGCCCCAAATTTGGAAAAACGGAAGTACCACTTTGGAGGAGTGCTCTGAGCAGCTGATCCATTAAATGTCCTGACCACATACACGTGGAAGCGTCATTGCAATATCTGCACTAACAGAAGCTCAGTGACTTGAGAAGTAAGTCTGGACTTCTAGGAAAAAGGCAAGGCATCTCTCTTGCCACTTGTTATTTTTCCAGTCAGGCAACAGTGATAACAGGGCATGGAGAACAGGAAGAACTGAAAAATTCCAGGAAAGTCTGGAGTGGAATCATTAAACCAATTCTGCTCCCTCTCTAGGCCAACTCAGGCTTATGAATAAGGAGGTCTTCTTATAATCCAACTAACTCCACTCAGAAACAATTTGGGGATCGGAGACTGTAAACTCAATGGGCAATAAAATATTTCTTGGCCTATCATTATTCTCTGTAGGATGTTAAGGACAGGTTTCTGTATGTAGTAGAGTCCTGAGTTTTTGCCTTCTCTCCCTGAGATATTTTTTATGCTATTTAATCATTGATGGCCACAGTCTATTGACAACATTTCTGGGCAACTCTAATAATCCTTGTTATATTAATTATTGGACCAATCTTGATTGTGTATGACCATCATCTTGTAGCTACCACCTCCACGTGGATGCTCTCTTCACCCTGCTTAAGTGCCAATGCCTGTGCTATGGGCCTATCTGTCACATGAATAATCTCTTCACTCCAGTCAGACTCCAACATTAACACAGGGCTGTCCTCTTGTCCCCCTTTGAAGACAGCTTCTTCACCCTATTCAAGCTGCAATTATCTCACTGGGCCTCCACTGTTGCCTCTCTCTCACTTTGCTTAGGTTTCTTCACTCCACTCCAGGCAACTGTCACTAAACATCCCTCCCCCATATATATACAGACATCTACTTTGCTTAGCCAAATCCACTGGATTTCAGACTCAACCATTCAGAGAGGAAGACAGAGAGGGGTTCATTTTTTTTTAAGACATTGCCTCACCCTGTCCCCCAGGCTGGACTGCAGTTGTGCAGTCTCGGCTCACTGCAACCCCCACCTCCCAGGTTCAAATAATTCTCCTGCCTCAGTCTCCCTAGCAACTGAGATTACAGGTGCCCACCAGCATGCCTAGCTAATTTTTCTATTTTTAGTAGAGATGGGGTTTCACCATGTTGGCCAGGCTGGTCTCGAACTCCCGACCTTGTGATCCACCCGCCTTAGCCTCCCAAAGTGCTGGCATTACAGGCGTGAGCCACTGCGCCTAGCTGGGGTTCATTCTTAAGACATAAATTAGAGATATAGATTCTGTTTTTACCTAAAAAGTCTTTAGAAAAATCTGATTGAATGGTCAACTGCTGTGCTAAAATCTGCATAATATCTTACAACACTTCTGTGAATCATGAGACAGTTTTGAATGCTAAATGTCAGCTAACAAATCTAAAGGGGCCAACATCTGCTTTCCCAAATTATATGAAAGAAGATCCTGATCCCTCATCAGGTGAAACTCACATCAGACAACAGTGTCTGCATTTCTCCAAAACCCGCCTCAGCCCCATGGCCACTTTCCAGGGTTATCCTGCCTACCAAGCACTCTCTTTCCTCAGAAAAACTTGGGGGAAAATGTCGAGTAATAGTTTTTTAAACTTTCTGAATTATTCAGCATGTTTTTGACAGCAGGTACAGAAAACCCTGACTCAACAAATTTAAACACTATATAAATTTCTTATCTCCCCAAACAGAACATCAAAGGCAGAAAGGGTCCGGTGCAGGGTTATCAGAGCTCTGGCTCCACTGCCCTCAGTCTTCTTGCCTCTGCTCTCCTTCACAGCAGGCTTTACCCTCATGCTGGTCACAGTTTCAGGTGTCCATGTAGACACAAGTTAAAGCAGGAAGAAACAGGGTGTTTCTCTTGGAGACCAAGGAATGCCTTTCCAGAAAACTCCCCCTCATGTCTCATTTGCCAAAACTTGGCCTAGTCTCAGGTGGTGCCTAAGGTAATCAGCTACAGGAGAAGGGACCACATGACTGGTGTGGACGAGTCAGAATTCACCCCATGAAGCTAGTAATGTGGCCCACCTTTCCCAGGCGGATATGGCCAGGTAGAAGACAATGGATCGCTGAACAGAATACTGACAGATTTTAGCACCAAGGTTAGAACTGCTACCATACCTAATCCCACCCTATCCCTGTTTCCTTCTTTATTTTTTTCCATAGCACTTATCAGTATCTGACAAAGTATATATGCTTTTACTTTTTTATTGTCTGTAGCTCCAAGGTAGAATACAAACATCTGAAATTTACTGTATCCATCTCTGAGTAATGTTCTTTTCAGCTCAGTCACAATCATTTTTTGATATCCTATCTTATAAGCTTAACCTATAGTGTTAACCAGTATTAATACATCTTAGTGGGAAAGAAGGAAAAAAATAAACAATCACACACATACACAGACACACACAGACACACACACACACATTTACATAACAGAGCAAGTGTGAAAATACCTAAAGGCATTATAGCTCCTTTTGTCAATGGATACATGACAGTATTTGTAGCATTCTTTACCACTCTTATTCCATGCTCCATTTGCCTTCAGTCAGCAGCTCAGCTGCTCTTATGTTTTACTTGGTAAGGTAAATTCCTAAATGAGCCTGGTAATTAGTGGTCCTGCTTATATGAAGGTACTATAGTTTTTCATTAACTTTTTCACTGGGCTTGAGAGTAGTAAAGACTCCCAGAGAATTCCTTGTGTTCCAAAAGTACTTCTTCCTGACGTCTTGGTATAGGGGTAACTCTGTTTACCTTTGATAAGCAGGAAGAATGACTCCAGCTAGTACAATTATATGATGCCCATACATTCCTTTTTTTCTGGGAAAAATGTAACGTGAAATTATGTGCAAAAACCATGCCTTGTTTATGTATGTATCAAACACTTCTAGAGCTTTCCCAATACAGTTCTCTTCTCAGCAAACAGCAGGACTATAACCCCATTCCCACCCCTGCACTTAGGTGTAGCCAGTGTGTTGTAACTTAGAGGAGAGGGCACTGGATGAAGGGAAATCTGCCTAACAAACTTCTTTATTTCACCTAGTGGAAAAAAGCCTTAATCTGCAGTGGGGCAGTTCTCAAGGACATAGACTGAATTGGCTCATGCATTTATGGAGGTGGGGAGTCCCATGATCTGTCATCTGCAAGTTGGAGACCCAGGAAAGCTGGTGATATGATTCAGTCTGAATCTGAAGGCCTGAGAACCAGAGGAACTGATTATGTAAATCCCAGTTCAAGGGCAGGAGACCAAATGAGATGTCCCAGTTCAAGCAGTGAGGCAGAATAAAAGGCCCAAATTCCCCCTTCCTCTGCCTTTTCTTCTATTCAGACCCTGAATATCAGGTGGCATAATGCCATCCACATTGGGAAAGGCAGTTTACTTTACTAGGATCACCTATTCAAAGGCTAATCTCATCCAGAAACACCCTCACAAACACAGCCAGAAAAAATGTTTAACCAGATAGCAGGGTTTTCCCCTGACTCAGTCAAATTTGACACATAAAATGAACTATTTCAAAGTTTACTGTAATCAACACAGTATAGTATTGTCAAAATGACAGACACAAATCAGTGGAATGAGATAAACAGTCTAGAAATAAACCAACAAAAATATTGTCAACTAAGACAAAGGTAATCAATGGAGAAAAGATAGTCTTAGCAACAGATAGCACTGGAACACCACAATGTGTTAATAAATGAACCTGGAGACATCTCTCACAACTTATACAAAAGTAACTAAAAATAAATCAAAGGGCTAGATATAATATAGCAAACTGTCAAGATTTTAGGATAAAATATAGAAGAAAATTTATGTGATCTAAAATTTGGCAATGAAGTTTGAGCTATAATAACAAAGGTATTATTCATGGAAGAAAACAAAATTGTTAAGTTCAGGGTGGGCTAAAGTAAGGAAAAAAAAATCACTTTGCAATAGAGAAACATGAAACATTACCTAAACCAAGTGATGAAGGTTAATATCAGTGATGTCATGTGGATATCATGTACTCCCTAAAATGATGTGACAAGAAGTGCCCTTTGCCCTTGTGGTATTATTTCAGAAAATCTATAACTCCAGTGTAATTATGAAAAAAAAAGCAAATGATCTTCAGGACATGAAAGTATAATGCAAACGTTCCAAGAAAGGTCATGAAAAGTAAGAAAAGACTGAGACATTGTCACAGACCAAAAAAGACTAGGGAGATATGACAAGTAAATGCAGTGTGGTATTCCAGATTGGACCCTGGAACAGAAAGAAAACATCAGTAGAAAAAGTGGTGAAATCCATATAAAGCCTATTGTTTGGTTAAAAGAGTTTCATGTATCAGTGTGAGGTTCTTATATTTGACAAATGTATCATAATGATGTAAAATCCTAACAATTTTACATTATTAAAGCTAGGTGAAAGATATGTGGGAACTCTCCTGTACTGTCTTTGTACTATCTTTGCAACTTCCCTGAAAATTCAAATTATTCTAAAACAGAAAAGTTCATGCTATTAGAAGTCAGGATAGAGGTTACCTTGAAGGGGCTGAGGTCTCAAAGAGATCATGAAGGGTCTTATTAGCTAACACAGGTTGGGTATCCCTTATCCAAAATGCTTGGAACCAGAAGTATTTCAGATTTTTTCAGATTTGGAATGTTGCATTATACTGAGTATCTCAAATCCAAAAATCCAAAATCTGAAATACTCCATGAGCATTCCTTTGAGAATCATGTTAGCATTCAAAAAGTTGCAGATTTTGGAGCATTTTGAATTTCCAAGTTTTAGATTAGGAATACTCAACCTGAGTAGAGGTTACCTGCTAATTATCTGGGAGCTAATTATATGGGTATGTCATTTTGAGAAAGTTTAGCTTGCTGATATGTATAATTTTCTGGATACAAATTATACTTTGATAAAAATTCTTTTAAATAAGATAATAGTTATTAACTATCTTTTAAGTACTTTTTAGCTCTACAATTCAGAGTTGTTTAGTGATAAATATTACATATTTTGAAACAAAAGTTTTCTTTATATTTATTTGTTTACTTTTTTTTTTTTTTTTGAGACAAGTTCTCACCTTATTGCCCAGGCTATAGAGCAGTGGGGTGATTATAGCTCACTGCAGCCTCAAACTCCTGGACTCGAGGGAATCCTCCTGCCTCAGTCTCCCAAGTAGCTAGGAGTACAAGCATGCACCACCATATCTGGCTAATTTTTATTTGTTTATTTCTACAGAGGCAGGATCTCACAATGTTGCCCAGGCTGATCTCAAACTCCTGGCCTCAAGTATGCTCCCACCTCAGCTTCCCAAAGTGCTGGGATTGCAGGTGTAAGTCACTGCACCTAGTCAAAAGTTTTATTTTAAACTTATGAGCATGTAACAGATTTATGTGGTTTGAAATTCAAACCTACAAAAGAAAATAATAAAAAGCTAACAGATAGACAAACAAAAACAAAAGCAAAACCCCACTTAGCCATGCTCTCTAGTTCCTCATTCCCCTCTTGGAAGAAACCAGAGTAATGTTCCCTGTGCATCCTTCCAGAGACAATTTTTTAAAATACTTTTTTCTTTTTAACAGAAGGGATGGTAGACTACTTCTTTTAAATTAAATTACTATACATATACTTGTTTCTTTTTATTGCTATATAATATAAATTTGGGGAAACAGAAAAAAATACCTAATATTATCATACTAACACACCAAAATTCTTCAATTATTTCCCATGTCAGTTTTTACCCCACTTGTTTTTTATTTGGTTTGAAATCATAGTAAAGATAAAATTTGAGGTAGGTATTTTAGACTTGCTTTTCTTTTGTAACATAACACTTTGAGAGCACCAGGGAATCTGGAAATATTCACTTAGTTATTCATCATTCAAAATATTGTTATATCCACTTTGTGTCAGACTATTTGTTAAGAACTAAACTAAAAGGAAAAGATGGGTCTGGGCATGGTGGCTCACGCCTGTAATCCCAGCACTTTGGGTGGCTGAGGCGGGTGGATCACCTGAGTTTGGGAGTTTGAGGCCAGCCTGACCAACATGGTGAAACTCTGTCTCTGCTAAAAATACAAAAATTAGCTGGGTGTGGTGACACACGTCTGTAATCCCAGCTACTCAGGAGACTGAGACAGGAGAATCGCTTGAACCCAGGAGGCAGAGGTTGCTGTGAGCCGAGATCGTGCCGCTGTACTCTAGACTGAGCAACAGAGCAAGACTCCATCTCAAAAAAAAAAAAAAAAAAAAGATGATTACACCCTCTGGGAGATTACATTCACATAGAACAAATAAAGGTGTAGAACTTAAGATGTGACAAGGACACTATTGGGTGACTGATTCTTCCTGGGAACATTTATAAAGGCTTCCTAGGGGAGAGCGTGTTTGTATAAGAGTTTTCCAGGTCGGACAGTACGTACAGTGGAAAATGTATATGAAAAGACTGCATTTGGAAATCAGGGATTACATATTGTGACTAGGGGAAAGAGTCCTAGGGTTTGATACCTACAAAGAATTAGAGTTTCTAGGTGCTTCTGGACATGTGGATTGATTACAGCAATACTAAAAATACAAAAATTAGCAGGGGATGGTGGTGAGCACCTGTAGTCCCAGCTACTTGGGAGGCTGAGGCAGGAGAATAGCTTGAACCTGGGAGGCAGGGGTTGCAGTGAGCTGAGATTGCACCACTGCATTCCAGCCTGGGTGACAGAGTGAGATTCCATCCAAAAAAAAGGAGGAGAAGGAGGAGTTAGTAGAAAACCAACAAGATATGGGAAGGAGAGAGAGAGCTGCAACACCCAAGAGGAAAAATAACAATGCTGAAATCAAAGTATAATGAAGGAGAGAGGATACCGGAAGCTACGAAATTCTTTCCGTGAGGCAATGGGGCAATGACCCTCGAACTGCTGAGTTAGCAGCAGTGACAGACTCAGTGCCAAATCATATAATAGGAAAAAAAAAAAAAAATCAGATAGAGGTAAAGTCCAGATCCAAAGAAGAGCGTTTTTAAGCAGTAAAGCAGACAGTAGAACCCACTCAGCTTTCTAGGGTACAGGGGGCCTCCCTTCCAGGCATCATGAACAGTGGGGGACCATAACTAGGCATGACAGCTTCAGATACAGAGCCTGTTCATCTCCTGGTGTGGTCAGGCACTGCCTGCTGAGAGCAACCCCTTCCAAATGCTACTGTTGTGTTTAACTAGGGCTCTTGATAATCTGACCAGCTTTTGTCTTACTGATTTTAGGAGAAAAATGGAGCAACCTGCAAGATGAGTGGGATTAGCCTCGTGCTGTCTCCCATGCACACCACGCATGCACACTTGGCGAGCATGGCAGTTCCATTTATTTTGTGCCCAGTTGTGATTTAAAAACTTTTAATTAATTAGTCTTATGAGCCTTCATTTGGGTTTAAATGCCAAATAATAACATTCTACCTTGTAAGAGGAGCCCTTTTAACCAAAGCAAGGCTTAAGTTTGGATAAATTTTTTCCTATTTATTATTCATCCACGAGCTATCTTAATATATTGAATACACACTAAGAAGACTCTCAGCACTCTGAATAGTATGATAAATTAAAAGCAGTAACTTCTCAAAGTCATTGTGTATTAGTCAGGGCTCTCCAGAGAAATAAAACCAACAGAACATATATACGTGAGCCTTTACCCAAATGTCATCTTTTCAATGAGCCCTCTTGCCTGCTTAATTTTTCCTTTTGGCATTCACCACCTCCATACAACATACACTTTACTTATTTATTGTCTTACTCTCTTTCACATGGGCAGGGGTTGCATTTGTGTGTTTACTGCTGTATCCCTAGCACCTAGAGGGGTGCCTGGCATATGGCAGTTGTGTGATATATATATTTGGAGTGGAGGTAAAAGTCCCAACTTAGGCTATCCACTTTTGTGACAGGGACAACACAGGTATCACTTGTCATTGTACCTAGAGCATCTCACCCAGAGCCACAAAGAAGTGGCTCAAAGTATATATTAACAAACAACCAAACAGAATAATCCCATCTGAAGGCCAGGATATAATAGAAGCAACATATCTGTTTTTCGAAGGACATGGAGAGCATCAACCTTAAGACTAAAGACTAGGCCGGGCACGGTGGTTCAAGCCTGTAATCCCAACACTTTAGGAGGCCGAGATGGGCGGATCACGAGGTCAGAAGATTGAGACCATCCTGGTTAACACGTTGAAACCCCGTCTCTACTAAAAAAAAAAAAAAAAAAAAAAAAAAAAAAAAAAAACTAGCCAGGCGACATGGCGGGCGCCTGTAGTCCCAGCTACTTGGGAGGCTGAGGCAGGAGAACGGCGTAAGCCTGGGAGGCGGAGCTTGCAGTGAGCTGAGATCCGGCCACTGCACTCCAGCATGGGCGACAGAGCCAGACTCCGTCTCAAAAAAAAAAAAAAAAAAAGACTAAAGACTAAATTTTAGAAGCAATTGTAACATTTCTGTTAAAAATTACCCAATGCAAATAATTAACTTTGAAGAAATATGTGAATAATGATGGTATCTGCAAAAGAGGAAAAGACTTCCTCAATTTCATTGTACCTTAGTTGTAAATAGTATTCTAGGCCACCATTTGGAACCTATTTGACACAGTTTAGTTCCTTTCTATGTTCCTAAGAGAGGGCAAAGGCCCTTTTACATCCAACCTCTGTATGCCAGCAGCCACGTACGCCACACTCCAAAATGGCTAAACAGTCATCCCTCAGAGTCAGTTCCAAGAACTCCAACAAAAATTAGAGCTCATGGTGCCAGATTGGCTTCGATTTTCAAGCTCCTGGGTGATTACAAAGTTGTAAATAATGTTGCTGTCCACTGATTTTCATAATGCGGGCCTCTCTGCTTCACTATGCCTTCCTCTTATGTCCATGGTACCAATTTCTCTGATAGTTCCTCCAGGGGATAGGGTTAGATATGGGTTCGTAGTGGGGGATCACTGTGGGTAATTCACTCTTAAGACTAGCGAGCGCGGCCGGGCGTGGTGGCTCAAGCCTGTAATCCCAGCACTTTGGGAGGCCGAGACGGGTGGATCACGAGGTCAGGAGATCGAGACCATCCTGGCTAACACGGTGAAACCCCATCTCTACTAAAAAATACAAAAAACTAGCCGGGCGAGGTGGCCGGCGCCTGTAGTCCCAGCTACTCGGGAGGCTGAGGCAGAAGAATGGTGTAAACCCGGGAGGCGGAGCTTGCAGTGAGCCGAGATCCGGCCACTGCACTCCAGCCTGGGCGACAGAGCGAGACTCCGTCTCAAAAAAAAAAAAAAAAAAAGACTAGCGAGCGCTTTCTGAATCTGAGGAGTCACATATTAAAAGAGGCAGGAACATCTTCTGATTTCCAAAAAGCAACTACATGACCACCCTGAAAGTGGTTTCAAAACATTTGAAAGCTAGCTGTTCAAGTTGACAAAAGCCATGGCAGTCCTCTGCAGGGAATGCTGATGGGCTCCGTTTCCTCTGCACATTAGAGCCATTTAAATGAAGTCATTGATCGTATTAAGTGAAATCACCCGGCTTATAGCTCAGGTCCTAAGAATTGTTAGTAGCACTTGGAGCTACAAAGAGGAGTCCCCAAAAGAAACGATTATCGCTTTATTTTGGCAAAGTCTGGCTTAAGTAGAACTGACCCTTTTCCATAATAATAAAAAAGGAAACAATAAATTTTTTATAAACCTATTTCCAAGATTTCTTGCCTCTTCTTGTCAGCATTTCAACTTTATTTGGTGGAACTATCTTTTCTCAATATATGTGATGTATTGTGGTTGTGAATCACGGTGTTCTGAACTCCCTTTGGAAGCTAAAAGGGTCTGTTGAGGCTCTGCCTACCAGCTCTCTAGGGTCTGTTAAAGCAAAAGAGTGAGCACTTTACTTAAATTTCACCAATTCTATTATCTTCTGAGACCTTAAATATTGAATAGAGGGAAAATACAAGTTCAAACCTATTTATTTAAACAATGGAGCAAGTTGCTACACCTAAGACCTTTTGAGGCTGCCTGTTTCTTCAGATTTTCCTTTGATCCTCCGAGTAACCCCACCTCAATTTCTTTGAATAAATGTACTCATGGTTTAACCAACACACAGGTGGTTTCTTTAACTACAGTGCAAAAATCTTCACACATACAAACTTTTTAAAAAACAATTCTCAATATGAAAAAGAGAAATCAATATAATTGGCTATAAATTGTTGGCATATTTTCAAAGAGATTTTCTCAATAAAGTAACGGTGAATTCCCAAAATTCTTATGACTTTGTTAAGGACTCAAAATAAACACATATTCTGGCTGGGCAGGTGGCTCACGCCTGTAATCACAGCACTTTGGGAGGCCAAGGAGGGCGGATCACTTGAGGTCAGGAGTTCAAGACCAGCCTGGCCAGTATGGTGAAACCCCGCCTCTACCAGAAATACAAAAATCAGCCGGGTATGTTAGCGGGTGCCTGTAATCCCAGCTACTTGGAAGGCTGAGTCACGAGAATTGCTTGAACCCGGGAGGCAGAGGTTGCACTGAGCCGAGATCGCGCCATTGCACTCTAGCCTGGGCAACAGAGGGAGACTCCGTCTCAAAAAAAAAAAAAAAAAAAGAAACCTCATATATTCTACAAAGCAAGTGATAAAAATCAAAATATGACAATGGGCTGAGAGGAAAGGGAAACTAGTAGTATTAAAGCAAGTATTTAATGAACAAATAATGCTAAGGCAAAATTTTTGTTTGTTTTCGTTTTTTGGTTTTTGGGTTTTTTTTTTTTTTGAGACAGAGTCTCACTCTGTCGCCAAGGCTGGAGGGCAGTGGCACTGTGTCGGCTCACGGCAACCTCCATCTCCTGGGTTCAAGCAATTCTCCTGTGCTAAGGCAAATTTTTAAGGATTTTAAATAGTAAATATTAGAAGGGATACTGCTTAAAGATAAACAATTTGGACAGAGAAATGGTCTTCAGATTATTTTGATTGTACAATATGTAAAACAGTTTTGAAAACTTTAGGCATTCCTTTGAATATTATTAACTTGATTTCTGAAACTTTTCATCAAAAAATAAATTGTTTTGTAAATAAAAGGAAACATTAAACATGTTATAAGATGAAATAAGATGAAGATTGACTATAATTAGAGTAAGTATTTCATGGCATAAGTTTATTTTAATAAAAGTTTTAACCACTTTATTGTATAGTTCATATCAAGTTTTTTAAATATATATTGAAACTTGGTGCTCTGGGAAAATATGCCAGCTTCATCTGAAAGAACCAGTTCCTATCCTGTACTGCTTCAGTTATTCTGAATTCAGAACATTCCCACTCTGGCCAGTCCTCTCTTTAATAAAACATACAATACTCTGAATATTCTCAGTGGTTAAAAAAAAAAAAAAAAAAAAAAAAAAGACACACAGCAGACAAAAGAAGAGGGAGCAGGCAAACCAAGAGCCAAGGCAAATGTGTTAATCATTAGCAGGTTATCCCCAAACCAATATTTGGAAGTACCCCTTTGTTGACAACCAGAAAGTGTTTACACTTCAGGCATTGCACCAAAATAAAGTGTGGATGCCTTTCTTTTCTAAAGTGGAAGGAGGGATATTGTGGACATAGGCACATTATCAGGCAATTTTAAGAAATAAGTTGAAATTGATGGAAATTGAGAAAGACTTTGGAAAGTGTTTGCCTGCCTCTACCACCAAAAAGTCCATGGAGAAAGAAAAGCAAAAGGTCCAAAAATGAAAGTCAGCAGAAACTAGAAAGATGGGCAACAAAGTTTTACCATACAGATAAATAGATGAGAGAGTCTTAGTAAAGAAAACACAACAAATTAAGAACAATCACTAAATAAAAATAAAATCGAAGGAAACTGTAAGACCACCAGCCAAAAAGCAAGGGAAAATGATTAACACCTTGGGACATCTTGGTGAAGAAATTCCAGGGTAAAGAGAATCCTATAGCACCTAGCCTAAACATGGCTCTCCTACAAAAATTAGCTGACCAACTAGACTTCCTCATATTAGACATCAGAAGAGACTAGCAGGAAGTCAATACTGTTCTGAATAAGACAAATTGCAAAACAAAATTTCTGTTGCCAGCTAAGTTAATATTACAATGTATTAAGGCTCCACAGTGATCATGTAGAGTACTAAGAAAGAAATTCTTCGCTATTCTGGGACTCAGAGTCTCATCCAAGTACTGCTCCAAAAAATACTCCATTGAAATGTTTTGAGATGAGGAAGGATAAAGGATGGACATGAAAAAAACAAAACAAAAAACACTTCATTGTCCAGGGCTACGCTAAATGAGCAAGAAGTGTCCAGTACTCAAAATTAAGGAGGCACTCACTCTCATGTGCTAATTCTATTCTTCATGAGCCTGAAAAAGGATGCCTCCTTAAATATTGCTCCCTGGGCACTTCACTTGCCTCACCTTGGTTTCAGTCCTCAAATTATGTTCAAATAACAGTGGCAAGTATAATACCCAATAGAATGCAAACGCTATAACTCTTGTATGGAAACTACTCAATGCAAAATTAATACATTAACTGCAAAACGTCAGAGCAAAATTTCCAGAGAACGGTAATGAAACCAAGAGTGAGGTGACAGGTTGCCTCAGTGTATCTGTTTTCTTATTATATGTAAGGAGAGAGACATGGCTGGGCATGGTGGCTCATGTCTGTCATCCCAGCATTTTGAGAGGCCAAGGCAGGAGGATCCCTTGAAGCCAGGAGTTTCAGACTAACCTGAACAACACAGCAAGATCCCTGTATCTACAAAAAAAAAAAAAAAAAAAGCTGAGAGTCAACAGCTGCTTTTTTTACTATATAGGTTATTAACTTGAGAAATAAAGCATTAAAAGAACAATGAATTTGGGAGCACAACACAGCAAAATGTAATCTGCCCACAAAAGTGGACTTAGAGGAGAAATTTTCCACTAAGCTTTAACCTGTTTCATAATTAAATACAAATGAATGAAAAATAAATAAAGTAAGTATCCAAAACAAAATTTATATGAAGTAAAGCAAAGGGAAATAGGACACAAGCTTGATAAAAGATAAAGCTAATAGATTATAAAATAAAAAGACGGCCAGGAGAGGTGGCTCAAGCTTGTAATCCCAGCACTTTGTGAGGCCGAGATGGGCGGATCATGAGGTCAGGAGATCGAGACCATCCTGGCTAACACGGTGAAACCCCGTCTCTACTAAAAAAATACAAAAAACTAGCCGGGCGTGGTGGCGGGCGCCTGTAGTCCCAGCTACTCAGGAGGCTGAGGCAGGAGAATGGCATAAACCAGGGAGGCGGAGCTTGCAGTGAGCTGAGATCGGGCGAAGGCAGGTGGATCATCTGAGGTCAGGAGTTTGAGACCAGCCTGGCCAACATGGCGAAACCCCGTCTCTACTAAAAATACAAAACTTAGCCAGGCATGGTGGTACATGACTGTAATCCCAGCTACTCGGGAGTCTGAGGCAGGAGAATCACTTCAATCCGGGAGGCGGAGGTTGCAGTGAGCCGAGATCAAGCCACTGCACTCCAGCCTGGGTGACAGAGCAAGACTCTGTCTCAAAAATAAATAAATAAATAAATAAATAAATAAATAAATAAATAAAAGACAAGCTATTCTTAAAATTAGTAAATGACTAAGTAGTCTAATGAAGGAGAAAGAAAGCACACATGCAATTGGGTCAGAAGTACAAAGCAGCTAAAACCTCAGATATAGATAAAATGAATATATTATTAAAAAGTTAGTCTGATAAAACAGTTGAAAATTTTGCAAATATACTGTAAATAGTGTGTAAAATAGATGATCCTCCAAGATAACATAAATGGTCAAAATTGATCAAAGAAAAACACAGAACCCTTTAAAAGACCAATAACTGAGGGAATTGAGAAAGTTATCAAAGAAGTCTCCTCAAAATGGCTTTCAGCCTGCATAATTTTTACAAACCAATGCTTTCAAGCTTTCAAATAACAATAGCAATTATAAAAATTCCATTCTAGTCAATCTTTTTCAGAGTAATGAGGAAAAAGGAAAGTTTTCCTTTCTAATTTTTGAAATCAGCATAAGGTGCATATCCAGACACAAAAAAGATACACAAAATACATGTGTGCGTACAGAGCCAATCTCATATATCATCAGTACATCAGCCAAAGTCCTAAATAAACTATTAGTGAATCAAATTCTGTTGTACATCAAAAGAATATTCAAGGGAAAGCTCAACATTAAGAAATACATTAATATAATTCACAATATTTAACAGTCAAGGAGAAAAAGCAGGTCATCTCATCATTAGATAGATGACAATAAGTTATTTGAGAAAAGTGAATTAATTTTCATGACTATTAATGTTAGAAACAATCCTTTAGGGATGGGGAGGGGAGATGAGTTAGAAATGTTTCCTACCAGTTCACAATTGCATCTATTCTGAAGCCATTAGGAATGTGAGTGGTAACTCTTCCTCAAACCATTGCATGAGGAAAGAATACCCTGAAAGTCTGACACACCAAAGTCATCTGTCAGGAATCAGTCAGAGAACCTGCTGGGAATACCTAGGCATGATGAGTCATCATTGTTCTTACCACCCGTGGCAACTGATGCAATTGGAAGCAACTGATGCTTTCAGGGTTATGGTTTCTTCGAAGCCTGAGCTTATTAATTTTGCTGTTTGAGAACTTGCAGTTTGATCCAAAAGCTGACAGCATCAATTATCCCATTGCCTTCCTTCCTGCTCTGATACTGGAAGTTCCAAGAAAAGAGGAGGTGGAAGAGGACCAAGAAGAACATGAAAACAGAGGACCAGGGGCCGGACGCGGTGGCTTACGCCTGTAATCCCAGCACTTTGGGAGGCCGAGGCAGGCGGATCAGTAGGTCAGGAGATCGAGACCATCCTGGCTAACACGGTGAAATCCCGTCTCTACTAAAAAATACAAAAAATTAGCCGGGGGTGGCGGCGTGCGCCTATAGTTGCAGCTACTTGGGAGACTGAGGCAGGAGAATGGCGTGAACCTGGGAGGCGAAGCTTGCAGTGAGCCAAGATTGAGCCACTGCACTCCAGCATGGGCAACAGAGCAAGACTCCGTCTGAAAAAAAAAAAAAAAAAAGCAGAGGACCAAGACCCCTTCCCAACTGCTCCACAGGTCAAAATGAAGTCAAACAGAGCAGAAGCTCTCAAAAGGATGATACTTTGAATTTGCTTTCTGTTTTATTTTCTACATATATAAAAGTGCACAAATCATAAATGTACAATATTCACCAAGTAAACACACCTCCAAGTCAAGAAATAAAATATTTCTAGTACTCCAGGAGCACTTCTTAAGTACCATCCATCCAGCCACGACCCCCATCCTCGCCCAAGGGAAATCACTCACTGATTTTTAACTGGACAGTTTGGTTGTAGCTGTTTTTAAAAGCTATTTTATAAACTTTTAAAAGTTTATAAAACTTTATGGATGCAGCTGGAAACCATCATTCTTAGCAAACTATCACAGGAACAGAACAGAACAAAACACAGGAACAGAAAACCAAACACCGCATGTTCTCACTCATAGGTGGGAACTGAACAATGAGATCACTCGGACTCAGGAAGGGGAACATCACACACCGGGGCCTATCATGGGGAGGGGGGAGGGGGGAAGGGGGAGGGGGGAGGGGGGAGGGGGGAGGGATTGCATTGGGAGTTATACCTGATGTAAATGACGAGTTGATGGGTGCAGCACAGCAACAAGGCACAAGTATACATATGTAACAAACCTGCACGTTATGCACATGTACCCTACAACTTAAAGTATAATAATAATAAATAAATTAAAAAAAAAAAAAAAAAAGAAAAATGAAAAACATAGGAGGGGATCTATATGTAACCTTAGTGTTATTTTGAGACAAAGTGAGAAATGCAGTCATGGTAAGAAGAGTGGGCCTTTCAAAGATACAGATAATATTATACTTTATGAGTTTGAGGTAAGTATATAAATGTTTATAATATTGTTATTGAAAATGTGCAAAATTTGTATGACTATCATATCTCTATATACAGTCACTCCTTAGTGTTTGGTTCCAGGATCTCCCATGGATGCCAAAATCTGTGGATGCTCGAGTTCGTGATATAAAAAGGCCTAGTATCTGCATGTAATGTATGCACATCCTCCTCTACTTCAAATTGTCTACATTACTTATAATATCTAATACAACATAAATGCTATGTTATTAGTTGCCAATCTATACTGTTTAGGGAATAATGACAAGAAAAACAAAATCTGGACATGTTCAGTACAGATAAAATCTTTTTTTAAAAAATATTTTTGACCCAGAGTTGGTTGAATCCTCTGATGTGAAATCCTCTGATGTAGAGGACTGACTGTAAATATACAAATATAATACACGTATACATATATGTTTGTGAAAAAAAAAAAAAAAAAAAAAAAAAAAAAAAAAAAATAAAAGCTATTTTATAAACCTTTAAAAGAATGTACCTTTTGTCTTCCTTCAATCAATATCGTGTTTATGAGACCCATTCGTCTATTATGTATTAGGGTCTGTTAATTCTTATTGCTATATAAATAGACCGTGGTTTATTTACTCATTCTTCTCTTAACAGACAACTTCCTGTTTGGGCTATTACAGATAGTGCTCCTATGAACATTGTTGTGCATGTTTTATGGATGTATATGTGCATTTCTAAGTAAAACGTCTGAGTCACTGGAATTGTACATTTAACTTTAGGAGATATTGCTGAGCAGCTTTCCAAAGTTCACATTCGTAGCATATGAAAGTTCCAGTTGCTCCACACGCTTGGCAACATTTTGTCTTCTATCGTCTTTCATTTTATCCATTATGTTAATTTTATAGTGGTATTTCATTGTAGTTTTGATTTTCATTTCTGTAATGACTAATGAAGTTGAACATCTTTTTATATATTAAGGAGCCACTTGCATTTTCTCTTTTACGAAGTCCCTGTTCAAGTCATTGGCCCATTTTTTAGTTGGGTTGTCTGCCCCTCACCCTTCTTTGGTCTTTTTTACTCTTTTTTATCTACATAAATTGACTATCTATTATACTCTGTCTTTCTTTTTGCTTCTACTTCTTCTTTTAGCTTTCTGAAAACCCCCCTTTCTCTTTATATTGTCAATACCATGAAGGCAAAATCAATGTTCTCATCTTAGTATCATTCTCAGGGCCTGACACTGTTTTTCTGAAAAACCTGCTCAAAAATACACGTTGATTTGCATTAGGAGATTCTCTTCATCTGCTGAATTAGCCCAAGGTTCTTGTCCTAGCAGTTTTTAAATAGGATTTAAAATATGGTGAGAACCTCCTCTCTAGACATGTGGCAAAACCAGATTCAGCTCTGTGTGAGGAGACAACCTAAAGGATATGTTTTAAGTGTTAGGAGCCAAATTATCTCCTGTTAGAGTTGATGCTGCCTGAGCATCTTGGGAAAGTAAGAAAAATATGAAGAAGGTTAAATTATCTTTTTCTACCCTCAAAAAGAACTTCTCTTGTATGTGATACATTTCTATGCCTTGTACGTGATACATTTCTATGCCTTTTCTCATCTTGTTATATCTTCAATATTTTTCTCCCCCATATAAATTGTCATTTCACTTGAAAGTGTCTCTGTCATCTCCCTCCAATTTTCATCATATGGTCTAAACTATATTGCTATCCCTTCTGGAAGTATCTACATTGTCTTCCTTTACATCCATTCTTCTCACAATACAAGCTTTCCAATTCTATCCTCTCTGTCCTTGATTTATAAGTTAACCTCATTTATCTAATCTTTTCTTGATCGTTTTCTCATCATTAATCTCTTGCAATTGGGCTAGGATAAATATCTGCTTAATCTGATGGAACTATCTGAATCTAAATAATTTGAAAATGGTCTATTTTATTTTAGCATGTAAATTTTAATAGAATTTAACCACATAAATAAACGTCCATGTTTTACAATGTATAAAAAATAATAAAAACTTTAATTCTGGGGATTATAGCTTTACAGTTCTGATGGGTGCTGAGATCTGTAACATATGGTTACAATTCCGAGCAGCTCTTCTCTGTATCCAATAACTTGCCCCACTATGAAGATATTTATCAGTGATCATTTTCACATGAATTTTTATTTATTTAGTACTTTCCAATGAGGAAAATTCAAAGGCCACATGGATTTTCAAGTTTGTCCAGCTGTTGTCAACCCCAGGTACATGTAGAAACCTCTAAGGAGTATCTAAAAATTAGTGGTATCTGGGTTCCACCCCAGACCAATTCATTCAGAATCTCTGGAGTGAGTCCCAGGCATCAGTATCTTATAAAGGCTCCCCAGGGAAGACTAACACACAGCGAGAGTTAAGAACTGCTGAGTCTATGGTCAAGAATATGAAGATAAGTAAAAAATGTTTAAAAAGTTCATGCTCAGTACTGCATTTAAGTTTGTAACTTTATGTCCTCAGAGGCGGGTGAGGGTCCTCTCTTTGGCCCAGTCTTGAAGTTCTGCTTGCCCAAATGTGACGTAAAAGACCAGGCCAAACATGTTGACTGCAGCAGACAGGAAAAAGACATTCCTCCAACCAGACTCAAAATCCTAGAGGTAAAAAACACAGAAAAATGATCAATCTCACAAGCTCCTTCTACACCAGTTCTAGAAGCCCTCCAAGTTGTGTATTGCAATGTTGATCACAAGGAATATAATGAACAATGTGCAGTAGCTACTTAAGAAAGTTTATGAAACTATTGGAAACAAAATGGCCAAAATGCACATCGGGTTCTGAGTTGAGATGGTTATTTCTTTAAATAAAAATAAAATACACTAATGTTTTTCTGAAAATTTGGATTTCAATGTATAATATTACTGATTTAAAATTATGCCTAAAATGGCACCATGGCATCGTGTTTGTGTCTTCTCTGTTTTTTTATTTTGGCTTGGTTTGGTTTGGTTTGGTTTTGGCTGTTGACATCTATCACTACAACCCATCCCAATTCAACACAAGTTCTATTTGGTCTTCTGTGTGACCCTCCTCAGAAAGCCCTACTAAGTAATTTCCAGCATTATAGTCACAGTGGATTCCTAGCAGTTTAGTCAAATATTAGCCTGACAACTTGATCACATAGAAATACAGTAAAAATAAAACTTCTCTTTGTAAGTTGGTTCTCGTCAGTCCTTCCATCCCTGACTGGGTCTGTCTTTTCGTCTTCCTCATGAGCCTGCATTTCCAAACACTGAGAAATCCTCCTTGCAATGTCTCACAGCCAATCTCTTTTCAGCCATTAAATTGTCTTTAAACAGGCCTTGGGATACTTTGTTTCCCTTTTGTGATTTTTTAAAAATTGGAATTAGTCTGAACATATTCTTCATGATCTTCTTATGCCCCTCTGTTTTCATCTCTTGCTATTCCTTGACATGTGTCATTCATTCTATTCATAACTAAGAATTGTTTCATGCTCATGTACCTCTAGGAAGCCATACATGCTATCTTCTGCACCAGAACAGCTCATTTTAATCAATCTCATGTCTATTCATCTTGAGAAAATAAGCTTATATTTTTCTTTCCCTGGGAAATCTGACCTATCAGAGTCTGATTTAGAGGCTCATGTAAATAGAGTAATTGTGTTGCCATCCAGACCTTGTGAGCACTGTGTGTATCTACAACACCTAAAACAATACCTGCCACTTGAAGATGTTCAATAAACTGGCCCAACCTGACTGATGAGGAATCCAGTGGCAGTGGAAGAGATGATTCCTGCGATGAGCCCAAATCCTCTTGAGATTCCCATGAGGAAACTTGCATATCTGTGGGAAGATGATTTTATAAATGATTTTATATAGAAAGCCACCTACAGCTTCTGCAGCAACTCAACTTTAACACAGTTCAGCTCTTATGGCAAAGTCATTTTGCTTAATGCAGTTTTTCATTCACCTAAAGACATTCAGGGCAATGTCTATTTGCCAAACCTGAAATTACCAACCTACTGAGTCAATAACCAGGGAGCAATGCAGTCTCTTTGGGAACTGAGTTTCTTTACCCTGGCAGCTCAGTGTAGAAGCCAGTTTGTGCAACGGGCAGGACACAGACTCCAAAGCCAAACTCCCTGGGTCCAAATCCTGGCTCTGCCTCTATGTGACCATAGTCACACCATGTAACCTCCTTGTGCCTCAGCCTTCTCCCTTATAAAATGGGGATAACAATAGGACCTACCTAATGTAACTGTGAGGATTAGATGTGTTGATACATGGCAAGTCTTGGCACAGGAGCTGGCTTACTATGACTGTATATATATGTGGTAGCTAATATGAACAACACCATGGAAACTTTTCTAAATCACATGTGTGGGCCTTTTCCCAGCATACACAGTTCAATCTCTGTTAGGGAACCTTGGGAAGCTTTTTATCAAAATGATTACTGGCCAAGGCTGGAAGTCGTTGTTCTAAAAATGCCACATTTGTTGTTCTAAAAATGGCCATAGACAAACATTTGTAGTTATTTGTCTCTCTGCCATTAGTGCATGTCAGTAACATTAAAGAGTTTCACGGTGACTACTAAGGTCTAACACCTCTGGAGGGGTCTGGAGGAGGGGAAAAAACAGGTAGAGCTCTTACCTGGGCGCGATATCTAAGGTGTTGATGATAAACCCTGAGTCACATAGGTTACTGGTCCCAGGAATAAGTATCAGCAAAATAATGGTTATCACGTAACTGGATGCCACAAAGGGCAGGGCCACAGCACATATTGATGGAAGGAAGAGCCCTGGGCAATGAGGACATGCTGTCAGGGAACCCTCTGAGACCATGTGCAGAAAAGGAATTGGTTAAATGAGCCCACATGCTTATCCTTACCAAGAGATGAGAAGAGCTTTCGCACAGTGATCAATCTGAGAAGATTCCTGGACAAAAGGAAATCTGCCAGCTGACCTCCTAGAATTGTACAGCTTGCAGCAGCAATAAAAGGCAGAGAGGACAGAACTCCACTCTGAAGGAAGGAAATTTACACAGAGTAGTTACAGAGATATGTTAGCACCAAAATTTATCAGTTACACAGACCAGCCATTAACTTACTCCCATGATATTGTGGGTTGTTTGGGGGAAAATTAGTGTCATTTTTTACACTAGATGAACACTGTCTCAGATAAGAGGGCCAGAAGCTGCATCACTCTGGGCTCCAGAGAAAAGCAATATTGATTTCTTGGTTGTTTTTTATTTTTGAGATGGAGTTTCACTTTGTTGCCCAGGCTGAAGTGCAGTGGCACGATCTTGGCTCACTGCAACCTCCACCTACCAGGTTCAAGCGATTCTCCTGTCTCAGCCTCCTGAATAGCTGTGATTACAGGCGCCTGCCACCATGCCTGGCTAATTTTTGTATTTTTAGTAGAGATGGGGTTTCACCATATTGGTTAGGCTGGTCTTGAACTCCTGACCTCATAATCCATCTGCCTCAACCTCCCAAGGTGCTGGGATTACAGGCATGAGCCACTGTGCCCAGCCCAACAATATTAATTTCTAAAAGAAACTTTGGAATCAGCTGGTGTGTTAGTATAGCATAGTGGTTAAGAATACGGATGCTGCAGCAGCTATACCACTTAGTATTGTGCAACCTGAGGCAAGTTATCTCACCTCTAAGTGTCCTGTTTCCACATCTGTGAAAAGGGAATTATAACAACACCTATCTCAAGGTCATTGTGAAGGTTAAATTAATGGTTATATGTAAAGCCAGAATGTAATAGGTAACACAGAACTGTTTCTCCTTATTACCATTATCATTTTCATAGAAGTATAGGAAGTAAACTCACATCTCTGATGTTAACATGGAGCAGAGTACTGATGTACGTTGGTAGGTATGTTAGGATGATGGTGCACAACCAGAAATGGCTGAAAAAACCCAGGAAAATGGCCCAAAGTGGTAGGCATGTGACCATCGCCTTTATGGGGACAGCACGTCTAGGAGAACTGGGCTGAAAAGAAATATCTAATCAGCATGAGTATTAGAGCAGCCAAGATGGTGCCTCTCGGAGGAGATCCACACCCTGCCCTAGAGACCTCTGCATGGGCCACAGGTACAAGGTGTGCACTGTACCTGTTGAGCCAGTGAGGACACGATGTGCTCCTTTTCCCTAACACTTATGCATGGGTGATGCATGGGGTCATCATAAATCACTGTGAACCATAGGAGACAGCAGACACAGCCAGTGCTACCTGGGAAGAAGGTATAAAATTAGTTTTTAGGTAGATTTGTTTACTAGGGGAAGGGAGTTTCCTCTGAAGTGGCATGCCTCTCCCTTCTACACACTAATCAATTAATGCTTATTCTACCATAAGGACCTAAATGTTCCCATTCTTTCTTTCAATCCTTCTACAAACCTGTTAAAGCTTTTAAGATACTATGTCTCAAATAGAAAGCCACCTTTTGTCAATGTCAGAGCCCTCTGGAGATAACATGAGCACGGCATTGTATAGCTGATTAACTACTTTAAAGGCTCCAATGATTATAGTGTTATGTGAGCAGCAACTTCTTAATGCACACATAAATTGTCTTGTGGAAGATCTGAATAGTCAGGATTGCAGTCACACATACTCGAAACAACCTTCCATGAAATCATGTGGCAGGAAAAAATTTCCAATGCACTTACAAGAGACAGTGTTATTTGTATTCAAGCCATACATCCATTATGGATTCCCAAAAGAAATATTTCTGTACAATACCTGGTTAACATGCACAAACCAAAATAATTAACACCATTAATGAGAAAGCCATTCAGGCCAGGACTATATTTAATGATACCATTTGGCTATAACAACAAAATCAAGTGTAGAAAATTGTCTTATTACTGGAATTTGTTATTTGAGGAACATTCTATGTTAAAAGATTCTGAGGACTAGTTTTCTTTAAATTCCATCTATTTACTGGATTCATTGATTCTTTTATTTTAAAGCTAAAAATCAGGCACTATGATGATACCCAAGTGATGAAAACATTATAGAATGGATTCCTTGCCTCAAGCATTTCACAGTTTAGTGGAAAGAAAAGGAGAAATAAATAATTACACACCAACATAACCTAGAGAGGAAATATCATAAATGAGAGAATGCCAGAATCTAATAGAGTAAGCCCTGGAAGGGCCCATGGGGAAGGGCACAGTTGAATCGAGCTTTGCAAGATGAACTCGGTAGAGAATAGGTGAACGGCATCTTGGGCAAAAATAATAATTAAAATAAAATATGAAGACACATTGAAGATGTACTTCACTATCTTTGACATCTTAACTGCATGTAACAGGCACTTTAGATGTGGTGGTAGAGATTCTGCAGAAGATGCTTAATATGGAAGCACAAGACTGCATCACAAGTCAGTGCCATGTGAATAGTCAACTCCTCTATCCCGTGCATGTGGCTTCCCAGAACCACCAGGAAGGTGTTAATCAAGTTGTGTGACTAGATTAAAAATGATACCAACCGTTGACATTTGTTATCATCTTCCATTTGATAAAGGACATTTTCTTTCATATAGGAAGAATGTGGGTGATGTAGGTGCCAAAACGGATGCTCAGGAAATGGAGGCATTAGGATTTAGGAGAAAGTGACTCACCAAAGATGTAGAAGATAAAAGGCCAGCCCAAGGCCTGTGAGATTAGTCCCCCCACACAGAGGATGATGAAGGATCCAAATGCTGATCCTAAAGGGAAGAGGGAGAAAAACACTTATGAAAATAGCAAAGGCTGAGACTTCATGGCCTCTCTAAACATTGTCCCAACAGTGAGATGGCAGACTTAGAATTATTGGGCAATGAGAGTAATTATTTCTGCTCACAGATTTTCCCCAATAAAGTAATATATATGATATAATTAAAATTAATAAATAATAGTAACAAACCCTCTGATTCTTCAATGACTCCTCAACACCAATGTGACCAAATCTAAATCCCTTAGTTTGTCACAGCAACTCTCTGCTATCATAGCCCATTAGTATTTTCTTGTGATTACAGTTGCATTCTTGTATGATCTAATATGAGGCTGGGGGCAGGAAATGAAAGACTTACAAAATTCAGTAAGACACAGCCCCTGCCCTCAAAGAGCTTCTGGTCCAATTGAAGAGAAAAATGTGAATAAAATTGATTGTCACTAGTGAAATGCCATGTAGGCTTTGGAGTCTACATTAAAAAAAAAAAAAAAAAAAAAAAAAACAAGAAACATAATTCACAGAGACCCATAGTAAGAAATGCATTTTACAGGGTAACATAACACACACACCAATATACATAAACACTTGTACACACAACCACACACATATGCCTCAATGGTTTCATGAATCAATATTTAACTTTACCATGTCCAATGCACTCCAACAATTTCTATTCTATTCTATTCTATTCTATTCATTTTTTAAAATAATGATTTTAACCCACTCAATGCATTTTATGACTCACTAATGGGTTCCAACCTGTAATTTGAAAAAAAAAAAAAGATGTAAAATATAAGTGTGATAATAAAACTACAATGTGCGTGGAAGTAATAATAATAATTGACAATAATTATAAGATTTAGGAAGTTTTTACGTAAGCTATACAATAGGATAGATAGAATTTTGGCACAAGGAGCAGGGGCAAAGAACTTTCCAGGCATATAAACTAATGGGAGCAGAGCCAGAGGGAAGTGCAGTGCGGATCTATGTGGGGAGCAGCCAATGTCCGGTGCCACTAGAGCCATGCTTGCACAGGGGAGTTGAGTGGAATAAGGTTGGGGCCAGATGGCTGAGAACTTTTGTATCCATGCAATAAACAGGTCAGTCTTTAGTCTGTAAACATGAAGGAACACATTGAAAATTATCAAGCAAGTGAGGAAAAATGCCTCATCTGTACTTTTTATTTTTTTATTTTTTTTATTTTTTTCTTTTTTTTTTTTGAGACGGAGTCTCGCTCTGTCGCCCAGGCTGGAGTGCAGTGGCCAGATCTCAGCTCACTGCAAGCTCCGCCTCCCAGGTTTACGCCATTCTCCTGCCTCAGCTTCCCGAGTAGCTGGGACTACAGGCGCCCGCCACCGCTCCTGGCTAGTTTTTTGTATTTTTTAGTAGAGACGGGGTTTCACCGTGTTAGCCAGGATGGTCTCGATCTCCTGACCTCGTGATCCGCCCGTCTCGGCCTCCCACAGTGCAGGGATTACAGGCTTGAGCCACAGCGCCCGGCCCTCATCTTTACTTTAGCAAGATAACTTGGTTTTGGTGGAAGGAAGGTTGAAAGAAACCAGTCTAGAAGAGAGAGAGATCAGCAGATAGTATTTGCAAATAGAGGAGGTGGGGACAACTATGATGGAAGGAAGCAAGAAAGCAGGAGGGTTACTTGAGGTAAAAGTCTGCAGGATGCAGCTGTGTAGTGGACCTAGGAGTGAGAAGCTTGATGGAATCTTAGTTCTGCTCTTCGAGTATATACTCTCAGCATGACAGGCTGGGAAGAACAGCACTGATAAAGTTGTAGAGGCCTTAGTAGGATCACATACCACGGAAAGGCAGTCTAGCATAGTGATTAAGGGTGTCTGCTCTAAGGCTAAAATTTGCGCGGGCTTAAATCTCAGACCTACCGCCTGCTGGCTATTTGTATTTGGGCAATTTTCTTAATCTCCACCTTCCTTAACTCCCTTCTCTGTAAAATAAGAATTTAAAATGGTACTTACATGAGAGGGTTGTTGTGAGAATTAATTAGCTCACAATAGAATAGTCAAGAGCTTAGAATAATACAGAAACTCCAAACTCTTCTAGCCTCATTTCTCTCCTTACCACTTGGAGCTGTGGTAGCCTTAATTCTCACTGCAAAATCATTGCTAAGATGGTGTATATATAGTTTACTTGATCTTTTTTCCATTTATGCAATTCTTAAAGGTTTAAACATTTTCCTACAAGGCTTTTCTGACTACTAAGGCTTTTCTGAGCTGAATCCTAGCTCACAGTGGTTTCTTCTACTTCTAAGCCTCAATGTGTTTACTGTACAGATGCATCTTTCTTATTTGTGATGCAACTGTCTTGTATTGTTGAATTTTTCCGTAGTACTTTTTCTCCCTCTTCCCTAAACTATTTGATTCATAGATGATAAGACACAGTAGGATGGAACAGATGACAAAGCTATGACCCATGTGTGCACACTTACCTGATCCTGCAATGGTGGTGAGCTTGCTTCGTTCAAGTGGAGGAGCCCACTTTGCCCAAATAGTAAACTGACCTGTCCATGCCATTCCCTGAAATGAAAATCATTAAGACCTTTGATATTTTGTAGAATTCAGGAATCTGGATCCCACCCAGAATGAGAAAGTATCTGGATACCTGGGCCATGCCCTGGACTGTCCGAACCACAATGACCAAAATCACTCCGAAGTCAGCAGCCAATGGTGTAAAGAGGGTGAGAAGGGAAGAGATCAGCAAACCAGCACCAAGCATGTTTTTTGCTCCAAATATCCCTGCTAAATATCCACTTGGGATCAGAGTCAGTATTATCCCATAGTTGATGGAGCTAAAGATGATACCCTGAGTTTCTGGGCTCCACTGATACACAGAGGCCTGGGGAAAAATAGGAAAACTCTTTGTCAAGAAGTCCTATTATGAAAATCTACTTTACAGTCAGAGTTGCTTGAGGTTGGTGAGACCCTACTATAAAATATCTATTTTTGTTTTTCTCTATATTCTTCCTACCTTCCCAAACAACCAATTATACCCCTAATTTGCTTTCTTAGAAGGAGAGAAAAACAGAAAAAATGAAGAAAAGAGGTAAAGAAAATGATTATATAGATGAATAATAGGAAGAAGTAAATGGAAGAAAACAATGAGAGATATTTCATCTGTGAAAGTGCTTCCTCTATTTTGCTTCTAGTAAAAGTTGAGTAACATGTTGACTCTTATATCAAAGAATTTTTAAAACACACACACAAAGCTTTACTGAACTCTTAACCAAAATCAGTACCTAATTAAAAAGAAAAATCAAGTTTGGGAATTATGGTCTGCCCTGGCTGAACTGAGTTTCTAAAACACATATTACAAATGAATAAGATCACATTCTTCTGATACAACTCAATAAATAATTTGAATTATTTTAAAATAACTACCTAAAATGCCTGAATAATTATATAAGTTATATTACCTGAATATTTACCTAAAAATAAATAGATTTTAAAATAAATAAAATAAAGAAAGAAAGAAATAAAATAGATTTTAAAATAAAATAAAAAATAAATTCAATAAGGCCCCTAAATATCTGGCATCATGCTATAGAGAGCCAAAGGATATAAAATATGATATAAAATATTTTAGCCACTCAAAAAAACAATAAATAATACAAGGTATATGAATCACGTGAGAATCAAGATTTGAGGATGAATATAAATAAAACAGCAACTTTGAGAGGAAAAAGAACAATTCAGGAAGGTCCCAGAAAGGAAGCAATATTTGAACTATCCCTTGAAAAATGACTATGATTTATAGAAAGTCAAAAAGGAAAATTTTATCTCATTGGAAAAATTTGCAAAAGTGAACTTGTAGCATTTGGAAGAAACTAACAGGGACTCTGGCTTGCTCAGAGCAAAAACTTTCCATGGGTCATTGACAGCAGATGTGAGTGTGCTGAGAAGTAGGTCCAAATTCCGGAGGAACACAGCATGTCCAGTGAACACTGTATGTTTGACAACTTGAAGGTATCCAAGATACCTGAATAGTGAATCTACTCAGTGTGGATATGTAGATGGGATAATGGAGGAAAGACTGGAGACAATAAATTTATGTACTCATTGTAAATAAGCTGGGTCCAATGTAACAAAATCATTAATCATGAATTATAGTGATGACATTGGAAATGTACAGTACAAGATAATTTAAAGGATAATTTTTTTAATTGGGTAAATTCATGGTTTCCATATAAATGTAAAATAAGCATACAGCGAAGATTTTATTTAACTCATTGATTAATGGAGGGAGTAAATAAGATGTTATAACTGGTTCAAAGGAAAACTCAAAGAATCACGCATAACACAAGCAGGAAGCAATGCTGAAATATACTTTAAATATACAGCAGAGTCCGGTGCAGTGGCTCACATCTGTAGTCCCAACACTTTGGGAGGCCAAGGCGGGTGGATCACCTGAGGTCAGGAGTTCGAGATCAGCCTAGTGAAACCCTGTCTCTACTAAAAGTACAAAAATTAGCCAACAGTCGTGGCACGCCCCCTTAGTCCCAGTTACTCAGGAGGCTGAGACAGGAAAATCACTTGAACCCAGGAGGCGGAGGCTGCAGTGAGCTGAAATCACGCCACTGCACTCCAGCCTGAATGACAGAGAAAGACTCTATCTCAAAAAATAAATAAACAAACAAACAGCAAAATTGGCTGATGTCCACTGGGAGGTGAGTGGAGAAAAGTTTTAACTGATTTTTCTCTTGGCAAAATTTATTTGCAAAGCTATGGACAAGAATTATTTGCATTTCTATTTGTTATATAGAATTTACAGGGTTATAAAATTGCTTAGAAACAGTAAAACAGGCAGAGAACTGGATAGGATTGAGTAACCTATAAGAATGTGCCCAGGTAATACCTAGTTTTTCATTGAAGACATCACATAAACTGTTCCATTTTTAAATTTTTCACATTTAATCCTACAGTTCACCCACCTTATAATCATAATAACCTCAATGAAATCTTATTTTTATTATAGAAGTAATCAATGTCTCAAAGAAAAATAGTTCCAGTCAGTTTTAGTTTGTCATTGGAAATGTATACTTCTATACTCCACAGAATCAAGATCTATGCCTTCCTTTCAAAGTTTTTTCCTCTCAACAAAGAGCCCTATTTTCTGTCATACTTACCTTTGTATCAGATTCCTTGTTGGATATGCTGGAGTTATTGAGGGCGTCTGCAACAGGCCCCTCAGTGGAGGCATTAGATAGAGCATGCTGCTGAGTGGTGTTCACCATGGCAATTATTGCAATGCTCAGACTCACACGCTGAGTTATCATGGTGAAGTTTGAGAAGTGCATGATAAGAGCCAGCCCATAGCGTAATGAACAGAAATCTGGACCTGGAGAACAACACACATGTATGCAATGAGCATCCTGACCGAGACCCCCTTCTTTTCCTTTCTCCCACAGCTAGATCTGATAGAACTTTGGATGATATCATGAAATCTCATTGTCTTATTTTCACCAAAATAGCCAGCACTACAAACCCACTTTGTCAAATGATTTGGTTGGCTTCAAGACATTGAATATGGGATCTTATAACCAAGTAAAGCAAATATGGCTATCTTTCAAGGGGGTAGGAAGCAGATGATAAATAGAGAAAACCCAAATGTAAGGCATTTATGTCATATTGCTCCAAAACGAAGTGAATGGGGATGACAGTGGCAGAGCCAGTCACATAACCGTCTCAGCATCAGTAAAATTCTCTGGGCTGTAAGTCAATAGTCCCATCTGTTATGCACATTTGTTTATCACAAAGCTTGAGAGTTTATACATAATGAGCTGCCTTTGAATTAAGGTATTGCACATCCAAGGATTCTCTTTTAATACATTTGAGAGATAGTACTTTAAAAGAACACTTCGACTAATTCCCTAGTGTAATGTCTACTTGGAAATGTTTTTGCTATGTGTCACTAGGCACTGCCTTCACATATGCTCAACTTAAAAAAATAAAAATTGCGTGGGGTGCTGTAGTCCCACCATTTTGGGAGGCTAAGGCAGGAGGATCACTTGAGGTCAGGAGTTCGAGACCAGCCTGGCCAACATGGTAAAACCCCATCTCTACTAAAAATACAAAAATTACCCGGGCATGGTGGTGCATGCCTGTAATCCCAGCTACTCGGGAGGCTGAGTAAGGATAATCACTTGAACCCAGGAGGCAGAGGTCGCAATGAGCCAAGATCATGTCACTGCACTCCAGCCTGGGTGACAGAACAAGACTCAGTCTCAAAAAAAAAAAAAAAAAAATTAATGTGTAGAACTATTTTTACAAAGCTTGTAGGTGATGTGGTGCTGGAAGATATTCAATGTATTGAAAGGACAAATTTTTTCTTTAAAAGCATCCCCATAAAGTGGAACAACCACAGAGCAATATTGAAAGGGTTCCCATGTGCATGATAGATTGGATTTTTCCTGCTTATTTGAAGGAAAACACTAACGCGAAACGAAGAGAAAACCTATGAAGACACAGATAAGAATATAATGGAAGAAATAATTTTTAATGGCCAAAAAAGCTCACAGATAAGAGTGGTGGTCTGGGAAATAATTATTTCCATTTTACTGGAGGTTTCCAAGCTCAGGAGAAAGAGCCAGCCGTTTGGCAAGAATATTATAGTAGGAATTCATACGTAGGTTGGTTTAAAATGAGTTTCCTGGGCCAGGCGTGGTGGCTCATGCCTGTAATCCCAGCACTTTGGGAGGCCGAGGCGGGTGGATCACGAGGTCAGGAGATCGAGACCATCCTGGCTAACACGGTGAAACCCCGTCTGTACTAAAAAACAAAAACTCAGCTGGGCATGGTGGTGCATGCCTGTAGTCCAAGCTACTCAGGAGGCTGAGGCATGAGAATCACTTGAACCCGAGAGGCAGAGGTTGCAGTGAGCTGAGATCGCACCACTGCACTCCAGCCTGGGAGGCAGAGCAAGACTCTGCCAAAAAAGAAAAAAAAAAAAAGACTTTCCCAAAACTTATTCCACTCCCTAGATCCCAGGATGTATTGCTTATTTGGCTTAATTTCTGACAGATGACTTCGTGGGTCTAAGGAAAAAGCAATAGGATTGGGGCTGGAGCTGGCTCCAATGTTACACTGGGAGTATCTTTACCAAAGGGCAGTGTGATGCAGGGATGTGTAAATGGGTTGGAATCAGCTTCAGCTTATTAACATAGCCTGCAAACAAGAGCAGTGGCTTTACCTTTCCTGGTGGCAGGCTTCCCGTCCATTTAGCTTCTGTGGGAAATGGTACCACGCTTTGTGGTGGAGTTTCCCTGTGCCCTGAATCTCTTTTACTACAACAGTCTTTTATCTATGGAGAGAACATAATCCAAAACATAATACACAAATAATTTCCCCTTGTTAATGTTGCCTCCTCTTAGCATCAGTAAAAGTTTTGACCCAACACAGCTCCATAACTTACATTTTATAGGGCACCACTGGTATGCTTTTGGTTACAGGATTGTTAAAAGGAAATCTGGCTATAAGTTCCAGCTGTGTGACCTAGAGTTAGTCATTTAAATTCTCTAATCATTCATTTCCTCATCTGTTCAATGAAGATAAGGCTCCTTTCTGAGTGCAGCTGGAAGAATTAAATGAAAAATTGCATGTACTTTATTAAACCACACAGAAGCATGCAAAGGTGAGGAGTAGTATTGCTTGTAGCAGACCATAAGACAGGACAATTAAACTAAGCTCAAGAGCGAAGGAGTAAGGTTCCAGAACGGTCTTTCCTTTCATTCTGATGGTGTTTCTCTCCCCTCTGTACCACCAGAACAATGTTCCATGCGCCTTCGAACATGAAGGATGGCATTACATAACACTAATATGTATTACAATTAAAGGTTTAAAATGTTTATTCTCATATTTGCTACACACAATGTGGACACTTGATTGGACTGACAGTCTTCATGTCACCTAGAAAATTATAATGAACAGGGACTTCTTACTATAATTGTGAATAAATCCAGCTATTGTGACAGGCAAAGAGAATTCACGGCTCTAAATATGGACATGTTTAATTTCATATTTGAACACTAATCAAACTATCTTTGGGGATACATACATTTTGTTTATTTTAGGAAAAATCCATATCCTAAAAATATCGTCAATTTTCCATTCATTCCTAAATTGAAGCTTCTATGACTTTACTTTTTAATTTTTTTTAAATCCTTGAAGACATCTGAAGCTTCTATGACTTTAAAAACACATGTATCGGCTGGGTGCAGTGGCTCACACCTGTAATCCCAGTACTTTGGGAGACTGACGTGGGTGGATCACTTGAGGTGAGGTGTTCGAGACCAGCCTGGTCAACATGGTGAAACCCCATCTCTACTAAAAATACTAAAATTAGCTGGTGTGGTGGCACATGCCTGCAGTCCCAGCTACTAAGGAGGCTGAGGCAGCATAATTTCTTGAACCCAAGAGGCAAAGGTTGCAGTGAGCCAAGATCGTGCCACTGCACTACAGCCTGAGGGACAGAGCAGGACTCCGTCTCAAAACAAACAAACAAAAAACACATGTATCAAACCTATATTTTATCATTCAAGGCTTTGCACTGCTTTTGCACACAAAACTTAAAAGACTTGTCCATACCTTTAAAGATATAATCTGTGACCTTAGGCTGAAGGATTATAATGAAAGGCATAGATGAAAAATTTTGTCCAAAAATATCCTTTGTAGTATTACTCATGACCGCATAATGTTAGAGATAAATTAACCTAATAATGAGAGTCTGGCAAGTCAATTTGATAGATTATTGTGATGGAAGCTATTTTAAAATGTTTTCAACAATACTGAATTACATTAGAAAAATGCTAGTACTCTAGTGTACAAAGCAGGGTGCGCTATGCATGTCCACATACAGGAATAGAAACTGATTCACACAAGTGCCGGTGATGACTATTTCTGGGTTACAAAACAGGATGGTCACTTCATTCTTTGTGATTTTCTATATTTACCAAGTGATTTTGTAAATAATTAGTAGATACTCATTTTATATTCAGAAGTAGCTAAATGAGTTTAAAAGAACAATAATTGGACTTCATCAGCATGGCAAGTATAGTGTTCTGCTTTCCAAGTATCTCTAAAATTCTGAGAATAATGTCTCTCCATCTAAATTTTGAATTTTGGGTGTTTGGGTTGTTGTTGTTGTTGTTGTTATTGTTTTGTACAATGGACCCAAATGGAGACCCAATTGCTAGTAAGATCAGGTCAGCACCAGGATAGATACTGGTTGTTGCTTTGCTTTAGAAAGCCTCCAAGTCTTGCTAACATCTGGACATCAGGAGTTCAGCTCATTGCTCTACACTCAGATCCTAGCTGAAGTCACCTGTGGTCAAACCCAGAGTTTGGATCGTTTTCTATTTGATTTCACTTTTTATGAAAGATCCCATGGCTTGGCTGAAGGCAACTCTTTAAATGTACATGCAGCTGCAATTACTTACACCCCACTTAAAGCTTTCCCACCAACTTCTCCAATCGTATAAACACTGAAAGCTGAAAGAGACTCAGAGATCCTCTGGCCCAACTGTTCATTTTATTGATAAGAAAATTTGTGTACAGAAAATTTAAAAAGTTGCCTGAAACCACATGTTGCACAGAGCCAGCACCAGATCCCCTAATGCCCAGACTGCTGTTTGTTCTACCTATTAATACAACTTCCCCTTTATTTTCATAATATTTTAAGCACAAGCTTAAAACTCAATAGGATAGCTCCATTTTGAGGTATTATACAGGAGAATTTGTACATTTTAAATCAAGTTCCAATCATTTATTCTAGAAGGAAATTTGATGATGAAAAATCCCTTTAAGTTGAGCTTTGAGTATTAAACATAAACACAACAAAACTACTTCTCCTTGCTCTTTATGTTACTGGAATTGTATCACAAACCCATCACTTCAGTTTTTCTTCCCATTCTCTGCTGCTGTCTAATGAGAAAGGATGAAAAGCCCACTTAAGTTTTATGGTTTCAAATGCTACTTTGATTTTGTATCAATAGGTAATTTCAGTTCTTCATTTCCTATTTTCCTTTGCATGAGACAAATGCAGAAATCAGGCTAACATGCCAAACCATTCTAAACTGAGGTATTTCATAGTAATGGGAAGTATTTTTCCAGAATAAGCACAGAAGCTAATAAAATTATGGAGCCTGAACACTGGCATGGTTGATATGTAGTTAGAGACAGTGGAATAATTATTAGCCTATTTGCAAACAATTGAGAACATGTAACACTGTCAGAACCCTACCCTTTAAGGAGCTATACCTCTAAAAAAATAATTGTGATTTCTAGTGCCAAAGTTGTAAGTAGACACAGAAAAATGAATTGAAATTAAGTTAAAAGAAAATGTTATATTAAAAAAATTACTTGACACAGTATAGGTTGAATTTGAGAAAAAAATCAATAATGTACATATTATGGTATACGCATAAGTGAAAAAACAGGTTTTCCCCTTTTTTTAAGTCTAGAACTCATGATTTTATTATAATGGTTGTTAGATGGCTCTTAGATTCTCCTAATATCCAGCCTGTCTTGCATCATCTCTGTTAGCCCAGAGTCCTAGTTTACTCAGAATAAATGTTACACCTAGATCAAAGAGCATGAACCTGCAGTTGGGAGGGTATTCAAGGACTGAATTCTGCTCTGCCATTCCCAGATTGAGTAAACCAGGTAAAGTTTCATAAAGTCTCAGGACTTTCACTGTTTTATGGGAAGAATTGGGATAATGTTACTTCACTGGGCAGTTTGGAGTGAAAACAAAGCTATGAGACATGCCTCGTAAATTGCAAAGTGTTAAACGTTGTATACTATTCTAGATACTAGCAACAGCAATAATAATAAACAGTTACAATATTGGTAGTCTAGCCCTCTCAGATCCCTAAGTACAGGCCTACAGCAAATGAAATATATTTCTATAAAAGTGCCTTCGATTGGTTGTTAAATTGGTTTTAAATGCTACTTTTCAAAAGTGGATTCTTCTAGCCTGGAATCCACAAGATGAGTGGGGAGGGGTTCACCAGAAAACATAGGAAGAAGCAATTCCTTCAGTGTTAGAAAAACTGAGCGCCCTCTCATCAACGGCCTATCTTTCTGAGAAATTGGTGCTGACCACAATGTCCCTGGGTGCCTTTTCTTAGCTGTACAATGAAGGTAACAAGCTAGGTGATCTCTCCAAGCATACAATTTTCTTGCCTTCAGTCTTATTCATCTTTGATATGTTCTCTTTCCTTTTATTATTATTATCTTTTTGAGACAGAGTCTTACTCTGTCACCCAGGCTGAAGTGCAGTGGCATGATCTCAACTACTGCAACCTCTACCTCCCAGGTTCAAGCAATTCTCCTGCCTCAGCCTCCTGAATAGCTGGCACATTTGTTATGCACATGCCTAGGTGCATGCGCCATTACGCCCAGCTTATTTTTGTATTTTCAGTGGAGACATGGTTTCACCGTGTTGGCCAGGCTGGTCTCAAACTCCTGACCCCAAGTGATCTGCCCGCCTCAACCTCCCAAAGTGCTGGGATTACAGGCGTGAGCCACCGCACCCGGCCATGTTCTCTTTTTCCTGAGGGACTATTTCAAATTCATATAGAAGTCTGAAAAGACTCATTAGCCACAGTCCCAAACACAAATCTTGTCAGTTATGGTCAGTATTTCATCCACAGCCAAACCCAGTCCAACTAATCACAGCATCACAGTTAATACTCACAGCATCCTTGGAGAAATGACCATTGTCCACAGTGTCCATTGGTACCAGTGGCTTCTCAAGCCTTGCCCTAGCGTCTTGATTGAATCAGTTATCTTTTTCAGAAAGTCTCTTCATTTTGGAATTAGGCAATATTACCAGATGGAGATCCTTATGTTGCTGTTAATGTCTTTTCTCTGACTTCTCCTAAAACTGTTCCCTCCCCTTAATGGACCTTTGGTAAGTTAGTAATTATCCTTCTACCCATAAAGAAGAAAAGCACTTACCTTCACCATTAAACCAGTATTTTAAGCCCTAGACTATAAGGCTAACTTGGAAAAGGAGGGAGTTTTCTGTCCCTTCTTCCCTTTCAAATACTTTTGCAGGGTTTTACAGGGATAAATAATGAGCCACCTGGCAGTCAGACAGCACCAGGTTTGGCCCCACTTTCTCAGAAAGCCTCGGTTTGGCTTTGCCGCTTAATTTTTAACTTCATTTTCAAGTTCTCACTGTTAGAATATCTCAAAAGATGTCATTGCGTGTTTCTGCTTTGAACTGTGCATACAACCATTCAGTCAACAAGCCTTTTTTTCTGAAAGCAAGGGGGCACGGTGTGGAAGAAAGGGCAGGGCTCCTGAAATCAGAGATGGAGTCAGACCCATATTCACTTCCTAGTGTTTTCCCTGAGTTTGGACAAGTCACTGAACCTCTTTGAATTCGCTTCCGCTTTAGTAAAGCAAGGATTGTGATACTCTACTCATGGGATTATTGAACAAATGAAATACATATGCTAATTGGTAGTAGTTCTTCAATAAATGAGGTGTTCATTCCTCTTTAGGAGTTCAGTTAAGTCAATTAGATTTCAATACGCATTTGGTGCCCACAGCCTAATGAATGTGAACCGTGACTACCCTGGCAACTTCCCAGGAAGCTGCATTGTAGCCCTCCTTCCTGTTTCATATCATGCATGTCTTTCCTAATCCAGTTCCTGCTTGGCTCCTGACTCTTGGAATTGAGTCCTATTTGTAATTATTAATTTTGAGACTGTGGTTGCTATTGGATTTTCCTAGTGTGACGCAACCCTTATAAAATGAGGCGAGAGCCTTCCCTCTCTGGCTTTATCAACTTCAAACTTCCTTAACTAAGTTCCCCCATCTTAGTGAGTCTCAGCATACTCCCCACATAACCTGCTGGAGTAGGCTTATCCTACTCAACTCCTCAGATCTCTGTATCTAATTCTATTTTATTGCTGTTGTAGTAAATTACCGCAACTGTGGTGGCTTGAAACAACACACATTTATTTATTTATTTACAGTTCTAAAGGTCAGAAGTCCAAAATGGGGTTCGGTGAGCCAAACTCAAGGTATTGGCAAGGTTGTGCCCCCTCCAGAGGCTTTAGGGGAAAATCCATTTCTTTTTCTCTTCAGCTTGTAGTGACCACTGCATTTTTTAGCTCTTGGCCCTTCCTCCACCTTAAAGCCAGCAGTGTGACATCTTCAAGTATTTTTCTCTTATTCTGACTCATCTGCCTCTCTCTTATAAGGACCCTTGTGATTCTTGTGATTACACTAGGTCCCATCTTCAAAATTCAGGAAAATCTGCCCATCTCAAAATTCTTAACTTATTAAACATGTAAAGTCCCTTTTGTCATATAAGGTAATATATTTACAGGTTCCAGGGATTAGGACATGGATGTCTTTGGAGGACAACATTCAGCATACCCTTTTGAGGGACAGAAGGGTAGCAGGAAGAGTTGAAACAATTCCTTCCTTTCTTTAATTAAAAATTCTGGTGATTGATTTATTATAGTTATCATTTGCCTGATAAGCCAATGAAAATAGTCATAATGGTCAGGGGCAGTGGCTCATGCCTGTAATCCCAGTACTTTGGGAGGTTGAGGCAGGAGAATCACATAAGCCCAGGAGTTCAAGACCAGCCTGAGCAACATAGGGAGAGCCTGTCTCCACAAAGAAATGCAAAGATTAGCTTGATATTGTGGCATGCGCCTATAGTCCTAGCTACTCAGGAGGCTGAGGCAGGAGGATTGCTTGAGCCCTAGAGGTCAAGGCTGCAGTGAGCTGAGATTGCACCACTGCACTCCAGCCTAGGCAACAGAGCAAGACCCTGTCAAAAAGAAAAAAAAAAAAAAAGAAAAAAAAAGAACGAAGAAGAAAAGAAAGAAAAGAAATGAGAACTTTCTTGGCTTAATTTACCCAAAAGGTATGATATTTTCTTAATTTGCATCAAGGCAGAGCATGAGCTGGTACCAGTTCCGGTAGAAAAAGTAACTGAGACTGGATCCCCCAAACAGGAGTAAATATTTAATATAATCAGGAAAGAGTGGCCGAAAGTGTTCAATGCCACAAGTAAGATTCAGAGTAGATTCTTCAAACTGCATAATTTGTTTAAAAAGCATAATTTTATAGTTGGATTTTGCAAGCTCTCTAAAGGGATCTTGTTCATTTTGAGAATCACTATATCCACAATTCTTGGCACAGTGTCTGTCCTATGGTATGTGCTATGATCGAAATGTATGTATCCTCTCAAAGCTCATGTTGAAATCCTAACCCACAAAGAGATAATATTAGAAGGAGGGGCCTTTGGGCAGTAGTTATGCCATGAGGGCAGAAACCTCATAACGAGGATTAGTGTCCTTATAAAAGAAACCCAAGGGAGTTTATTCAACCCTTCTGCCATGTTAGGATTCAGCAAAAAGATGGCTACCTGTAAACCAGTAAGCAGGTCCTCACCAGACACTAAATTTGCCAGAGCCTAATCTTAGACTTCCCACCTCCAGAACTGTAAGAAATAAATTTTTTGTTGTTTATAAGTCACCCAGTTTATGATATTTTGTTATAGCAGTCTGAACAGACTAAGACAGTGTACGCTTAATAAGCATTAGTTTACTGAATGAATGAATTCTTGCACTGGGTCACCACCAACAATCAAGATCTCGGTAGCTGGTTTAAACCCCTCACTCCCAATCATGATTTTCATGTAACAAAGTCAACTCAGTTAAATCAACTCAATAAGGTATATACATTTAATGAAATTAAAGAAGTTATATCTGTAACATTTATAAACATCAAGAGTAGTGTCCAGAGAAGAAAAGTCCAGAGATCCTTAAAAATTTAAGTCTCTCTGGCCTGACATTAACAGCTAAGGCAGGAACCGAAAACCAAACACCACATGTTCTCACTTAGGAATGGGAACTGAACAATGAGAACACATGGACACAAGGCGGGGAACAACACTCACTGGGGCCTGTTGGGGGAGGATGGGGTGGGGGTGGGGAAGAGCATTAGGTAAAAGGGTTAATACATGCTGTACTTAATACCTAGGTGATGGATTGATAGGTGCAGCAAATCACCATGGCACACGTTTACCTGTGTAACAAACCTGCACGTCCTGTACATGTACCCAGGAACTTAAAAAATAGTTTTTTAAAAACAGCTATTCCCAATCAGAGCAGTTCAATTCCATACTATTATTATTATTATTATTTCGAGATGGAGTCTCACTGTCACCTAGGCTGGAGTGTGGTGGGACGATCTCAGCTCACTGCAATCTCTGCCTCCTGGTTTCAAGTGATCCTCTCACTTCAGTCTCCTGAGTAGCTGGCATTACTCAGCTACTCAGGTGGAACAGGGCTGTGCCAGTCTTCATGCGTGGTATGAATAAGTCGGTAATATAGGGGAAGCACCTTCCAGAAAGAGCAAACCCATTGAGGCTTGGTGTGAGGAATAAGAAGTGTTCAACATGACTGGGGATTAAAGTACAAAGGTATAAAGGAAATGTGGTGAACTGACTGGAAAGATGAGAATTTTTTTTTAACAGTTACTTTTCCCAATAGTAGAATTAACTAGACAGGAATAGAAATACAAAGTAGTTTTTTTTTTAATGTTCCTTAAGAATGAAAACTATACATTTTTCAGGAATTATAAGAACAAGGAAAATGTGACTCAAAGGCAGAAAATAATAAAATTGTATTAAAGGGCAGAAAATAAGATCTGGCTAAATTGAACTAAGTACTCTACTATGCTATATCATATGCTATATTCTTGAATGGGAGAAGTAATACCATAAAAACTATTGATTCTTCTTAAATTAATAAACACATTGAGTGAAAATACAAGTGGAAGAAGGAAAAATGGAAGACAAACTGGAAATAGCCCAAATTTTCATCAGTGGAAGACTGGGTACATTGTGATACATAGTCATTGCAGAAAAATAACACAGTTAAAAGAATGAATCACATCTATAACATTTGACCTGGATACTTTTATATAACGTAATACATTTTTAAATGAGTAAAGCAGATACTAAGTACATATAAAGGGACTCCATTTTTTTCTGAATATTAATCAAGAAAATTCTATATATTTGTATCTTTGTTTACATAAGACTGTATGAGCCATACTAGCTGTTGACTTGGGTTATTAGGTTTGGGTAAACAGTTTAGTGGTAAAAAAAAAAAAAAAAAAAAAAAAAAAAACAAAAAACGTGTAAGACTTGGCCGGGCACAGTGGCTCACATCTGTAATCCCAGCACTTTGGGAATCTGAGGCAGGTAGATCACTTGAGGTCAGGAGTTTGAGACACTGGCCAACATGGTGAAACCTCGTCTCTCTAAAAAACTACAAAAATTAGCCAGGCATGGTGGCGCACGCCTGTAGTACCAGCTACTCAGGAGGCTGAGGCAGGAGAACTGCTTGAACCTGGGAGGTGGAGGTTGCAGTGAAGTGAGATCGCACTACTGCATTAAGCCTGGGCAATGAGAGCAAAACTCCGTCTCAAAAAAAAAAAAAAAAAAAAAAGTGTAAGACTTAGCAAAAATGTGACCACAAAAAAGCAACATTTATAGACTATGGATGTAAAACTCTATGTATGTGTGAGTGTGTACACATGTGTGAATATACATACATTTTTGTCTGTATGTGCATATGTATATACATGCATGTATGTGTATGTGTGTGTGTGTATATATATATATATACAAGCCATTTTAATTGTTTTCAACAATATTGAATTACATTAGAAAAATGCTAGTACTCTAGTGTACAAAGCAGGATGCATTGTGCACATCCACATACAGGAATAGAAACAGATATATACACATACACACTACACACACCCCTATACCCACACCAAATATACATTGAGAGAGAGAGATAGAGAAAATAATAACTAAGGTAGTTACTTCTGGCCACAAGGATTTTTAGATGAATCTGACTTTCTTCCTTAGGTTTTTTTTTTTTTTTTTTTTTCTGTATTGCTTAAACTTTCACACAAATAGCATTTATTCACTGTATAATCATAAAAGGCAAAAACCTATTTTGATTTTAGGAAAACACAAAGAATCCAAACCAAAAATCTCAACTTACGAAATAGTGGGAAATCTGGGGAAGAAATCAACAGGACCAGGTCATGAGGGCCTTTTATGCAATGTCCAGGAGCTTGAACTTTATCTCATGGTTCCTATATTTCCTCAAAACAAATGCGTGTGGACGCAGAAATGGAAATGCACAGCAGTGCACTGAGGTCACAGGAAAAACACAAAACAGTTTTTCTGAAGTACTAACTTCACTCAAAACTTCGGGAAACATTTTAAAAATGGTTTTAAACAAATTTGACTAAATTTAACAAATTTAGTCAAATGCAAAATTTTCATTTTTAAAAGGAAATAATTTTAGACACTCCTAGCTGAAAAGTAAATGCTACTAAGAAACTTAATGTGGGGGTCATAGAATGAAGCCAGACTTTTGTTCCCAAGCAGGAGACAGATGCAGATAAGCAGGAATGAGAACGAAGTAAGGGCTGAACCACAGAAGCTTCACATCATAAGTCATTATATTTCTCTGAGTGAACATCATAGAACTTATTTACAATCTGGTCACAAAATGCCAGCAAGTTGTAATGGCTCTAGACCAAGATTCCCAAGACCTCAAGAAATCACCAAAAGTTGCCTCAGGTTCACAAAAAAGATATTCCAAGGGAGTTCTCCAAGTAAGTAAACACTCATTATTGCTATAAGGCTTAGGTCACAAGACCTTGGCTGAGACGTCTGTGTCTGTGATCTGGTCTGCACCACATTGGAAGGGCCATGACTGATTTCTACCTAGCCATTCAAGGCTGAATGGAGGCTGAAGAACCTCTTGCTTGCTTTCCCATAGACTCACATCTGATAACAGCCCTCATCTTAGGCCCCAGAGGGCAAGAAGAGGTTAAGAAGGATCAACCAAAGGTAAAGTACACCAAGAAAAGAGCAGCTCTTTGGTTAGAATTTTAAGATAAAGAGAGACACGTAAAAGCTACTGTTGAGAAATAACAGAAGGAACAACATTTTATCCAATCAATAGATGGAACAACGAGACAATAGAGGACCATCTCAACATGTCAGAACTTCTATCCACAGACCTTAGGTAATAATAAATGTGCATTGTTTTAAGCCACTAAGTTTTTGCTCATTTGTTTTGTAACCATATATAACTAGTACGCAAGAATAGTAGATTCTAATATCAGCCATTGACTTCAATGAAGGAAAAAACAGATGTGAAAAAGAATACATGAAACAGTACATGAAAGAATGCATGTACATGGCAAACACTTGAATCCATGTATATGCCAGGCTTTCTTGTGTTGCACACCCAGACCAACCCTGTAGTTAAAGATAATGCAGTAGAGAAACTGAAGAGTGACTGGGAGTAGTTAAAATGTTTTAAGCAGGAGTGGGGCATGATTTTTATTTTTAGACCATTTAGTCTGCTAGTTATGTCTGATGGATAGAAGTGAGCCTATCTCTGGTTCCATGTTCTTAGAGAGAGTACTTTTATCTCTTTATCCATCTGACATCTCTAATTTATGTAACATTCCAAGTCCTCATTAATCCTGTGTTATTGCTGTTGGAAGTCCATCTATCCCCTCAAGAACAGAGCGTGAAATTCCTCTTTGAAAAATTTCTATTTATCATAATCTCAAATTTCTCCAATGTCATTTTCCACCTAAATTCCATGTGTGACTTAATCTCAAGTCTGTTCATCTGCCCCAGTTATCTGTTTGATGCCTGGATATATATGAATTCTTTTTCTTTTTCTTTTTCTTTTTAAATGGAGTCTTGCTCTGTTGCCTAGGCTGGAGTGCAGTGGTGCAATGTCAGCTCACTGCAAGCTCTGCCTTCCGAGTTCAAGTGATTCTCCTCCCTCAGCCTCCCCAGTAGCTGGGATTACAGATGTCTGGCACCTTGCCCAGCTAATTTTTTTGTATTCTTAGTACAGATGGGTTTTCACCATGTTGGCCAGGCTGGTTTTGAACTCCTGACCTCAAGTGATCCACCCACCTCAGTCTCCCAAAGTGCTGGGATTACAGGCATGAGCCGCCGCACCCAACCTTAGATCTCATCCTACCCAGCTCACGTGTCTTTTAATCCTTTAGCTGAGGTTGTAGTTTTAACTTATTGCTGCCTGAACCTATTTCAATGCAAAAGCTCCAAAAGAACTCAGCCTCCAAAATTCCCTTGATTTGCTGCACTGAACCAAATGTTAGTATTAATGAAATACAAGATTTGTTTCAGGATCTCAAGCCCAGTGTTTTCAACAGTAGGCTTCCCAGTTTCCAAGGTTTACACAGGAGATTGGCAGTGGGTACATTCCCAGGATCAGTGGTTTTTATCCAGGAAGGAACCTCAGAATCACCAGGGGAATTTTAGCAACATACACACTGGTGTTCTCAGGAGCGAGGCTCAGGTATGTGGATGGAAACAATACTTCCCTTATCAAAAAGCTGCCACCACACCAGACAGATGAAAACTGCTCTTTAGTTATACAGCTTGACCTTACCTAGCAGTTCTCAATTTTGGATGGACATTCAAATCACAAGGGTAGTTGGTTTTTTTGCTTTGTATGGTCGAGACGGAGTCTCCCTCTGTCACCCAGGTTGGAGTGCAGTGGCGAGATCTCGGCTCACTGCAACCTCCGCCTCATAAACGTAGTTTTAAACAGCACTAGTACCTAAACCAGACTCCAGAGATCATGATCCCTAATCCTAACCCTACCCTGTTGTACTTATTCTGAGGTATGCCCTGGGTAATAAGAATTTTAGAAGGTACCCAGGTGATTCTAATGTTCAACCAGTCTGAGAACCATTCACAGACTTCATACAGTTACTTTATTCCAAACTGCTGGGCTGGACCATGGCTAGAACAAGTAATAGAGATGAATGAGAGCTCCTATTTTCCATCGAAAGCCGCTGCCCTCTTCTAAATGTGAAAAGAAGTTCTGGAGACCCCTATCTTAAGGTAGACAGAGGACAGATACACTGGAGAATGTTGAATGAAGCAGGAGTCTAGGCTTTAGGCCACACCTTCCAAGACATACTACTCATGCCTGGTGACATGTTACCAAACATACCCCGGGGCAATAAACAAAGCAGGAGCAAATGTGTTTGTGTTTGTGTAACTTTCTACACAAAATACAGAAAAAAGTGATTCAATGTTCAGCATAAATAAAATACTGTGCTTTAGTATTGTTTTATTTCCAAGTACATCTTGGTGAGAATGCATTATTTTGAACTGGATAAAAGCCCCCCACTACTGAATCCCAGGTCTCTCTATGAAGCCTGAATAGAGGCACTGTAACTCTAATGGTCAAAGGGCTGGCCTGGAAATTCTCCCTTCAGCTGCAAAAAGAGAAAAAGAATAACCCAAGCAAACAACAAAACAAACAATGAGCAAACCACTAACACAAAACCCTTGGGATGAGATGAGTACTAGACTGGGAAAGTGATATCTCTGGTATTCAGGGGTGTGTGTGTGTGTGTGTGTGTGTGAGAGAGAGAGAGAGAGAGAGCACACAACAGCACCCACAAGACCCTATAGAGAGGAACCAAGTAGGTTATCTCCTTCCTTGGATTCCTCTATCTCATAGCCTAGAAGACATAGGGTGATCCTGGCCCCTGGTAGTGTAGTACAAAGTAGAGTGGGACTTGTGGTTTTAAAATACTTTTTAGACCTGGTGTGGTGGCTCATCAACACTTTGGGAGGCCGAGGTGGGTGGATCACCTGAGGTCAGGAGTTCGAGATCAGCTTGGCCAACATGGTGATATCCCGTCTCTACTAAAAATATAAAAATTAGCTGGGCATGGTGGTGGGTGCCTGTAATCCCAGCTACTCAGGAGGCTGAGGCAGGAGAATCACTTGAACACAGGAGGCGGAGATTGCAGTGAGCCAAGATCATGCCATTGCACTCCAGCCTGGGTGACAAGAGTGAAACTCTGACTCAAAATTAATTAATTAATTAAAATAAAATACTTTTTATTTGAGGCTGGGAGCAGTGGTACATCCCTGTAATTCCAGCACTTTGGGAGGCCGAAGTGGGAGGATCACTTGGGGGCAGAAGTTTGAGACTAGCCATCTCTACAAAAAAATTAAAAATTAAAAATTAGCTGAGTGCAGTGGTGCACACCTGAAGTACCAGCTACTCATGAGACTGAGGCAGGGGGATTGCAGGAGCCCAGGAAGTTGAGGCTGCAGTGAGCAATGATTGGGCCACTGCACTACAGCCTGGGTGACAGAATAAGACACTGTCTCTAAAAACAAAAAACAAACAAAAAACCCAAATCTTCTTATTTTAAAATAATTTCAAACATATAGAAAAATCAGAAAAGCAGTACGAAGAACACTCATATACTTTTTACATAGATTGTTAACCTACCACATTTGCTTTTTCTCTACCTATCCATCTATTTATTTATATGTCTTTATATCTCTTTACATATACACTTACTGAAACATTTGAAAGTTACAGATATCGGCCGGGCGCGGTGGCTTAAGCCTGTAATCCCAGCACTTTGGGAGGCCGAGACGGGCGGATCACGAGGTCAGGAGATCGAGACCATCCTGGCTAATACGGTGAAACCCCGTCTCTACTAAAAAATACAAAAAAAACTAGCCGGGCAAAGTGGCGGGTGCCTGTAGTCCCAGCTACTTGGGAGGCTGAGGCAGGAGAATGGCGTGAACCCGGGAGGAGGAGCTTGCAGTGAGCTGAGATCCGGCCACTGCACTCCAGCCTGGGTGACAGAGCAAGACTCCGTCTCAAAAAAAAAAAAAGAAAGTTACAGATATCATCTTCCTATATTACTCAATACCTTATCTTTAAATTCAAATTCAAACTTTACCAGCTGTCCCGATCATGTCTCTCACAACACTTTTTCCCCCTCAATCCAGGATCACAAATTGCATTTGGTTGTTATCTCTTGAGTCTCTATTAACCTGGAACAATTTCCTGGCCTTTCTTTATTTTTCATGGTATGAATGATAATGAATTTTTAAAGGGTACAGGTTAGGTGTATTGTAGATTAGTTCAGTTTTAAAACTTCACAACAAAGTGCCAAAGATGTCTTGGCAGCAGAGCTCAAAACAGGTTGGAGATGCATAGGAGCCACAGAGAAGGGTCTGGTTCAAAGGCCAGTGACTGATCATATCATTACAGCACTGCTCCATTTGGTGCAGGTCTGGAGACTTGGTAGCATGTCTATGGCTCTAAAGTGTATGGAGAATGTTGAGAATTGCCTAGGGTGGCAGACTTAGAGGAAGAAAGTTTGGTATGAGGCCTGTCTAAAATTGAGTTTGGCTATAGAGTTATGGAAGGGTTTTAGGCCCTGTCTGGGTAGAATCAGATTCAGTCATCAAGTAAGGGGTCTTTGGGAGGTGAGCTTAGGCTGTCTGGGCCCCTTCAAGGAGGGCAGATTTGACGGGGAAGGGCTCTCCTAGAAGAACCTAGTTTAGGATGAGCAAACCACGCAGGTTCATTCTCCACCTTACCCTAGCACTACCTAGGCTCAATGGTGGTTTTGAACTTTTCCCATCCCTGCAATTACTCCATAAACGGAATGTGCAAGGGAGAAGGGAGGAAAGAAATGTGAGTTCTGCCAGATGCTTCACTGTTTCATTCCCAGATTTAGTTGAAACCAACCCTCCTCCTATACTTCATGATCTCCAAGCTCCTGGTCCTGAATACCGTATTATTTACATAATATGGAAAATTTTTTATTACCCTTGATCTTTTTGCATACAATCTTCCTGGATCCCCTGGATCCCCTCCTTCTCTTGGTGACCTTTTCCTTCTCCAAAACATGGCTCAGCAGTTATTACCTCTGCAGCAGTGGTTCTTCCAGGAGTTGCTTGCTGCTTTTTTCTTCTCTCAGCCATTAACACATTTTCTTATCTTGTTACAGCATTTAGAATGTAACATTTTGTTTCTTTTTAAAACACATCTTGGCTTTTTGGAAACTTACATAGAAAATAATTTTTTTTCCCTCAATAGATATATGGCTAGAGTCCAGCCTAATGTCTGCCATAGAGAAGCCTAATGTCCAGCTTAATGTCAATAAATGTTTCTTGTGGGCATAAATGAATACATTTTAAAATAATGGAGTGTTTAGGTAAAATTAGGATTATTAGCTTGAGTCATTTAAAATCATCCATAAGAACCAGATCAAATGTACATGTCTCTAACATTGGTGAAACAAGTAGTTACGCTGTCTTAAAGGCAAAACGATATTCTCATAGCCACCAGAAATACAAGAGTGCCATCTATTGGTAAACTTGTTAGCAGACAGAGAAGACACTGAGAAGCCATGTAAAATATACTTGATAATGTGCCTCTCATGTAGGTTATGTAAAATGTAGAAGAAAGATGGAAACAAAACTGAGAGACATGGTTATGGCATTTTCCAGGAAAATTGGAAAATATTTTATCCTAATAATTCATGCAAAATGTAATGATATTTTTTAATGCAGAAGAAAACAGTGTAACAAAAGCATTATAATTATGGCAAATTGTTGAATGCTTTCTCCACCCCTGCCCTTTCCACCCAGAGTAGGAATGAAATAAGGATGTCAGTTATCACACTTTATGTTCAATATTGTATGGGAGATGCTATCCAGTGTACTATGGAAAGAAAAATAAATGTTAATGTTAGATGTTGATGGTGTAAATATTTCAATTGAAAGGCAAAGATTGTTAGAATCTATTTAAAAATGCAAGAACCAAACATATTTGTTAGAAGAGAAACATCTTAAATATAAAAACACAGATAACTTGAAAATAAACATATTAAAATATATATACTATGCAAACAGAAAGCATAAAAAGACTAAAATGACTATAATAATAACAGCTAAAGTAGAGTTTAAGACAGAGGGTGTTACTAGAGACAGAGTGATTTTTTTTATTGTTAAAGGAGTCAGTTCCCAGCCTGGCCAACATAGAAAAAACCCATCTCTACTAAAAATACAAAAATTAGCCAGTCGTGGTGGCATGTGCCTGTAATCCCAGCTACTCGGGAGGCTGAGGCATGAGAATTGCTTGAACCCAGGAGGTGGAGGTTGCAGTAAGCGAAGATCACATCACCGCATGCCACCCTGGGTGACAGAGTGAGACTCTGTCTCAAAACAAAAAAAAAAAAAAAAAAAAGCTGAGGCAGGCGGATCACCTGAGGCCAGAGGTTCAAGACCAGCCTGGCCAACATGGTGAAACTATGTCTCTACTAAAAATACAAAAATTAGCTGGGCAGGCTGGCACATGCCTGTAATCCCAGCTACTTGGAGGCTGAGTCAGGTCAGGAGACTCGCTTGAACCCAGGAGGTGGAGGTTGCAGTGAACCAAGATTGTGCCACCATACTCCAGTCTGGGCAACAGAGTGAGACTCTGTCTCAGAAAAACAACAACAACAAAAAAGGGTCAATTCATCAGGAAAACATAATAATCATAAATATATGATTCTAACAGCAGAGTTTCAAAATACATAAAAAAATTTTAAAATACATAGCAAAATGTCATAACAGAGTTTCAAAATACATAGAGTAAAAATGGAAAAAAAAAGAAAAAATAGACAATTCTACAATCATATTTGGAGAGTTTAACACCCTTTTTTTGGTAATGATGCAATAACTAGACAAAAATATCAGTAAAGACACATAAGATCTGAACAATCCTATCTATTATCTTGAGCTAATTGATTTATAGAACATTATACCCAATATCTGCATGCACATTTTGCTCAAGTACACATGATATATACATCATGATAGATCATATTCGCTTTTTTCTTTTATTTTTAGTTGACATGTAAAAATGGTACGTATTTAAGAGGAAAGAGTGATTTTTTATATGTGTACACAATGTGTAATAATCAAATCAGGGTAATTAGTATATCCATCACCTTAAACATTTATCATTTCTTTTGTTGTGAGTATTCCAGATTCTCTTCTAGCTTTTTGAAAATATACAATAAATTAGAGTTAACCATATGCACCCTACAATGGTGCAGAATACCGGAACTCATTTCTACCATCTAGCTGTAATTTTGTCACCATTAACCAAGCTCTCCCTATCCTCTCCTCCTTGCTACCCTTCCCAGCTTCCAGTACCCACAATTCTATTCTCTAAATCCATGAGCTAAAATTTTTTTCTCAACTTTCACATATGAGTGATAACATGTAATATTTATCTTTCCAATCCTAGCTTATCTTACTTAACATAATGTTCTCCAGGTTCATCTACATTGCAACAAATGACAAGATTGCATTCTTCTCATAGCCAAATAGTATTTCATTGTGTATATATGCCACATTTTCTATCCATGTATCTGTTAATGAACATTTAGGGTTGACTCTATATATCAGCTCTTGTGAAGAGTGATGCAATAAACATGGGGATATAGGTACCTCTTTGTATACTGATTTCCTTTCCTTTGGATAAATACCCAGTAGCAGAATTTCTGCCTCATCTGGCAGATCTATTTTTAGGTTTCTGAGAAACCTCTGTTGTCAGTGGGCTGGTTCAGATTCTTGAATTCCCTGCACAAAATAATTTGAAAGCCAGTCGAAAGTAAAAGTAGGCAAAGGGGTTTTATTGCAAAGTGAAAGTACATTCTGATAGCAGTCAAAGTCGGCTACTTCAGCACTAATTGACACTGAAGAAACTCCCGTTATGGGAGTCCTACATGATTATCCATGAGGGGATGGGAACGGGCATTGTTAAACATGCTGTGGGTGGTCTCTTGAATGTGCATGCAGTATTGCCGTACATGCTAGAACATGCATCACATGTATTATTAGCATTTTAATTCTCTACCCAAGGGTGTGTTTCTTACTATTAAAATGAGTATAGGTCAACCTAAGAACACAGCTTGTGGGTTTCTGCACTTGTACGAACTTAGGGATTTTCCCTCCTGCTCTTCTACCTCCTTGATTGAGGATATTCTAACCACTAGCCCTAGATGCAGTTTGTGTAATGTGAAGAGATTTGTTCTCTCCATCAATTTGACAAGTTTCTTGTTTCCTTTCAAGGGAGGCTATGACCACCCTATGTAACCTACCTCACTTCCATACTATTTTCCATAATGGCTATGCTAATTGACATTTCCACCAGTAGGGTATAAGAGTCCCCTCTTCTCTACATCCTCACACCAGCATTTGTTATTATTTTTTTTTGACAATAGCCATTCTAACTGGGGTGAGGTGATACCTTATTGTTGTTTTGATTTGCATTTCCCTGATGATTAGTTATTGATATGGTTTGGCTGTGTCTCCACCCAAATCTCATCTTGAATTGTAACTCCCACAATTCCCATGTGTCCTGGGAGGAACCCAGTGGGAGGTGACAGAATTATGGGGCGTGTCTTTCCTACGCTGTTCTTGTGATAGTGAATGCATCTCATGAGATCCGACGGTTTTAAAAACGGGAGTTTCCCTGCACAAGCTCTCTCTTTGCCTGCTGCCATCCATGTAAGATGTGACTTGCTCCTCCTTGCCTTCCACCATGATTGTGAGATCTCTCCAGCCATGTGGAACTGTAAGTCCATTACACCTCTTTCTCTTGTAAAGTCCCCAGTCTTGGGTAAGTCTTTATTAGCAGCCTGAAAACAACTAATACAGTGATGTTGAGCATTCTTTCATATATTTGTTGGCCAATTGTATGCCTTCTTTTGAGAAATGTCTGTTTAGTTCACTTGCCCACTTTTTAAATAAATTATTGGTTGTGCATGGGTGGCTCATGCCTGTAATCTCAGCACTTTGGATGGCTGAGGCAGGAGAACTGCTTGGGACTAGGAGTTTGGGACAAACCTGGGCAACACAGAAAGGCCCTGTCTCTAAAAAAATGAAAATAATAAAAATAAATGGATTATTATATCTGACTACAGTAGAAATAAATTTGAAATCAATAAAAATAAGAAATGTAGGGGAAAAAACACAGGTATTTGGAAATTAAACAGCATGGTTCTAATTAATCAATCTCTCCAAACAAATCACAAAAAATTATGAAATACATTGTACTATATAATAATGAAAATAAAGCATATCAAAATTCATGGGATGCAACTGAAACAGTGTGTAGAGAGAAATCTGTAACTTAAATTGCTTATAGTAGAAAACAAATAAATTCTAAAATCAAAGTCCAGATTCTATAAAGGTGGTATATCTAATAAGAGATAATTGTGTTCTCCCAGTAAGACTGAGATCCCAAAGGATAATAAAAGTAAACTATAAGTAATCCCATCCTCCTCTCTGGAAACTGCTAGAATATTTGCTCTGCTTCTCAGCAGAGCAAGGGATGTGAGAGAGGCAGGGAGAGACAGAGAGAGAGAGAGAGAGAGAGAGAGATCATCAATCCTGATAAGTTGTAACCACAAGCCAACTTTTATATAGATTTAGGCTAAAAAAATAAAAAGCCTTGGCTAGCCACAGAGGCTCATGCCTGTAACCCCAGCACTTTGGGAGACCAAGGTGGGAGGATCACTTGAGCCTAGGAGTTCGAGACCAGCCTGGGCAACAAAGTGAGCCCCATCTCTAAAATATTTTTTATAAAAAAATTTATAAAATTAGGCATGGTGGCACACACTGTGGTCCTAGCTACACAGAATGCTGAGGCAGAAGGATTGCTTGAACTCAGTAGGTTGAGGCTGCAGTGAGCCATGTTCACAACACTGTACTCCAGCCTGGGTGACAGAGCAGGACCCTGTGTAAAAAAAAAAAAAAAGTCTTGATTCATGAATTGAGTTTAAGGTAATACTTGACTGGTGGTACCCCAGCTTCCTGGCAAAAGCAGACACAAACGTCCTCTAGAAGAATGAACATCCCAGTCTTCAGTGACCCATAAGTAATTTTATCAGAACAATGAAGAAGTTACTGGCAAAATTATCAAATACACAAAATGGACTAGAGGAAGCGTAGCAAGAATAAATGAAGAGGAGCTGGGTGCTGTGGCTAACGCCTGTAATCCCAGCACTTTGGGAGGCTGAGGTCCTGGCCAACACGGCGAAACGCCGTCTCTACTAAAAATATAATAATTAGCCGGGTGTGGTGGCATGTGACTGTAGTCCCAGCTACTCGGGAGGCTGAGGCAGGAGAATCGCTTGAACCGAAGAGGTAGAGGTTGCAGTGAGCCTAGATGGTGCCACTGCATTCCAGCCTGGGCAATAGAGACAGACTCTGTGTCAAAAATAAATAAATAAATAAATAAATAAATAAATAAATAAATAAATAGGGACCAGTTAGGAGGTTTCAATAAATAAGGTTAAAAGTGATGGTGTTGATGGAATGTATCTCAAAATAATAAGAGCTTTTTATGACAAACCCACAGCCAATATCATACTGAATGGGCAAAAACTGGAAGCATTCCCTTTGAAAACTGGCACAAGACAGGGATGCCCTCTCTCACCACTCCTATTCAACACAGTGTTGGAAGTTCTGGCTAGGGCAATCAGGCAAGATGAAGAAATAAAGGGTATTCAGTTAGGAAAAGAAGTCGTCAAATTGTCCCTGTTTGCAGATGACATGATTGTATATTTAGAAAACCCCATCCTCTCAGCCCAAAATCTCCTTAAGCTGATAAGCAACTTCAGCAAAGTCTCAGGATACAAAATTAATGTACAAAAATCACAAGCATTCCTATACACCAGTAACAGACAAACAAAGAGCCAAATCATGAATGAACTTCCATTCACAATTGCTTCAAAGAGAATAAAATACCTAGGAATCCAACTTACAAGGGATGTGAAGGACCTCTTCAAGGAGAACTACAGACCACTGCTCAATGAAACAAAAGAGGACACAAACGAATGGAAGAACATTCCATGCTCATGGATAGGAAGAATCAATATTGTGAAAATGGCCATACTGCCCAAGGTAATTTATAAATTCAATGCCATCCCCATCAAGCTACCAATGAGTTTCTTCACAGAATTGGAAAAAACTGCTTTAAAGTTCACATGGAACCAAAAAAGAGCCTGCAGTGCCAAGACAATACTAAGTCAAAAGAACAAAGCTGGAGGCATCATGCTACCTGACTTCAAACTATACTACAAGGCTACAGTAACCAAAACAGCATGGTACTGGTACCAAAATAGACATATAGACCAATGGAACAGAACAGAGTCCTCAGAAATAATACCACACATCTACAGCCATCTGATCTTTGACAAACCTGACAAAAACAAGAAATGGGGAAAAGATTCCCTATTTAATAAATGGTGCTGGGAAAATTGGCTAGCCATAAATAGAAAGCTGAAACTGGATCCTTTCCTTACTCCTTATATGAAAATTAATTCAAGATGGATTAGAGACTTAAATGCTAGACCTAATACCATAAAAACCCTAGAAGAAAAAACCTAGGTAATACCATTCAGGACATAGGCATGGGCAAGAACTTCATGTCTAAAACACCAAAAGCAATGGCAACAAAAGCCAAAATTGACAAATGGGACCTAATTAAACTAAAGAGCTTCTGCACAGCAAAAGAAACTACCATCAGAGTGAACAGGCAACCTATAGAATGGGAGAAAATTTTTGCAATCTACTCATCTGACAAAGGGCTAATATCCAGAACCTACAAAGAACTCAAACAACTTTACAAGAAAAAAACAAACAACCCCATCAAAAAGTGGGCAAGGAATATGAACAGACATTTCTCAAAATGTTGGCATACAGCCAACAGACACATGAAAAAATGCTCGTCATCACTGGCCATCAGAGAAATGCAAATCAAACCCACAATGAGATACCATCTCACACCAGTTAGAATGGCAATCATTAAAAAGTCAGGAAACAACAGGTGCTGGAGAGGATGTGGAGAAATAGGAACACTTTTACACTGTTGGTGGGATTCTAAACTAGTTCAACCATTATGGAAAACAGTATGGCGATTCCTCAAGGATCTAGAACCAGAAGTACCATATGACCCACCCATCCCATTACTGGATATATACCCAAAGGATTATAAATCATGCTGCTATGAAGACACATGCACACATATGTTCACTGCAGCACCATTCACAATAGCGAAGACTTGGAATCAACCCAAATGTACATGAGTGACAGACTGGATTAAAAAAATGTAGCACATATACACCATGGAATACTATACAGCCATAAAAAAGGATGAGTTTGTGTCCTTTGTAGGGACATGGATGCAGCTGGAATCCATCATTCTCAGCAAACTATCGCAAGAACAGAAAACCAAACACCGCATGTTCTCACTCATAGGTGGGAACTGAACAATGAGATCACTTGGACTCGGGAAGGGGAACATCACACACCGGGGCCTATTATGGGGAAGGGGGAAGGGGGAGGGATTGCATTGGGAGTTATACCTGATGTAAATGACGAGTTGATGGGTGCTGATGAGTTGATGGGTGCAGCACACCAACATGGCACAAGTATATATATGTAACAAACCTGCACTTTATGCACATGTACCCTAGAACTTAAAGTATAATAATAAAAAAATTTTTAAAAACAAAACAAAACAAAAAAGTCATGGTGTTCTAGACTCTTTGTGTCTTTATATTAAAGTGAATTTTTTGTAGGCAGCATATAGTGGCCCTTTCTTTGCTTTTCTTTTTTTTTTTGCTGTTGTTGTTTTGTTTTTTTAATTCAATCTGACAACCACCGACTTTTGAATTGGAGTATTTAGATCATTTACCTTAAGTGTGATAATTTATAGGTAAAGTCTATCATCTTGCTATTACTTTTCCATTTGTCCTATCTGTTCTTTGTTCTCTTTTCCTTTTTTTTCCCACCTGCTGAACAACTTAAATATTTTTTCTAATGCTATTTTATTTCTTTTTGTGGCTTATTACCCATAATTCTTTGTTGTGTTATTTCAGTGGTTGCCTTAGAGTTTATAGTATACATCATTAATTTATCACAGTTCATCTAAAAGTATACCACTTTTATAAAATAACAATATTTTCATTTCCACTTCTTTTGCACTGTTGTCATACACTTTACTTGTGTATGTGTATGTGTGTGTGTGACAGAGTCTAGCTCTGTTGCCTAGGCTGGAGCACAGCGGTATAATTTCGTCTCACGGCAACCTACACCTCCTGGGTTCCAGTGATTCTTGTGCCTCAGCCTCCAGAGTAGCCGGGGTTACAGGCGTGCACCACCACGCCTGGTTAATTTTTGTATTTTTAGTAGATAGGGTTTTGCCATGTTAGCCAGGCTGGTCTTGAACTCCTGTCCTCAAGTGATCTGTACGCCTTGGCCTCCAAAAGTGCTCGGATTACAGGCACGAGCCTTTGTGCCTGGCCTGTTTTACTTTTTTTTTTTTGGAGAGGGAGTCTGGCTCTCTCCCCTTGGCTGGAGTGCAGTGGCGCGATCTCGGCTCACTGCAAGCTCTGCCTCCTGAGTTCCTGCCATTCTCCTGCCTCAGCCTCCCAAGTAGCTGGGACTACAGGCGCCCGCCACCACGCCCGGCTAGTTTTTTGTATTTTTTTAGTAGAGGCGGGGTTTCACCGTGGTCTCGATCTCCTGACCTTGTGATCCGCCCGCCTCGGCGTCCCAAAGTGCTGGGATTACAGGCGTGAGCCACTGCGCCCGGCCTGTTTTACTTTTAAATGTTATAAATCCCTCATTACATTGTTAACTATTTTTGTGAAAATAGTCAACCACCTTTTATGAAGAAAAAATGTTACCTATTTACCCACATAGTTACAATTTCTAGTGCTGTTTATTCCTTTGTACAAATAGGAATTTCAATATGCCTAAGGGACTTTTATCATTCTGCCTAAAGGACTTTTAAAAATATATTTTATTGTTCTAGTCTGCTGATTAGATGTTTATTGCCTTTAGGCAGGGGGATAAAAAATACTACAATATTTTAGTTAATGACTGTGTCAATCAAAAAGAAGCAAGACAACCTACTATTGAATTGCACAGTTGATTTTTTAAATGAAATAGTAAACATCCACATATACAGTACAAAATGTATCATAAAATTCTCACATAGGACTAGATAAATTCCTTCCTCTTTTCTCTGTATTAAATTGTCTTATTTCACCCTCATTTTGGGGGAGTTTTTTTTGCTTGGTACAGAATTGTAGGTCTTTCATTAATCTAAAAACTGTTGCTCCACTGTCTTTTTGCTTATATTGTGTCTATGAGAAATATGTGATCTATATACTTGTTCTTCTGTACATAATATGCCTTTTGTTCTTGGCTGCTTTAAATTTTTTCTTTTCCTCTTGCTTGCATTGGGTTTGATTTGTTCTTATTTTTCCAGTTTCTTTTTTTCTTTTTTTTTTTCTTTTTTTTTTAAGATGGAGTCTCACTCTGTCTCCCAGGCTGGAATACAGTGGTGTGATCTCAGCTCACTGCAATCTCTGCCTCCTGGGTTCAAGCAATTCTCCTGCCTCAGTGTCCTGAGTAGCTGGGACTACAGGCAGATGCCACCAGGCCCAGCTAATTTTTGTATTTTTTTAGTAGAGATGGGGTTTCACCATGTTGGTCAGGTTGGTCTCAAACTCTTGACCTCATGATCCACCCACCTCGGCCTCCCAAAGTGCTGGGATTACAGGCATGAGCCACCACGCCCATCCTCATTATTGATTTCTATCTTCATTCCACTTTGGTCAGAGAATATATACTCTATTATTATAGTCCTTTACATTTATTGAGACTTATTTCATGAACAAATATACAGTCTAGCCTGAAAAATGTTTCATGTGAACTTGAGGAGGATGTTTATTCTGCTGTTTTGGGGTGTAGCAACCTATAGATTTATGTTAGGGTCAGGTTAGGTGTTTTCAAATGTTAAGTCTTCAATTTTTTTGTTGATCTTGTCTAACTAGTGAGGTATTGATGTCTCCAACTATTATTGTTGAATTTTCTATTTCTCCCTTCAATTCTGTCACTTTTGTTGCATGAATATTAGGGCTCTGTTGTTAGGTGCATGCATGTATATAATGTTATGTTTTCTTGATGAATTGACACTTTTATCATTAAAAAATACCTTTCTTTGTTTATTATAACAATGCTTATCTTAAAGTTTATTTTGTCTGATATTAGTATACCTACTCCAGACATCTTTTGAGTACTATTTTTATGTGATGAATTGTTTCTTTCTTTCTGCTTTCAAGATTCATCTTCTTCATCTTTTGATAATCTGATTATGATGTGTCTAGGTATGGATCTCTTTGAGTGTATCCTACTTGGAATTCATTGAGCTCCTAGAATATGTATGCAGGTTAATTTTTTTTGCCAAATATGGGAAACTTCCAGAAATTATTTCTCCAAATATTCTCTCTCCCTGTCCTCTCACTTCTCTCCTTCTGGGAGTCCCATTATGCATATATTAGTATGCTTGATAGTATCCCATGTCTCTAAGGCTCTATTTCTTTTTCTTCATTCTGTTTTTTCATAGTAGATCATTTCAATTGACCTATCTTTGAGTTCACTGATTACTTCTTTTTGCTGCTCAAATTTGCTTTTAAAGCCCTCTAGTAATTTTTTTCCTTACAGATGAGATATCATGCTGTTGTTCAGGTTGGAGTGACCATGATCCTCTTACTGGGATCAGAGATCATGCATGGCCCAGTTTGAGCAGCAGCATGAGCTCCAGCTTGCTCCAGCTTGAACAGCAGCAACAAATTCTTTCACGCACAAGAGGTTATTGTATCTCACACAAAAAGGAATTTGGGGCTAGTCCACACAGTAAAATGAAAACAAGTTTATTAAGAAAGGAAAGAAGGGCTCGGCGCAATGGCTCATGCCTATAATCACAGCACTTTGGGAGGCTGAGGCAGGCAGACCAATTGAGGTCAGGAGTTCGAGACAAGCCTGACCAACATGGCAAGACACTATATCTACTAAAAATACAAAATTAGCTGGGTGTAGTGGCACTTGTCTGTAGTCCCAGCTCCTCAGGAGGCTGAGGCAGAAGAATCGCTTGAACCTCGGAGGCTGAGGTTGCAGTGAACTGAGATCGCACCACAGAACTTCAGCCTCTAGCCTGGGCGACAGAATGAGACTCTGTCTCAAAAAAACAAAAAAAAAAGTTAAGAAATAAAAGAATGGGCCTTGCATAGTGGGTCATGCCTGTAATCCTAGCACTATGGGAGGCCAAGGCAAGTGGATCACTTGAGGCCAGGAGTTTGAGACCAGCCTGGCCAATATGGTGAAAACCTGTCTCTACTAATAATACAAAAATTAGCCAGGCATGATGGCACACACCTGTGGTCCCACATAGTTGTGAGGCTGAGGCAGGAGAATTTCTTGAACCTGGGAGGTGGAGGTTGCAGTGAGCCAAAACACGTCACTGCACTCCAGACTCCTGCCTGAGTGACAGAGTGAGGCTCCATCTAAAAAATAAAAAAAAAAAAAGAAAAGAAAAGAAAAGAAGGGCTACTCCATAGGCAGAGCAGCAGTGTGGACTGCTCGAATAAGCATACGTATAGTTTTTTCTGGATTATATGCTAAACTAATGGATTATTCAAGAGTTTTTCGGGAAAGGGGTGGACAATTCCAAGAACTAAGGGTTACTTCCCGTTTTAGACCACATAAGGTAATGTCCAGATGTTGTCATGGTATTTGCAAACTGTCATGGCACTGGTGGGAGTGTCTTGTAGCAAGCTAATGCAGTGTAATTAGTGCATATAAGCAGTGAGGATGACAAGAGGTCACTTTTGTGGCCATGTTGGTTTTGGTGGGCTTTGACTGGCTTCTTTACCATTACCTATTTTATCAGCAAGGTCTTTGTGACGGGTACCTTGTGCAACCTTCTATGTCATCCTGTGACTAAACTCCTGGTTAGAATGCCTAAACTAACCCAGCAGGCCTCAGTCTTATTTTACCCAGCTCCTGTTCAAGATGGAGTTACTCTGATTCAAATGACTCTGATGTATTTTCCCCCTCCCTTTTACCAGGGAACCCTTAATCCTAAGGATTGCAGTGGGATGAAGATCCATCTTCTATAACTTCTTCAGGCTAAATAGGGGCAATGATATTCCTGCCTACTTATTAGGGTCTCTTGTGTCCAGGGTAGAGAGGAGCTCAGTCACGAAGTGTCGGTATGGTGAGGAACATTCATAACTCTGAGTTTCAACAAAAGGTGATATCTGGAAGATTAATAAGTATTCAATTTAAGAAAATATTGAGTAATCTTACCTTGGATACTTACACAAAGAGTACAACAGCAAATATATTCCACAAAAATAAAGCAAAATAAACAAAATTATCCCAAGTAAACTAAAGAAGGCTTTCCATGAATTGGACAATTGTTGGAACCAAGCCAATATGAGATTGCTAGTTGATTCCAGTATGTGCCCAGAATTGGAATATTCATCAAGATTTTTACATTACCCATCCCTCTTGTTTATTCTGAGCAGCAGCCAGAGATCACTGGTTGGTTCACAGGAATAAGCAGTCAATCTAAATTGCAGAAAAAACTCAAAAACAACTGATGAGACTAGAATCTAATAACAGGTATATCATAGTTCTTGAAACATAATTTTTCTCTCTCCAGTCTCCCATTTTTGCTAAAGACAAACTATGCTAAGACTGATTTGCTTTAGTATACTTGGCCTGATTATTTGTATAAAATACAGCAAGAATAATTATCTTTCGCATAGGCTTTTAAAATTGATTGATGGAATTTTGTTCCATAGAAGGAATCTCAGATAAGACTTTTTTCTTTTTTAAGCTGAGCCCAGCCATGGGTTTGTACTCTCAAATACTTATGAGTTGAGTAACTGTTTCTCTTCTTGAGGACCCAAGATAATTTGGGGCTCCTGAGCCTGTCAGAAAGTGACATTCTGTATTTACCACAGGTCAAGGACTCTGTATAGGGACTATATAGACAAGTTATGAGGCCAGCTTTGCCAAAGGGCTTTTATTGGCTCTGTTAGTCAAGTTTGATTCCTTAAAGGAAAGCATACTATTCCAGTCAAAGCCTTGGTAAAATAACCAATTGTGAACTGTGTCCTGTTACAAAAGAAAACAGATTCTTATTGCATGTATGCAAATATCTATTGCCATAAGTTAAGAATACTCATAAATAGTCTCCAGATTCTGGAGAAATCAGGTAGAGAGAAAAAAAAAATCTACTTCAAATTTTATTCACAGGAGTATCCAATTGTTAAAAGCCCTAAATAGTTCAAAGAAAAGTTTTCTTGACTCTGAAAAGCAAAATGAAGAATCAGCAACATTTTAAGCAAAACAGTAAAAAATATTTTCCCATTTTCACTTTACTTTTTTACTTTCTTTACTTTCTTCAGCAAATGTAAAAGAACAGAAATTATAACAAACTGTCTCTCAGACCACAGTGCAATCGAACTAGAACTCAGGATTCAGAAACTCAATCAAAACCACTCAACTACATGGAAACCGAACAACCTGCTCCTGAGTGACTACTGGGTACATAACGAAATGAAGGCAGAAATAAAGATGTTCTTTGAAACCAATGAGAACAAAGACACAACATACCAGAATCTCTGGGACACATTTAAAGCAGTGTGTAGAGGGAAATTTATAGCACTACATGCCCACAAGAGAAAGCAGGAAAGATCTAAAATTGACACCTTAACATCACAATTAAAAGAACTAGAGAAGCAAGAGCAAACACATTCAAAAGCTAGCAGAAGGCAAGAAATAACCAAGATCAGAGCAGAACTGAAGGAGATAGAGACACAAAAAACCCTTCAAAAAATCAGTGAATCCAGGAGCTGGTTTTTTGAAAAGATCGACAAAATTGATAGACCGCTAGCAAGACTAATAAAGAAAAAAAGAGAGAAGAATCAAATAGATGCAATAAAAAATGATAAAGGGGATATCACCACCAATCCCACAGAAATACAAACTACCATCAGAAAATACTATCAACACGTCTACGCAAATAAACTAGAAAATCTAGAAGAAATGGATAAATTTCTGGACACATACACCCTCCCAAGACTAAACCAGGAAGAAGTTGAATCCCTGAATAGACCAATAACAGGCTCTGAAATTGAGGCAAAAATTAATAGCCTACCAACCAAAAAGTTCAGGACCAGAAGGATTCACAGCTGAATTCTACCAGAAGTACAAGGAGGAGATGGTACCATTCCTTCTGAAACTATTCCAATCAATAGGAAAACTCATTTTATGAGGCCAGCATCATCCTGATACCAAAGCCTGGCAGAGACACAACAAAAAAAGAGAATTTTAGACCAATATCCCTGATGAACATTGATGCAAAAATCCTCAATAAAATACTGGCAAACCGAATCCAGCAGCACATCAAAAAGCTTATCCACCATGATCAAGTGGGCTTCATACCTGGGATGCAAGGCTGGTTCAACATAAGCAAATCAATAAATGTAATCTAGTATATAAACAGAACCAAAGACAAAAACCACATGATTATCTCAATAGATGCAGAAAAGACCTTAGAGAAAATTCAACAGCCCTTCATACAAAAAACTCTCAATAAATTAGGTATTGATGAGACAGATCTCAAAATAATAATAGCTATTTATGACAAACCTACAGCCAATATCATACTGAATGGGCAAAAACTGGAAACATTCCCTTTGAAAACTGGCACAAGACAGGGATTCCCTCTCTCACCACTCCTATTCGACATAGTGTTGGAAGTTCTGGCCAGGGCAATTGGGCAGGAGAAAGAAATAAAGGGTATTCAATTAGGAAAAGAGGAAGTCAAATTGTCCCTGTTAGCAGATGACATGATTGTATATTTAGAAAACCCCATCCTCTCAGCCCAAAATCTCCTTAAGCTGATAAGCAACTTCAGCAAAGTCTTGGGATACAAAATCAATGTACAAAAATCACAAGCATTCTTATACACCAATAACAGACAGAGAGCTAAATCATGAATGAACTCCCGTTCACAATAGCTTCAAAGAGAATAAAATACGTAGGAACCCAACTTACAAGGGATGTGAAGGACCTCTTCAAGGAGAACTACAGACCACTGCTCAACGAAACAAAAGAGGACACAAACGAATGGAAGAACATTCCATGCTCATGGATAGGAAGAATCAATATCCTGAAAATGGCCATACTGCCCAAGGTAATTTATAGATTCAATGCCACCCCCATCAAGCTACCAGTGACTTGCTTCACAGAATTGGAAAAAACTACTTTAAAGTTCATATGGAACCAAAAAAGAGCCTGCAGTGCCAAGACAATCCTAAGCCAAAAGAACAAAGCTGGAGGCATCATGCTACCTGACTTCAAACTATACTACAAGGCTACAGTAACCAAAACGCATGGTACTGGTACCAAAACAGAGATATAGACCAAACGAAGAGAACAGAGCCCTCAGAAATGATACCACACATCTACAACCATCTGATCTTTAACAAACCTGACAAAAACAAGAATGGGAAAAGGATTCTCGATTTAAGAAATGGTGCTGGGAAAACTGGCTAGCTATACGTAGAAAGCTGAAACTGGATCCCTTCCTTGCACCTGATACAAAAATTAATTCAAGATGGATTAAAGACTTAAATGTTAGACCTAAAACCATAAAGACCCTAGAAGAAAACCTAGGTAATACCATTCAGGACATAGGCATGGTCAAGGACTTCATGTCTAAAACACCAAAAGCAATGGCAACAAAAGCCAAAATTGACAAATGGGACCTAATTAAACTAAAGAGCTTCTGCACAGCAAAAGAAACTACCATCAGAGTGAACAGGCAACCTACAGAATGGGAGAAAATTTTTACAGTCTACTCATCTGACAAAAGGCTAATATCCAGAATCTACGTAGAACTCAAACAAATTTACAAGAAAAAAACAACCCATCAAAAAGTGGGTGAAGGATATGAACAGACACTTCTCAAAAGAAGACATTTATGCAGCCAATAGACACATGATAAAAATACTCATCATCACTGGCCATCAGAGAAATGCAAATCAAAACCACAATGAGATACCATCTCACACCAGTTAGAATGGCGATCATTAAAAAGTCTGGAAACAGCAGGTGCTAGAGAGAATGTGGAGAAATAGGAACACTTTTACACTGTTGGTGGGACTGTAAACTAGTTCAACCATTGTGGAAGACAGTGTGGGGAATCCTCAAGGATCTAGAACTAGAAATACCATTTGACCCAGCCATCTCATTACTGGGTATATACCCAAAGAATTATAAATCATGCTGCTATAAAGACACATGCACATGTATGTTTATTGTGGCACTATTCACAATAGCAAAGACTTGGAACCAACCCAAATGTCCATCAATGATAGACTGGATTAAGAAAATGTGGCATATATACACCATGGAATATTATGCAGCCATAAAAAAGGATGAGTTCATGTCCTTTGTAGGGACATGGATGAGGCTGGAAACCATCATTCTCAGCAGACTATCGCAAGGACAAAAAACCAAACGCCACATGTTCTCACTCATAGGTGGGAATTGAACAATGAGAACACTTGGACACAGGAAGGGGAACATCACACACTAGGGCCTGTTGTGGGGTAGGGGGAGGGGGCAGGGATAGCATTAGGAGATATACCTAATGTAAATGACGAGTTAATGGATGCAGCACACCAACATGGTGCATGTATACATACGTAACAAACCTGCACATTGTGCACATGTACCCTAGAACTTAAAGTATAATAAAAAAAAAAGTTTTCATTGACTGATAAAACAAACAAACAAACAAACAAAAAAGACCTTGCTTATAAAACAGGTTGCAGTGAAGAAGCCAGCTAGACCAGGTGGGGTGGCTCACGCCTATAAGCCCAGCACTTTGGGAGGCTGAAGTGGCTGGATGGCTTGAGCCCAGGAGTTGGAGATCAGCCTAGGCAACATGGCGAAACCCGGTCTCTACTAAAAATACAAAAAATTAGCTGGGTGTGGTGGCAAATGCCTGTAATCCCAGCTACTTGGGAGGCTGAGGCACGAGAATCACTTGAACTTGGAAAGTGGAGGTTGCAGTGAGCCGACATTGTGCCACTGCACTCCAGCCTGGGCAAAAAAAAAAAAAGGTAAAGAAGCTGGCTAAACCCCATCAAATCCAAGAGGGCGATGAGAGTGACCTCTGGTCATCCTCACTGCTATACTCATACCAGCACCATAACAGTTTATGAATGCCATGGCAATGTCAGGAAGTTACTCTATATGGTCCAAAAAATAGTGAATTATCCACCCCTTGTTTAGCACATAATTAAGAAATAACCATAAAAATGGGGAACCATTAGCCCTCAGAGCTGCTCTGCCTATGGTGTAGCCGTTCTTTTATTCCTCTACTTTCTTAATAAACTTGCCTTCTCTTTACAGACTCTCCTGAATTCTTTCTTATGTGAGATCCAAGAACCCTCTCTTGGGGTCTGGATCTGGACCCCTTTCCGGTAACAGGATTACGGGTGTGAGTGAGCCACCATCCCTAGCCTTACTAAATTTTTATTTCAGTTATTATATATTTTTATTTAATTTCTGTTTTTCAGTTATTATATTTTAAACTCCAGAATTTTTATTTACAAAGACTGTATTAAGAAATGGGAAGTACTGGCATAAGCCTGGCACAAAGCAAATATTGACATAGGTCTGGCACAAAACAAGTGTTCAATGCATTTTAGCTACCTTTAAGTGTATTATTACTAGCTGCTTCTGGGGCTATCCAGGGAAAGTCATCCTCGCAAAACCCCCACTCACTTCCAGAGCAGGCTTCAGTGAAGCAGTCTTCTGTGTCATGACAAGAAGAGTCAAACTCTGTAAAACATTTGAAGAGATTTATTCCGAGCCAAATATGAGTGACCATGGGCCATGACACATCCCTCAAGAGGTCCTGAGAACATGTGCTCAAGGTGGTTGGGATGCACCTTGGCTTTATACATTTTAAGGAGGCATGGGACATCAATCAAATATATTTAAGAAATGTACATTGGTTTGGTCCAGAAAGGCGGGACAACTGGAAGCAGCGGAAGAGGGAGGTGGAGGTGATGACAATTGGTTCAGTTTTTATAAAGATTTGGGATTAATAGACAGGAGCACTAGGTTGTGGTAACAGGTTGTGAAGACCAAAGTTGTACTATGGGATGAAATTTTTAGCTAGCAGGCTTCAGAGAGAATAGGTTGTAAAATGTTTCTTATCAGACTTAAAAGCTGTGTTGATGTTAATGCAGGAGAGGAATAATGAGGCATGTTCAACCCCCACTTCCCTTAATGGTCTGAGCCAGTCTTTCAGGTTACATTTTAAGAGACCTGACTGAAGAGAAAGTCTATTCAGATGGTTGGGGGGCTTTAGAATTTTGTTTTTGTTCTACACCTTTGCCCTTGGAAGTTTTGCTGAAAAATGAACACATAAAAAGGCAGATTCATGAGAGAAAAGACTTTATAATTTAATCACTCTGTGGTTCTCCTCATGCATATAGTACCAATATCCCAGTGGGATTTAGAAGCTTATGTACCAATATCCCAGTGGGATTTAGAAGCTTATGTGCCAACTTGAAGTTGCAGAAAGAACAGGGCCTTGATCCTTGCAAAATAGGTTATGGGAAATAGAAGAAGAGAATTCTGTTGAGGGCAATACCTAACTACCAGGAGAGACTAATTGGATCAAAGAACAGAGATAAATTTGTAAATAGTTCTCCTTGGAATTTAAATGATGCTTGGAGACTGATTATCTTATAAAAGGGTCTGTTCAGGTGTGGTTACATTCTTGGCCTTTCCTATAATGCATAATGAGATAACAGGGAGGGAGAAAAGAACAATTGTTCTCACTGGTGGGGCCATACTATTTTTATGTACATAAGGAAAATTCTCTTTAGTGTCTGTTGATCTCTGAGAGTCTTTCATTCAAAATACTCATTATATCAGGAAGCCATATTTTGGGGTGAAATTCACTACTCTCTTTCAGAGATATGGGTACAAACTCTTTGTAAAGAATGATAAGACTTTGCCGGGTGCAGTGACTCACACCTGTAATCCCAGCACTTTGGAGGGGCCGAGGCAGGCAGATCACTTGAGGTCAGGAGTTCAAGACCAGCCTGGTTAACATGGCAAAACCCTATCTCTGTTAAAAAATATAAAAATTAGTCAGGTGTGGTGGTGGGCGTCTGTAATCCCAGCTACTCGGGAGGCTGAAGGCAGGGAGAATTGCTTGAACCTGGGAGGAAGTGGTTGCAGTGAGCCGAGATCGTGCCGCCGCACTTCAGCCTGGGCAACACAGCGAGACTGTCGCAAAAAAAAAGAATGCTAAGACTTACTTTGGGACGTCCTTTGTCAGGCCCATCATTCTGATTAGCTCAAGGCAGGAGTTTTTTTTGTTTTGTTTTGTTTTTTAATAGTGACAGGGTCTTGCTATATTGGCCAGGCTGGTCGCAAACTCCTAGCTTGCAGTGATTCTCCCCACCTCAGTCTCCCCAAGTGCTGTGATTACAGGTGTGAGCCAGCACACCCCGCCTGGTTTTTTTTGGTGGTGGTTGTTGTTGTTGTTGTTTTAATCCTATAATTCTGTGCCCTTTCTTCCTACCTCTGAGTAGTGCTTACTCTCTCCCCTTTAGTCATTTGAAAAGTTTATCGGCACGAGGGTGTAGTTTCAGGCTGGGTACCGCAGCTCATGCCTGTAATCCCAACACTTTGAAATGCTTAGATGGGAGGATCATTTGAGCCCAGTTCAAGATTACAGTGAGCTGTGATTGTACCATTGTACTTCAGCCAGGGTGACAGTGCAAGAGCCTGTTTCTAAAAACAAACAAACAAAAAATTGCTTTAACACTGTGATGCTATCACATATCTTCTAAGCTTTTGCTGGGGCTCAGAAATTGATACCCTAAAATATGGCACTTGGTCATATTGAACTGAAGAAGCCTAAAAGTCTCTCTGACATCCCTGCCACCAACTATCTCTCCCAAAACACATCATGGAATTAAAGTTTCTTTATCTACCTAAGATCCAGATCCACCAAAAAGAACATTTATTTTTATTTCCCCTTCCTGTAAGACCAAGAATGTAACTATGCCTGAACAGACTTTCACAAGATAATGTTCAAGTTAATATTTGTTCCCTGATCTACTTACTCTCCTTAGTAATGAAAGGAGTTGGCCAGCTTGCTTTAGGCAGACAGTAAGGGAATGGTCCCCAGAGAACCCCTGACCTGCCCCACAAGTGCTTACACCGAATGTTTTGTGCAGATAAGGTAACTTGCACAGGGGGCTTGCCTAAACATGCCCACAGTGGAAGATTCCTTTCCTTAACACATGCGCAGTTCAGGAAATTAATCAATATGGAGCAGCTCAGTCTAAAGGCCTGCATGCACTGGGAGGATGGGGTGGAGTTGCCAGGAATTTGAGCCTTAAGCCCTGGCATTCAACTGTGAAGGGCAAACCAGAAATCTGCTTTCAGGACCCTTCTCTTTGCTGAGAGCTTTCCTTTGACTTAATAAATTCTACTTCACTCATTCTTTGATGGCCGCGTGCCTAATTCTTCCTGGTTGTGAGATGAGAACCCGGACCTAGCTGAGCTAAGGAGCAAAAATCCACAACAGTAATCCCATCAACAGAATTTATCCTCTTCTCCTCCCATAATCTGTTTTGCCAGGAATGATATATAAGCTTTTAAGCCCTCTTGGGAAGTGGATAATCATTCTATGGTTCTCCCTGTGTACGTGTTAACAAATTTGTGAGTTGATTTTTCAGCAAAGTTTCCCCAGAAGCCGAAGGGGAAATTTCCCTTGGCCCCTACACTCTCTTTTCCCAGCTCTTCTTTTACTTTCCTTTTTATTTCCTCAGCCCTGTAGGTCACAGCCTTCTTTTTATTTCTTCCCTGTCCAAACCATCAGTATATCCTACAGGAGGGAGAGAAGCAGCTCTCTGGGAAACCAGTAAGCACCATGGGTTCTGATACTTTCTAGTACCATTTGACATATTAACATCCCTGCCACCCCTAATATGCATGGACACACACACACACACACACACACACACCACATCACATACATCGCACTAACACACACTATGTATCACATACCACACACAGCACACACAGTACCACATACCCCACGCATCACCTACACCACACCATATACATCATGCACAAGTGTGCATATACCTCCTATGATGTGTGTACAGTGCAACTCAGAAAGTTACTCTTTCATTTAATGCACATCACTATGCTTAGAAATATTCTAGTCACTGGGATTCATCAGTGAACAATATTGAAAAAAATCCATCCCTTATGGAATTTGCATTCTCATGGGGGAGGCAAATAATAAACAAAATAAATTAGTAAAATATTCAGTGATAAGTGTCATGGGAACAAAATAGATTTGAGAAGGTTTGGGAGGGAGAGAGGGGTACACTTGCTAACAAGTGGTCAGGATAAGGTTGGTTGAGAGGCAAAATCTGAAGGAGTTGAGGAAAGGCATTCTAGGGATAGCTGAGTGCTGACTCTTCCCCACAGTGGGAACGCACAGTCCAGAGCTTCTGAAGGAGACTCTAGTGACCTACTTCCCACTGTGAGTCTTTGGACTCCTGTATCCCATAATCACAGGATCAGGCCTAGTTTTACATATTGGAGATAATGCATTCCTCCATAGGAATCATTCCTCCATAGAAATCATGTTGAATTCTCCCTAGGCCTGCCTTTGGCAGCATATTCCTGAAGTCTCATCTGCACCCCCTCTCTGCTTCTAATATTTGCCACTCTCTGCATGAACCAGCCCCTCCTTCCTGCAATGGGAAACAGGTGTGAGAGGGGACAGCTGTCACAATCCGTTTTGCTTTTGTTTTGCTGTTGTTATTATTGGTAATGGTAGTTTGTTCCCTTTTTAGCATTCACTAGCTTCCTTTTCCTGATCCTTTGATAGTGTTACCAGAAAGGGGCTCCCTGCCCAGACCCTAAGAGAAGGTTCTTAGAACTCGTGTGAGAAAGAATTTGGGGCAAGTCTACACAGTAAAGTGAAAGCAAGTTTATTCGGAAAGTAAAGGAATAAAAGAATGTCTACTCTATAGGCAGAGCAGCAGCTTGAGCTGCTGGACTAAGGATACTGACATGGTTTGACTGTGTCCCCACCTAACTCTCATCTTAAATTCCCACATATTGTGGGAGGGACCTGCTGGGAGGTAACTGAATCATGGGGGCAGGTCTTTCCCTGAGTAATTTATACTGCTGTTCTCATGATAGTCAATAAGTTTCAAGAGACCTGATGGTTTTATAGGAAGGAGTTTCCCTGCACAAGCTCTTTCTTTGCCTGCTGCCATCTATGTAAGACCTGACTTGCTCCTCTTTGCCTTCTACCATGGTTGTGAGGTCTCCCCAGCCACATGGGACTGTAAGAGCATGAAACAATTTTTCCTGGTATAAATTACTCAGTCTCAGGTATATCTTGCTCAGCAGTGTGAAAATGGACTAATACAGATACTTACAATTATTTCTTGATTATGTACTAAATAAGGGGTGGATTATTCATGTTTTCCAGGAAAGATGTGGGCAGTTGCCAGAACCGAGGGTTCTTCCTCTTTTTAGACCATATAGGGTAACTTCCTGACATTGCCATGGTATTTATAAACCACCATGGAGCTGGTGGGAGTGCCTTTTTGCATGCTAACACATTATAATTAGCGTATAATGAGCAATAAGAACAACTAGAGGCCACTCTTGTTGCCATCTTGGTTTTGGTGGGTTTTGACCAGCTTCTTTACTGCAACCTGTTTTATCAGCAAGGTCTTTACGACCTGCGTCTTGTACCAACTGCCTATTTCATCCTGTGACTTACAATGCCTAACCTCCTGGGAATGTAGCCCAGTAGGTCTCAGCCTTATTTTACCTAGCCCCCACTCAAAATGGAGTCATTCTGGTTCGAACATCTCTGACAATAGGTCAGATCTGGAATGAGCCATGCCTGGGTACAGAGTCACATCCACAGCAATGAAAGTCGTAGATATCTGCAAGGACTCATTGTGGGACCAAGGATTCAGGGGCTCATTCTTTCTCCTCTTTGTGTGTGCTGGTTGCCTCAGGAGTAGAATGTCCCATGCTATGCATGGGGTCTGCTACTATCATGCCAGGACATGATGAATCGTAGGTGGCAAAATGACAGATGGCTCTGTGAGCATCCAGGAGGGTGCAGTGCTGAAGCGTCTTCTGCTAAAGGAACATGTTTTCCAATCTTGCCTTTATTTTGAGTAGTTGGACCAGAGGGATTGCAGGTGGGCCAAACTCCATGTTCCCTTGGCTATCAGGGTCAGCAGACAGGCCAGGGGCCCAGACAGGCCAGTGGCGCCCAGAATTCAAGTTTAATTTCTCCTCCCACCTGTGTCCTGAGCTCCTCTTATTAGAGGAGCCGCATCTACTTAGGCCAGCATTTACTATGTTCTTATCATAAATGCCTCTTACACCTGAGACTTATAAATGTGACAAGCTCTTATTGTAAGATAGTAATCCATCTTTTTTCCCCATGAAATAATAATTCTAACTTGGGTAGTGATAGTACTTTTCCTTTCATTTTGAAGTGGAGAAGCTGGAGCTGAGTCATTAAGGACTTGGCCCTGGACCCCACAGCCTTTTCTCCCCAGAGCACAAAGCAGAGTGATTGTCCCAGGGATCCCACACAGCTCTAAGCTGGGGGCACTCACTGCTGGGCAATTAGTGACTCCTATTTTCTGTCCTGGCTGACCCCGGCTATTGAAGAAGATCTGAGTCCTGCAGAAGGACAGTAAGGAGAAAAACAAGACACAGAACGGGACAGAGAAGAATAGAAAGCTGACTCAGATGAATTTTGTGATGCCAGTGCGTCCTACTGCTGTTACCACCCCTTTTTCCACCACACCCTTCAGAGCAGTTATAGAACCACAAGCAACCCAGAAATAGCAAAAAAGTAACATCAGCGAGGAAGGCTTAAGGACGCCCAAGGGAGTTGGTGGCAAAAGTAGAAAGATCTCAAATCAGAGTCTGTGAACTGATCCTCTGCAGGCTTCCTGTTTTTAGGCACTCTGTGTTGGGGTCACATGATAGTTTACTGGGTTATTAATTGGTTCCTTCTTTTTATTGCTGTAAAAGAAGGATTTTTTTTCCCTACGTTTCCCCTCCTTTATCGGAGAGGCTGAGTGCAAATGATATGAGCAACGTCCCTAGTTTTCTCCTAAATCTTATTAGCCCCGCCTCCCACAGTAGTTTCACTTCTCAGTTTAATCCAGTCTGAGTTAACTTCCTGACCCAGGAAGTGGCAGCTACAGAGGGGACCAGCAGCGAATATGTAAGTGTCTGAGCAGTGAAGGTTATGGAAAAGGTCCAGGCTAAGGTTTTCTCAGTGGATATGTGAGTGTGTACTGGTGGCAGGTGGGGTGGGGAATGTATTTCCTGACAGCAGGGCCACTCCAACTCTGAAAATGGTCAGGACTTTCTTTGTTTTACAGCTCTTGCTTCTTTCCTACTCTTTCTTTCACCAGACTTTACACCAAATCTCAGAAGATTCAGAACTTAGGTGAGTGGGGCCCAGGACAGGAACCCTGGAGCCTTGGAAGCAGGGGAGCCCCTTCTCCCCAGGAGCGCAGTGACCCTAGCAGAGAGGGGCCTGGTGTATAGTAGCCCGCCAAGGAATACACGTCATCAGAAGAAATTCTGTGTGGCTTCAAGAGACTGATCTGGTTGTGACAGGAAATCAGCCTACCCGGTAACTGTAATTAAATTACTGTTTTTTATTCTAGGCACTGTCATTTAAAAGAAGAATTACTCTTCAAACTTCCTCCTGACTCTGCCCTGTCCTAGAGCAGCTCTCAGGAGTAGGGGTGTGGGGACGGGCAGGGGGAGAGATGGGGGGTACAGGGAGAGCCCAGCTAGGTTCTCAGAAGAGGCAGGCTTTTTTGCTCCTGGCCACCCCTCTGTTGCCTATCCCTGGCCTCCCCCATTTTCTTTCTGTCTTCCCTACCTCCTTGGGTCTGCAAACTCTTTATGTTGCAATCACTCTGAACATGTCTCTTGAGATAGGTCCTGTCCTGGAGAAGAGATATTAGTAGTGAACTCCCCAGTTCTACAGGAGCTCTGATCCCATAGAAATAACTGCTCCTTAGGACCAAACCCTCTGCTCTGCAGCCTTCTTTCCAATTCTTATTCCCTCAGTTTAGGGAGAGGGCACAAAAAGGATAAACTAGTTCTTCTGGTTGTTCTGGTTGCCTTGATTGCTTCCATTACCTTCCTGGTTGGGTCTCTAGAAAGATCTTATTAACGAGGGAAGTCCCACTTAGGCACCCGTCTCTCTCTGCAGGAGAGAGAGGTATTCACTATTCTCCTTTCTCTTTCTTTTGCCTATTATACCTCTGCTCCTAAAAGCAAAAAAAACAAAAACAAAAAAAACCCAAAAAACCAAAAACAACCGACCTTATTAACCAGTGTTGGTTTTTGTTCTTTGTGGGGGGTGGGGGGGATCGAGGTGGAGTCAAATTTGATCGTCATGATGGTGTAGAAGCCAAGGGAACACTTCCTCTTTGCCTTCTGAAAGTTCACTGAAAAATCAACTCACAAAAGGAAGGCTAATTGGAGAAAAGGCATACAAATTTATTAACATGTACATGGGCTAGAATCACAGAGTGATTACCCCCTCTTCCAATGGGCGTAGATACTTATATAGTCTTATTTATAAATACTTATGTATTATACTTATGTATTCTAAATTATTTATAAATACTTATGTATTAATACATAAGTATAAATATGTATGTATATAATATAAAAATGTTATTTTTATATATGTATAAATATATAAGTATAAAATATGTATAAATATATTTATATATGTATAAATAATATTTATATATATACATATTTATATATGTATAAATACAAATACTTATATAGCCTTATATAAGTATATAGCCTTAAATATTTATATATCTATAAATACAAATACTTATATAGCCTTATTTCAGAGGGGAAGGGTGATATCAGGAGAATATAGGTAATTCTGTTGAGGGGCAATAAATGATTATTAGGGATAATAAATGAATATTCAGGAGGATGAATGAATGAATGGAGGGACAGAGTTTAACTTGTAAATGGTTCTCTTTGGAAAATGAATGAGCCTGAGAGACAGACATTATTTTGTGAAAGTGTCTGATTAGGTCTGGTTACATTCTTAGTCCTCTTTTCTTCAGTACAAAATGTGATAACAGGGGTTGGAAGGAAAAACAAGTGTTCTTTTTGTCTAGTCTGACTGGCCTTTATGTAGATAGGGGAAAAGTCTCTTCCAGCATCTGCTGATCTCTAAGGGCCTTTAATTCAAAATACTCATTACACCAGGGAGTCATATATTGGGGTGAAGCTCCCCATACTCCTTCAGTGGGATCTGTCACAGATCACCCAATTGCATGAGTGTTACTACCAATTACAAAGAGTAATTCTGGTACCAATTATTCTTTTTTATTTTAAGACAGATTCTTGTCCTTTCACCCAGGCTGGAGTGCAGTGGTGTAATCTGGGCTCACTGCAAACTCCCACTCCAGAGCTCAAGTGATTCTCCTTCCTCAGCCTCCTGAGCAACTGGGATTACAGGTGTGCACCACCATGCCCAGCTAACTTTTTGTATTTTTAGTAGAGATGAGGTTTTGCCATGTTGGTCAGGCTGGTCTCAAACTCCTGATCTCAGGTGATCCGCCTGCCTTGGCTTCCCAAAGTGCTGGGATTACAGGTGTGAGCCACCGTGCCGGCGTGGTACCAATTATTCTTGAAGTTGACTAGAATAGGAAAGAGTTTCACACTCCCTGAGTTCTCTCTTTTACAGCTTTTGTGAGGAAGCCTGCATTGTTTCTCCCAGCACTTGGTCCAAGGTAACTTTCTGTGATAACAGAATGTTGTATATTGAGGCTGTTATGTAGCCACTAGTCACATGCAACTATTAAGCAATCAAAATGTGGCAAGTGGAACAGAAAAACTAAATGTTTCATTTTAATTTTTATTAAGTTAAATTTAAATTCCCATTCATGATAGTGGCTACTGTATTAGCTACACAGCTAGACGTTTATGCGTCCTCTAAATTCTAATGCATTTCTTCTTTCTGGAGAGAAGACTTTAGCTGGACATGGTGGCACATGCCTGTAGTCCCAGCCACTCTGCCAGGGTGAGGCAGGAGGATTGCTTGAACCCAGGAGGTCGAGGCTGCAGTGAGCGGTGGTCATGCCACTGCACTGCAAGAGAGCGAGAACTTGTCTCATAAGAAAAGAAAAAGAGCCCGGGTGCAGTGGCTCATTCCTGTAATCTCGGCACTTTGGGAGACTGAGGCAGGTGGATCACAAGGTCAAGAGATCGAGACCATCCTGGCCAAGCAACATGGTGAAACCCCGTCTCTACTAAAAAATACAAAAATTAGCTGGGCGTAGTGGCGCACCACTGTAGACCCAGCTGTTCGGGAGGCTGAGGCAGGAGAATCACTTCAACCGGGGAGGCGGAGGTTACAGTGAGTCGAGATCACACCACTGCACTCCAGTCTGAGCGACAGAGTGAGACTCTGGCTCATTAGAAAAAAAAAAAAAAAAATAGAAGACTGAGAAAAGAAAAATAGTTTAGAGCAGTCTGAGCTATGTGAGGTATGCAAAATTTATCAGGACCAGTGAGACAGGAGTATGGGTCTTCAGTTAAGACCCCATGTTTAAAAGCATTTTGTTCCTGACTGGCTGCCTCATCTATTACCTACATGTTCCTGAGATTTGTAATAAAAAGAACAATGTATAGCCAATCAAAAGCTTATGCTATTTTAATGTAAATTCTTGGTAAACAATTTTAAAAACGGCTTTAAAACTGCTTTTTTTTCCCCTTAAATAACCACTTGCAACTGCTTGCTAACGAGGACAACTTGAAACTCTGCATCTGGGTTGCAGTTCTCAATCGTGGCCCAAACAAACTCAGCCTCAGCTTCTTCCTTTTAAGTCCTCTTTTCTTCAATACAAAATGAGATAATAGGGGTTGGAAGGAAAACCTTCAAGACCTATGGAGGTCAGTAGCAGCCAGCTCATCACATAGAGGTGCAGGTGAGGTGTATTTTCATCATGGTAAAAATTCTGGCTGCTTCATCTCCATCTCTAGAGCCAACATTGGAGCTTTTCAATAAAAGCTATGGCCTCAACCACCAGCACCAAGAAGATGATGGAGGAAGCCACCTGCTCCATCTGCCTGAGCCTGATGACGAACCCAGTAAGCATCAACTGTGGACACAGCTACTGCCACTTGTGTATAACGGACTTCTTTAAAAACCCAAGCCAAAAGCGACTGAGGCAGGAGACGTTCTGCTGTCCCCAGTGTCGGGCTCCATTTCACATGCATAGCCTCCGACCGAACAAGCAGCTGGGAAGCCTCATTGAAGCCCTCAAAGAGATGGATCAAGAGATGTCATGTGAGGAACACGGAGAGCAGCTCCACCTGTTCTGTGAAGACGAGGGGCAGCTCATCTGCTGGCGCTGTGAGCGGGCACCACAGCACAAAGGGCACACCACAGCTCTTGTTGAAGATGTATGCCAGGGCTACAAGGTGAGTGTGTGGGTCAGGGGGCCTTGGTAAGTACCAAATCTTATCCTGCTCCCAGGAGCTGAGATGATTTAGCCTGAAACCTAATATTATGGTTTGGAAATACAGCTTTCATTATGTCATTCTTCTGAAAAATAGTTTATGATGATTTCTTGCTAAATTATCTAGACTGTCCGTTCTGACCTTCAATGGGATGGTTGGACTCATCTCTATCCATCTGTGTTATGATGAATTTCTCCTTGCTTTAGAACAGGTTGTTCTCAAACCAAACACCCACATTTTTTCTTGCTTCACACTATGAATATCATTTGAAAAACCACAATATGTAAAACCATGCAGTAGGGCCTGCAAACAGGGAAGAAAGACCCATTACCTTTTAGGTATCTACAGTCTAGTAAAGAAGATAAACCATCAAAAATGTCTGCCTGGAGGTCCCTGGTTTTGGTGGTGGGGAGGGACATTTAGGGTAGGGAGTGGTTCATCTCAGAAGTAACTCTTGAAGGACACATAAAAATTGAACACCTATTGGGGGATTTTCATTTGGGGAATGAAGGGTCAGTGACATTGAAAATATCACTCTGGTACCTATACTTTTTTTTTTTTTTTGAGATAGGGTCTTGCTCTGTGTCCCAGGTTGGAGTGCAATGGTGTAGTCTCGGCTCACTGCAGCCTCAACCTCCTGGGGCTCAAGCAATCCTCCCACCTCAGCCTCCCAAGTAGCTAGGACTACAGGAATGCACCACTATACCCGGATAATTTTTTTATTTTTTGTACAGACATGGTCTGGATTTCTTGCTTATACTGGCCTCAAACCCCTGATCTCCCTCCCATCTCAGCCTCCCAAAATGCTGGGATTAGAGGCATGAACCACAGTGCCCAGCTACTCTGGCATGTCTATAATAAAAGGAATATCAAGGAGTAAAATTCAAACTATCCATATAAGAAAGGGAGGAGAGGGCAGATTTTAAGCAAGATTCAGGAAGAAGAGTAAAAGATTTGGAAATGCTTGGTTGTGGAAGGTGAAGCAGAGGGAGAGGTTTTGTGTACCATCCAGGCTTCTTGCCAGAAAGCATATTAAGGAAGGAGGGACTTTGCTGTTGGCAGCATGGAGGAATGGGCATAGTCCTGATGTCCTTTTTCCTTTTCTGTCCTGCCTAGATTTGAGGAAAATGTTGCCCCCTGTGTCAGGCTCCTTATTCTGTCCTCCACGAGACAGAGGTGGTCTTGTATGAAGGCTCTAAGTCCTTCTAAGGACATGTCAATCCTGACCCCTACTCAGCTCATGGCAGCTCTTCCTTAAACTCCATGGAACAGCTAATAACTGCAATGATGATATTCCAATTTGAATTACTTTTCCACCAAGTAGTAAGAAAAGGAGGCTGCTTATGTTGAAATTGAGTTTGGTCACTTACTAGATGGGCAATTTTGGGCATGTTATTTAATGTCTTGACACCTTGGTTTCCCCATCTGTAAATGGGGATAATAGCAGTGTCCTCCCTCCCTAAAACACACACACAGGAGGTGGTTATAAGCTTTGAGGACATTAAAATATAGAATGCATAGAATAGCACTTGGCATATAGCAAGGACAATGTCATCTTTTGCTAAAACAGTTACATAGAGCCCTTTCCTGAGAATGCTCGAGAATTAATGAGTATACTTGTTGGGTTTAGAGAGGACAGGAGACAATTCTTTTAGCATTGATTACAATTAGCAATTTGGGTCAGCTTCAAATCACTTGGCATCCTGATTTTTCATGACTCATAAGACACAAAATTTCATGTGTGCCAAACACTGGTATTGGTTTTGCTTGGTTCAGCATGTTATTTTACAAAATCTTTTAGATGATGATTACCTTGTTCTATATATAACTTTTTCCTGGCAGGACTCTAGTGGAGGGTGTAGCTCAGGCTCTGGGTCAGCAGATGAGGGTGCAATGCTCCACCAGCTGGCAGCCATAGCCCTTTGGGCAAGTTATTTTACCCCTTTCTTAGCCTCATTTTCTACAGCACAGCAATGATGTTTAAAATCCTACCAACTATTCAGGGTTGCCAAGGGGATCAGTATGTTCCTGCACATATAGCCTTTAGCATGCTCTCTAGCAAAAAACAAGGAGGACTCAATAAATATTCACTATTATTCAAATATATCTTAGAAAACTGGGATTCCCCCTAGGTCCCTAATGAAGAGTCAAATTGAATAGCCTTCACTGATCAAATTTTTCCTTCAGGAAAAGCTCCAGAAAGCTGTGACAAAATTGAGGCAACTTGAAGACAGATGTACGGAACAGAGGCTGTCCACAGCAATACGAATAACTAAATGGAAAGTAAGAATCTGACTTCATTGATCTCAAGCTATTTTCCATTCTAGAGCTTAGGCATAGGGGATGATTGAGGAAAATCACAATGATGATTTATTCTCACTAAACCAGGTCAAAAAAATGAAACCCAAGGGAGAAACCATTATTTGTATTTATGCCCCTGGCTCCAGGTTTACATCCATGAGAATTTAGTGCCAACCCCTTCCATCTTTAAACCGTAGTTGGCTGGGATTCCTGATACTCCAGTCAGAAGAAGCAGAATTGGTATGCCTATTTACCTAGAAAAAGCATTGACTGGGTCTCAAACTTTAAATACCTCAAAATAAACCTGGTTTGCAGGCCTCAACTCATTACCCTGGCACTTCTACCACAGCGGAGCATCTGGCTCTCAACTTTACAGGTACAGAAACCAACCTTTGTGGACACTTAGAAAACAGGATCACTCCAGATTGAAATTCATACTACTCAAGCTCATGAGGCTGATGAAGGAAATATACTTTATTTCTTTCTTTTTTAATTATTATTATTTTTTGAGATGGAGTCTTGCTGGAGTGCAGTGGTGCGATCTCAGCTCACTGCAACCTCCACCTCCCAGGTTCAAGCAACTCCCCTGCCTCAGCCTCCTGAGTAGCTGGGATTACAGGCATGCGCTACCATGCCTGGCTAATTTTTTGTATTTTAGTAGAGACAGGGTTTCACCATGTTGGCCAGGATAGTCTCGATCTCCTGACCTCGTGATTCACACACCTCAGCCTCCCAAAGTGCTGGGATTACAGGTGTGAGCCATTGCACCTGGCCTATACTTGATTTATAAGTACATCAGAAGTAATGCAACAACCTACATACTTGCAACTACAAACCGCAGCGTCTCTCAGACTATTTCCATGGCTGACCAACCTCCACATTATCAGAGCCACATTCTTTCATGAAAATATTTAGGTTCATGCAAAAGTAATTGCGGTTTTTGCCATTAAAGTAAAGGCAAAAACCACAATTACTTTTGCACCAACCTTTATATTTATATAATTCACTAGCTTGCAGTAAAATCCCACAAAGCTGATTACCGATTTTCCCTCTTTCAGGGGTCCTTTCTAACTTCTACCCTGATCTTTGTTTGTGGATGTTGCTCTTGAGCTCCTGAGTACACTCTTAGTTCCCTCATTTCTAGGATCTTGGGCAATGGGGAAGACCTTGATTGTAACTAACATATATGAAAACCCGTCTATACAAGAGTTAAAGCTGTACCTGTCTCCTACACAAAAATTCCACCTCATCCTAAGTCAAAGACCCTTCTTCTACATCGTAGTCATCGAAACACTGTGTGGATTTATTTTTATTTTTTAATTTTTATATTTTTAAGATAAGTAGAGAGTTTATTTGGGCCATGTTTGAAGACTGCAGTCCGAGAACATAGATTCAAGTTGCCCTGAATACACACTCCCACTGCATTAATTTAGACAGCATTAATGGAAATTGCAACTTTACATCTCCTCAGATGAGACTTTCACTTGATTTCTGTCAGTCTTACACATAGGAATGCTTAAGATGACCCTAGGGTAGTAGAAAAATATTTCTCAGTTAACCATAATAAATACCTGCCAAACTCAGAGCTCCCCCTGCCAAGAATTATGGACCCTCTTACCAGCCTGGTTGTCTTAAAATCCAGTCTTGGTAATGTTCATTATAAGCTTTTACTTCAAGAAAATCACTCAGACTCAGAAATCTAACTTCTTAAATCATAAGTAAAAATTTATTTTTATCCTTGTAACTGATAAAGTGTTTGAACTTGGCCCTAGTTTCATAATTAAGTTATCTAGCACTCCTAACCCAGCTTTCTCCTGTGTGTTGGCTGAGGAATAAGGAAATTAATTGGGTGACTATAAGGAATCTGAGACAACCTCTTCCACGTCGGAGTGCCTGCCTCCCACACATGACCCTGCAGCAGGAAACTGGGACATTCTTCCAGCTTCAGTGACTCATGAGAAAATAATGTCCCAGTGGCTGATTGTGTGTGTGTGTGTGTGTGTGTGTGTGTGAAAATATATATAACACTTAAGCATTTAACCACTTTTAAGTATACAGTTCAGTAGAATTAAGTGCTTTTACATTGTTACATTGTTGTGCAACTATCACCATTCCCATTTCCAAACTGCAACTCAGTTTCATCTTTCATCTTCTAAACTGAAACTCACTACCCATTAAACAATAACTCGTTTTTCCATCTTGTCAACACCTTGCAACCACTATTTTACTTCCTGTCTTTATGAACTTAACTATTCTAGATACCTTGTATAAGCAAAGTCTTACAATATTTGCCCTTTTTTTTCTGGCTTATTTTGCTTGAACGTCTTCAAAGCTTATCATGTAGTAGCGTGTGTCAGACTTTCATTCTTGTTTATCCATTCATCCATAGATGGACATTTGGTTTATTTCCACCTTTTGACCATACTTTCTTGACTCTAGGAGAAGGTGCAGATTCAGAGACAAAAAATCCAGTCTGACTTTAAGAATCTCCAGTGTTTCCTACATGAGGAAGAGAAGTCTTATCTCTGGAGACTGGAGAAAGAAGAACAACAGACTCTGAGTAGACTGAGGGACTATGAGGTTGGTCTGGGGCTGAAGAGCAATGAACTCAAGAGCCATATTCAGGAACTGGAGGAAAAATGTCAGGGCTCAGCCCAGAAATTGCTGCAGGTGAGGCTGTTTATTTGGAGTAGGGAAAAAAGGTATGTTATTGTGCTATTAAAGGAGAATGATAATGAAGCATGGGAAGATAGAGTAATGTTTCTTTTAGATATACATCAGTGCCATCAGGCTAGCCTTCACTAATCTATGGGGTACCTTTATGTCAATTAGAAAAATAAACTTCTGAGGGAACATAGCTTGGCCAAATGGAACCATGGGATAACATCCACCACTGTTTGTCTCCTTGGCCCATGTGCACAGAACCTGGCTGTCAACTCTCTCCTGAAATACTCTGCTAGGTGACTGATGGGTGATGAAGTGGGGCAGCCAAAATGAGTGATAACCTGTTCCCTGATTTGCTTGTAGAACCCTTGCTCCAGAGCTGTTATGGTACAATCTACAGCTCTATCTGTATGAAGATAAACATCTGGAGCCATTAATTCTGGTTCTAACTAACAGGATTGGTGACTATACTGTAAGGTTGAGTGTATAGCATGATTGCTTTACCACTGTGTGATACCTGTTGCCACCATCTTAGTGGCCCAGTCTCAGGGCTGTGCACAGATTCATCGCTAAGGACCTTTATGATATGTGTTCTCTAATCTGGGCTCACTGTGAAGGAAATCCGATCACCAAAAGCTAGTCTTGACAGAGGGAGCATGGACAAAGCTCCTGGCCCTCATGCTTCAGCAAGGATGAGAATAGATGCAAATGTTGATAAACATCCTGCCATGCTGAATCTCCCAGAAGCTGGTAGGAATTATTCCATCTGGGTATCCATCAACATCTAAGACTTGTGGGAATTACTCTATTTGGGTATCCATCAATATCTAAGACCAGGGTAACTCTCTTCTTTGGGAAAAGCAAAGAAGAATAGCTCTGCATGACAAGCCCCATGAAATACTGATGTTCCCATGCTCACCTTTTCTTTTTGTTTCTTTATAGAATGTGAATGACACTTTGAGCAGGTAAGTCCTGTATGAATGCAGGAGGGGAGGGGCATGTGTATATAGAACTGGATGGAATGCACCTCTGAAGAAATCTCTGGCCTCTGGTTGTTCTAGGAGTTGGGCTGTGAAACTGGAAACATCAGAGGCCGTCTCCTTGGAACTTCATACTATGTGCAATGTTTCTGAGCTTTACTTTGATGTGAAGAAAATGTTAAGCAGTCATCGAGGTATGTGCACTAAAGAATTTCTAAATACTGTGGATGGAAGGGGCCTTATGCAGTAACCAAGTTTACCACCTGTCCCTCAGCAGGCTCACAGCCAGAGAGGTTGTTTAGTTAATTTCAGTAGTGCCTTCATACCTTCTCTAGTTAGTATGATTCACTGCTTAGATGTGAGTGAGCATTGCATTCTGGTTATCTGCACAAACCTTTCAAATTCTTATTCTTTCACTTATTACCCATGTTACTCCAAGTGACTTGGTTTTCCCCTCTGAAAAATGAAAATATTAACAGCCCCCACTTCATTGAGTTGTCATCAAAATTAAATGCATCAACATGTACAAAGTGCTTAGCACCGTAACTGATAGATGATCATAATACCACATCCTGGTATTAGATCTGATCATAGTGTTTATTATTAATAGATCAGCCAACTCTTAGAGCAATGCAAGAAAGGTAGGTGAGTATGACAGCCTATCATTCACATATTTTAGGAACTTGACTTAGATAACACAGATGATAAATGTTACAACCAATTTACAGATTCCGAAATGTTAGAACCATTTACTGAATTTCCTGCTCCCTTGATTTTTTTAAATCAGTACTGACCATACTTTCACAAATTTGTATTCATAAGTACAAAATCAAAAAATCCCTGAAAATGGAAAGTTTTATCATGATTCATTGGGCTGCAAAAATGTGGCCTAACCTGAAATGATTTGGTGGTTACATTAGTTATCTGTTAGTACAAACAAATTACCATAATTTAGAACCTTAATACAACACCCATATATTATCTCAATTTTTGTGGTTCAGGAATCTGGGCACAGCTTAGTTGGGCCCACTGCTTAGGGTCTGACAAGGCTGCAATTAAGATACTGGTCAGGCTGTGTTCTTACCTGGAGGCTAGGCTGAGGAAGAATCCACTTCCAAGCTCACTGAGGTAGCAGGCAGAATTTCTTTCCTGATGGTTGCAGGACTTTGGGCCCTGGTTATTTCTGGCTATTGGCTGGAGGTTGCCCTCAGCTTCTACAGGCCACCCCTCAGCTCTTTGCACACGGGCGTCTAACGTGGCCAGTTATTTCTTCAGAGAGAGCTCAGGAGACAGACTCTTTAGAGAAAATCTGATAGCAAGATGGAGTCTTACATAATGAAATGTAATCTTAGAAATTATATTCCATCATCTTTGCCATATCCTATTGGTCAAAAGCAATTCATAAGCCCTTCTCACACTCAAAGACAAGCAATTTTATGAGAGTGTGAACACTAAGAGGCAGAAATCATAGAAGGCCACCCTTGAGTCTGTCTTCCACAGTGGCCAACCCTGAACTGCACTGAGATGAGACTATTTAAAAGTCTTTATTTATCCCACTTAATTTGAATAAATGTTTTGCTGCAGATATATTGATGAATTTGATTACAAGGCTCTGCCTTAGGCCCTGATGGGGTTGAAATTTAGAGTATATGCATTTTTTTTTTTTTTTTGCCTTTATAACTTCTAAACTAATTTGAATTGCAAAGCCCATTTTGTTCCAGGGATTTCAGATAAGGAATTATAGACCTGTGTTCCCCTCAAATACACAACAACAAACAACAACAAAACCCAAAAGCACTCTGTATTTCATCCTATACAGATGACAGGAAGGAAGAACAAGACTTTGTGTAAGTTTTGCTGGGATTTCACTGAGTTAATTTGCCTCCTCTCATCTTTTACAGAAGGAATCATAATACGGTTCAAGTGAAACTCTTTTTTTTTTTTTTTTTGAGACAGAGTCTCACTCTGTCGCCCAGACTGGAGTGCAGAGGCGTGATCTCAGCTCACTGCAAGCTCCACCTTCTGGGTCAAGTGAAATTATTTCGTAAATGGGCTTATCTTTTAACGAAATATTTCTCCCCTCTTAAACACTGTTTATTAAAATTTTTCTTTTTTTAAAATTTTTTTTGAGATGGAGTCTCGCTCTGTTGCCCAGGCTGGCTTGCAGTGGCACAGTCTCAGCTCACTGCAGCCTCTGCCTCCCGGGTTCCAGTGCCTCAGCCTCCAGGGTAGCTGGGATTACAGGTACGTACCACCACCCCTGGCTGATTTTTGTATTTTTAGTAGAGATGAGGTTTCACAATGTTGGCTAGGCTGGTCTTGAACTCCTGACCTCACGTGATCTGCCCACCTCAGCCTCCCAAAGTGCTAGGATTACAAGTGTGAGCCACTGCACCTGGCCTAAAATTTCTCTTATTACAAAAGTGATATGAATAAATTTTATTTTTATTTTTAAATGTATGTTTATTTATTTTATTTTACATTGCCTTCAAGCAGATGCAACAAATAAATTTTAATCAGTCAAACAATATAAAGAATATAAACAGAAAGTTCAAGGTTTCTCCCACCCCTCTCCAATCTGACTTCTCTAGGTAGGGTAACCTATATCTTTCCCTAAGTTTGTACAAACATGTAATATATATAATCTGTCTCTTCTATGTTACTCATTACTTTTTTATGTCTAATATTCCATAAGTATATAATAAATATATGTAACCATATCCCTACTGATGGAGCTTCAGGCTGTTTCTAGAACTTAGTTATTACAACATTGCTACAAAAACTTTCTAGTCCATGCACCCTTTTATCCTGGTACTTTCATTTCTTTTGGGAGCATACCCCAAACCGGGATTGCTGAGGTTGTTGTTAATCTTAATATATGGTACCATATTACTTGACTCAAAGTTGTAACATAACTCCTACCAGCACCAGGAATAATGACCCACATATACTGAACACTTTTTTAGTCTGTGACAGATTAGAAAAGCTTTACTTTTCTTGGTTTTTGTTTTATTATATCACAGTCCTCTCTATATGGGGCATTTTTGCTTTATAGATAAGGAAATATGACAGAGAGAGGTTAAGTGAGTGTTGTAGGATCTCATAACTAGAAGGTAGGCGTAGAAAGAGTCTAGAATCTAGAAAGCACTCTCTTACCATTCTGCAATGTGGCAGAAAATACAAAGTGTTATTTACTTATCTCTTTTAGACAGGTTCTTACTCTGTCACCCAGGCTGGAGTGCAATGGCCCCATCATGGCTCCCTGCAGCCTTAAATTCCTGGGCTTAAGCAATCTTCCCACGTCAGCTTCCCCAGTAGCTGGGACCACAGGCAGGGACCACAGGCAAGCACCACCACATCTGGCTAACTTTAATTTTTTTTTTTTTCTTTTTGTAGAAACAATATCTCTTTATTTTGTCCAGGCTGGTCTTGAACTCCCAGGCTCAAGCAATCCTCTCACTTCGGCCTCCCGAAGTGTTGGGATTACAGGCACAAACCACCATCTCCAGCCTGAAGTGTATTTAATCCACTGCCTTGTGGACTGGGCATTGAGGCTGTGTGTAGAGTTGGGTTTTTTTGTTGTTGCTGTTGCAAACAATACTACTGTGAACATTCTTATCCATGCTTCTTTGTGTCCTGTGAATGTTTCCTCCAGGGAGATACCTTGGAGTGACATGCTGGTGTGGGGGATGCACATCATAATTTTACCAGATACTACAGATCTTGAAATTGTTCCAATTCTACCCCACCAGCAATATAAGAGCTCTCACTCCTCCAAAACTCCCTGAGTCTTTACTTATATAATTTATGATTTTGATAGTCTTACGGATTTAAAAGGGTACCTAATTGTGTACTTAATTTGTGCTTTTCTGATTTCAGTAGTGAGACTGAGATTCTTTTTGTCCATTAGCCCTTCAGGCTTCTGTGATTTACCCATGATTTACTGTGGTTTAATAATTTTTATTGGGTTATTTTCCTTATTGATTTATGGGAACTTATTATGGCTGATGTCTTCTGGCATGTGGATGGCATTTTGCATTTTCATCCTGTTTTATAGGGTTTCAAAATTAAGTAGACACATTTTCCTTCAAAGTCTGTGTCTTCTGTTTCCAAAGAGCTTAGTCATCAGTGGGCAGTGAATTTTATCACCTAATTAATTTTATTAGCCCCATGTGTTATGCCTGTAGTTCCATCTACTGGGGAGACTAGGGCAGGAGGATCTCCTGAGCCCAGGAGTTCAAGGCTGCGGTAAGCTATGATCACACCACTGTACCCAGCCTGGGCAACAGAGCTAGACCCTGTCTCTTAAAGGAGGGGGCCAGGTATAGTTGCTCACGCCTGTAATCCCAGCACATTGGGAGGCCGAGGCGGGAGGATCACTTGAGGGCAGGGGTTCGAGACCAGCCTGGTCAACATAGTGAAACCCCATCTCTACTAAAAACACAAAAATTAGCCAGGCGTGGTGGTGTGTACCTGTAGTCCCAGCTACTCAGGAAGCTTAGGCAGAATTGCTTGAACCCAGAAGGCAGAGGTTGCAGTGAGCTGAGATTGTGCCACTGGACTCTAGCTTGAGTGACAGAGTGAGACTCCATCTCAAAAAAAAAAAAGGAGATGAAGGAGGAGGAGGAAGAGAAGGAGGTGGGGGAGGGGGAGGAAGAGGAAGAAGAAGAAAAAGACAAAAAAATTTAGCTGTCATCTATGCTTTGATAGCATTATAATGATGATGAAGACAATTGCTAGGTTAGTGAGAGGAGGCTACATACACACCAGAACTCTCTACGTGGAAAGCAAGTTCATATATTTTGTTAAGTATGTTTCATTGGAGACCTTCTGTTCCCGTAACTATGACCAGTGCTCTGCCAGCTCAGTCAACAACAACATCGCATGTTGACTCCACACCTGGATTTTTGGTCCAATTGGTAATGAAATCATCCCACCAGTGTCTTCATAATATATATACACACACACACATATAGTATTCTCTCTATATATATTTATTTGTATGTTTATATCTATATCCTCCCACCTCAGCTCTCGCTCCATCTCCCAGCCTGAGTGGTGCAGCAGTGCGATTATGGCTCAACCAATGAGAGGATCAATGGCGATCCTCTCATTTCAGCCTCCCCAGTAGCTGGGACTATAGGCATGGGCCACCATATCTGGCTGATTTTTAAATTTTAAAATTTTTTGAGACAGCAAGTCTCTATATACTATAGATATATATATAGTATCCTCTCTCTAATATAGATAGAGAGAGGATACTATGTCTATATCTGTATCTATCTTTCTATAGAGAATGAATACTATATATCTAATAATATGTAATATATATTATATATAAAAGTCAAGCATTGATTTGTACATATAATATATATATAGATTACTGTATGTGTGTGTGTTTTTATACATATATATATATTCTTTTTCTTTTTTTTTTCAAGACAGGCTGTCACTGTGTTGTCCAAGCCAAGTGGTACAGTGGTGGGATCATGGCTCGACCACCTGGGCTAAAGTGATCTTCCCACCTCAGCCTCCCCAGTTGCTGGGACTACAGGCACAGGCCACAAAACCTGGCTAATTTTTAATTTTTTTTTGAGACAGGGTCTCCCTTTGCCACCCAGGATAGAGTGTAGTGGTGCAATCTCGACTCACTGCAACCTCCACCTCCCGGGCTCAAGTGATCCTCCCACCTCAGCCTCCTGAGTAGCTGGGACTATAGGTGTGCGCCACAATGCCAGGATAATTTTTCATATTTTTTGTAGAGATGGAGTTTGGCCATATTGACTAGGCTGGTCTCAAACTCTTGGACTCAAGTGATTCACCCGCCTCAGCCTCCCAATATGCTGGGATTACAGGCATAAGCCACTATGCCTGGCCTGATTATTGTACATGTTTTTGATGTAACGTATTATATATGTCATATATGACAATATAAATGAATATATTAAACATTCAGTTTTCATTTACATATTGTAAAATACATATACTATACATATATAATATGTAGAACATATGCTATACATATATATGTATATGTTAACATATATAATACATATACATATAATATGTATAGATGCATATATAAAATTTGATTTGTTATTATTTATATTATTTTGTGCAGGAGTTCTATATCTGTCTATAAGCTGGTGCCATAATTTTTTATTCTTTGGAGGATTTGGTATGAGATTGTCATTACTCATGCCTTGACTTCTAAATTTCCTATAAAACTGACAAAATCCATTTTTGCTTGATAAAGATGCATGTTTTGTTATCTGTTGGTAAAATTTAAAGTAGTGATTTCATTTCTTTAATGTTAGGTCTGCCCATGTTTTCTTTGTTTTTTGAACGAGTTTTACTCAGAAATATTTTTTCTAGGGAGTATTAATTTTGTCAATGCTTTCAATTTTATTAGTAGCGTAAGATTTATTATAAAGTTCTGTAGTATTTAAAAATTTTCTGTATTCATTCCATTTGTGCCTTCTTACTTTGATAAATCTCATTAGAGGTATGTCTATTTTATTTACTTTTTTTTAAAGATGCTACTTTTTTTTTTTCCTCTTTATTGCATTCTGGTTTTAACTTCACTGTTACATTGTTTAGTATCTATTTTTTCTTTTTAAAAAATTATATTTGGGTTTTCTATGTTCTTTTGAACATTTAAATTAGATGCTTAGCTCATTAATGTTCAGGTTTTTAATTTTTCTAAGATAAGCATTTAAAGCCTACAAATTTTCCTTAAAATTCTGCTTTAGCTCCATTGCATATTTTTATAAATAACATTTTATTATTGTTCCATTCTATATGTCTTCTAATGATTTATTAGTAGTTTACATTTCCTAATATTTAGAATCTTTTTAGTTGTCTTTTTATTATTGGTTTATAATCTTATATTGAGACTAGAGAAAATGATCTGTGTAATACAGATTTATTGAAATTTGTTCAGACTGTTTTTTGACTATTATTTACTCAGTTAGCACATGTTCCATCTGTACCTGAGAAAACTGCATATTATCTGCTTACTATTATTAAACAATTACTGAGCTTTATGTATTGACTATGAGATTGGGCTTCTTAGATTGTTCAGACCTTCCATATCTTCCCTTAATTTTTTCTTTTGATCTGCCTGATCTATCAATTATGGAAAGAAGAATGTTAAAATATCCGATGATGATTGTAGGTTTGTCAATTCCTCCTATAATTCTACAGTTTTTGCTTTGTATATTAACACAATTTTAAGCATGAATGCACTATACTACTAGTGCATTCACGTTTAGAATTGTGTTATCTTTTTTGGGTGACTCCTTTCATTCTTCCCTTTTTTTTTTTTTGAGACAGAATCTTGCTCTGTCACCCAGGCTGTAGTGTAGTGGTGAAATCTCAGCTCACTGCAACCTCTGCCTCCCCGGTTCAGGTGATTCTTGTGCTTCAGCCTTCCAAGTAGCTGGGATTACAGGCATGTGCCACAATGCGCATCTAATTGTTGTATTTTTAGTAGAGCCAGAGTTTCACCATGTTGGGCAGGCTGGTCTTGAACTCCTGGCTTCAAGTGATCCTCCTGCCTTGGCCTCCCAAAGTGCTGGGATTACAGGCATGAGCCACCACACCCGGCCCTCCTTCCATTCTTAATAATGCTCTGACTTAGTATCTTTTGATATACTTACATAACTACAACAGTATATGACTATATTATCTATCTTTTAACTTCCAATCTTTCTATATGTTTTTGTTTATGTGTCACACCAATAGATAGGTGGAATTTTAAAAATCCAATTGATTTTTTTCTCTTAAGTGGTATTACCACCCTGTAAACATTTTAATTTCTCAACATGGGTTTTCCTGGGTCATTCAGGTAATATGAATTGAAACCCCAAACTTCTGTGAGTCAGGCTGATTAAGAGCTGACTGAATAGAGTTTGAAAAAGAGGGTATTTACAAAGGTGAGGAGTTGGGAAATCCACAAGGAACAGGAAGCACCCAGAGCTAGGAACAGTTAGAGAACCATCGAGCTAGGAACAGTTAGAGAGCCATCACCTCCTCTGGGCCTCAAGTGGCAGGTGTAGGGAGCCGTAACTATACAAGAGCATGCCCAGAGGCAGAGGAATGCAGACCCTCCAAATCATAGCCAGTGGCATGGGACTGGGGCACTGAATACTCCCAAGGCTGCTGCTTTGTGCCCTATGGTCTCCTCTGGTGCTTCCCATTGGCTGAACCAAGCAGAAGCCAGAGGGCAGAAAGCCTGGTTAATGTGTCCACGTCAGCCTTCCTGGGCACAGAACACGACAGGGAAAAGTGAGGGAATAATTTGGAAGAACAAACAGAGCATCCAGCACAGGAGATGTTTCTGAATACTTGAATTCCTTAATTGTCACAGACCAACTGAGCAATATTTAACTCAGTAGCACGGTGGTTTCTTAACTCTCTTGTTAGAACATCCTATTACCATTTTTTATTTTTAAAACTGCATACTGTCCAGTATCTCACTTTAGGTTATCAGAGTTTTTTTCTGTCTTGTTTGATTCTAGTCTGATGTTTTTCATGTATATTGGTCCTCAGTGTATTATTATCTCATACTAATGCTTATGGAACATTATCTGAGGGGAAAGAGAAGAGCTTACAATTAAAAGTCATGGGACTAGGCATGTGTCATGAGACCTGGGTCTTCCAATAACAAGCTAAGACATTAGCTGAGTCATTTTCCTTCTCTGATTCCCAATGTTGGTGGTTATTCAGTCGAGAAAGGAATAGGTATCTTTCTGCTCAACTGTTTCATGATTCCTGGAAGTCCTGCATGGGAGAAGAACTTTGGACAGGATGGTAACCATATTAACTGGTTAGTTCTGTACCTTGGCATCCCTGAATAACTAAGACGAAGATGATGTCGATGATATCATTATTGCTGCATGTTGCTAGAAGAGCTGAGGTAGGACTGGTTCTCTGTCATAATGTAAAAGAGTCTTGGAAGGTGTCTGGGATCCAGGGTCCAGAACCCCTCGTGGCCTTTGGAACACCAAGCTCTGTGCCAAAAGGTGGAAGGCTGCCCTGCCGCACCACAAATCTACGCCCAGGGCCTAAAACCCCTTGTGGCTTGGATAGAACCCAGGGCTCAGGGCATAAAACCCCTCATAGCCTCTGGAATGTGCACAGACTTGTTGGTTCCTTGCTTCTTACTCATAAACATGTCCTCCATTATCTCAAGCAGCAGACCATATTCTATACGTGTCAAAGAAAATGCTAAACCATCACAGCTATGCTTAATGCACCACTACCTTTCTACCCCCATGTCCTCATACCCTCACCTGTTTACCCTCACATCCTCACCACCTGCTTCTTTGTTTGATCCCCAATAAATAGTGTGGACTCCCAGAGCTCGGGGCCTTCACAGCCTCCAATCTAGCGCTGGCCTGCTGGACCCACTGTATGCACTCTTAGCTTGTCTTTTCTCATACCTTTGACCTTGCCGGACTTTGTAGCCCCCACGGCCTGGTGTCGGGTCCAATCACCCCAACAACTACCACTTATTAGGTGCTTACCATGTACCAGGAATTTTACCAAGCATTAAGCAAACATAAGCTTGTTCAATCCTACCCACCATTCTCTGCAACAACTATGGTAATTTCCACTTTATAGTTAACAAACTGAGGCTCAGAGAGTTAAATGATTTGCCTAAGCTCACACAGTTTATAAGAAACAATACTTGGGTTTGAACACAGGCTGGTTTTATTGAAAATAACTTGTGGCTGGGCATGGTGGCTCACACCTGTGTAATCCCAGCACTTTGGGAGGCTGAGGCGGGTGGATCACTTGAGGTCAGGAGTTTGAGACCAGCCTGGTCAACATGGCGAAACCCCATTTCTACAGAAAATTTTAAAAAATTAGCCAGTTGTGGTGGTGCGCACCTGTAGTCCCAGCTACTCAGATGGCTGAGGCAGGAGAATTGCCTGAATCTGGGAGGTAGAGGTTACAGTGAGTTGAGATAGTGCCAGTATACTCCAGCTTGGGTGACAGAGCAACACTCCGTCTCAAAAAAATAAAAAATAAACTAAAATAACTTGTGTTCTTCACACCAACAAAAGTATTTTTGTTTGTTTGTTTTGTTTTGTTTTGCAGTTAATGTGACTCTGGATCCAGATACAGCTCATCATGAATTAATTCTCTCTGAGGATCGGAGACAAGTGACTCGTGGATACACCCAGGAGAATCAGAACATATCTTCCAGGAGATTTACTGCCTTCCCCTGTGTCTTGGGTTCTGAAGGCTTCACCTCAGGGAGACGCTACTTTGAAGTGGATGTTGGCGAAGGAACTGGGTGGGATTTAGGAGTTTGTATGGAAAATGTGCAGAGGGGCACTGGCATGAAGCAAGAGCCTCAGTCTGGATTCTGGACCCTCAGGCTGTGCAGAAAGAAAGGCTATGTAGCACTTACTTCTCCCCCAACTTCCCTTCATCTGCATGAGCATCCCCTGCTTGTGGGAGTTTTTCTGGACTATGAGGCCGGAGTTGTATCCTTTTACAATGGCACTACTGGCTGCCACATCTTTACCTTCCCAAAGGCTTCCTTCTCTGATACTCTCCGGCCCTATTTCCAGGTTTATCAATATTCTCCTTTGTTTCTGCCTCTCCCAGATGACTAAGGAAAAGAGCAGAAGCTCCTTGGTTTAACCAGCACAGAGAAAATAATATAAATCCCATAAGGGCAGACGTTTGGTCTGTTTTCTTCGCTGTCACTTCCTTAGTACTTAGAATAGTGCTGGGATTTTAGTGGATATATAATTGATTTATGTTGAATATATGGACTTAGAAACTAAAAATACCACAGATGGTTAACCTGGACTGGGGCAAAGCAAGATAATAGCAATGATCATACATTGCTGTCTCTATCCGTCTTTAATGGGTCAGGGCTTTGATTTCCAAGGGTCTTCAGGTGATGAGTAGTGGTACCCACAGGTCAGAAGGTCTGCGTTCTCCTAATTTGTTTGCTGCCATTTGAACTCATGTGGGGAATGAAAGAAAGCTGCAATTATCCGCCAACTGCATTTAAAACCAAACCAAACCAAACAGGAAAATCAAAATAACGTTGACTCTTCCAACCACTGACGTGTTGTTTAATAATCTAAGCAGCAGTCCTGGAGGCTACCAGACTTACCGAGTTCTACCTGAGAAATAGCCAAGCAAAGTGTGAGAGAAGGGTTAAGAATGGCTTACAATGAGATGCTTCAAATGAAAAGGGAATTATGAGTAAAACTGAACTTGGAAGGGGGATTCAGTTCTGGAAAAGAAGTTGGTATTTTCCAGTCTGCTAGGACCAGTTACCTTGAAATATTTTAAAATCTCAGTAAATAGTTATTGCTGAAATGACTGTTGGTAGTTCTCATTATGATTCAGAGAAGATCAAATAGACCTTAACTTCATTTTGAAAAAGACCAAATTACCATACCTGAGTGGGTAATGACAGGACTACAACTAAAACATAAACAACATTAGTGATGACCATAAAAAGTCACAAAATTGCTAAATGTTATAATTTAGAGTTGATATAAAAATTGATGGCCAGGTGTGGTGGCTCACGCCTGTAATCCCAGCACTACAGGAGGCTGATACACGGGGATCACTTGAGGTCAGGAGTTCAAGACCAGCCTGGCCAACATGGTGAAACCCCCGTCTTTACTAAAAATACAGAAATTAGCCAGGCATGGTGGCAGGCGCCTGTAATCCCAGCTACTCGGGAGGCTGACGGAGGAGAATTGCTTGAGCCTGGGAGGCAGCAGTTGCAGTAAGCCAAGATTGTGCTGTGCCTCAAGGAAAAAAAAAAATTAATGTTTATTGATATTTGTTGAGGTCCTATGACATCTCCTCTGAGAACAGGAGAAATGAAGCAACAGTTGTGTCTAGATGTCAGAGGCATGGCTGGGCCTCCATCTCTGCCTAAGGGAAGACATAAAAGAGTTCAGACTATTGCCCATGTTCCCCAGGGTCAGAAGTTCTCCGGGTTGTAACTCGCAAATGAAGGGTAGCAGAATATGCCATCTTTGGCATAAGTATTTTGAGCTGAAGACAATTGAGAAAAAAATAGATTAAAAACAAACAAACACACACCTCTGCGATCTCCCTATTTGCCTAAAAGCAGGATATGAAATTGTGAAGGCATCCTCCTACTCCAGGAAGAACAAAGGTTAGTCACCAGAGACTTTAGACTCTTCTCAGCCTGGACATAGTACCAGAGAAGTCTTATTTAAAAAAAAAAAAAAAGGGAAAGAAAAAGTTGCCTTCCCACAATTTACTGCGCTAGTAATTCAAAGTCCTTTTCCTCTTCCTTGTCACTTAAAAAATGTATTGTTTTGTTAAAATGCTATATAGGCCCAAGTTCTAAATCCTCTTTTGAGTATTCATCTCTGTACTCCCGTGTTTGTGCAATGCACATGTTAATAAACTTCTCTTTGTTTCTGTCTTCTCAATCTGTCTTTTGTTAGACTACTTTATAGGGCCAATGATGGAGAACCTAAGATGAATAGAAAAAAAAGATTTTTCTCCCCAAAAGAAGGATTATCCCCCAGTCTTACTTGTTCTATATCCCTGTAGTCTGAGTATGCTGCCCCAGACTTGGGGAATAGGACCCAGTGGGTAACCAAGGAACCCCAACTTTGTGCAGGATCAGTGAAGATGTAATCTGGGTATTCATAAGCTCTTCTCTACCTCTTGGCGTCCCACAGTCCTGTGTTATCTACGTGTGGTCTTCCCCAGAAAGGGGAGGCCTCCCTAACATTGTCAAAGTCTAGCATATGCTACTCAGAGGAAATTCTATATCACTAAGCACTTAGATTGCTGAATAAGAAAGGATGATAACAAAATAAACATTTAATTAAATAAATGTTTTAAAAAACCTGTGGAACCCATAAAGAAGGCCAGAATAAAGATAAAATTGGACAAATTGGACATTAATTGGGATGCAGGAAAGCTATGGAAAGAATATAAGTACTGCTAGATAAATCATTAGCTATTCTAATAAAAATACAGAAAAAAAAGGAACAAAAGAATATATACTAGAATAATTTTGAGAGTAATTTGAAGAATTAGATGCAAATAAATTTGAAAACTTTTGATTAAAATACTTTTTAAAAAGAATCAAATGGCCTAACTGACCCAAGAAGGGAAAGAAAATATAAACAGACTAATAAATACAAAATGAAATTCAGACACTTACAGAGCGGCCAGGCATGGTGGCTCACACCTATAATCCTGTCACTTTGGGAGGCTGAGATGGGAGGATCACTTGAGGCTAGGACTTTGAGACTAGCCTGGGCAAGGCCCCCATCTCTAAAAGAAAATAAATTAGGTGGGCATGGTGGCATGTGCCTTAGTCTCAGCTACTCAGGAGGCTGAGACACGAGGATTGCTTGAGCCTAGGAGGGCAAGGGTGCAGTGAGTCATGGTCACGCCACTGAATTACAGCCTAAGTGACAGAGCAAGACCTTTTCTCAAAAAAAAAAAAAAAGTTACAGAGCTCCAACTAAATAATGGGGAGAAAAAGAAAAAAGAAAGAAGATGATTTTATGGCTGATTTTTTTTTTTTTTTTAAGGAAAAGCAATTCATGTACCCTTGAATATTAGATTACGTTGTATACAATAGCCCAAAATGACAGTGGCTGAAACAAGTTTATTTCTCTCCCATTTAAAGCAAGTCAAGATGTGGAAGTCTGGGAAGCCCAGAAAATCCAGGTCTTGTTTGTGTATGGAAACTCCAGAAAATCACAGATTCCTTCCAGCCACCCCTCAATTACCCCTGGGATCCAAGAGAGCCACTAAAGTTCCAGCTATCATACTTACAACCCAAGGTGTAGGATGGAAAAAAAGGACACCAAAGTAGGGTAAAGAGCATGTGTACAACAGCTCTCTTTTACTCTAGTGTCCTAAAACCTATCATAAAACCTTTGGCTTGCCTTGCATTAGCCAGAATTTAGTCCATGGCCACACCTAAGAAGTCAGAAATATTAGCTTTTTTTCCAGGGTAGTTGGCTGAAAATCAGGAGTTCTCATATTAAAAAACAGAGAATAGACATTGAATAGATGACCAACAATCTCCTTCATACTCATACTATTTAAACTGTCCTAGTTAATGAGCAAAAAAGAAAAGCCTAAAAACTGATATAAAAACTTAACAAAGGTACTCCCCCACACACACCATTCCCAAAAGGAAATTTCTAATCTAATTAACAGTCTTAGTTTGGGCTGCTGAAACAAAATACCACAGCCTGAGTGACTTAACCAACAACAATTTATCTCTCACTGTTCTGAGGTCTGAGTTGATTCTTTGTGAAGGCCCTTTCCTAGTTTACAGATGGCTACCTTCCTGCTATGTCCTCACATGGCAAAGAGAGAGCTGGCTCTCTGGTCTTTTCTTATAAGGGACCAGTTCCATCATGCCCACCATGAAGACTCCATCTGCTAGGATCTCAACTAAACCTAATTATCACCCAAAGAGCCCACCTCCAAAGACCATCACATTGAGAATGAGAGCTTCTACATATGAAATGTGGGAAACACAAACATTTACTTCAACTGTAACTATTGAGGCAAAAATGTCCCCCTACCATAGACATCCAGCACCAAAGTAGTATATTTATTACAATTGAACTTACATTGACACGTCATTATCAATGAAAGTCTATAATTTACATTAGGGTTTATTCTTGGTGTTGTGCATTCTATGGGTTTTGACAAATGTATAATGTCATGTATTCACCGTTATAGTATCACAGAAATTCACTGCCCTAAAAATCCTCTGTACTCTGCCTTTTCAACCCTTCCTGCCACCCAATTTCTATCAATCAACTGCTAATCTTTTGACTGTGTCCATAGTTACTGCCTTTTCTAGAGTGTCATATAGTTAGTTGTGAGGCAGGGGGCAGGAGTGAACTCCGGAAGCAGGGACTTTACTCCGGACCAGATTGAAGACTAGCAGAAACCGGGAGGAGGTTAAAGCACCTCTCCATAAGACACGCCCATCAGCGCCAAGTCAGTTTTTCGTTGCCATGGCAACGACGGGACATTATCGACCTCTTTCCTCTGCACCTACTCCGAAGTTACCAATCATTTTCTAGAAATTTCTGCATAATCCCCCTTAATTTGTACGTAACTAAAAGCAGGTATGTGACTGCGAACTGCCCCTGAGCTGCTACTCTGGGCACATTACTTATGGGTTAGCCTTGCTCAGCAAGGAGCAGTTACCCGTGCTGCTGCTGTACACTGCCGCTTCAATAAAAGTTGCTAACACCACCACTTCACACTTGAATTCTTTCCTGGGCTAAGCCCTAATTTTTGGCTTGCTTGCCTTGCATCAGTTGGAATCATACAGTATGTATTATTTTCAGGTTGGCTTTTTAGTAACATACATTTAAGTTTCCTTCACGTCTTTTCATGGCTTGATCATTTCTTTTCTTTTTTTTCTTTTTCTTTTTTTTTTGAGACAGAGGAGTCTTGCTCTGTTGCCCAGGCTGAAGTGCAGTGGCACTGGCTCACTGCAACCTCCGTCTCCCAGGTTCAATGGATTCTCATATCTCAGCCTCCCCAGTAACTGGGATTACAGGCGCACGCCACTATGCCCGGCTAATTGGGGTTTCCCCATGTTGACCAGGCTGGTCTCAAACTCCTGGCCTCAAGCAGTCCACCTGCTTCGGCCTCCCAAAGTCAATGCATTTCTTTTTAACTCTAAATAATATTCCATTATTCAGATGTAACACAGTTATCCACTTACCTACTGAAAGACATCTTGTTTCCAAGTTTTGGATAAATTATGAATAAAGCTGCTATAAACATCTGTGTGCAGGTTTTTGTGTGGAGATAAATTTTCACCTCCTTTGGATAAATACTAAGGAGTGTGATTGGTGGATCCTATGGCAAAAGTATGGTTACTTTTGTAAGAAACCACCAAACTGTCTTCCAAACTGATTGCACTTTTTGTATTCTCACCAGTAATGAACAAGTTACTATTGTTCCATGTCTTTGCAAACTTTGGTGCTGACAGTGTTCTAAATTTTGGTCATTCTGCTAGGTATGTAGTGGTAGCTACTTATTGTTTTAATTTGCAATTCCCTAATGACATGATGTCAAGCATCTTTTCATATGCATACTTGCATCTGTGTATCTTCTTTGGTGAACAGATGTTCAGGTCATTGGCCTGCTTTAAATCAGGTTATTTTCTTACTCTTGAGTTTTAAGTATTCTTTGTATATTCTAAAAATATTGTTCTTCATCAGATCTGTCTTTTGCAAACATTATCTGCCAATGTGTGGCATTTTTTCAACACTTCTTTGTAAATTTGCAAGTCCTTTGAGAAAAGAAATGTATCCAAAGTATTAATTTGGCAGTCTCATATCACAAGAGTACTCTAAAGCTAAATAAATTACAGTTTTTCAAATTTTGAATTAATTGATCTTTGCTATTGTTAGCAAGGTCAGCAAGGTCTTGTATTCTTTTTTTTTTTTTTTTCTTTTTCTTTTTTAATAGAGACAGGGCTCTTGCTACATTGCCCAGGCTGGTCTCAAACTCCTGGCCTAAAATGATCCTCCTGCCTTGGCCTTCCAAAGTACTGGAATTACAGGCATGAGCCGCCATGCTCAGCCATCCGGTATTCTTTAGCAACTGTTTGGTAACTTAATCTTTCACTTTTTGGAAAAAAAAGTTTTTTTCTCATAGTTTTCTTACAAAACCTTCATAACTGAAATACTTTTTCTTTATCACCTCTTCTTATAAATATAGTTTTCTTCTTTTTATATAAAAATCTAAGACATTTTATAACTGGCCAAACTTACTAGTTTAGATACTATTAGATAGTCAATATTTTTTGTTGGATATTTGATTTGTATTTCAGGCAACTAATATCTATTCATTTTTAATATCTATATTAAATAGATATTAATAGATATTTAATAATATCTATTCATTTAATATCTATTCATTTGCACTGTTGGAAGAAAATTACTGATCAAATTCACTATGTATTTGCAGAAAATGGCTTTTAATATTGTCTACTTTATCATCCTTTTTTTTTTCTTTCTTTCTTCCTTTTTAGACACAGGGTCTCACTATGTTGCCCAGGCTGGTCTCCAAGTTCTGCGCTCAAGCAATCCTCCCTCCTTGGCCTTCCAAAGTGTTGGATATGTTTTATCTACAACTTTGTTGTTTTGTTCTGCTACAGGATATTTGCAATTGCCATTTATCATAAAATTCATGAGATACCTTCTTCCACTCTCCTTTTTGTCTTTATTGTTCCAGTTATAGGACTAGCTTTGCATCTCCACTCAATTCTACATCAGTAGTATGCTTTTATTTTAAATTTTAAGTTTGTCTGCATGTATATTGAGACAGGGTCTTGCTCTGTTGCCCAGGCTCGAGTGCAGTGGCAAGCTCAGGGTTCACTGCAGCCTTGACTGCCTAGGCTCAAGTGATCCTCCCACTCCAGCCTCCAGAATGGCTGGGACTACAGGCACGCACCACCACACATGGTTCATTTTTTTGTATTGAGACAGGGTTTCTCCATGTTGCCCAGGCTGGTCTTGAACTGCTGGGCTCAAGCAATCCTCCCACCTTAGCCTCCCAAAGTGCTGGGATTACAGGCTGGAGCCACCATGCCTCGCTTCTGCCCTTATTTTTAATTCTAAAATAATTTATAATAAATATTAACAATTAGATTTAATTACTGATAAATATTAAATGCTAAATAGGTTTTTATTAAATAATTAAATAAAACTGAAAATAATCAGTATTTCAATTTAATTACTAATTATAATTCACATAGGTATCCTTGTAACTCTTAATGTCTGTATAAAAGATGTTTATATTTTTTAATTTTTAAAATTTTATTAGTTATGTATTTCACACCAGGTCACCACTGTGATACATTTTTCAAAACACATTATCACCAGAAAAGTGCTGTGATGGAAAATATAAATTGAAATACCTTTTCTAGTTAGAAGACTAATTCTGTTTTTTTGATAAAGAATGGAAGAGTTCTTCAGGCCCCTCCAAACTGTCATATTCCGAGCATCGGGTGTCCTCATCCTCACTCTAGTCCACAGGCAGGGTCCTCAGTCTTCAGCGCTCCTTCTCTTTCCCCTCTGTATTGTGTCCCCTTGCATCTCTTTTCTCCAAGACGTAAACTCCCTCAGGACAGGACTATTTTTTTACATCTTGATGCCACTCCTGAGCACTTGCTTTAATGTGTTGCACACTGGGTCCATTAAAGATTGTATCTGAAATTATAAAAGAAACGTTTTCACCTTTCTGTGGTACAGCTATAATTTCCGGTTTCATTTACCAACTGGGTGAAAGTGGACCAGTGACACCATCTGTCTGGGCCTTCCTTTCCTGAAATATAATTTTGAGGCAATAGTCCCTGGTTCTTGTAAGGTATTCAGGCACAAAACGCGAGGCACGTAACATACTAAATGAGATTTTTACCGTTAATTTATATGATTGCAAAGGACGTTTATATACACAGTCTGCAAAGAATTCTGGGGCCAGTTAATCTCTGTGGCATGATGGGTAAGTCAATCCCTTCTCTGGGCGTCTATTACTTCAGAAAAGGCATGAATTCAATTTTAGGGACCACACAAAAAAAATGTATTCACTATTGTGCAGGACTTGGTCATTAGAGAGCTTTTTTTTTTTTTAATTTTTAAAATTTTTATCTTTGTGTATGTGAATTTAATGGAGAGCTTTTAAATAACCAGATATTTAAATAACCGGATAATACAGATGCCCGACCTGCTCCAGACAAATTAGAAAAGTATGTAGGTGAGGAGGGACCAGCCAGAAGGCAGTATCTTTCAGCTCTGGAGTGACACTGAACGTACTTCTCTTCCCGGCATGTCACGAAGTGTCCATTTCTCTGGCCTTACCCAGGTCCATCATGTTCGCCCCCTGGGGCCCCAAGAATGACTTCAGCACCCCACCCCCACCTCCCTCTCCAGATGTGGGTCCTGGGAGCGTTCAAGGCCCGTCAGTTACGAGAGCCACCCTTGGCGGCGGGACCAAACCTTGGGCTGCCGCCTGGATCTGAGGCTGGAGAGCGCCGTGACCACGGGGGTCCCCAGCTGGAGCAGGGCGGCTGGGGACTCGCAAGGACGCCCTGAACTGCGGCTTCCTCCTTAATAGCCGCAGGACTCGCGGTCAGAAGGCCGACTCCAAGTCTCAGCGGATCCACGAACTGGCCTCTGAGGCTGTGGTGAAATTTAAGATACCCTTTCCCCGCCATTGTCACTGACGTACTTCAGAAAACAGGTTAAAGTTCTGAAAGGACGTGGTCACGACTTTATATTTCTTACAGATTTGTGTCATGTTTTGTGCGTAAAAACCATTCGTCCTCATTTGCGATTCTCACATCCGTAATTCAGTTATACATGAAACTTAATTCAGTTATATCATAAAGGGTTCGGATGCGGGGGATGATTCGTTGGGTCTCAGCCCAAGGCCAGACGCAGCAAAGAGATCGGGAGTTGGGGGATGGGGGATGGGGGGCGGGGAGCGGGGACGGGGAGCGGGGACGGGGGCGGGGAGCCGGGACGAGGCCGCCGGGAGCCGGGACGAGGCCGCCCGCCGCCGGACTCGGGGTCCGGCAGAGAAGCAAATGCTCCCTCCGCGGCTCCCAGCCAGGGCCCCGCTGCTGGCCTGGGGCCGCCCCTCACGCCGCAGGAGCCCCGCCCGCAGCGGCGACCCTGCCCGGATCTGTGCGGGCGCCAGCGCCCCCTACAGCCTGCAGTCGCCCTGCGCGCCTCCCCGCGAGGAGTGTTTTCTAGCGCCTCTGATGGGCGGACTCCTGCAGGCCTGTTGTGAGCCTGAGGTTCCTTCTCACAGCTGGGTCTAAGGTCTGAATGCCGCGCCCTCAGGAGAGCCACAGATGGGTCTCCGCTGATGCTTGTCTCAATTTCCTCTGAGCGGGAGAGCTCCGGGAAAGGAGCCGATCCTGGTGGTAGACTACAGATCTGAGTCCACGGGACGAAAAACGAGGTGCATTAAGAGACCGCGGGAGTGGGGAAGTGGGGTTGGGGACTGGGCAATGGTGGCGGGGCGAGAGGTCTGGGGCTGGCGGGGACAGGGCTTAAGAGAGAGCCACCCCTCCTAACCTTGAAACTGTACCGAGCTTCCCTGTGATATTTTAAAATGCAAAAGTACAAAAAGTGAAGTAATGGAACTATGCGTACGCACTTCCTAGATTTTTAAAGGTTAACGTGTGACTGTATTTACTTCAGATGTTCCTGAAATAAATGAAAATGACAAGTTAAAATGAAGGGAGAACTCAATTGCGTCCCTCCTAGAGGCAAACACACTTCTGAGGATAGGTTGTATGCTCTCAGCGCCTGTTTTTATTAAAAGTATTGAGAAGTACTTTTCCAAATATAGGTGGTGTGTATGGCATCATTTAAACGATTTTTTTCGTTTAAATTAGTCTATCCTTTTAAAAATAATCTTTTTTTTTTTTTTTTTTTTTTTTTTTTTTTAGATTTTTTTGAGACAGAGTCTCGCTCTGCTGCTCAGGCTGGAGTGCAGTGGCTCCATCTCCCTTCACTGCAACCTCTGCCTCCCAGGTGCAAGTGATTCTCCTGCCTCAGACTCCCAAGTAGCTGGGATTAAAAGCGTGAGCCACCACCCCTACCAATTTTTGTATTTTAGTAGAGATGGGGTTTCACTATGTTGTCCAGGCTGGTCTCAAAATCACGACCTCCACTAATCCGCCTACCACGGCCTCCCAGACTGCTGGGATTACAGGCATAAGCCACCGTGTCTGGCCACCTTAATCATCTTTGTTTTTGCTTCTAGTCTAAGAAATTCTGCACTAAATTTCTGCCCTATTTTCTTCTAAAATTTTAAAAGATTTTCTATCTGTGTCTTTGTTAGACGTAGAAACTTTTGTGTATGATATGGGGTATAGCTATAATTTTATTTTTATTCCATATGAAAGCCAGTTTCTCAGCCCCAGTAATTGAATAGACCATCCTTTCTCCACCAATTTTTAAGGCTACTTCTATTCTATTGTGTGCATGGTAGTTTCTAGGCTGTTTTGTTGCACTGATTTCTTCACCTATTTTTGCATCAAAGCTCTCTTCTTGGGGAAGTAAAACAATCCTGCCAACCAAAGACCCCTCTGGATCCTCGAACACACCATCAGCATGGAAGGCTGCTGTCCTTACATTGCAGTCATTCAGCTAGTTAGCAGGAGCATCAGTTAGTACAGATATCCAGAGCTGATGGTCTTATTTGTATGAATGCCCAGTGCACATGGGATTGGAGGGGAGGGCTGGGAGTGGGATGCGGGGAGGATCCAGAAAGGGGCTAGTCTTCAGGTCTTCCCTGGAGAGTATGTAATCTTTTATCATAAAGTGTTGATTTTGTTTTGTTTGTACCTTCTTTAGATATTGAAGTATTCACTAAGGCTTAACATGTAATATCTTTAAATCTTCATATGAATAAGTTTATCTGATAGATTTTGGTGACACATAAACTATGAAACAAACAATGATGGAACATGAGAAAGGGTCAAGGGTGGCCTTGGTTAGGGACGGCAGCTTTTAAAACTATGAGCTAAGATAAAATTTAGAAGGTTTTCTTTTTATTTTAATTAATCATACCACTATTTTTCTCCTTTAATTTCCATATATAATGAGTTGATTGTAGTATTAATTTTTATTGTGCTTAACTATTTTAAGATAATAGTTGTCTCTCCTCATTTTAGCAAATAATATATTTAATGAAAAATCAGCTTTGTTGAGGAATAATTTATACACAGTAAAATACACTTGTATTAATTATACAATTTGATGAGTTTTATATACCCAAACAGTTACTACTATAATCAAGTTACACTTCCGTCAACCTAGATAGTTTCCATTTGTAGTATCACCTGTGCCTCCTCTTCCATACTCTTGGCCCCAGGCAGCCACTGATGTGCTTTCCATAATTACAGCTTAGTTCTCCCATTCCTAAAATTTCATGTGAATGGAATTTATATCATATGTATTTTTTATTTTCCTTCACATTTTTGAGATTCATCCATTTTGCTGTATGTGTCAGTAGTTTATTCCCTTTTAGTGCTTTATAATATTCCAAGATATAGATATATTGCAATTTTTTTTTTTTTTTTTTTTTTGGAGACAGAGTTTCCGTCTTGTTGCCCAGGCTGAAGTGCAATGGCATGGTCTGGGCTTACTGCAACCTCCGCTTCCTGGGTTCAAGCGATTCTCTTGCTCAGCCTTCCAAGTAGCTGGGATTACAGGCACCTGTGACCATACCCGGCTAATTTTTGCATTTTTAGTAGAAACGGGGTTTCACCATGTTGGCCAGGCTGGTCTCGAAATCCTGATCTCAGGTGATCCGCCCATCTTGGCCTCCCAAAGTTCTGGGATTACAGGCTTGAACCACCGCATCCGGCCGATATATTACAGTTTATTTACCCATTCACCTGTTGATGAACATGTGGATTGTTTCCAGTTTATATCATTGTGAAACAAAACCAGTATGAACATTTGTATAAAAGTCATAGTGTGGACATGTGTTCATTTATCTGGGAAAAATGACCCAGAAATACTGCTGGGCTGTATAAGTGTTTAATTTTATGTTAGAAACAGCCAAACTTTTTTCAAAGTAGTTGTAACATTGTCCTCTTACATCCACAATATATGAGAGTAGTTTCCTCCACACCCTTGCTCACCCTGGGGATTGTCAGTCCTTTCAACATTAGCTATTCTGTTGAGTGTGAAGTATCTCATTGTGGTTTTGACTTGCATTTCCCTAGTAACTAATGATGTTTAAAATCTTTTCATGTGCATACTGGCCATTTGTTTGTTTTCTTTTGCGAAATGTCTGTTGAAAACTTTTACTCTTTGTTTTGGCTCCTCATCTTACTAAGTTATAAGGTTCCTTATATTTTCTAGGTGCAAGTCCTTTGTCAGATCCATGTATTATAAATATTTTCTCTCAGCCTGTGATTTTTCTTTTTCTTTTCTTTTAATTTATTTTATTTTTTAGAAAGATTCTCACTTTGTCATGCAGGCTGGAGTGCAGCGGCGCCATCTCAGCTCACTGCAACCTGTACCTCCCGGGTTCAAGTGATTCTCATGCCTCAGCCTCTTGCTTTTCATTTTATAATGTTTTTTGAAAAGCAGATTTTCACTTTTGATGAAATTTAATTTATCATTTTGTTGTTTATGTTTCATAAACTATAAACCTGTTGTTTTGTTTTAAAGAAATCTTTGCTAACCCTAGGGTATTGACGATTTCCTCCTATTTTTTAACGAAGTTTTATATTTTAGCTTTTACATTTAAGTCTATGGTCTATTTTAAGTTAATTTTTGCGTAAAGTTTGAGGTAAGGCTCCTGCTCCTCTCCCCCACACCAGGATATCTACTTGTTCAAGAAACATTTATTGAAAAGACAATTTTTTTACTTACTGAATAGCCTTGACACCTTTGTCAAAACCAGTTGTCCATAGATGTGTGAATCTATTTCTGGGTTCTCTATTTTGTTTCACTGATCTTTGTGTCTAACCTTATACCAATTCATTCTGAAATACTTTCCAGATTGCTATAGCATTTTAATAAAATTTTGAAATTGAATAGTTTAAGCCCTTGGACTTTTTTCCTTTTAAATATATCAACTTGGAGAAGATTGATTCATATTTGTTTATGTTTCATTTTTTCATTTTTCAAAATTATGTTTCAAATTGACATAATAATTATATGTATATATGGGGTGCATAGTGATGTTCTTTTTTTAAAAAATATTTATTTATGTATTTCTTTATTTATTTTTGAGACGGAGGCTTGCTCTGTTACCCAGGCTGGAGTGCAGTGACACCATCTCGGCTCACTGCAACCTCCACCTCCTGGGTTCAAGCAATACTCTTGCCTCAGCCTCCTGAGTAGCTGGGATTACAGGCACAGGCCACCATGCCTGACTGATTTTTGTATTTTTAGTAGAGATGGGGTTTCACCATGTTGGCCAGACTGGTCTCTAACTCCTGACCTCAAGTGATCTGCCTACCTTGGCCTCCCAAAGTGCTGGGATTATAGGCGTGAGCCACGGCGCCCAGCCCATAGTGGTATTTTTCACACATACAGTGTATAGTGATCAGATCAGGGTAATTAATTAGAATATCCATTATTTCAAGCATTTCTCATTTCTTTGTGTTGGAAACATTCAATGTCCTCTTTTCTAGCTCTTTGAAAATATATATTACTGTTTACTATTGCCATTCTGTAGTACAAATAGAACACTAGAACTGATTCCTCTTATCTAGCTGTAACTTATTTTCTTTAACAGATCTCTCTTTATCATCTCTTTCCCCTACCATTCCCAGCCTCTAGTAATCTCTGTTGTACTTTTTACTTCAATGAGATAAACTTACTTATTTAGTTAGCTAGCTTCTGCATATAAGTAAAAACATGTGGTGTTTAACTTTCTGTTTCTGGCTTATTTCACTTAATGTAGTATCCTGCAGTTCCATCCATGTTGCTACAAGTGACAGGATTTCATCCTGTCATGAACAAACAAAAATTTGCAAAAAACAAAAATTACCTTAGTTATCACATTTCTTTTTTTTTTTTTTTTTTTTTTTTTTTTTTTTTTTTGAGACGGAGTCTCGCTGTGTCGCCCAGGCTGGAGTGCAGTGGCCGGATCTCAGCTCACTGCAAGCTCTGCCTCCCGGGTTTTTACGCCATTCTCCTGCCTCAGCCTCCCGAGTAGCCGGGACTACAGGCGCCCGCCACCTCGCCTGGCTAGTTTTTTGTATTTTTTAGTAGAGACGGGGTTTCACCGTGTTAGCCAGGATGGTCTCGAACTCCTGACCTCGTGATCCGCCCGTCTCGGCCTCCCAAAGTGCTGGGATTACAGGCTTGAGCCACCGTGCCCGGCCAGTTATCACATTTCTTTTATTGACATGATTCATAACCATCAGAATCATCTGACTTGTACATCATTGTATCAGTTGGTTTTATGCTCAAGATGTTGCATTGGTTCATTATTATCTTAATATCCCAACCAACCCAGTCTAGACATAAATGCTGGCCCCTAGGACTTGGCAGGAAAGGGAGACAGGCCTGGGCTAGGCATAGTGATAGCAATGCACCTGTGTTTGAAGCTGTTAAATATTTGCTACAATCCTATTCCTAGACTAAAAATTAGATACTTGTTAAGTCCTACTTGTCGGTGTCTATGGCTGTGTGAGTTCTGGTTAGTAGAAGGTGGGCAAAAGTGATGTGTATTCTTCCATAACTGGTCCCTAACCACCTACCACTCACAATACTCCATGCCTTTTTTTCTCTTCAGGCTCCTTGGATTAGAGACCATCCTGAGGACATCTTTGGGAGTCATGTGCTGAAGTTGGCCAAGCCACAGGATGAAAGGAGCTGTATCTTTGAGTCAGCACTGGAGAAAGGTCTCTCTAAATGGATTTGCAGAGAAATCTTCTCAAATATTCCCCTCTAAGTTCCACTTGTAATCCACTTCTTTTACTCTCCCAGCAATCAGTGTGGTTTGGGGGAAATTCCAGAATCTCATAATATCTTGGTCATGGGTAAATCAGGAAAGGGACTTTACATACATGTGATGCAAAGCAGAACAAAACAAGCAGGGCAGCCTAACAGCACAAGACCCCAAAGGGTAAGGAAAGTCCTGCAGAAGAGCAGAGCAGTGCTGGCAGGCAGCAAAGGTAAGCGGACAGGGCTGTCAGGATGGATCCTTGGGGCATGCCAGCATCCACCAGGGATTGGTAGAGCTATTTAGAGAAACTGATAAAAAGCTCTGCCAACTACAGTCACAAAAGATGGAGCTCAGAACGATGAGTAGATGCCTAAAACATCTCCTTTTTTTGATGAAGAAAGTAAAGTTTATAGAGCTTAGATTATTTGCTTTTGTACCTAGCACAGTACTTAGTTCATAGTAGATGCACAGTAAATATTCATTTAATGAGTCAATGAGTCACTAGCCTAAGACCTTTAATATAACATGCTTAAACCTGCTACCAGGGATTGGAAACTCACCTATTTAGTAGTGAGTAGAGGGGTGTGGTACTGGTACTTAAGATAGATGCATTGTGGTTGGGTATGGTGTGTTTTTGTTTTTGTTTTGAGACAGGTTCTCCTTCTGTTGCCCAGGCTGAGATGCAGTGGCATTATCATGGCTCAAGGCAGCCTCAACCTCCCGGGCTCAAGCGATCCTCCCACCTCAGCCTCTGAATAGCTGGGGCCACAGGTGCGCATCACTGTGCCTGGCTAATTTTGTTTTGTTTTGTTTGTTTGTTTTGTAGGGACGGGATTTTGCCATGTTGCCCAGGTTGGTCTCGAACTCCTGGGCTCAAGCTATCCACCCACCTTGGCCTCCCAAAGTTGTAGGATTACAGGTGTGAGCCACTGTGCCCAGCAGATATGATGTTTTTAAAAGTTTGAAAGTTAATATGCTCTCTGGTGTGCCCTAGGTCCCACTACTCCTATTGCCTTAAAACTCACGCAGTACACATTTGTCTTCCATCAGTCTCCTGTGGGCTTCACTTATAAGAGAACCCTTTCTACTCTTTGCTGTTCACAAGTCACCTTTTAAACAGAGCTTGTTCCCAATGCTGTTTTGTTTCGCCTTCTGCCATGTCCTTCCGGCCATCACCTACCTATCTTATATCTTCCATTATCCACATATGTCCTCTGTATTTTTTTGAGTTTTTAAACATTTATAAGCATAAGTCCTTAGGTAGCTATGCCACTTACATAATGAACTAGAAAAGCTAACCAAAGAGAACAGGGTTGTACTCAGATATACCTTCTACAAGTTTGTATTACACATATTTACACATATTTAAAAATATATACATATTATTATTGTGCTATGTGGTTATTAGACAAACTCAATAAGCAGTTCTTATAAAGTATACTCAATGTAACTTTTATAAACTTATATTTTATAGTTACTCTGTTTTTATTAGCTGCTATAAACTATGTGGGCATCTTTCATGAGTCATTTAATTGTAATGTTTTTGTATCTGTTGAATGAGGAGTTAGAAGGCATCATCTTTAAGGAGCTTTACAGGTACATGTCCAGGGCTCAATAATTTTATTATTATTGCCTGCACAGATAAAACCTAAGCAGATGAAGGGGAAAGAATGAAAGTGCAGGGTGGAAGCTGCTTGAATGCTAACTGGGTCAAAGTTCTCCCAGAAAACCCCCATAAAAGAAACCTAAGAACCTACATCACCAGGAGACCACTGGGACTAGTTCCTCTGAAATCCCTGAGGCCAGATAATCAGGTGAAGCTTTACTTTCTGTCCCTTTCTGGTCATGATCTTCTCCACAGTCTGCTTGGTGCCTCCTCCTCTGTGACTCTAAATTCTTAGGATCAACCCCTCTTGCATATGCACATCCGCAGTGCCTGTGGGATACAGTGTGGTATGGGAAGGAAACCGTCTTCTGCCTTAATATTTTCCTGCGTGCCCCAGGCCTTGACGGAATCCTGTCTCTCCATAGTGTTGCTTTTCCAGGAGATTGATTGATTGATTGAGACGGGGTCTCGCTTTGTCGCCCAGGGTGGAATGCAGTGGCGTGATCTCGACTCACCAACATCCACTTCCCAGGCTCAAGTGATTCTCCCGCTTACGTCTCCTGAGTAGCTGGGAATACAGATGCGTGCCACCATGCCTGGCAAATTTTTTTTATTTTTTGTAGAGACGAGGTTTCGCCATGTTGACAAGGCTGGTCTCGAACTCCAGGAATCAAGTAATCTGCCTACCTCCGCCTCCCAAAGTGCTGAGATTACAGGCGTGAGCCAAAGTGCCCGGCCTGAGTTTTCTTCTGGAATTCCTGCTGGGTTTTTGTAGTCAGTCCTCTCCCTGTTTCCCATATTGGCTCTTGCAGACCTTCCTTTTCCCCATTTCTATTTGCCACCATGTCAGACATGACTTTTGCCACAGGATCTCTACCCTACTACAGAGGAAACCAAAGCCATCAGTAGAAATTTCGCTAACATGGAATCAGATTTATGGAAGAAAAGGGGAGGAAAGTTTTGCCTTAACACTTGGAAGGGTTTCGTTTCTTTTAGTAGCTGGGAGACAGAAATGTAAGAAAGTAGCTTAATAAGCTTTCAGCTGTTCACCTGATGATGTGTGAGCTGTCAGTAGTTCAAACTAATCATTATCTTTATGAATTATGTAATAACTTAAACAATGTCATAAACCTTCAAATCAGTTTAAGCCTAAATGTGTCATATTTAATAACAAGAGCAAGAAACATACGTTATGATGAAGAGCTCTTATATTTTCTTTGGATAAAAGTCAGTAAAATATAAAAGAAAAATGCATTTGCTTTGGGACTTTTAATATTTAGTCTACAAATCTAGCCACTATAGAAATCTGCTGATTAAATATGAGTTCTATTAAAATGGAAACATGCATTTTGGGGGAAAAAAGAGGGAGTGTTTTAGTTATTTTGTTTTTTACACTTGTTCATAACAAACAAAATTTTAAACAATCTTGAGGGGAACATTTTATTTCTACTTGTAACTGCATAAAGTTATGAGCTAATCTATATCATATATAGTTTGTAGCTTTATAAATTAGGAAATTCTAACAGAATAAATATGCTAATATGATGAAAATATCATAAATTACAATAGAATATATTTTAATAAAACAATTCAGAAGGAGCCAATACCCAATTTCAAAATCATATTAATTGTAAAATTAATTAGGGCAGCCAAAATATTCTAGAATTCCTTCTAATAAAACAAACGAGTGACTTTGTAAATACAGTCATACCAACAAACTTGAAGAATTATACAGCATAAAAAGTGATTATCCCAGCACTTTGGGAGGCCGAGGTGGGCGGATCATGAGGTCAGGAGTTGGAGACCAGCCTGACCAACATGTTGAAACCCCATCTCTACTAAAAATACAAAAATAGCCGGGCGTGGTGGTGCATGCCTGTAATCCCAGCTGCTCAGGAGGTAGAGGCAGGAGAACTGCTTGAATCCAGGAGGTGGAGGTTGCGGTGAGCCAGGATTGCACCAGTGCACTCCAGCCTGGGCGATAGAATGTGACTCTGTCTCAAAAAAATAAATAAATAAATAAAAATAAAAGTTTTTAAAAAGTGATTATTATGAACACATAGTAATCTAGTAAAAATGGTTGCGTGAAAAAAGCAAAATGTAAAATTGAATATGTACTATAACAATATATGGAAAATATACTCAGATGTATAAAAATTAGAATGTAGAAAAGTAAATATAGCTCATCATAATTTTGTTCTGAAATTTAAAAAATATATATTTTTGAATGGATAACCTTCTTTTTATAAATGCCTACAATATAGAGCCCATGATGGTTGTTAAAAGCCCCCAGGTTCAGCCTTCTCTAATTGTGTGTCAGCCTGCCATCAACCCGAGGCCTCCCTCTGCTGGGCAAACTTGGGAACACATTGAGACATCCTTACATGTAATTCCTTCTCTTCATGTTCCTGGTGAGCGTTCTTCCCACTGGGTTTCCATACTCTGCCCTCTTGAAGTCTTGCACCCTGACATTGCAGTGTCATCCCTCTTCCACTGAAGTCTACAACTATCAGCTTATTGTCTCTAGCAAGTCTCACTTTAGCTACAAATATCATTCTGAGTTTACCTTTCAGAAACTTTCTCCCTGAGCATTCTGGATAGACTCTAGGTGCACTAGGTGCAGTTAGAAAAAGCTCTGATTAGTTGGTGGAGCTATAGGAGGAGAGACAGTGGTGGGCTGGAGAAGGGGTCTACACGGAGAGAAACTGACTGGAAACTCAGAGAGATGATGGGGATTAAAATAATCCTATTGAATCTGCACAAAAGTGTTTTATTATAATTGATCCTGAACTATATAAAGGTAAGCTCCAGTGAGCAGTTACAGTCTGTCCCTAAGATAGACTCTTTTCGCTTTTATTTTTATTTTATTTATTTTATTGTATTTTTTTTCTAAAGACAGGGTCTTGCTATGTTGCCCAGGGTGGTCTCAAGTGGTCCTCCTGGCATCAAATGATCCTCCTACCTCAGTCTCCCAAAGCGATAGGATTACAGGCGTGCGCTACCACACCCAAATGATTCTTTGTGTTCAAATATAGAGTCCAGCAGCAATTTTAAAGAAGTACTAAACTCTACAGCTTGGGAGATGGAATGGCGCTCACAATTCTTCCAGGCAAGCTCTGCATTCAGTGATATGGACCACAAGGCAAGCCCATAAGGGGTTAAATTACTGACAAACAATAATTTCTAAATATGAACATTTCAGGAGGAACTAAGATGGCTCCTTCCTGGAGAATGAGTTGGCCGGCTTCTCTAGTTATCAGACTGTGTCAGACGGGGAGGAAAGAACCCCTCTGTCCCAGTGAGACAGGACCCTCCAGCCCCCAAGCTCTAAGGCTTTCTGATGAGCAAATGGGATTTCCATCTTTCTAGCTTCAGGACTCGTAACTACTCAGTTTATTCCCTTCAATCTGGATATTCAAGACAAGAACAGTTTATGGTGTTGTGAAGGCCCAGATTTAAATCACATATGCAAAGATATTGACATTCAGTGGAGGGTCACTTAGATTATATCCAGATGACTTCCCTAAATTTATAGCTCAAATGGTAGTTGTGGATTTTTTGTTCTTAGTTACTTGCATAGTCACTTGCCAGAGGTAATAAAGTTTTAGTGTGGTTGTGGAAAAGAATGGCCATACATTTAGGAAGAAAATTTTAATGATGATTGAAAACTGAATTAGCTTTAACATGGGAATATGCTCAGGGGACACAGGACCACAGATCTCTGTTCCTTCCTATTGCCAATTCTTTCCTTTCCCTGGTAGCATGCTTCCATTACCCATTACTTCAAAAATGTTTCTATGTCTCCAACTCCCTTGCACCATGGTCTTTACAGACACAGCCACAGCTCAATTATGGGTAAACCTTTTTCTGTGGCTACAGGAAGAGTTAAGCATGGCTGAAGCATGGTTGAGCATGACTGAAGAAAAACACCTAACCTTGAATTTTTTGATCAATATAAATTTATATCCACAAATTTTACCTGACTGATCATCGCCCACCAGTCCTACAAAGTTTGCCAGATTGGTTCTGTCTCCACTTTACATACTGAGCAAATACTTATTAAGCACACACTTTGTGTTAGGCTTACGTGTAGGTATTGAGGAGGCACTGGTGAATGAGTAGAGGCTCTGTCCTCATGGGACCTGCATGCTATTTGGCAGTTCTTTCAGACATTCTCCTCTCTCAAAGCTTTGAGCCCCTCTAAACCGCTATAAGCACCTATTTTCAGCTGCTCCCTCACTCCCCACTTCATGGGGGAAATAAAAGCCATCGTGTTAAAATGCCGACTGCCTGACAGAGCTATATTTACCATCTTTTAATTTTAATTTTTAATGACACAGTTGTACATATTTATGGGGTACTATGTGATATTTTGATACATGTATAGATTATGTAATGATCAGGAATTAGATCAGTTTTGTCTTTTTTTTTTTTAGTAAAAGATAATCTTTTCTACTCTTTCAGTCCTGAAAAATGGAGGAGTGCCATATTAGGATTCCAACAGAAAAAGTTAAACCAAAAGAATATATGAAGGGCATATAATTAAGGGTTATCTACAAAGTTGTGACAGGGCTAATGGGAAGAACAAGGGGTATGAGGCAGCCCAAGATCAGCAACAGTGGTGATCCAATGTCACCCTGTGCTGATTATGAAGATTTAGTCCTTTCTATCTTTTCCAATCCCGCTTTGCTAGCCGCCTCCCCAAACTACCAATAGGAAGCACTGGAGAAAGGCTAGAGGACTGGAAGAATGTGAAAAGATTTCCCACTTTTTTTGTTGACATCCTCACAGAATGGGTTCTTCGACCTGGCAGTGGCAGTTGAATCCAGTAACAGCAGTTGGCTTCAGTTTGGAGATCTTCCATGCTCCTAAAATCAGCTTCATCATGCCTCTGTCTACAGACACATCAACATCAGTGGTCCAGCATCCACTCCTCAGAGGTCCTAGTTCTGGGGATGTCTTCAAAGAATCTTTCCCTTGTTCTCCTAACCCTGGAGGTGGTAGATGCTTTCTGTCATTACTGTCTCTGATACTTTAGTTCCACTTTTCCATTTTCAGTCCTCTTATAACCAATTAACGACCATTCCCATAAAATTCTTTGTTCAATTTCAGTGCAATTTCTAGCTCCCAGTTACACCCTGACAGACACACCTTTAAATCTGAAGAGGCAACGGGAGGGAACCTGTAACCAGAGCCAGGCCAGAGCTGGGACTGTGGAGGAAGAGCTCGGTGGGCACCGAGCAGGGGGGTGATGCAGGGAATAAGTACACTGACCTCTCTCTCCTTTGCCATCTACATTCCTGCTGGGCTGATCACTGGCCAAATCCAGCTGGTGCCAGAGGGCAGGGCTGCCCAGCTAATGCCATCTATAGAAGCTGGGCTTCTGGGGCACAGAGCAAGTCAGAGACAGGCAGAACAGGGATCTGGGTTTGAACCAAACACTGAATAAACCAGATCAAGGATTCTTCTATCAAGACAAATTTATATACTTGCAGCTTGATCCCATTGTTTCCCTTCTCAGATAACTGTGCACTTGTTTTTGTCTGCCCTCTTTCCTGTGACTACACCCTTCCCCTCTATTAACGTCTTATTCTATTTACACATAGCTCAGTCTTTTCCAATGGGAAAAAAAAAAAAAAAAAGCTTTCCCTCTCCCAAATCTCCATCCAGCTGCTGACTTCTGTCTTCCAAAGCCACACTGTGGGAGAGTCAGTTACACCTCCTGCCTCTGTTCTGACAGGTGCAACACACTATAGTGAGGCTTCTGCCCCTGGTATTCCTCTGGCTCCATTATTTACAAGGTCACTAATGACTTCCTATTTCTAAATCCAGAGTGCCTTTTTAGTTATCTTCCTTGCCTTTTTGGCATCTCTAGATATCAATACTTGTCTCATTCTCATTTTTGTCTCTCCTTACAGCTCTTTCATTCATAATTCATTGTTATTCAATTGGAGTCTTGATGGTGTTAGGGAGAGGAAGCATTCTGTACTCAAAATGTTAAGCCTCAGTTTATTAGCACACCTGTATCTTGGGGCTGGGACCTTCACAAGTGTTTATAATGGTACAACTCCTCCTCCTCTTCCTCCTCCTCCTCCTCAGACCTTTGCTCCTTTCCTGGCCACACCATTTCCAATTTATTTTCATGAAGCTCTGACCCCTGTTGACTATTTTTCCTCCCTTAACTGAGACAGAAAGCCTAGAGGAGGCTGCAGTGGGAAGAATTAACTTCTCCCAACTGGGATAAGACTCTGGCAAAGGGTTTTCCCCTTGAGAGTAGGCCTTTGTTTTGAAGAAGGTTCTGGGTGTATTTCATAATGATTCTTCTCTCCCTGCCAAAGCTACAAGAGGATCCTTCTCAGATCTTCACTGCAAGTACCTAGTGGGCTTTCTGATGCCCACAAAAGTGTGGGAGCTCCTCACTCTCATGGGAGTCCACAGTTGGCCTCCAGCCTTTTGTCAGACTTACCATTTAAATGTTCTCAAACATGAACTTCCAGGACACCACACACTCATGATTTTCTACTATCCTGACATTTGCAGTCTTTTTAGCAGATCTCTCTCCCTCTCCCTGCACCATGGGTATTGGTCATCTCAGGATCTGTCCCAGGCTTTCTACTCTTCATGCCATTTGAGACAACAGATGATCTGATCTGCCCTTTCAGGAAGAAATGTTCCATCTACCTACTTGGTCCAGTTAAAAACCCTAGTGTCATCCTTGACCCTTCTCATCCTTACATCTAAGCTGTTGATTCTACCTCCCAATTTTCTCTCAAACACGTCTATATTTCTTCAATTTCACTGCTACTTTCTTGCTCTAATTGTACATTATCTTTTTTACAATTACTGTGACATTTTCTTGCCTCCAGTTCTGCCTCACTCAGTCCATTCACTCCACAGCTAAATTTTCGATGTACACTTCTGAACTATTACTGTAGCAAAACTAATATGTAATAACTGTAATGCAGAAATATAAAATATGCAATATAAAAGAAATACATGTATAAATGATCCCAACACTGAGGAAAGAATATTGATCAATAATTAAATAATTGGCGGATAGTGAATGACAACATATAGCAAAGTGTTCAGTAGGTTTTAAAAGCTGTGGGTTCAATAAATGCTCATGAAGCTTGTTCAGGGGCTTGAAAAATACGTAAATTGAACTTTTAAAGAAAAGGAATTTCAGATAAGAAAAAACATATATAACATGAAACAATATTTGTGGTGGTTTCAGGGAGGTCATGTTCTCACATTCAGGTGCCAAGGCCACTGTACATCCAGACACTGAGGCCATGGGCTTGGTCTGCAACCTTCATGACGGCCTTGTAGATTTGAAACTGAACTCCAAGGAGCAGTTGTGCTGTGAGTTCCAGGGTTTGGGGACAGAGGAAACACCATTCCTTGGAATTCTAACTTCCTTGAGAGGTGTCCCTTAGACATCTAGTGTCCTGTGTTAAGGAGGTCCTTATGCTCTGGGGAAGGAGCCCCTTCTTGATTGATGGGGTAATATTTTTTAAACAAGGAACTGTACCCATATCTGGGCATGAAGCCAGAGAAATCCCTGAGGGCAGGGCCAGGGCTCTCAAAGATTTTCAGGGAGATTCCCAGCCTTTTTAAGTCTTGTCTATTCTTTTTTTTTTCTCTAACTGGCCACTTTGTATATATGGAGGTTATTGATTTTTTTGCTTTTATGTCCTGATACTTTAATAACTATTCATTTTTTAGTTATTTGAATTATCTACATCGATTATTTGAATGTTTTTTTTTGTTTGTTTGTTTTTTGAGACGAAGTCTTGCTCTGTTGCCCAGGGTGGGGTGCAGTAACAAGAACTTGGCTCACTGCAACCTCTGCCTCCTGGGTTCAAGCGATTCTCCTGCCTCAGCCTCCTGATTAGCTGGGATTACAGGCGCCCGCCACCACACCCAGCTAAGTTTTGTATTTTTACTAGAGACGAGGTTTCGCCATGTTGGCCAGGCTGGTCTCAAACTCCTGACCTCAGGTTATCCACCCACCTCGGCCTCCCAAAGTGCTGGTATTACAGACGTGAGCTACCGCACTTGGCCTTTGAATTTTCTACATATATGACTTCTACGAAGAAAACTATAATGTATTACTTAGAGAAATTAAACAGGAAAACTAATGGAGGAGTATATTTACAGTTGAAGTGGTCAATATTTTAAAGGTATTAATTGTCCCCAAACTGAGCTACAAATCCATTGTAATCCTAATCAGATTCCCAATAAGCTTTATGATAGAAATTGACAAACAGTGTTCAAATTTAATATACAAATCCAAGGACCCAAGAATAATCAGTGCATTCTTTAAAAATAACAAGACAGAGCCACTGCTCTATTAAATATCAAAACTGATAAAATGACAATAATCAGGATTGTGTTGTCCAAAAATAGACAGACAAATGAATGGAACAGGCTTAAACAAATATGGACATTGATTTACATCTAAAGTGGCACCATACAACCGTGGTGAAAGGACTCTTGTAAATAAATGGCATGGGACAATTGTATATCCTTTTAAACAGAAAAGGAACAAAAAGGAAAAAACCAAAGAAACTTGACCCCCTACTTCACACTATACACAAAAAACAATTCCAGGGGAACTAAACATGAAAAGCAAAATAAAGCTTATAACAGTATATGGTAAAAAATTAATCTTACCCAAAAAGAGGTCTAGCCTTTGCCCTCAGCTACTGGGAGATGAATTTTAGACCCTTGAAATGTCCTCCCTGATGAGCGTGTCTTTGTTTACCTGGAGGTTTTGACTACCACACAGTCAACAATGTGATTTATAATAGGAACTTTCAGCCACACAGTATCAGCTCTACCTGTGGAGGTAGACTAAAAGATCAGCCATGTGAGCAGTCAACCATGGCAGGCCACTAAAACTGCACACTGAGGCTCAGGTGGGTGAGCTTCCTTGACTGGCAGATACAGTTATCCTGTATCTAGTCTCTACATGGTTTTAGTTCCTTGTGGTCTACTGCAGTCCAAAAATAATAAATGGTAAATTTCAGAAATAAACATTCACCTAACTTTTATACAGTATATTATTAACAATTCTATTTTATTGTTATTAATCTCTTACTGTGCCTAATTTATAAATTAAGCTTTATCATAGCTATGTATGTATAGGAAAAAAACAGTTATATAGAGTTCAGTACTATCTATGGTTTCAGGTATCCACTGGGGATCCTGGAACATATCTTTTGTGCATAAGTGGGGACTGCTCTGTCCTTCATGTGTATTGTCACACATTAATGCTGGGAAAGTAATACTGTTCATGATATTACTGGGAGAAGACAACTGGAAGCTCGTATTTGGAACTTGCCTGGATTGTGCCTATATTAGTTTCCTAGGGCTGCTGTAACAAAGAGCCAGAAGCTAGGGTGGCTTAAAACAACAAATACATTCTCTTGCAGTTCTGGAAGCTAGAAATCTGACATGAAGGTATCATTAGATCTCTGCTTCCTCTGAAGTCTGTAGGAAAATCCTTCCTTGACTCTTCCTAGCTTCTCATACTTGCTCGTACTTTCTCGTACTTCTCATACCTTTGACATTCCTTGGCCTGCAGCTGCATAACTGCAGTCTCTGCCTGTGTGTGTCTGTCTGTCTTCACATGACCACCTTAGAAGAATACTAGTTCTATTTAAATATATATATATACACACACACACACACACACACACACTACTTCTTATAAGTCACCAGCCCATCATACTATAATATAACCTCATCTTAACTAATTATATCTGCAACTATCCTATTTCCAAATAAGGCCACAATTCTGAGGTACTGGGAGTTGGGACTTTAAACATATCTTCTGGGGACAAGGGAGATCTGCATACAATTCGATCCATAATACTGCCCTGTGTGTTTCTTTCCTCAGCTGATTTTAATTTGTATTCCTTGTTTCCCCTTTTCAACTATTACAAACAATGAATTTTGCTGTGTATGTGTCTTGGTATATATGTGCACACATATCTGCTGTTTGGCTGTTTGTATACACCTAAGAGTGGAATTGTTGGGTCAAATGCTAAAATCTTTTTAAAGGTAGTTGTATAATTTTACATGCATTGGAATGACATATAATAATAAGCTATATATCCTATAATAAATTGTAAGCATGAGGCTAACAGCTTCAGCAAGTTCTGTGAGTCCTTTTAGCAAATTACTAACCTAAGGTTGATTGGGAACCACAGACCTCCCAACTTACAATTGGTATTAGAAGTGAGGGTAGTCTTGAGAACTAATTTCACAAGAAGGTATTATAAAATAAGATCTTCATGACCTTGAAATAGAAAATGATTTTTTAAACAAGATACAAAAAAGCTTGGGCATAAAAGGGCACTGTGATTAATTCGAGTACATTAAATTAATGACTCTGATGCATCATGAGATATCATTGGTTGGATGCAGTGGTGGCTCCTAGCACTTTGGGAGGCCAAGGTCGATGGATTGCTTGAGCCCAGGAGTTTGAGATCAGGTTGGGCAACAGCATCATCTCTACAAAAAAAAATACAAAGATTAGCTGGGCATGGTGGCCCGCACATATAGTCCCACCTACTAGGGAGGATGAAGTGGGAGGATTGCTTGATTCTGGGAAGTGGAGGCTGCAGTGAGCTGTGATTGTGCCACTGCACGCCAGCCTCAGTGACAGAGTGAAGACAAGTTACAGAGGAAACACCTGCAACACATAAAATGAACAAAGGGCTCGTGAGCAAAATTTAAAAACTTAAAACAGGAAAGACAGGCCAGGTTCAGTGGCTCACACCAGTAATTTCAGCATTTTGGGAGGCCAAGGCGGGTGGATCACCTGAGGTCAGGAGTTAGAGACCAGCCTGGCCAACATGGTGAAACCCTGTCTCTACCAAAAATACAAAAATTAGCAGGGCATGGTGGTATACATCTGTAGTCCCAGCTACTTGGGAGGAGGAGAATTTCTTGAACCCATGAGGTGGAGGTTGCAGTGAGCTGAGACAGTGCCACTGCACTCCAACCTGGGTGACACAGCAAGACTCCATCTCAAAAAAAAAAAAAAAAAAAAGAGAGAAAAAGACGGCTATCTTAAACCAGCAAGAAAAAAAACAATCTGTTTGGACTAAATTGTGTTCCCCCAAAATTGATGTTGAAACTCTAATACCCAATGTGACTATATTTGGAGATAGGGATTTTGGGACTTTATGGAGATAATTAAGGTTAAATGAGGTCATAAGAGTGGACCAGTGGTCTGATAGATCTGGTGTCCTTATAAGAAAAGGAAGAGACATGAGATCATTTTATGGGCATATGAAGAGGCCACATGAGGACACAAAAGGTGACTGCTGTGGTTTGAATATGAGATGACATCTCACATCTGCCATGAGATGACATAGTAAGAAGGCCCTTGCCAGAGGTGGGCCCCTTGACCACGGGCTTTATAGCCACCAGAATTGTAAGAAATAAATCTGTATTCTTTATAAATTACTTGGTCTCCGGTATTCTGTTCAGCACCAAACAATCTAAGACAGCAACTATCTTCAGGTCAATAAGAGAGCCCTCACTAGAAACTGAATCTCTTGGCACCTCGATTTAGGATTTCTGGCCTGGCCTCTAGAACTGTGAGATAATAAATTCCTTTTGTTTAAGCTACCTCGTCTGGTATTTTTGTTATGGCAGCCCAAGTAGACAGATACACAATCCAAATAAGAAAAATGGGCAAAAGATGTAAAATAAAACCATAATGAGATACTACTGCACATCTATCTGCCACAATGGATAACATCTTCAAAAGACTAACAATTTTAATTGGAAAAAAAATATTGGAAAGTATATGGAAGAATAAGAATTCCCAGCTAGATTCCATCAACATTAGGTTTGTGAGGTTCATCCATGTCTATAACTGTGGTTTTAATTTTCATTTCATCACATGTAAACCTAAATCACCACTTTCAAAAAGAGTTTAGCATTTGACCCAACAATTCCTCTCCTAGCTATACAAAGTATGTATTCATATATAGACTAAGACACATACACAGGAATATTCACAGTATTGTTTATGTTAGCTGAAAAAAAGGAAGCAAATATGCATCAACAGTAGACACCTAAATTGTTGCACACTCATAAAATGGAATATTATATAACAATAAAAATGAATTGAAGTTATACACAGCAACACAGATGAATCTGTTCAAACCTAATGTTCTGGAGTGAAAGATGTCAGGTACATAGGATTACATATGTTTTATTTCCATTTTATATGTTTCAAAAACAGGCATACTAAATTACAGCATTAGAAATCAAAATAGGGGTTATGTTTAGGGCAGATGGAGTGATATGTGACTGGAAGCAAGCATCAGCGGCTCTGGGAGGATTGGCTGATTTTCTGTTTCTTTTTACTTGTGTGGCAATTATTATGGTGTTCACTTTGTGTTCATTTATTGAGCTTTGCATTTTTGTTTTGCTATGATTTTCTGTTTATATGTTATGCTTCTCAGTTCAAAGAATGTTGAAATCTTCTAATAAGAAAAATTTTTTTCCATGAGAAGGATTTTAAGCACCCAGAATCAATTTTAAAATCTCCAATTTGCTATATGTAGGTTTATGGACTGCTTAACTGCTACTCACTTTTCCTTCATTTATCAATATTGAAATATGAAATTAAAATAATGACTATTTGTGGCAAAATTAGGGACTATGTGGCATATTAACAACTTTATAAATAAAAGAATAAATCAACTCACCTGGGAGTTGTTACTGTCATTGACCTAATGCTATTTCCCATGGTACTCCTTCTCCCTATTGAGAGACATGAGATACTGCAGATTTATGGGTCACTTTCAACATGTCTCCTTCAGGCCTCATTTTAGAGAAGCATACCATCATGAGGTTCTATACAGGCAGGATCTAGGCTTGTCTCCTTGAACCTTGCATTCCCTCTCAAGAGCCAACCAATAAGTGAATGATCCTATAAAAAACACAGAAACATAGAGAATAGTAGCAGAAAGTGGACGCTTACCAAACCCATTTTCTCTTTTTCTAAGCATGGAATAAGAATAACTTATCCTCCTCCCTTGGAGTTAGGAGTTCTTATGTAGTAAGGGAAGCAGAGTGACCTTCAGGAGAGTTTGGAAGAGGGAGTGATAAATCAGTTTAAAGATAGCACCCAGTGATTCTTAGATAACTTATTCCACTTTCCTTCTCACTCTTTTGCATTGACCATGGCTTAGAATATATTTGAGGAAAAGCATCATGTCCATAAGGTATTATTGCCCTTTAAAGCTGATGGGGGGTACTATGGATGGTACTCAGAGTAGGACAGAGGTTGTCTCTACAGAATTTTCTCTGATAAAACAAAAACTAAATGACTTCCGAGGCTTCTGTAGCTCTAAGCATTCCACAATTCTTTGGAAAGCTGGAATCTAAAATTGCCTTAAAATTAAAAAATAAGAACAGTAAGGGTGTACAGTCTTTACCATATTTATATAGAATCATCAGTCTTCAGTGTGATATTGGTGCTTGAACCGACAGAAGGACTGATGAAACAGAAGACAAAGTTCAGGTCTGGCGCCATGGCTCACACCTGTAATCCCAGCACTTTGGGAGGCCGAGGTGGCCAGATCACTTGAGGTCAGGAGTTTGAGACCAGTCTGGACAACATGGTGAAACCCCATCTCTACTAAAAATAAAAAATTAGCCGGGCATGGTGGCAGGCACCTGTAATCCCAGCTTCTCGGGAGACTGGAGGCATGAGAATCGCTTGAACTCAGGAAGCGAAGGTTGCAGCTGAGGTCATGCCACTGTACTCCATCATGGGTGACAGAGCGAGACTCTGTATAAATAAATAAATAAATAAAATAATAAAATACAACCTAACAATCTCAGCCCTGGAATTCTATTCAATTGCACCATGTTCAGCAGTGGTAACTGGAAACATCAATGCTTATCAATAAGAAATGGATGAATAACTTATGCTACTCCATGTGAAGGATTTCTTTTTTCATGACAGGGTTTTAGACATGTTTGGTTAAGAGAAAAGCAACATGCAGAAGTGTATATAACATCATTGTACAAAATTTTTATTATTTTTGTTTTGAGACTGGGTCTCATTCTGTCATCCAGGCTTGAGTGCAGTGGCAGCACGATCTCTGCTCACTGCAGCCTCTACCTCCCAGGTTCCAGTCATCCTCCCACCCCAGCCTCCCAAGTAGCTGGGACTACAGGTGCATGCCACCGGGCCTGGCTAATTTTTTGTATTTTTTGTCAAGACGGGATTTCACCATGTTGCCCAGGCTGGTCTTGAACTCCTGAGCTCAAGCAATCTGCCTACTTGGCTTCCCAAAGTGCTGGGATTACAGGCGTGAGCCACTGCGCCCAACCTTTTTTTGTTTTTTAAATTAATAACCCTAATCAAAAGACAAAACAATTATGCATACGGAGCCAGGCACAGTGACTGTAGTCCCAACACTTTGGGAGGCCGATGATCGCTTGAGGCCATTTCTAGACCAGCCTGGACAATATGGTGAGACTATCTCTACAAAAAATAAAAATAAAAAATTAGCCCAGCGTGGTGGTGTGTCCATGCAATCCCAGTTACTCTGGATGCTGAGGCTGCAGGATAGCTTGAATCCAGGAGTTGGAGGTTACAGTGGGCTGTGATTATGCCACTGCAGTCCAGCCTGGGCAACAGACTGAGACCCAGTCTCAAAAGATAACGTTTATTTTTTTTAAAAAAACAAAAAACTATGCATGTATATAGATAGGTGTATGTAAAATACTTAGTTCAAAGAAAAACATGTATATTTCTCACAGAAATAGGTGAGAATTTTTTTTTTATTTTTTTTAAAGAAAAACAGGTAGCTACATATTAGTTTGAGGAAGGGGGAACAGGGATGTGATGTGCCTGTATCCCTGACTTTAGACGATGGAAGGAGCTAAGCAAAACAATTGAAAAAAGACCGACCGTTTGAAAAATACAACTAATTATTAACTCATATGCACACACGCAAAAATAAACTTTTAGAATTGAGCTGCACTGAGTAAACTTGGCTCATCATATACTCTTTTTGTCAGATGTAAAAAAAAGTTCAGTTATTAAAATTGAACCCCAGAATTAAAATTGCAAAAGCTTAAAGGGGCAGTTCTGAGAAAAGGATCTTCAGTATTGAATGTGTGGGCTCCACCAGGGTTGAAAATCCTGCACGATTGATGAAACACGATCCAGTTAAGCATAGTAATTTTCAAATATTATCCAATCAGGTCGCTACTGTTTCTAAAAACAGAGAAACCGAGCAAGGGCTTTAGAGTTGCAGCTCTAAAACTCCATTGCAACTAAGCTCCTTTGTCCTGATGAGGGCCTAAACCAAGTCGACAGCCTGTAAGTGCACCCATGGTAAAGCGCTGCGCAAAGCAAGAGCATTTTGCGTTTCAAAGCTTTGTCATGATGGCGCTGCAGAAAGCGAGCGAGCTAGGCCTACCTGGTGGGGCTTTCAGAGGACGCCAACGTGGGCGCCAGTCACGCCAGAAGGGTCACCGTCATTCCCAAGGACAGACACCTCTCTAGCCACTGCTGCCGAGAGGGCGTGATTAAGCCATGAATTTTGCTTACTATCCCAGAAGCATTTCTTAGGACCACCCAATTTCGGAAAAGGCTACTTTAGCAATATTGACCCAAGAACGCAATGTCCGCACTTTAACCTTGTATAATAAAAAAGCCTCAAGCCTGGGACTAGGCTTCAACCTTGGTTCGTTACAGTTATGACTAATTAGCTTGGGGTCGTGAGATGCGGGACTTCGGGCTACTTAAAAAAAAAAAAAAAAGCAAAACAGGTGATCTAAAATTCGACTTTAACTCGGTGCATTTGAATTCACCTTGCTATCTTTGATAGCCTCATCTGGCAAGAATTTACTACTCAACCTATGTTAAAGTTCCTATTGACTCTCCAAGTGATTCTAATATAAATGAGGGCGTATTGCATTTGCTTGGGGGAATTTCATCTGTGTACTACAGCTCTTTTCCCGAAGTGTGTAGGTGGCTCTTAAAAGAGCCGTTGGGTTAGTAGAAGTTTCCAACCGAATTTACTTTTTCTTGGGTGCCGCTTTCTTGGGTTTGGCAGTCTTTGGCTTCGTCACCTTAGCCTTGGCCGCCTTGGGTTTTATAGCCTTAGTTTTAGCAGGGCTTTTAGCTACTTTCTTGGGTTTTACAGCTTTGGGTTTTTTGGGACTCTTAGAGGATTTCCTTGTTGCCGCAGACTTTTTAGCATTTTTTGGAGTCTTGACGTTCTTTTTGCTAACCCCCGTGGCCTTTTTGGGCTTTTTAGACGCACCCGTTGCCTTGGTTTTTGCAGCCACCCTTGAAGCGCCGGGCTTGGTTTCCACGGAGGATGCCTTCTTGTTGAGTTTGAAGGAACCCGAGGCGCCGGTGCCCTTCGTCTGCACCAACGTTCCCTTGCTTACCAGGCTCTTAATACCCAGCTTAATGCGGCTGTTGTTCTTCTCCACATCGTAGCCTGCGGCCGCCAGCGCCTTTTTAAGAGCAGCCAATGACACACCACCACGCTCCTTAGAGGAGGAAGCAGCCTGCACGATCAGCTCTGACACGGAAGGGCCAGCAGGCTTTTTCTTAGTGGCCACCGCAACCTTAGCAGGTTTCTTTGCCTTCCTGCTAGCTGAAGGTTTCTCAGGAGCAGCAGAAGCGGCGGGAGCGGGAGGCGCCGTTTCGGACATGGTGACTAATACAGCACACCAAGTAAACTGGTATAAACCTGACCAAGCAGGATGCGAGAAAAAAAAGGCCCCGACTCAGCCTATTTATAGGGTGGGACTGCGCAGTGATTGGTGCCCGTCAGTGCCCGCCCCTCGCACCCTAGCGCCCCCTGCGCTCTGCAGAGGGTTTCCCCCAGTCTCAGAGAGCACCTGGGGGCCTCTAGGGCCTATGGTCCCGCTCCCCTCAACGCAAGCAAACACACCGAAAAAGCCGCTCCGATTGCCTCATTGTGAAGGAAATTGTAGGCCGACTGCCACCTAGTAACATCAGAGGGTGCCGCTTGTCTCTCAAAAAGCAGCTCTGTTTTAGGGAGTAGGTTGATGGGGAGCGGTTTGCAAATGCAGCCCCACAAGCATCCAGGGAGTTTTATTAGAAAGTTTTAGAGGTCCGTTGCCAGATATGTTAGTTTTTAATTTGCAAGAAATGTAAAATACAGTGTTTGAATAGTTGGGGAGGAAGAGGAAAGTGCGGGTTTTAGGCCGTGTTAGGGCTAGTAGTCATCAACTCGATTACATTTTCTGGCAATGTTTTAGAGCGATGTGTCTCGCGAATACCTTTCACGTCAAAGAAGAATGAATCGTAGACAACACCAGAATTCACTAACGCTGCAATTAATACTCAAACTGCAAGTGTGGAAACGTTTCTGCACTTGCAACTTACTTCCACAGTCCAATGTGGGATGCACTTCAGGAATTTCCAATGCCCTTTTCATCCATACAACATGCCCCAAATGGGTGTTAAGGTTTACAACCTGTGTTCCATGTCAGCACATGCAATGAGCGCACCATGACATGGTGAACTCATTGTTTTATTCAACAAAGATTTATGGGCCTCACAAACCTGCGAAAGGCGTTAAATGCTGGGTCCAAGAAACTGGTTCCCCGACAGGCATTCTGCTGGGGAGTTAAGTCTCCTTAGTGTGAAAACAAACGGTAAGTGTAAGCACACCCTGGGGATAAGATTTTATGGTAACCTCTCTTTAGCTTGTTTGTGGCTGTTAAGAGCATTTCAAATTATCAATAAGCTAAAACGATCTCACATTGCCAATCAGAGACTCAGCTAACGGGAGAACAAAAAAACTATTAAATCGACATCCACTTCTACAATCCTATTCTGGATAACCCCTTAACACAGCGGAGAGTGAGGGAATGCGGTCTATTTCCGTTCGTGCTGTTGTAGTTTTTAAATAAGTCCGAACTGTGCTAAGTAACCTGAGCTTTTTCCCTTTTTCTTCAAACAACGTGTCAACCAAATAATTGTAGTAGTCCCAGATAACTATTGTACCCATCTTCTTTACCAGTGTTTCCTACGTCTATTTTATTGAGAAGCCACGCATTCAAATATTTCACGTAATTTCTTAAAATTTGGAAAATAACATTTGGAAACTATACATCTTGGTTTGACGGCTAGTCAGTTATGAAACACAGGTATATAAAATTGGAAGGTTTTTGTAAGTAAACCCTTTATGAAAGATATAAACCTTTCTTAATGTAATAAGCGAGGTATCTGAAAAAAACGCAACTTTTAAAAAGGAAATACTCCGAATTATCTGATTCAGGAGCTTCCACTTTAAATAATGGGTTCTGCCTCCCTTGTTTCCATTGGGTTAAACTGGCTTCAAATAAAATGGGAACGCTCCATGCAAATAAAGGATGATAGATCTGCTTTCTAAATGGCTGTTCAAGAAAATAGCCTAAACCAATCAAAAGATAGAAAGTGGCCTGTCTCCTGTGAATTTAAAAAGGTCACAATCCACTTTTTAGTGTTTTGAGACTTTTAAAATGATTGCATTAGCGCTTGGCAGTGCTAAATTATGTTCCTTGCGGACTACCATCCAGTTTCTCTTGGGCCAAGTCCACCTCCTGCTCCGCAAGAGCAACAATTCCCAGCTGGTGGTACCTGGCGGCAGTGCTGGAGAAACGCCATTTATTGACTGGCAGAGTACACCTAGGCTTAGAAAACAAAAGCTGCAGAACACTGCAAGTTTAGGATTCAAAGAGCATAATCAAGAGAAAGACGTCTCATAGAAAATGTTTCTATGAGGAATAGTGTAATCCTACTATGTTTGAGATGCTTTGTAGATTTCAATAGCGCTACTAAGTCAATTAAAGCATTACAAAGGAATGCAATTCTTGTGAAAGGTTTCAGAAATTCCCGTAAAGGGTACATTTCCGGAGAGGAGAATTCCCTCTTTTTTTTTCTCCTAAAGAGCTGAAGGCTATACAGAATTGGAGAATTATAATACCTTTGGAATCAATGCCTTGTTTTATGGAAAATAAACACAGCCTTCAGGTTATGAAAACCAGATGTATAAGAGGACAACAGATTAAAAAATTAAAGTGCAAGCCGGCGCGGTGGCGCTCCCCTGTAATCCCAGCTACTCCGGACGCTGAGGCGGGAAGATCCTTTGAGCCCAAGTTAAAGCCAGCTTGGGGAACAAAGCAAAAGTGAAATAAAATAATAATAATAGTAATAATAATACCACTTTAAAAATAATCTGTAGAGTTGGAATAGAATATAGTAGCCAGTGAAACTGCACGATTGTTGAGGCTTAAAGATAGACCAATCAGAGCTTGTAACGTCATATTTAGCGTCTTCTATCATCCAATCACTGCACTTTACTCACTATAAATAGCAGAGAAGCTCGCGGACGTATTTGCGCTAGTCTTGGGTGTTACGTTGTGCTGTTTTCCCATCATGGCTCGTACTAAGCAAACTGCTCGGAAGTCTACTGGTGGAAAGGCGCCACGCAAACAGTTGGCCACTAAGGCAGCCCGCAAGAGTGCTCCGGCCACCGGCGGTGTGAAAAAGCCCCACCGCTACCGGCCCGGTACTGTGGCTCTGCGCGAGATCCGCCGTTATCAGAAGTCTACCGAACTGCTGATTCGTAAACTACCTTTCCAGCGCCTAGTGCGCGAGATTGCGCAGGACTTCAAAACAGACCTGCGCTTCCAGAGCTCTGCTGTGATGGCTCTGCAGGAGGCGTGCGAGGCCTACTTAGTTGGGCTGTTTGAGGACACTAACCTGTGCGCCATCCACGCCAAGCGCGTCACTATCATGCCCAAGGACATCCAGCTGGCTCGCCGCATCCGCGGAGAGCGGGCATGATTACTCCGGCAGCTCTGACGGTCCAATCAAAGGCTCTTTTCAGAGCCACCACCTTTTCAAGTAAGGTAGCTGTAAGAAGCCAATCTAAGACGAAAGGGAATGCATTGGGAGCACTTTTCGTTTTGATGTTTGCCACTGAAGGCTTAAAAACCATTCGATTTTGGCTGGTCACTATGACGCGCCTGTGATTCAAGCACTTTGGGAGGCTGAGGCGGGCGGATCACCAGAGGTCAGGAGTTTGGGATCAGCCTGGCCAATATGGCCGAACCCAGTCTCTACGAAAAATACAATAACACGATGGGCGTGATGGCAAGCGCCTGTAATCCAAACTACACTCGGGAGCCGGAGGCAGGAGAATCGCTTGAACCTGGGAGGCACAGGTTTTAGGGAGTCGAGATCGCGGTAATGTACTCCAGCCTGGGCGCCAGCGAGTCTCAGTGTCAAAAGAAAAACATTCGACTTAAAATAGTTCTGGAGTCTGAATGGGTTTGTATTTCTTAACCCAGTTCCTCAAAGCCTGTAGCTCTGTTAATAAAAGCTATTGGTCAAGCCAGCTTGGTCCCACCCCCGTCTCCCAACCCTCCCCCAACCGCCGCTCCCGCCACTTCCTGGGGCTTGGAGGAGGAGTAAGGGAGGGCACTGTAGGCGTCATATTTCCCGCCTGCGCGCTTTTCATTCTGTGTCCGCTGGGGGTGGAGGAAGGGGTAACATTCGGTTACCCCTAAACGTAAAGATCGGTTCCCCTATTCTCTCTCTCTCTGGTTAATTCTTAACCCAGTTCCTCAAAGCCTGTAGTTCTGTTAAGAAAATAAAAGTCATTGGTCAAGCCAGCTTGGTCCCACCCCCGTCTCCCCACCCTCCCCTAACCGCTGCTCCCTCCACTTCCTGGGGCTTGGAGGAGGGGTTGAGGGAGGGGACTGTAGGCGTCACATTTCCCGCCTGCGCGCTTTTCATTCTGTGTCCGCTGGGGGTGGGGGAGGGGTAACGTAGATATATAAAGATCGATTCCCCTGTTCTCTCTCACTTGCTCTTGGTTCACTTCTTACGAAGTCATGTCTGGACGTGGTAAGGGCGGGAAGGGTTTGGGTAAGGGGGGTGCCAAGCGCCACCGCAAGGTGTTGCGCGACAACATCCAGGGCATCACCAAGCCGGCCATCCGGCGTCTGGCCCGGCGTGGAGGTGTCAAGAGGATCTCTGGTCTGATCTACGAGGAGACTCGCGGGGTGCTCAAGGTGTTTTTGGAGAACGTGATCCGTGACGCTGTCACCTATACGGAACACGCCAAGCGCAAGACGGTCACTGCTATGGACGTGGTCTATGCGCTCAAGCGCCAGGGACGCACCCTTTATGGCTTTGGCGGCTAAGGTTGCTGCTTTCTCCCCAGCTTGCGTTTCCGAACCAAAGGCCCTTTTCAGGGCCGCCCAACTAAACAAAAGAAGAGCTGTATCCATTAAGCCAAGAAGCTCAATGTATAGTTAATGTGAATGATAATGAGCTGACATACTAGAAAGGAAAGATTACTGGAACTGCAAGTTTGCCCTTCACTCACTAGATATGGGTAGGGGAGCAAAGATATTCCAACTCTGAAGCGTGAATGGGAAAAACATTGAGTTAAAAATTTGTGTTAGTTTCCAAGGGACAAAGGGAAGCGCTGCCCAATCAGTGAGCGCCATTCGTAGCTGTCAACCAATCAGAACTGATAAGCTAATATTTCCTGAGGCAAGCCAGAGAGTCGGAGGGGAAGCTAAAAAGCTTATTGAGAAAGGACAAAACCCTGTTTTAGTAAATTTTTTTTTTTTTTTTTTTTACTAATTTTTATTTTTTAGCGATTAGGAAATGAAATCACAGACTTTTAAGTATCCCTCATTCATGTACTGAGAGCAATACTCAATTTATTGCCACCAATACAATTTGCCTCGATTTAAAAGATCCTGAAAATTGAAACCCCATTTAGACTCCTGGAATACCCAGGACACTAAATTCAGGGGCGATTAAAATCTGTTTTAGAGAGAAAAGTCACCTTTTTCAGTGTTACCGGGCCTTCAGCAGTTAGCCTTTTTTCCCCCCTTTAAGTAGAAATTGGAATTTGGGTGATAGAAATATTCTGAAATTAAATGGTGATGATGGTTGTACAACTAAGTAAACATGGTAAAATTCATTGAATTGTACCTAAAGTGGGCAAATTTTATGGTATATTAAATATCAATAAAGCTGATTTCTTTATATACATACATATTTTTATATATGCAGAGAGAGAAATGATGCAGGCAGGGTGGCAGGACATGAGGTTGGTAGCATAGGCAATGTTGGTCTGTGAAGGGCCACCTGTGCTAAACCTGGAAGCCTGGGGTTTGTCCAGTTAAGTCATTGTAGCCACAGTTTTAAACGATGTTCCTGATGCAGTTATGTGTTCAGTAGTACATCTAGCTTCAGAACTCAGCTGGAAAACATGTGAACTTGAGATTAGCTAATAGGGAAATATCTTACTCTCATCTGAGTAAATATTCACAAATGCCTCTCATTGTGCTCATTGTTATAGAGGACTGATTTCGGCCTCACTACGTTAGCTTCAGTGATGCATTCCTCTGTATTTTGAGGTCCTGTTTTCCACCTGACAGTTTTCATCCAGCGTTTCTTGAGTACCCAGCTTGGCTTAATTTAAAACAAGTACCCAGCTTGGTTTAATTTAAAACTGACAATGGAGAGAATTCATAGCTGCATCCTGGAATCAGAGGAGCAAAAATGAGCCTAGTATGGAGTGTGGGTCATTTTATGCCTTTCTTAGCTGGTATTTTAAAGATATTTATTGGTCTCGTATGCCAGATATTGTTGTAGACATTGGGGTACATAAGTTAGCAAATTTTAATTCCCTTTCCTGAATTCCAGAGTCAATGTAGAGGGGTGTGTGGATATAGATTACCCATATGGGAGCTATAGCTGCTGTAACAATAGCCATGACTAGCTCCTGTTATGTTTTGCCTGGCCTTTTTAGCTCATAGCATTGCTGATAGGTCATACTCATCTTAGGCATACTCACCACCACCTTGGGCCTTCTTCAATCCTAACACTCATGCAGTCCTTGTTCAGAACGAAGATAATGTTGCTTAATTTGCAGCCCCTAGACTAACCCCCCAGATTTTCTAAAGAGAAACTGCACACTGATTGCTTCAGGCAGTGGCAGGTCAAGGAATGAGAGATGTGGAATTGATTGTGTTAGCATTCTAGTGGGCTTAGTGGGGAGCCTGGAGACTTACATAGAAGATTCAAGCATTCATTCATTCAACAAACCTCTATAAACTACCTGTTAAATGTCAGCCCTGTTCTGTTTGTTAAATATATTGTTACATATATAGTTAGAGGTGGGGAAATTTTATATATATATATGCTATTGAGGATAGTCAGTTATATACCATATGCTAAATGAGCAGAAAAGCACATTATTTTACAAAGGATGATTATGGGAGGTCTCTTTCTTAAGGTTGGTATTTGAGGAGAGGCTTGAATGAGATGAGATCTAGAGCTATTCAGATATCCAGGATAAGACCCTTCTAGGGAGAAAAAATAAATATAAAGGTGCTGATGCTGGAAATGCTTGGTCCATTCCAGAAACAGCTAGGAGGTCAGTGAAAAGAAAGAATTGGGAAGAGAATGAGGTCAGAGGGTAGCCAGAGTACAGATCTAGTAGGGACTCCTAAGTAGGTTGAGAAACTCATCCTAGTTTGCTTGGGACTTTCTAAGTTTCATCACTGAAAGTCCTACACCCTGAGAAACCCCTGAGAGTCAGGCAAACTGTAATGATTGGTCATCTTACTTGTAGGCTATGATAAGGATGCTGGATTTTATTATGAAGGTGATGGAAAGCCACTGGAATGTTTTCAGCAGACAGTGGACATAATACCTTTAAAAAGGATCACTGTTGCTGCTGGATAGAGAAAATATTGTATGATAGGGGGATTAAAAGTGAAAACAAAGACCAGTTAGGGCTCACTGTGGTCGTTCAGACAAACCACCATGGCAGCTTGCTCCTAGAGAAGCAGCAGAGGAAACAATGAAAGGTATTCTGATTGATTTTCGACAGAGCTGACTGCATTGGATGAAAGTTTTAAGCAGCTCAGGACAAACAAGATTGCACAATTCCTGGCCCAAGCTGCTTGAAGAATGGAGTTCTACTGATTGACGTGACAAATATCAGAGGAAGAACAGACTTGGTGTTTATGTATAAACATATTTATTTTGGACAAGTTTGAGATGCCCATTAGATATTCAAATGGATACATCAAATATGCAGTTGTATATAAGTCTAGAGATTTAAGGTCAGGGAGATGGTTTATAATTGCAAACATTTATTTAGAGACACAGTTTCACTCTTGTCTCCCAGTCCTAAGTGTAATAGCACGATCTCAGCTCACCGCAACCTCTGCCTCCAGGGTTCAAGCTATTCTCCTGTCTCGCCCTCCCGAATAGCTGGGATTACAGTCGCCCGCAACCATGCCGAGCTAATTTTTTTAAAAGTAGAGATGGGGTTTCACATTGTTGGCCAGGTTGGTCTCGAACCTGTGATTTCAGGTGATCCACCCGCCTCAGCTTTCCAAAGTACTGGAATTACAGGCGTGAGCCACCGTGCTGGGCCTATTTTTCTTAAGCTCTATGTTTCGTTCTGAAGCTTGAAGTGGGTGGAAGCAAACTGATAGAATTTGGAGAGGTGGTTAGGCAACCTGGGATTGAGAAACAGCCGGAAGCTGCCACTATCACAGGCTTTGGCATTGCTAGAAGTTAATGTGACACTTACAGCTAGGCCTTGGTGTTCTGTTGAACATAAACTATTTCACAGAACACAGAGCTTGTAAGTGGTGAGGCTAGTTGAGTTAGCCGAGAAAAGGAGTCCAAGAACTGAGCCAGAATACACCAGAGTGTGTAGTGGAGTAGTCCCTTCTGATGAAAACTTTACAGTTCCCACTCATTTACTAGTGCAAACAATGCTGTACTACATTATGTTTGTTTTTAGCCGTCTCATCCGGTCTCAGCATTTATCTGCTGATGTCTCCCACATTTTTATCTCCAGCTCAGACCTCTCACCCGAACTCACTTACTCAACTATCTACTCACTATGTCCTCCTGTGGGGAGAGGCTTGTTAGCAAAGTAACCAGACAACACAGTTGTTTTTTTGCTGAAGTAGCCCTCTATGTATTTGTTATTAAATCAAAGATGCTGAATATTTGGCTGACTTCTAAATCTGGTCACCTAACTTTGAAACACTTCCTAGGTCGTACAGTTTGAAACTTGCACAATTAAAAAAAATCGGTTTTGGAATTTCCAATTTAAGGCAGGAATAGAAGACCGTTGGGTTGACAGGTACTGTGAATATGCAAGAGTCATCGAAGAATCCTGTATCAGAAGCGGCTTCCATTTTATAGCTACTGACACGGACCTCGGAGTCAGAGGAAATGTGAGTCCTTATTTATAAAACAGACTCCCTTAGTCTACTAAGTGGGAATTTACAAACTGCGTAGGCAGCCTGCCTAGGACAGCCTCCAGCCTGAGGACTGAAAATAGCAAAGCAGCTTTAACTGCCAGTCTTACTCGGGGGAAAGGGTAGGTGACATCACTCAGCACGACGCCAAGCTCAACTAAAAATGGAAGTAAAGGCTTCTGGCGCTACGGGGCAGGGGGGCGGTTGAGGGAAGGTGTTACCAGGGAGGCTAAATGTACAGATCTTGCTGACGTTGCTTAAGTCAGATACGCCTGGGAAACACCTGACATCTATTTTAATCCACTTAATCACTTGCAGCCGGCTGGCATCTTAAGACTCCCGTACAAATAATGCAATGTTTTTAAAACTAAAAAGCTGAACGACTCATTATCGGACTCGCGCTGCACTGTTAAGTTCCTTTAGTGTCAAAACCATAGCATTAAACTTCATAGCTCGCTTATCCCAGAGACCGCGTTTGCTCAGCTGACTTCTGCTTTAGCAGCCGCTCAGACCTAAGAACCTGGTCTCTCCCAACCGGCCTGTAGAAGTTGTTCATACTAGGCGAAGTGGTTGAGTAAAGCTGAGATTCTCCGGAAGAATACGATCACAGCTCTTTCTGAGAGAGAGTGGGCGGCCCTGAAAAGGGCCATTGGAAGGAAAACTGACTAAAATATTAACCGCCGAAACCGTATAGAGTGCGTCCTTGGCGCTTGAGCGCGTAAACCACATCCATGGCAGTAACAGTCTTGCGCTTGGCGTGCTCCGTATAGGTCACGGCGTCCCGGATCACGTTCTCCAGAAAAACCTTGAGAACACCTCGTGTCTCCTCGTAAATCAAACCGGAGATCCGTTTAACCCCACCACGCCTAGCAAGGCGCCGAATGGCCGGCTTAGTGATGCCTTGGATGTTATCCCGAAGCACTTTCCGGTGGCGCTTGGCGCCTCCCTTACCCAAACCTTTGCCGCCTTTGCCGCGACCAGACATAGTCAACGAAGTCTGAGCAGAAAGAAGAGTACAAAAACAAAGCAAGCTACGAGCATTTATATACGAACATCGGACCTTATTGAGAACTGAAAGCGGGAGCGAGGATAAGGAGGCGTTGCTGCCTCACCCTTTGCTCCGCCCCTCGTGGGGCAGTGACCTAAGGACTGTGAGAGACAACACAATAGTTTCACTTTCTAATCCCTTTAGTTTTTCACTCCCGTTTACGACACTACTATTTGAATCTGAAGCTATACCCTCGACTGAGAATTTTAATAAGGGCTTATATTAAGAACTTTCATTAATATGCCAGAGTGGTAGACTTTTTAAGTGTTTCAAGTGCTTGAAGACATTTTGACTATTTAAAGGTACTTAAAAGAGCAGGTGTGAAAAGATCACTCTGGCCTCCTGTTTTCTTGAAATCTGACCTGTTTCTTAGAAGCAGTAGCTGAGATTCTCATATGAACGATGTTCTCACTGTACTTTAAAAAAAGCAACATTGTTCTCAAGGATGGGAGGCTAAGGCCAAGAGAATTCTGTACAAACCTTGCACTAGCGCTTGCTGGTTGCTTTTCTACCCAATTACATATTCTAGCCTTTGCTTTAGCGCATTTTTACACTTTTACTATTTATCCAATTCATTATATAAGTAACTAACTGCTTTTTTGGGCCTTCATTTCCTTATGAGAGCACCTGTGTCACGTAAAACCTGTATTAAATAAATGCATATACCTTTCTCCTGTTAATCTGTTTTATATTAATTTAATTTGCTGGTCCAGCCAGAGCCCTAAGAGGATGGGGGTGGAGTTTTGCTGTCCTTCACACTGTACTGTCTCATTCAGAAGAGGGTGATTGTTAGCTATGTTACATTGCAACCATGCCTTCTTCTGTAAATCGGGTTATGATGATAGTTAATTAGCTAATGTGAACGAGGCATGAGAACAGAGACTGTGGAAAAGAAATAAATATTACATAATATGGTTTAATTTTAGATATAACTACTTTAAAAATCTGCCCAGAGTTGGGATATTGTCCTGAACTCTCATTTTTGGGTTTTTACTCCCAACACCATATCGCTAGCAGCAACTATGTGTGTATTAGTAAGGATTGTTTTTTTAAAATCATAGCCTGTAATAACGTACAAGGTGTTGACAGATTTTTTGCTTTTCGTATGTGACATGTTAAAACTGTCTGAAAATATTCCTTTGTTCTCTTTTCCAAGGTGCATAATCATAGCAGCCTTTGTGCTTTCCTATAGCCAAGCCTGCAGTGTAGTTCAAATCTCCATACACGCTTCTCACTGTTGTTTTAAATTCTGAAAACATTCGTAAATCACTTCTATTGGAAAAAATGGAAGGGCTACTGCTAAATTTTTAAGTCTGAAAAATGCACCCCGAACTTGACTTCTTTGTCTGAGAATCTTAGCCTTTTCACCCAAATCTAAAAAACCAAGACTGATTTTAGACTTCAACAGTGTCAGGCCTCTGAGCCCAGGCTAAGCCACCATATCCCCAGCGACCTGCACGTATACATTCAGATGACCTGAAGCAACTGAAGATCCACAGAAGTGAAAATAGCTTAACTGATGACATTCCACCATTGTGATTTATTTCTGCCCCACCCTAACAGACCTATGTACTTTATAGTCTCCTTAAGAAGTTTCTTTGCAATTTTCCCAACCCTTGAGAATGTACTTTGTGAGATCCATTCCCTGCCCCCAAAACATTGCTCTTACCTCCACCACCAATCCCAAAACCTATAAGAACTCATGATAATCCCACCACCTTTGCTGACTCCTTTTTCGGACTCAGCCCGCCTACACCCAGGTGAAATAAATAGCCATGTTGCTCACACAAAGCCTATTTGGTGATCTCTTCACACGGACCCGTGAAACAAACAGCATTAGCTATAAACTTCAGCCTGCAGCATAACATCACTTTGTGATGACTGGGCAGGAAAAACCCTGTTTAACTGTTTCAGGTGCGTCTCTGTGAAGAGACCACCGAACAGGGTTTGTGTGACCAACAAGGCTGTTTATTTCACCTGGGTGCAGGCAGGCTGAGTCCGAAAAGAGAGTAAGTGAAGGGGGATAGGGGTGCGGCCGTTTTACAAAATTTGGGTAGGTAGTGGAAAATTACAGTCAAAGGGGGTTGTTTTCTGGCTGGCAGGGGTGGGGGTCACAAGGTGCTCAGTGGGGGAGCTTTTGAGTTAGGATGAGCCAGGAGAAGGAATTTCACAAGGTAATGTCATCAGTTAAGGTAGGAACAGGCCATTTTCACTTCTTTTGTGATTCTTCAGTTACTTCAGGACATCTGGATGTATACGTGGAGGCCACAGGGTGTATGATGGTTTAGCTTGGGCTCCGAGGCCCGACAAACTGAACAACTGGGAACAATCAACAGTTAATGCACACAATATGTTATAGGGAGGCAAAATTTTACCTCTACTCTGTTAGGGTCTCCAACTGGACCTGATATTTAATTTGCCATAAAACAGATTAGCAGAATGAAAGCATACAAATGTATGTAATGTAAATTTTATGGGACAGGAGAACCCTCATAAGTGAAGACCCAAAGAAATGGCAAAAACTAAATGCTTTCATATTAAGTTAAAGAGAGGCAATTGTGAGAAAGTAAACCATATGGGGAGATTAAAGGAAAATAGGATTATTTTAACAAGGTTTGTTTGTGTATAGAAGTCTCTCGGCTATGACTCTCTGCTGTGTTTGTGCAGAATTATCTCATCTATGACTCTGCTGAAAAATCTCTCTTTTCTCCTGGTAAAAGGAGAGCATTTTTCACATTGGAATTTTTATCTCCTGTTTTCAGAAAGAAAGGGTTAGAAGAATTCTCTTCTTGAATTGCTGTTTTTGAAGTGCCTTTAGCTCAAAAGAATCCTGATCCCACAGTGGTCTATTTTTGGATGTTATATTCTGCAAACAACACCCCCTTTTTGTCTCCAATCTCACCTTAATTACTCCTCTAATAAAAAACAATCGATTCTTAATATAATGATATTAAAATGTTTGCACTACTCACGAATATAAAATGCTCAATAAATTTTCTTTCACAAATGAGAATTTCATCCATTCTTTTTTTTTTTTTTTTTGAGACGGAGTCTGGCTCTGTCGCCCAGGCTGGAGTGCAATGGCGTGATCTCGACTCACTACAAGCTCCGCCTCCTGGGTTCACGCCATTCTCCTGCCGCAGCCTCCCAAGTAGCTGGTACTACAGGCGCCCACCACCACGCCCGGCTAATTTTTTGTATTTTTAGTAGAGACGGGGTTTCATCGTGTTAGCCAAGATGGTCTCGATCTCCTCACCTCCCAAAGTGCTGGGATTACAGGCGTGAGCTACCGTGCCCGGCCCATTCTTTAAGTATCAACTGTAAATGAAGAGTTACAGCAGAATCCTTGTTCTGTTGAGGAGAGGGCAAAGAATGTAAGTGAGGGAGCGAACAGCTGGACTGAGCTACCACCCCCAGTCCATCTGATCCTCACACAGTAATATCACTTTATTATTTTATGCTATTGGCCAGACCCCGTACCTCCAACACTTTTTCCTACAGATAAAGAAAATATAAAAAGTCAAGCACTGTCCATCAGATCCAGCACATCTATAACTGGAAAAAACAAAATACTTTACCTTCAGCTGGGCCCAGAGCTTGGGGGTAGTCACCTTGGCATAGACCAAGTCCATTGGCATCTCTAACATACTCTGTCTATGGATAACAAATGTCTGTGCCAGGTAGAGTCGCTTGTATGAGTCAAGAAAAACAAAATATAAAACACACAGGCATATTCATTTTCATAATTTTTAAATGCAAATATTACTTTGTAAACCAAACACTGCTTTATTAAAAGCTGGAACACAAGTGAATTTAAGTAAACAATGCAATTCAAACTTAATATTTTGTGTGTGTGGTTTGTTGTTGTTGACAGTTGGTCAGGTGATTTTAGTATGGTACATCAATTTACACTCTAGATGTAGGCCAAGAAAGAATGTTATCTGTGTAAAAAATATTTATTGTAAAAAAGAATGTGAGGCAAGGTCTTTGGAATTAGTAGTTGTAATGTTCGACAATCTGTGGTTGTTATAAAGTTAGTTTGTAAAATGTGATCTAAAAGTTATATGATAAAAAAACTACAATCATAAAATATTCAAATTATATTTTAAACATTACTTTTGTTTACATTCAGTATTCCCATCCCTATAAATTTTCTTCCAGTATTCAACCCCCAACCTCCAGAAAACCGAAAAGCAAGATCAACAGAAATAAAATGGTTAAAATTTGTAAATTCTAGATTTTAATAGATAACTACAGGCAAGAAGTAGTGGGAAAAAAAATGTGGCATGTCATGGTGCATAGTCCTAGAGGAGATAAAGCAATGCAACCAGCTAGACTATTTACAAGCAAAGCCACACATATAAAATAATTAATATATAAGGAATTAAATTATGCTTGGTCGACAGATTGACAGATGAAAAGTGGGTAGCTAGCTATGGATAAAATGAGAGCCAGTTAGATCCCTGCCTCACATTTTGCACCAGAATAACTTTCAGGTTAATGTGGACAGCCAAATGAATTAAAAATAAAATTCTTCTAAGCATTTTGAGTAAGACATTGGAAGTCGCGAGACATAACTTTTCAATCTTTTGAAAGCTTCACAAAAGAGCCTAGTAAGCACCAGTTAACCACTTGCCTGGTTTTTCCCTTATATTCTTAGCCTTAGAAAGTTGTTTTAAAAAATGCTAATCATAGCAAGCTAGAGGCCTGAATGGACAGGTGGACTTATACAGCTTCTCCTCCCCAAATAGCACCTAAGAAGCTCAGAAATAGTCTACACTGCCAAACGGGTCAAACCACATTTCTGTTAATGAACTTAAGAACATAGTCTAATGCTTTCTGGGGATTCTTGGTTTGGTGTTGTCGAGTTTATTAACAAAAACGTAGTTATCACAGCTACTTTCGTTGGAATAATTGAGTGGCTCTGAAAAGAGCCTTTGGGTTTTAGGACTGATCAAAATGTAACTTTAGGTTTACGCTCTCTCTCCGCGAATGCGGCGAGCAAGCTGTATATCCTTGGGCATAATAGTCACCCGCTTGGCATGAATGGCGCAAAGGTTTGTGTCCTCAAAGAGCCCTACCAAGTAGGCCTCGCAAGCCTCTTGTAGTGCCATCACCGCTGAGCTCTGGAAGCGAAGGTCGGTCTTGAAGTCCTGGGCGATTTCTCGCACTAGGCGTTGGAACGGCAGCTTTCGGATCAGCAGCTCGGTCGACTTCTGGTAGCGACGGATCTCGCGCAGAGCTACAGTGCCCGGGCGGTAACGGTGAGGCTTTTTCACGCCGCCGGTGGCCGGCGCGCTCTTGCGAGCAGCCTTGGTAGCCAGCTGCTTGCGTGGCGCCTTACCGCCCGTGGACTTGCGAGCAGTCTGTTTGGTACGAGCCATGGCAATAAGCAGAGAAGCTTGCCTCAAGAGACGTTTGTGAAAGTAAAGAAAGAGCTACTCTTCTTTTATAGAGTCAGACCACCAACTATTGGCCGCAAGAAAATTCAAAAATCCCCTCGCCCTTCTTGGATTGGTCCATCTCTGTGCCTGGTTGAAGATTAAGAGAGGCTCCTGCTCTTTACGGTAGCTACTCTGACGTCATTTTCTTAACCCCTTAGCTGCTATTACACTGTGGCAAGTCTTGTACTGGAAAAGCTTCGTAGTCTTAAAATTTACAACCACACAAAGCAACGCGGAAACCTCCAATTGTTTCTAGTTAAAATATAAAAAAGAAAAAGAATATTGGAGGCGATTAGGGAAATTTGCATGTGTTCTTTATTTAAAATGATGTTTTTCTGGGTGTGGCATGAGTAGTGTGGGCAATTAACAAAACGCTCTTAGCCGGGTGTGGCGGCTCCCGCCTGTAATCCCAGCTACTCGGAAGGCTGTCAAGAGGATCGCTTGAGCCCGAGTTCGAGGTTACAGTAAGCTATTATCACCCCACTGCACTCCAGCTTGGCCGACAGAGGGAGACTCCACCTCAAAACAAAGCAAAACATCCCCCACACTGGAAAAAAGCTCCTTATCTTGGAAATACATGCTGAAATGTTCAGTGGTAATGTGTACGCTCTCAATTGTGTATGCCATCAATTGCTAGAGCAAATGGTGTGACATTTTCAAACTTTTACCGTGTAGGGTATGCGTGTTTTGCTTAACACTTCCATTAAAAATACTTAAGGAGTGCACCCATGGGTATAATTTCCTTCCTCCAAAATGTAACTGCTGTGTGAAACTTAGCGAGGATCACCCCTGTAAAAGTGTTTTTTGTGCTGCATGGCATTTCTCCTACATATGTAGAGTTCCTTAAAGGGTTTACATAGATCTAGATTTCTGCAGGACAAATTACTAAAAGTGCCACACGAAAACCATCAAAAACACCTCAAAACATCTGTGTGGGCTGCATAATACAAAGCATAACAGCTCATTTAACGGAAGTCGTAGGTGGCTCTGAAAAGAGCCTTTGTTGTTAGGCTGATTTCGTCTGCTGACAGTGTATGAAACGTTAACACTTCACTTTCCCTTGGCCTTATGATGACTCTCAGTCTTCTTAGGCAGCAGTACCGCCTGAATATTAGGCAGAACGCCGCCCTGGGCGATGGTCACACGCCCCAAGAGCTTATTAAGCTCCTCGTCGTTGCGGATGGCTAACTGCAGGTGGCGCGGGATGATGCGGGTCTTCTTGTTGTCGCGGGCCGCATTGCCCGCCAGCTCCAGGATCTCGGCGGTCAGGTACTCAAGCACCGCCGCCAGATACACCGGCGCGCCAGCCCCGACGCGCTCGGAGTAGTTGCCTTTGCGGAGCAGGCGGTGCACCCGGCCCACGGGGAACTGCAGACCTGCACGAGAAGAACGAGTCTTAGCCTTGGCGCGGGCTTTGCCGCCTTGTTTGCCGCGACCAGACATAGATAGTTCAGCTAGAATAAAAAAATACCCACAGGAAAATGTAACGAGAATATGTTAGGAGAGAAGGCAGAGAAGCATTTATACTGACTGGAGGTAGGCTGTGGGGAATTCTCCCATTGGCTAATTTCAAATACCCAATGGGAAATCAGAATCTGCATCCTTCATTTGCATGTAATCCTTCCATCTGGTGTAAGGTTTATGTTTGATTCAAACCCCAGTATGGCTTGAGGAGCCTTCGACTTGAATGCTAACAATAATTGACCCAATTAGGATTTTGTCAAAATATCTTTTTTAAGCATGAGTGGAGGTTTTGTTCTGGTTATTTTGACTTTTAGCCGCTAGTGCTTTACCGGGATTGTGACTCATGGTTTTGGAAAGGAGTGGACTCCGACCAATTTCTAAATAGATATTTAAGAGGTCCTTCAAACCGGGCGCGGTGGCTCATTCCCGTAATCCCAGCACTTTGGGAGGCCGAGGAAGGCGGGCCAGGCGTTCGAGACCAGCGTGGACAACATGGAGAAACCCTGTCTCCAGTAAAATACCAAAAAAAGAAGGGGGAAAAAAAAAAAAGAAAAAAAAGACGGGCTTGGTAGTTAGTGCACGCTTGTAGTTACAGTTACCCGAGAAGCTGAGGTGAGAGGATCGCTTGAACCGGAAAGGCGGAGGTTGCAGTGAGTTCAGTTAGAGCCACCACACTCCAGCGTGGGCGACAGAGCCAGGAGGCTGTTTCAAAGAAAAAAAAAGGTTGGGTGGGGGGGGAAGGAAGAAAAGGGAATACCTCAAATCCCAGCTGTAGAAGCTTATAAGCTCTCTGATTCATAAGGGAAAGAGAAGGGGATGTAAGCAACTTAGGGGAGAGTATATGATTCGGGAGAAAAATAAATGGGTATTTCAAAGAATAGGTGACAGCTGTGACAAAGTCTGTTTAGATGGTGTTAACCGCCAGTCTCCTCTCCTGTGATACAGTTAATCTTCTCTGGTTGATGAGATTCCCCAGGGAAGTGAATCTTAACTAAATTTCTTTTTGAATTTTTTTTTAATTTTTGAAATTTTTGATAACAGGAGTTCAGAGAAAGCTCCTCCCTGAATCTCCTAAGTGCCCTCAGTTCAAAGAAACCAGCATAACAAAGTGGCATACTTTTGAGTTGCATTTCCTGAACTTTTTCATAACACTGAATGAGGAGTCTCTGGAATCTTTCAGGAAATGGGAGAACAAACATTCCATAACACAGAAATACTCAAAATGGGATTATTATCATAAAAGTGTTTCTCTGACCTTCTTCTGCCTTCCTGTCTCTAAGTCCCATTCTCTGCAAAGGCTAGCCATAGAAACCAGAATTCCTCCTCAAGGTAGGCTATACAAATCAGAACTCCTTTTCCCCAGAGCCAGCCATAAAACTTAAAAATATTACTCTAACCGACCTTGTTTGCCCGTAGGTCATAAGACCCCCTCATTCTAAAAGAGGGTCTTGTCCCATAACCAGAAGGAAAGAATGCTGCACTGAGAGGTCAAGAAGAATCTTGACACACAAGCCTTGCGGGACCTCCCTACTCAGTCTGTTAGCATTCGATGTACCCTATACGGCTGTTTATATTGTTGAACCTAAGCATAAAAATGGGCAATTTCCCCTGTATCTTTCCATTCTAAAATTTCCGGTAAAATTATGATGAAATAAATGTATATGCCTTTTCTCCAATTAATCTGTGTTTTGCCAGTAATTTTCAGTAAACCTTGGGAGGGCAAAGGTGAAGTTTTTCCTTGGCTCGAACAGTATTATTACAGCCATTGTCTCCCTCTCATGTTGAGGAACCTAAAATCAAGAGAGATTGCCTAGAGACATCTTGGTGTTTTTCCTTTTATATTCCATGAGATAGGAGCAGGTGGGGTATAGATGAAGGTGGATTAATTATTCCAGGAATTTCTGAGGTATCTACGACTTGTATCTTTGGTCTACTTATACTGAAACAGAATGGCAGAAGGAAAAAGAGACACAGGTATAAGAAAATCTGTTCCTGGACGGGCACGGTGGCTCATGCCTGTAATCCCAACACTTTGGGAGGCTGAGGCGGGCGGATCACTTGAGGTCAGGAGTTCATAACCAACCTGGCCAACATGGTGAAACCCCAGGCTTTACTAAAAATACAAAACATTAGCTGGGCATGGTGGTGGGAACCTGTAATCCCAGCTACTCCGTAGGCTGAAGCAGGAGAATCGCTTGAACCCTGGAGACGGAGGATGCAGCGAGCAGAGATCGCGCCAATGCACTCCAACCTGAGCAAAAGCGAAACTACCTCTCAAAAAAAAAAAAAAAAAAAAAAAAATCTGCTCCTAAGCCAATACTGTCACAGAACTATGGATTTGATGCAGAGAAACTGTGAGGAAACTAAAAGTGCTGATTTTTAGTTTCTTTTTTGACTTTTCCCAAGTCTTCTGACTCTGGTGATATTTTTCCCTTCACAATATTCAACCTCCCTTTTCAAAATGATAATGATCTTCTCCCTCAACAATAGCAGTAAACATCAGTAACCACTGGCTCATTTTCTTAGAAAAGGTGCAAGATTCATGATGAAGATGTTAAAAAGTTATCTCAGATACTGCCCTAAAGAGATTATACTCTGAGAATGAAGGACTTACATACCTGAAGATTAAATAGCAGTGCACATTCTGCTTACAAAATAAAGACTTTGAGCAATATATCATACAAAAGCACATAGAAAAGAAGATTGATCACTGTAAATTAGAAGGAGTTAGAGAGTTCATGAGGGAGGTGTATATCCAGCATTAGTTCAGCATATATTTACTGAAAACCTGCTAAGTGCCAGAGAGAGTTCTAGGTGCAGGGAACATAGCAGTGAAAAAGCAGACAACGTGTTTCCTTAGGGTGCTACTTGTCTTGTAGGAGGACGTGCACAATAAGGTAAATACATAGTGAAAATGTAGAGATAAGTGATGAGTGCTATGCAGAAAAATAAAGAAAGGGGTTAAGAAAAAAGAATAGGAATAAGGAGGAAAAGTTTCATCAGGAGAATGTCATTTGAATTCAGACCTGAAAGGAAGTGAAGAAGCCAGCCAAGTAGGAAGGATAAATACTTCAATAAAATACTGGATGTGTTCGAAGCCAAGAAAATGTCCGGAACCAAGGGTAAGAAGGTACAGCTATTGTAATTTCCTGAACAAATCGTAGGCCATTTTGGAAAGAGCCCTGGATATGTACAGGGCTAGATAAAATTGAAACCAAGATTAACGGTAGCTTCAGAAACTCAGACTAGAAAGCAGGAGTACATCCAGTCACAATATCAGTAATCTATATGCCACTGGTTCATGGATGAGAAAAACTCTTCTCATCCAAGTTACCTTGAATTAAGCAAACCAACAAGCGCCTGGCATGTGCTATTAGCAAAACAACTTGATGGCAGTCCTTTCAGTAAGTGCCTCAAACAGTACATTTTAGGCACTTGCCTTTAAAAAACATACAAAAGGCAGATATTGGGGAGGGAAATATTGGGGATTATTTATTCCATATAAATATAAGAGGAAAATAAGTTGTTTCCCAATAACAACTCCAACACCAGGAGTAGAGAAAGCAAGACAATCTGATGCCTCGTGGTTTGCAAAAACAGTAAAAAAAAAAATCTATTAATTGCATAATATAATTCACCCTTGATCACTCTCTAAATCAGTGCCCACTAGCTACAAGTAGCTACTGTGAAGTTGAAAAAGGGTACTTCAGATTGAGCTATGCTATAAATATGAAATAGACTTAGTGTGTTAGTTCATTCTTGCATTACTGTAAGGGAATCCCTGAGACTGACTAATTTATAAAGAAAAGTAATTTTTTTTGGCTCATGATTCTGCAGGCTGTGCAGGAGGTGTGGTGCAGGTATCTGCTACTGGCAAGGCCTCAGGAAACGTCCAATCATGGTGGAAGGTGAAGAGGGAGTAGGCATATCATATGGTGAGAGTTGAGCAAGAGAGATGGGGGAGGTGTCACACTCTTTTAAAGAACCAGATTACATTTCAACATGAGATTTAGAAGGAACAAATATCCAAACCATATCACTTAGTATGAAGAAAGAATGTAACACATCTCACTAATAAGTATGCATATTGAAAACATGTTATAATGACATTTTGACTATAGAATTTAAAAAATATACTATTGAAGATATTCAAAAATTTAAAAGTACATATATAATTTGTAGTACATTTCTATTGGACAGTGGAACCTCTAGCAATGTTCCAAATGTGGCCTGTATATGTGTATGATGTAGGAGTGATCAGTCACGTTAAGATGATCATAATATAGTTACTTAGTCCATTTTGTGATACTATAACAGAATACCACAGACTGGCTAACTTCTAAAGAAAAGAAATTTATTTCCTACTGTTCTAGAACCTGGGAAGCTAAGGGCATGGCATTATGGCATTAGTATCTGGTGAGGGCCTTCTTACTGCATCATAACATGTTGAGAGAGCAAGAGTATGTGTGTCACCTGAGGTGTCTCTTCCTTTTCTTATAAAGCCACCAGTCTAAAGGAAATGAAAATATTTTACCACAAAATATATTTCTTTGACATATTTTGAAATGGCTGCTGCTTGGCCAGCAGGCAGAAATGGGCGTGCAAAACTGTTTTAAATGGGAAAAATTTTATGTCTGTAGAGAATCTCCATTAATGCAGCCATGCCTCCTCCCCTTTCTGTACCTTTCTCCAGATCCAGGAGAGATTGAGAGTCTGACACTTAAAAATCGTAAAAGAAACATTTACCATCTATTCTTTCTGAGGGAGGCTTTACCTACGTAACAAGGCCACCTTTGCAAGCCAAACCTCTTTTGCCTCCCATAACCTGTTTTACCAGAATCTAAGCCCCAATTCTTTCTGTGATCTAAAAATGGTATATAAGTGTCTGTAACTCATTGGGAAGTTAGGTAATTAATTCTGAATGCTCCCACGTAGACACGTTAAATAATTAGGTATGCCTTTTTACCTATTAATCAACCTGCCTTGTCAGGGATTTCTGGCAAACTTTTAGTGGACCAAGAGACTATGGCCCCCACACTATCCTTCATGAACTTAAGCCCTAAGATATCAATAATTGCATTAAATGTGTATGGTGTAAATACGCCAATAAAAAAACAGTTTGGCTGGGCACCGGGGCTCACACCTGTAATCCTAGCACTTTGGGAGGCCGAGGTGGGCAAATCACGAGGTCAGGAGTTTGAGACAAGCCTGGCCAACATAGTGAAACCCCGTCTCTACTAAAAGTACAAAAATTAGCCGGACGTGGTGGCGCACGGCTGTAATCCCAGCTACTCAGGAGGCTGAGGCAGGAAAATTCCTTGAACTCAGGAGGCAGAGGTTGCAGTGAGCTGAGACTGTGCCACTGCACTCCAGCTTAGACAACAAGAGTGAAATTCCGTCTCAAAAAAAACCCAAACAAAGTGTTTGGCCCAGTGGATAACAATGAATGCCCCAACTCTACACTGTCTGCAAGACTTTCACTTCAAATATAAACATAATGCAGGTTGAAATTAAAGACTGCAAAAAAGATAAGCCATATAAACATCAGCCCCAAACTGCAAGAGTATCTGTATTAATATCTGTGATCTGAAAGACCGAAATAGATGCCCCTATACCAACTAAGACAGACTCTAAGATTAAGGAAACAAAGTTACCTACTGGTTGAGCGTTCACAGCTTGGCTGGTATGGCAAACTCCTAAATTCCAAAGATTACAAAAAACTCACACTTTCTAAATTCTTTAACTATTGGAGCTATCAGAAGCCCTCCTAACTCTGATTTACAGTCCAGGCCACTACAACTCTGATTGGACAGAGGACCGGCTTGACACACATTCTAGTCTTACACCTAACTGTAGACCTTAAGCCATTTTCAGCCAGCTTATGGAGGCAGCACATAAACTGTCTTTGTTCCTATAGTTCACCTTTTGATGTAAAGAGCTAAATTCTACGTTATTTTAACCTAAAATTCCACCTCAAAGTGAACATAGGAGGTAAGTTACACATGTGTTTATCCATTGTGAATGCACTTGGCATCCCTCATAATATATATAGCTGTCCCCCCAAACCTGCTGAATATGTATGACTCTATTGTGTGATATATATCCCATGAGGCATAAAAATAACCAACCTGCTCCTTCTCCTCAAAGACAGAGTAATTTTGGCAGGTTCTGGGACAATCTTTTCCTGGCTTGCAAATTAGTATTGCCAGTAAATCTCTCTTTCTACTATTTAGCCATCCTGGTGGTCTTTTGGATGATATATCAGATAAGTATATTTCAGAGCAAAGAAAATTACTAGGAACAGACAGGGATATTACATAATGATAACAGGATCAATCCAATATGAAAAACAAGCAATTCTAAATGTATATGCACCAAATAACAGAACTGCAAAATATGTGTAGCAAAAACTGATAGAACCAAAAGGAGAAACAGACACATACATGATTTAAAGGTAGAGATTTCAACACCCCTCCCCCAATAATTGATAGAACAACAAAACAAAAAAATTACCAAGTGTATAGAACTCAGTAAGTGGCTGCATTACTTGTCGTAATTTGTAAAACAATGGTAATAATAGTACTCACACTTCTTGAGTTTTGGTGAAGATTGAATGAATTTATACTTGCAAAGAACTTAGAAATGTGGCCAGACGCAGTGGCTCATGCCTGTAATCCCAGCACTTTGGGACGCCAAGGCGGGCAGATCACCTGAGGTCAGGAGTTCGAGATCAGTCTGACCAACATGGAGAAACCTTGTCTTTAATAAAAATACAAAATTAGCCGGGTGTGGTGGTGCATGCCTGTAGCCCCAGTTACTGGGGAGGCTGAGGCAGGATAATTGCTTGAACTCTGGAGGCGGAGGTTGCGGTGAGCTGAGATCTCACCGTTGCACTCCAGCCTGGTTGACAGAGAAAGACTCAGTCTCAAAAAAAAAAAAAAAAAGATTAGCAAGAGAAAAGCATACAAATGTATTTAATATAACTTTTATGTTACATGCGACCCTTCAGAAATGAAAACTCGATGGAAGCAGGAAACCTGTGTATTTTTATGGTAAGTTTAGTGAAATGCATAGTTGTGGATTAATACGATTGACAGTAGGCATATGATCTAATGGTAATAAACTGAGGGGACATAGGAAGGCTTGTTTGTTAATTATCTATTAACGATCAGCAGACTATCAACAGAGACAGCAAAACATCCTAGTTTTGAGTTAGAAGACCTAGGTTTTTGTATTGGCTTGTCAGTTATGGGTATTGTTTTAGATAAAACATCAAGTATTCTTGATTTCTTATTTTTAAAAAAAAGGAAGGAAAGAAAGAAGGAAAAAGGAGAAGAAAAGTGTCAGAGTCATTTGAACCAAAGTGACTCCATTTTGAGTGTGGACTAGGAAAATGAGGCTGAGACTTGCTGGGCTGCATTCCCAGAAAGTCAATCATTCCTAGCTTCTAGATGTTTATGGTTAAGGGAACAAATAAATAATGTTTACTAAACAGACTCAGACCTGGGAGTGTCCAGATATCCCTATATCTGGAGAACAAAGGCATTCCTAATTTTGTTTAAAGATAATAATGTCTATTCTTGCAAAATATAGTAACTAAAAAAATCAATCCTTTATCACAAACCCGTGTAGCAGAGCACATCTCCCCATATATACAAGCATTGTACCTACAGGGTGGATGCCTTCCTCCTCTTACTTTCCGGAATGTCCTGCTCTGTCTATGGAGTAGCTGTCCTTTCACCACTTTACTTTCTTAGTAAACTTGCATTTACTTTGCACTGCGGACTCACCCTGAAGTCTTTCTTGCGCGGGATCCAAGAACCCTCTCTTGGGGTCTGGATGGGGACCTCTTTCCTGTAACATATTTCTGGCCACCACAGAAGGGACTATAATACAGAAACCCTGACCCTACAGCTACCTTTGGATAAGTGTTGGAGTTCTGTAACAAAGGAAGAAAGCAGGCAGGCAAAAAATTTATGAAAGAACATATGACAAAATAATATCTGCTTCAAAACTTAATATTTTTAAATTTTTTTTTTAATGAGTCAGGCTGTTTTTTTGGGGGGGTGTGTCTCATTCTGTCACTCAGGTTGTCACGGCGCGATCTTGGCTTGCTGCAACCTCTACCTCCCAGGCTCAAGTAATCCTCCCACCTCAGCCTCTCTAGTAACTGGAACTATAGGCATATGCCACAACGCCCAGCTAATTTTTTGTAGAGACTGGATTTCGCCATGTTGCCCAGGCTGGTCTCGAATTGTGAGCTCAAGTGGTCTGCCTGACTAAGTCTCCCAAAGTGCTGAGATTACAGGCATGATGCACCTGGCCCAAAAGTTCATTTTGCAAATGCTTATATTAGCAGGTCTCACTTCTCCGGGGAAAGATCCTAAATATCAGTTTCTTAAACTGCAGCCTCAATTGCTTAGTAATGTTTTGGGGGAGGTGGTCGTTTTATAATTTTAAAAAAAATTATAGATTTTTTAAAACACAAGCGTCTCTTTCACAACGGTAGTTTGCATATACAGTACTAGGATGGGAAGTGCTTCACTTACAGTTGTTCACTGACATTTTGTGTGGCATCCAGATTTTTTTTTTATTTTTGAGACAGGGTCTGTCCTCACCCAGGCTGGAGTGCAGTGGTGTCATCACAGCTTACTGCAACCTCCACCTTCCAGGCTCAAATGATCCTCCCACTTCAACCTCCCCAGTAGTTGGGACTACAGAAATGTGCCACCAGGCCTGGTTAATTTTTAAATTTTTGGTGGAGACAGACTCACTAAGTTGCCCAGACTGGTCTTGAGCTCCTAGGCTCAAGTGATCCTCCCACCTTGGCCTCCCAAAGTGCTGGTATTACAGGCGTGAGCTGCACCACACCCGGCCCAGAACCTCTTTTAAAATATTCTTAAAAATTAAATCTGGGCCGGGCGCGGTGACTCATTCCTACGATCTCAGCACTTTGGGAGGCCAAGGCGGGAGGATCACTTGAGCCCAGGAGTTCACTTGACCAGCCTGGGCAAGATAGTAAGACCCTTTGCCTCCACAAAAAATTAAAAAATTAACTGGGTGTGGTGGCGCATTTCTGTAGTCCCAGGTACTCAAGGGGCTGAAGTTAGAGGATAGCTTGAGCTGGAGAAGTCGAGGCTGCAGTGAGCTATGATGGCACCTGGCCAACAGAGCAAGACCATTTCTCAAAACAGAAACAATAACTGTTTGAGAAACTTTATTTCTTCATCCGAAGACACTGCTGAATGTCACCTACATATAATGCCCGTAAGTTCACTTAAAATACTCCCCTCCGATTCCCCCATCCCCTCCTACTTAGTGTGCAATCAACAGGTTCTTTTCTTCTTCCATTTCTTCCCCCAGCCCCAGACCAAGAATTGGCCCATTAAGTCCTCCTCAACTAGTACCCTTCCTGCCTTTTTCTAGCTATATTGTTTTTGGCGTCCCGGATTTCTTGAAAAATGCTTCCCTCTCCAAGTGGGGCCTTCCTAGTATCTTTGCAGTAGGGCCAGTTGGGGAAAGGCACAAAATTCAAACCCTTTTGTATCTCGCAGAGCTGGAAATCCGAATTTTAAGTGGCCTAGGAAATGGGAATCTGGATTTCTGGGATGCATGAAATATGTAAACTACATAGCTGTTGTCATTGATAAACAATTATAACGCAAAACTACTGCGATTTCATTTTGTGGAACGGGAAATATTCCCTACAAAGGCGCCCGGGAAATCAGACTTCGCTTACTGTTTCCTCAATACTGGAGGAAATCTTTCCTTCTTACTGGAGGTAAGAATTTACAGCATAGGCAAACTGCAGGAGCAAATATCCCTACACGCCCTTTTGTCGCTTAGACTTTTCTGCTCCCCTCCCCCTCATCTCAAGCGGTTAACGGCTAATGACCCCCATAGAAACACTGTACCCTGAATTGCATTACTTGTTTCATTATCCAGAAAGGAAAGTTTCCTGTGCTAGACCAGGGAGGGAGTAGTGACCATATCAAATGAATTACAACTAGTACCCGAAGGCTTACCCAGGGGGAACAAAGAAGTTTGCTAAAGGCAGATGAGAAAGAGCGCCAGCACCCTCCTAACGTTTGTATTTTTAATAGAGACCATGTTGGCCGGGCTAGTCTCGAACTCCTGACGTCAAGTGATCCGCCCGCCTCGGCCTCCCAAAATGCTGGGATTAAAGGCGACAGCCACGGCGCGCTGCCCCAAGTTAACCTTGGCTCTAAAAGTTGCCTTCGCTAACATTCTAGTTGATCCTCTAGAACTGAAGCAGAACAGAGGCAGCACCACCTTAAGAAATTGTGGTTATAGCTCTCTTTGCGACAAAGTAGGTGGCTCTGAAAAGAGCCTTTGGGTTTGGAGGTGCTTACATAAGCACTTACTTGGAGCTAGTGTACTTGGTAACAGCCTTGGTGCCCTCGGACACAGCATGCTTAGCCAGTTCCCCGGGCAGCAGCAGGCGCACAGCCGTCTGGATCTCCCTGGAGGTGATGGTCGAGCGCTTGTTGTAGTGCGCCAGGCGGGAAGCTTCGCCCGCGATGCGCTCGAAGATGTCATTGACAAAGGAGTTCATGATCCCCATGGCCTTGGAGGAGATGCCGGTGTCGGGGTGGACCTGCTTCAGAACCTTGTACACATAGATGGAATAGCTCTCCTTTCGGCTGCGCTTACGCTTCTTACCATCCTTCTTCTGCGCCTTAGTGATGGCCTTCTTAGAGCCCTTTTTAGGGGCAGGAGCAGACTTAGAGGGTTCAGGCATCGCTATTCCTAAAACAAAACAAAAAAGCTACTAACACTCTCCAGCAGAGTAGTAGAGAGAACAGTTCAGAGCCCACGTATTTATAGTCCTGAGATTCAAATGACGGTTTAAGATTCCTCACTTCTGATTGGATAAAAGAAATACAGTTTCACTGAGGGGTGGGGTTTATGCAAATATGGAATTTATGGACTCTTTTTCTATTGGATAAAGCAGGAAACATAATTGACCAATAGGATAACTCTCTATTGCAGCCTTGCAGTTTGTATAAAAGTATTTCTTCAGGCGCCATTCCATCTTGCTTGTTTTTTACAGTTTTCAGAGGTCGCTGTGTTTGGACATGGAAAACGGAAGTAAAGCACAAAGTTGTTCATCGGTACCAGCCTTGCAGTTTCTAGTAGCGCAGGGTCCATCGTCTTTTTCGAAAGGGCAATTATTCTGAGCCTGTCGAAGCCGGCGCGCCGCTGTACTTAGAATACCTGGCCGCCGATATCCTGGAGCTGACACGCAGCGCCATACGTGACAAGACCCATAGCATCCCCCGCCACTTGCAGCTGGCCTTCCGCAACGACGAGCAGCTCAACAAGCTGCTGGGCAAAGTCACTATTACTCAGGGAGGCGTCCTGGCCAATATTCAGGCCGTCCTGTTGCAAAAATAACCGAGAACCACGATAAGGCCAAAAGCAAGTAAAGCCCACTCAAGCCAGAAAACGTACCTTAAACTTGCTACGGCATTTTTCAGAACCGTCCATTGTTTCACAAGAAAGGATGGTAACTTGCTTGTGTTTCGGGTACCTTTTGGTTTTGGTTTGGATTGGTTTGAGACAGAGTTTCGCTCTGTCACCCAAGCTGGAATGCCGCCGCGCGATATCGGCTCACTGCAACCTCCACCCCGCGGCTTCACCAGGTTCTCATGCCTCAGCCTCCTTTGTACCTGGGATTACAGGCGTCTGCTACCACGCCTAGCCAATTTTTGTATTTTTATTCGAGACGGGGTTTTCACCATTTTAGCTAGGGTTGTCTTGAACTCCTGGCCTCAAGTGATCCTCCCATCTTGCCCTCCCAAAATGCTGGGATTACAGGCGTGAGCCACGGCCCCCCTAGCCTAATGGTGTTTAAAAATTAAGTTTCGAGGAAATATCTTCTTTAAGAAACTACATTTTAGAGTATACAAAGTGAAACTAAAGCCAACCAAAATAAGACAGTTTGAGAACAGTCAGGGTGGGAATGTGACTTGGACTTAGAAAACGAAGGATAAGGAAACTGGCTGTTGACCAGTAACAAAATAGCATGGAATTCTCATTCTCTGAATGTAAGTAGTTTCCGACATGAGGCAGTCAACGTTTCTGGTGGTTTAGTGAGTGTTCACCAGCACTGATAACTTTCAAGACTGTCAGGAATGCAGAATTTCAAGTCCCACGCAAACTTACTGAATCGGAATTTACATTAAAAAAATCCGTAGATGCTTTGTTATGTACCTTGTTCTTTGGGACTGGATGAACTAGAATTTTAGACAATTTATCCCTGCAGATAACAAACAAAAAGGACATGATGGGCGGTGGGGCGATTCATCCAATAAGATTGCCTAGTAATGAACCAATCAGGCTGGTCACTCTTCAGCCAATGGTTTTATCGCGCGGGACTTTTGAAATATTACAGAACCAATCAGAATGTTTCTAACTATATTTAAAGACCGGTTGCTCTCAGTTCAGTACGCTTTTGTGTGTGGGGGTCATTGCAGATGGCTCGTACAAAGCAAACAGCTCGCAAGTCCACCGGCGGCAAAGCGCCGCGGAAGCAGCTCGCTACTAAAGCGGCGCGTAAGAGCGCTCCGGCCACAGGTGGGGTGAAAAAGCCTCACCGCTACCGGCCCGGTACCGTGGCTTTGCGCGAAATTCGCCGTTACCAGAAGTCCACCGAACTGCTGATCCGGAAGCTGCCGTTCCAGCGCCTGGTGCGAGAAATCGCGCAGGACTTCAAAACCGACCTGCGCTTCCAGAGCTCTGCGGTGATGGCGCTGCAGGAGGCTTGCGAGGCCTACCTGGTGGGGCTCTTCGAAGACACTAATCTGTGCGCTATTCACGCCAAACGCGTCACCATCATGCCCAAAGACATACAACTGGCACGTCGCATCCGTGGGGAAAGGGCATAAGTCTGCTTATTGCTTCCTAATTGAAAAGGCTCTTTTCAGAGCCACTTACAATTTCACTTAAAAACAGTTGTAACCAATTCGGTAGTTCCCAGGAGATGTAGAGGATTTTAAAGATAAGTACACACGCTTTGAATAACTGCAGACGAGTACATCAGGCCTTTTCTTTTGGGGCGGTTTTACTGCAAGAAAGCCAGTTGAGTGACTTTTTTGCCCTTGTTAAATCCTAGGGATCTTGTCTTTTTAACATGTATATGTGTATACTTAACATTTCGAAACAGGCTTCTGGTGAAACTTCTTTTAATCCACCTGCCAATTTTAGGTCTGATGGCATTTTTATTAAAGCTATCGTAAGGACAATGTGCGTATAGTTACCCAAAGTTCACAAAAACATTAATACCCCAAAAATCAGTATTGGTATTGGGCTATTGGAACTGGAGTCAGAGCTCAGGTGGAAAAAACTGGCCTCAGTACACACAGCCAGAAGTCCACTAAATTTATGCAACAAATACATATGACTTGCGTATGATCATCTAAAGATTATGCAGTCATCCTTAAAATCCAGGAGATTTGAGAAGGGTAGCAACTGCAAAGCTCTTTTACCCATGTCCTCTTTTAATAAATATTTAATGTAAAATTAAAAATGCAAATGTACTGCAAACTGTAAATATTAATTTATAATGGGAAAATAAAATCAAACTCCAATTTTATAAAAGCTGACAAAACAATAGCCATCACAAAATTTAGAAAATAGCAAATTGTATTAATTTCTGAATATGACACAACGATGTATATTTTCGTATAGTTTTGACTGAATACTCTCCATCTTCAGATCGAAATTATTTTGTAATATTGTCTATAGGTAATGGAAATAGAATCCAATCTTTCTTCCAGGGTGGCTATTGATAATATGTTTTCTTGATAACTTAGAAGAGTTTCAGTTTCAAAACACATTGTTGGTAATGTCAAGTAAGTTTTTAGGATTGTTTTCAAATTTGGAAAATCCTCTGTCAAGTTCCTTTCACATGTAAGTTGTAAACTTTGTAAGAATTCTTTCCAGACTAGCTTCTGGCTCTATACATTTCTACTCTCCACTAGACACTCACTCAGTGCTGGGAAGGTGTTTTGAATACTTAGATGTCATAACATTTTATCTAGACCTGTATCTTGCCAGGAATTTAGGTGAGTTATTCCAGTGAGCCATTCTTACATCAGATTGGCTGGCAACAAATGAACTACACATGAACACATATGCAAATCACGTAACTTATTATCCCCATACTAGACACATCTTCAACTAAACTTTCTCTTACTCAAATTCCAAATATTTTCATCAGGATTCCAACATAATCAGACAATGATGAATTTTAATAAAAAGGAAGATTGAGTGGAAATAACAGTCTTAACCTTCTGTGATTAAAATACCTTAATACTGCAAATTTTAAAAAGAGAGAGACAAACTAACACATTTGTAGGGCCCCTCTCAGCACCTTGGAAGTACAGGCCCTTACAC